>NC_080052.1:21259067-21960317 GCF_026212465.1 Amaranthus tricolor | reverse complement strand
TACTCGTATGACTCTTGAATTAGGTCAAATCTTGGTTGTTGGTCCTATACTATTTACAATTTAGAGGTAGCGTTGACATTTTATGGCCGGGCTTCCCCATTTATGGAAGACCCGACACCCAAAAACGGCCAATGCTTTTGACTCATACTTGTCTCTCTTTTCATCATCAAATCCTTTATTTTTTTTTATTTGAATATTTAAATTGCATGAAACCTTATTTATTCTAAAAAGTGCATTGCATGGTAGAAAAAGCTAAACCGAAAGTTTAACCAAAAATTAACTAAAAAAAAAGTAATTGAAAATAATAGTTTTTGGTTCATGTCTGAATTTGACGCACCAACCAAGTACTTATCTTACTAGTATGTTTACACTTTGACGGAGAATTATAACTGAGGCCGGTAGTACGGTGTTGGTCATTTACCTACATGGAATTTTTTTTGACCCTACTTAATTTTTATTAATTTAATTACCGTGTATGAGAATTTTCAATTTTTGCTTTTAGGAATTCAAAACCCATATTAAAGTTCATTATATTTTTATTGGACTTAATTTTAATAAGTTAGCACCAAATTCTAGAAAAATTTGCTACATCAATCGATACTCTTCTGTCTCTTTGATATAAAACTATTTTTCATTTTAGTTTATCATTTTTATTTTACTATAATATTCTTTTATAATTACCACTGTTTTTAATGACTCTCCTCATCTTTAATCTTCGTGCTAAATACCCTTTTTACAGTTGATTAAAAAATTCGTTATGTGACCCCAACATGCTGAAAGCTTTCAGCACAATCTAATGTCAAAACTCTTAAAAGAAAAAATAAATTGTACTGAAGGTGCTCTAAGAAAATCAAAATTATTACTTATACGCCCTTTGTTCTCTTCTATTTGCATCTTTATTTACTATATAGTAATAGTAATAGATAGTAAAAAATCATTGAAGCTATATATCGAGAAAAAAATCTAAATTTTAAAACTGTAATTCGTGAATTATTCTTTGTAAAATTAAGAAAAATAGTAATAAAGTATAAATATAAAATCTCAATCTTTTTTCACCAAGTTTATCTGATAATCTACATTAACAAAAATAAAATAAAATAAAATAAAATAAAAACGAAGCAAATCCTTAATAACCTTCTAGGAAGAGTGTCATTTGACCACTTTTTTTTACCATAAAACAGAATCAGTGATCAAAACACCATCATGATTAGTAGTTTATTATTTTTTAAAATATTTTTAATGTACTACTGTAGTTTATTAATATTATTATAAGTGTTACTTGAGTTAAAAAAAAGGTTCACAAATACAAAATTCTAAAAAGGCAACCAAACCAAATGCACGAACATAGAAAAAAAAGAATATTGAAGCTACCTAGGAAACGCACAGGTCATATAAATATAGGACAAATTAAGGACAACCTCTAACTTAAACTTGTGAACTCACAAAGTTAAGTATCAAATTATCAAATTATAAGATAAAATAATAAATAATTTTTTTTATCAAGACCATCTTACCGTAAGACAATGAGTAGGCCTAATTTTTATTTTCTTAAAAAATTAATGAAAATAAAACAGCTTTTATTTAGTTATTTCCTGTGTAAGCTTAATTCAATTATTTTACTTTAAATATAAATGATTTAGACTATTTGTATAGGTCTGTCTTACAATAAGACGGTTTAATATAAAACTTGCTAGAAATAATATTAGACTCGATGGATGGACAAAAATAAGCAAATAGAGATCCACCAAAACTCCTAACTAAAAGATGGTATAGTTTAGAAGAAGTTGAATAGATTATATGTGTTTTTCAAATTTTACTTTCATTAGGATCATATGGATGGGATTTAGTGTCAAGATCCTGATCTTCAAAATAAATCAGGAATGTATTTGAAAACTCAAACAGATAAACATATGGGATCTAAATTCTAAATAGAGAAAATACGTACATAGATTTATGAAGTTTGGCTAAGCCTACGTCTACACCTAATTCTTTTTATTCACTTTCTTATAAATTCTTAGAATGCATCCTATTTAGAACATGCTTACACTTTGCTTCTAAAATTCCTTGTAGTCTCTTGCTACAAACACTTAGCAAATATAACCTAGTGAACTAAAATAAAATTTAAACCAAATCAAGTACTTAAAAGAGTATTTTAACCCAATACTCTAGTTAAATTTATATATGAAATAGTTAAGAGTATTATAAAAATATAATATTATGAAAATATGCATTAAAATGATACTTGTTTATTTTTTACATTATAAATAAAAAAGTATATGTCAAATAAGATTAGTTGATGAATAATAATTACTACAGTGTCTGAAACAACTATTAAATAAAATCAGAGAAAATATTTAATTATGTCCAATGAGCTTTTTTCCTTACGACCTCTAGGTGGTGGTTTGGTGGTCGTTGCTTGGTCTCATGACCTCTTTAATATATTTTTTTATTGTGTATATTATTATTAATTAATAATATATAATTAATAATAGGGAAAATTGTCAGAAAGTACATAATAAATTTTTTTTCCAAAAAAGTTTTAAAATACCTAATAAAATTTTTTCTTTTCCAAAGAGTACCAAATAACACGTTTTCCTTCAGTTGACCATCAAATATAACGATTGGTAGGTCGAAATCGAAAATTCTTCTGCCTTATTTTTAATTTCTTTTCCAATTTAATTTCCTCACTTTCTTCCTCTACTTTTTACTCAAAACAAAGTTAAATTGGAAAAGAAATTTAACATGAAGAAAAAGAATTTTTAAATTTGACCAGTCAACCATTATATTTGATGGTCAACTGAAGGATAACGTTACATGGTACTCTTCTGTTTTTATTAGGTACTTTTTAAAAATAAAATTTTTTATTAGATACTTTTTGTCAATTTTCCCTTAATAATATTCTAAAAATATCATTAATATGTTTTTTTCTTAATATTTTATTTATTTGCTTTTTTCTTTTTAGTTATTAATAAATAAAGAACACATAATCCCTCTACCCCAGGAAGTTTATTTATAGCATTTTCCTTATTAGTTTGTTTCATCAATTTTGCACCAACTTTATTTTTAATCATAACTCACACTTATTCTTTGATTTTAATTTACATTTAACGTATCTTTTCATCTCATCTATACGTAAAGTATACATTTTCCCCTTTTTTATTTTTTTAATATACACAAAAATTATATTTGGTTGTGGCAAACCCTTTATGACAAAGGGAGTAATAACGGTAATTCTTTTGTCGTTTTGAATATGCAACACTGTAACATTTGGACATATATCAAAATAATAATGGGATCATTAAATTAAATTATGCAAATAAAATTAAAAGTGAGCAATGTAAAAGAAAATTATAGATAAAATTTTTAAAAAAGTAACACTAATATAATGCAAAATAAAATAATAATTACCAAGTAAATAAAAATATTAGCAAAATGATAGGGATGGAGGGGCAATTCTGTATGTGGAGATTGCCGAATGAATAAAGAGTATTCCTTAGTTCCATTTAATTTACAATATTTGTCATTTTAATTTCTCCCACTTTATTTATATCAATTCTATTTCTTTCAATTTTATTTATATATTTTTAACACTCTTTTGATTTTATCTATACAATTCATTTCATCTCTTTATTTATTATCATTATTCACCCTTTTCTTTAAAAAACTTTTTTTCTTTGTTACAATCCTAATAGACATCGAGAATAATTCTAGTTATTAGTATTCTAGAAAAATTCTAATCAATCACCATAATTTGTAAATCACCATAAAAGACAAAAATATATTAATAAAAATAATCAAAACACAAAAAAATAAATTACAGTTTAAGAAATATTACTCTATTGAATCCCTTTACATAGATATAATTTGCGAATTGACAAATAATAATTATTAACCAAAAGATGGTATTAGTATTCTACCTCATAAAAAAAAGTAGCTCATCATCATGCAATAAGTGGGTCCTACCCAATTGATCACTTTGCGGCTTTACGGCTTTCTTAGAGAGTACTTATAACACCACGTGTATATCTATTATATTTCACTCTCCCTAATACTACTACCTAGTTTTCACTAAGACTTTTCTCTAAATTATTTTTTAACCAATCCTCATCTCAATTCACTCTCACGTGCTTCTCATTTAGTATTTACCAACATAAAATCAAATGAACCGCGTATTAGTCTTTCTATTTCTTTTCATATTATTATTATTATTATTATCATTATTATTATTACTATTATTATTATTATCATAATTAATTAAATTTCTCTTTCAAGCTTTGACCAATACATCGTTGACTTCTCTCGATCTCTCCTTACCACACGTATAAATACTCTACCACTCTTCCCTTCCTTCCATCACTTACAATATTCAATTTAATATTAAAATATCCATTATCGTTATACTGTCTATATCTCGCTCGTACAAACAGATTAAAAAATGACTAAAAAATCACCCGAGCACGAGTATAATAACGGAGATAACTCCGTTAAATACAAGGGAGTAAGGAAGAGGAAATGGGGGAAATGGGTATCAGAAATCCGTCTTCCTAACAGCCGTGAAAGGATCTGGTTAGGATCTTATGATTCCCCTGAGAAAGCTGCACGTGCTTTTGACGCTGCTCAGTTTTGCCTACGTGGCAAGTCTGCTAATTTTAATTTCCCTGATAATCCTCCCGATATTGTCGGCGGACAATCAATGACACCGTCAGAAATCCAGGCTGCTGCCGCCAGGTTTGCTAATCTCACTGCTTCTGATCATCATCATCATCATCATCCTACGATCAGGGATGTATCAGAGGAGAATCGGATGGTGGAGGAGGACTACTACAATTTGTCGTATTCACCGTCAATTTCAGACGGAACTACAAGGGTGGAAATGTCATTTCATGAACAGTTAAATGAATTTAGTCTTACTAACACACTCGGGTCGGGTAATTATGCGAATGAATTCGGGTATTTTGCCGGGTATGATGAATTTACCACGGGTCATTATTTTTCAACACCACAAGAAGATAGTTTTGATTATGGTGTTCAAGAGGATACTTATGATGCCTCACTTTACCAACACTCCTATCTTTGGAATTTTTGAGTGGGGCCTAGGGGAGAAATATAATTTGAACATATAAAATTAAAGGGGTAATTTTCATTGTGAAAATGATGATTTTTGGAAATGATTTTTTAGTTTATAATTTGTCTATGTGAAAAAACTGGTCGACAAATTTATTTATATATAAGAATAAGAAAATAAGAAACACATACAACATCTATAGTGCATCTAGGACACAAAATGTCGTATGAGACCTTTTATAATATTTTCTAGCAATTTTTGTACACGAGAATGAAATTTTTGTGAAGCAATATGGCTTCATTATTATTATACCAATTATTACAAATAGCTATGATTCTTTATTTGTTTTCTTAAAATATATATATATATAGCAAGTTAAAATCATATTTATGTTGTCAATGTTGACAATGATCGTTAAATTAACATGAGCTATTATTTTAAGAGTGTTAAGGAACCAATTCAACCCAAAATTTAAGTTGATGGTTGAGGCTTTTATATACTCTAACACGCTCTCTCACATGAGAGCCCATTGGGCTAGAAGTGTGGATGCTACACAGGCCCTCCTCATACCTGGTGCTGAATATTCCACTTTAAATGAGGGTGGTTGATATTCGAACCCGTGACCTCTTGTCACACTGGCTTCTGATACCATGTCAAGGATTCAACTTAACCAAAAGCTTATATGAGCTTCTTATTTTGATCTCGTCTCACTAAGAAATGCTCTCTCTGCGAAAAGATAAATAAAAAAAATATTTGAAAACATAGTGAGTATAATTTAATACTATTTATAAATTACAAAATTAAAAGTACATAACTGGTCTTATGATATGTCTATTATTATCTTATGGAAATAGTGAAGCTTAACCATTTAATGCCTTGTATTAGTATTGCATGTGTTATGATTCACTCGTAGTTGGAAAGAAAAATACTATGATAAAAACAAAAGAGGTTAGGGTTTTGCTTTTTTGAGAAAGGACAAGAGAGAACCATTATTTATCTATTTGATTTATGATTAGTCTTTTGCTAATATTTTTTTATCCAACCATAAATGTATCTTTACAAACAAAAAAGATAATGAATTTAATCATAAATGGATTCAAAAGCTAAAAACCATAAATTGCAAAAGGCCAAATCTTTATAGAACGCCTTCTTTTGGTTTAATGACTATAATAGTTTGATTTTATTTGAAAAATTTTTAGACTAAATTTTCGATTTTTGTCAAACTTTAGTATTAAATTAGACCAAACCAAACATAATGCAGCCTCGATAGCTCCTCTTTTCTAATTGATCATATTACGTAGTGAAATTATGCACAGAGAAAAAAAATTAATTTTTTATTACTTTTACTTTTGTGTTTGATCTTCATTTAATGACCTCTATTTACACTACAAGAAAACTTGTTTTTAGCAACAAGTTTTAGCAACGACTAAATTTTTTTCGTTGCGAAAAATATAAGTTGTTGCAAAATCCATTGTTGTTGCTAAATAGTCGTTGCCAAAAAAAAAAAAAAAAAATTTCCCACCCTTTTTTATAGTTTCCCCATGTAACCCAATTTTTTGCAACAAACATTGTTGTTGTTAAAATTAAATAAATAATTCGTAACAGTATATGTTGTTGCGAAAAATATTTAAAAATACGGATACAATAAAGTCGTTGCAAAAGACCATATACTAATAACTTTTTTTTTTATTTTCCCTCTCAAAACTGACCCAATCCCTCACAAATTACCCTTCCTCCTTCGAAATTTTAATTTCCCTTCCACATTATCCAGCGCCCATTCCCTCCCTCACAAACCCGATTCCTCACAAGCCCTAATCCCGCACACCGCCGCACACCGGAGGTAAGCCACTGCCGCCGCCTGCACATCGGAGGAACTGCTGCTTTTCAGCCGGTGCTGCCAGACCAGTTCGATTATCCAGCGCCCATTCCCTCCCTCACAAACCCGATTCCTCACAAGCCCTAATCCCGCACACCGCCGCACACCGGAGGTAAGCCACTGCCGCCGCCTGCACATCGGAGGAACTGCTGCTTTTCAGCCGGTGCTGCCGCCAAGCTACCCTTCAGCCGCCTTTGAACCCACGACAGCAGGTAGTTTTAATTTTATTTTGGCGTTCGTTTTCTGTAAAATTGGTTGTTCTTGTTTCTTGTTGATTTCAATTTATGGCTTGTTCTTTGAATTTCTTGTTGAAAACACACTAAACCTAATTTCATTTCACACGCATTCTCCTGGCTGCCTCCAATCTCCATCTGTGCTTCCTCGCCTGACGCCTCCTCTCTCATTCCTTCTGTGCTTCTCTGATAATCGCCTCCTCGCCTTCAACCCATTGACAATCGAGTATCGACAGTGCTTCTGTGCTTCTTCGAGGCTTCGACGCTCCTCCTCCAATCTTCAAACTCCAATCTCAGCATTCACCACGGAATCAAGTGTAGAATCTCGTAATGTAAGTATATTGGTTGATTTTTTGATTTTTTAGGGTTTTTTCAAGCCTTCTGTTTGATTTGTTTCATACTTTCGTTTGGATTTTTCTTGTTTTTGAACTTCAGTAGATGGATTTTGTAGTGTTGTTCTTGATATTTCGAATTTCAAGTGATGAATCTTGTAGTTTTTTTCCTTGTTTTCGAATTTCAATAGGTGAATCCTGTAGTTTTTTCCTTGTTTTGGAATATAGATGAATTTCAGCTGATGAACACAACATTTCCAATTTCATAGTCAGTACTCTGTAGTTCTTTTTTTTTTGAATGATTGTTTGGGAATTGGGAATTTGGGATGACTGTGATTCATTGGATCTGTATGATTATTGTAGATGATTGTTTCTAGTGTATATTTCTCTCTTAAAAGAACCACATACAGTTTTGATTGAAGATGAATGTTGGTTTTGAATGTTGGTTTTCATCATTCGTTTTTTTTTTGATTTTATGGTGAAGATGAATCAAAATATGAATGCTGGTTTTGATGCTTACGATTTTGATGCTGGTTTTGATTTTTGAATATTGGTTTTGTCGACTGTCATTTACTCGTTTTGATGCTGGTTTTGATAATTGATATTGATTCTCTATTTCTCTTGATCTTGATGTTCTGAATCAAATGGTGAAGATGAATGTTGGTTTTGAATGCTGGTTTTCATCATTCGTTTTCTTTTTGATTTTATGGTGAAGATGAATCAAAATATGAATGCTGGCCTGGTTTTGATGCTTGAATGTTGGTTTTGTCGATTGTCGTTTACTCGTTTTGATGTTGGTTTTGATAATTGATATTGATTCTCTATTTCTCTTGATCTTGATGTTCTGAATCAAATGGTGAAGATGAATGTTGGTTTTGAATGCTGGTTTTCATCATTCGTTTGAGGGAAGGCCTTTTGATGATGTTTTAGGGATGTCTATTTAAATTTTTAAAAGGCAAGGAAATTAGACATGTAATGCCTGTCAATTCATTATCACATGATAAGCAGCTTCTTAGCTCTGAGCCTTGCACGAATTTGAGGGAAGGCCTTTTGATGATGATTTAGAATATTTAAATTTTTTGATTATTTGGATAATTGGAATATTCACGTGGAAGATCACTGGAACGTGATTCATGAAGCCGACCCCATCTTTGGAATCTAGGCTTTGGCATTGTAGACTGCACCTGAGTTTCATATTAGAACAAGCTTGTTGACGCTATCAAAGGTATATTTTTGTATATTCTTTTAGAACTTTAGCTATGTCTAATGTTGCTCGGGCCCCAAGCTCTTTGTTTTCAAAAATTGTGTTGGATCCTCGACACTCGACACTTTAGCGAAAAAGTGTTTTGATTACAAGAAATTCACACTTATGAATAATGTTTTTGGTTGTTTGAACAGCTCATTATTAAGTTATGTGTGCCCATGTTTAAGCTGCTGTGCAAATCTAGCAAATAAAGCCATGGATATTATAAAGCTTCCTATTGATGTTTTTAGATGGTTCATTGATAAGATCCCTTGCTAATTTCTTATATTTATTTTGCTTGTAATTTTAGTATAGCTTAAAATTTGGCATGTTCCCATGCCATGTGATTCCATTTTCTGTCTGCTAGCTGTTTGTGTACTGAAAATGAGTCTTCGATCTAAGCTAAGTCTATCCTTTTTCTAGCTTGTTCATATTGTTTTTATATTCTATTATTGCCAAGTTAGTAGTGTGGCTATGTTACATTGATTAGGTGTATGATTAATACTAGTTATATGAAGGCAAATCAATGTAAATAATTCAATCAAATACAATACTACCACTTATATATCAATCACCCTCAATTCGTTGTTCTATAACTTAAAAATATAGTTAATTAGGAATTTATTTGATTCGCCATTAACGTAAATTTTTTACAGTTTGTCTTGTATGAGACCGTCTCACCTTGAGAAAGGGCTCATATAATCACTACGTTTCTGTAGGGAATACATTAGTTTGTGACAATCTTGACGAAGCCAAGCGTCTGAACCGGACTGGGGAAAGGTGTAAAGGTATACTTTCCTATGTTTTGCTATTATTCCTATATGTGATATGTTGGACCTCCGTTGGTTTTAATCCTTCGTACTTTCTTAGTTGTAACTACGGATGGAATTCTCCTTACCGAAGCTGGTACTATGACTGGAGGCACAACTGGTGGAATGGAGGCAAGGTCGAACAAATGGGACGATAAGAAGATGAAGTATGCTGAAAATTGGTTATCCGTTACATGTATATAAATTATGTATATTTTTGACACACGATAATATTTGGGACGTGTGATATTTTGGGATACGAATTAATATATAATGATAATCGGTGATATTAGTTTAATTGGTTTTAAATTATTTATTATTTTAATTGTCTAGTTTATTGTAGGTTGTTTCAAAAGATAAATAGTTGTTGCGAAAAATGTGTATCTTTTTTGCAACGGTAAAAGTTATTGCGAAAAATGTGTATGTTTTTTGCAACGGTAATAGTTGTTGCGAAAAATGTGTCTGGTTTTTTGCAACGGTAATAGTTGTTGCGAAAAATATATATGTTTTTTGCAACGGTAATAGTTGTTGCTAAAAACATTAATAACAAATTTTACTTCATTGTTTTCCCTACAGTAAAGTCGTTGCAAAAGATTGACTATCATGTATTGCAACAACTTAAGTTGTTGTGAAAAATAGAAATTTAACAACGAAAATAGTTGTAGCTAAAAATGCAGAAAATTTGGCAACGAGCTCTTTTGTTGCTAAAAACATTTGAAGGAATTGCAACGACATTTTTTTTTGCAACAATAGATCTCGTTGCAAAAAACAGATACCTTTTGCAACCACTATAGTCGTTGCTAAAACTTTTAGCTACGGCTGTACCCGCAACAATGGAATTCGTTGCAAAAAACATTTTTAGCAACGAAATCAGTTTTTTAGCAACGACTTTTTCTGTTGCTAAAAACAAGTTTTCTTGTAGTGTTATAATAGAGAGTCCTAAATAATTTCCAATTAATAAGAAAAAATACATTTCCTTAACTAAATAAAAGATATCATAAATAAAAGATTTAGAAAATAATTGGTTCTAATAATATTATTTCTTTTAATTTTATTTTAAAACTCTCTCCACACGTTAAGTTGTGGGTTTGAAATTATTGAGACCTCGCCAACATAATATTGTCCATCTATCGGTACAATGTCAAATAAATGATTTTTCATCATTTGAATATGTTGTACAACACAATCATTATATTAAGACTTATTATGAAAGTGCAATTTAGTTCTACGTTATGTTGGCTAATAAATAAAAGTTTGCAATATAAATTTAAAATAAAATAAAAGACGGTTATATAGATAAAGTTCGCAATATAAATTGAAAACAAAATAAAAGATTGTTATTTAGATGAAGTGCTAAATCAATTTTTAGTAATTTTTGCTCTCTTAAAATCACATGTTCTCCTGTTTTAATGGAATTTTTTTGATTTTGTGGTGCTTAGAAAGACTTTTGGATTATAAGATATAGTGCTAGTAGCCCCACAATCATAGGATATAGTGTTGGTAACATTGATCAAGGGCCCAATTGAATCATTGTTTCTAACAACAAATAAAAATCGTTGTCTTTTTTTCAGCTCTCTCAGGTAAATAAGTCATTGAGATCAGACTGTTCAAACTAATTTTTATTTTGTTTACGTTAATAATAGCGAAATGATGTTCTATAAAATCAAATCAGATTGTCTAGCTTTATTGCACTCAAATTCTGATTCTTCTCTTAAAATCACTTTTCTCAAGTATTCTTATAACTTAAGTCTTTTAAGTGTTCTATTAATTAGTGTTGATGATCTTTGTGTTTAGATGTTAAACATTGTTATATCAATGAAGAGAATTGCTATTGTGGTAACGTAATTGAATATGCTCATGATTACAGCAACTTTGATCTAGGTCGTTGTTTTGTTGTATGTCCTACTTCTATGATGAAGCATTAGGTTGTAGTTATTTTAGGTAGATTGATCCCAAATGCACAATATGGCATAAAGAGATATTTTTACGCTCGACAAAAGAGAAAGAAAAACTTCAGAGCTAGTTAGTTAGCTTGAAGAAGCAATTGGATGAAGCTTTGACCTTTAACAAGAGGAAAGAAATAGTGGATCATGTGTAAGTTGGAAAATTTCACACAATCAACAAAAATCAAGAAATAAAAGTCATTAATCAGAAAATAATTACCTTATATCAAATGAGTTACTTTGGAAATTCCTAACTTGCATTTCAATGAAGAAAGACTTTATAAATTAACCCTCAAAAGGCAAACAAAATGAAAAAATGATTAGTAATTTTTACCTTAATCAAGCTTTTTGTGTCCCACAACGCTTTAATATTGCTAAATTGAGAGACAGAGAGATTTGAGATATTGAAGCTATTTTAATGATCAACGTGAATTTTTTTCTCACGTTTGTTTATTATTAGTAACAATGAATAAATGATGATGGTTAAAAGGTCAACAATCTTTAATCGTTGTTACTAACATTATATAATGAGAATTGACTTTTTTGATTAACTCTCTTTTGTTTGCCGTTATTAACAACGAAAAAAATGTTTGACTCACTTTTTTTACTAGCGAACAAACCTAACGTCAGACTTAAACCATCAAAAGCTTATTTTGGAAAATTGTTTGCAGAAAGTTTTTTTGAGAATACTTTTTTTAAAAAAAATTATTTTATTCAAAATTCTCCAATTGTGCAAGAAATGGGCAAAATATTCAAAGCCCATGGAATGACTAATGATCCATCAACCCAACTACCCATCCAACGTTACGATCCTAGAATCCTCCTTTCCTTAACCAATTTATCCTCGAAACTTCTAGGGTTTCATTATCCTCTTCAAATCATCTAATCTCTCCATCTCTTTTGACTCACTCTCTGCACCAATTTTCTACTCTCCAATACCTCAACCCAACACTTTACAGGTATTATTGCTTGCATTTCTGTTTGAACATTCAAATTTTTGTTCGTCTTTACCTTCCTTCACAAATTGGTTGCACTATTTGCTGTTTTTAGTCATTATTTCTGATGGGTTAACGGGTTTTTGAGCTAAATCAAATTCATGAATTACATTTATGTATATTCACTTCATTCTTGTTAATGGTTTGATGGGTTTTTGAGCTTAATTTAAATTATGGGTAGTTTTTTTTCCGTTTTTTTTCTCGTGGTTTGATGTGCATTTTTCCTGAATTTATTTGAAACTGAATTGTGGAAGCAGAGTAATGGCAGCAGCACAACTTACATCAGCAACTGTATCAAGCAGGATCTTGCCTACTTTTGAAGGGCTTAGGCCTTCATCAGTCAAGATTAATGCTTTTGTACCATTAAGGCAAGGGCTTAACCAGAAGTCTTTCAGACCTCTTGTTGTTAGAGCTGCTACTGTTGTTGCTCCCAAGGTACTTATGTTTGCTTTTCATTATTCTTTTACTTTTAAAAATAACTTTTTTGTTTGGAATTCAGCTTTGAAAATAAGTATAGTATGTATTCTGTGCACAAATATATTGCACAACTGTTGGATGCTATACTAATTTTTGTTTTGGTACTGTTTGAAAGATTCTTGCTAAGGATGCTGTGATGGATTCATGATTGTTTTAGTGTCTTTTTATAACTGATTAAAGTATGGTTGATATTGATGTGGTCTACTGAGAATTTGATGTATGAATGTTTTGTTTGGATGAGTGGTGATTGCATAGGATGGACAAATGATTGTTTTAGTATATTTTTATCAGCAGTGGCGAATCCAGAAAAAATTTATTACCTGGACCAATATTATAAGTATGACCTCTGATTGGCTTGGTGTAATTAGCTGGAAACGCGTTTGTCAAAGTGCATAGAAATTCTTGGGTTTGAACACTGAACATCAATTTAACATACTACTTTATTTTTCATGATCCGGGCAATGGGCCATGACAACCCGGGTCTAGATACACCCCTGTTTCTTTGCATTGGAATGAGACATATTCAAATGTATTATTCTTTCATTTATGGTTAAAGGTAGTATTATTCATGCCAATATATTTGTGTTAAAGTTAGAAGGGGATTTGCTTAAGTCCTCATATCATATTTAGTACAGATGCCTTGATTAGCTTTGTGGAGAAACCTATAGATATCTGGTTGTGTGAATTACTGTGCTTGACCGATATTATTTGCTACCTTGAGATTCTTGAGGCTGAAAGATGTAGTTGTTCAACTTCTGATCTTGATATTCATCATTGATTGAGTGCTGTTACCTCAAAACTGTGCATACGTTTATGTCGATGTATTGTAAGAATGTTTTGCTGGCTTTGTATTTTCAACCACATCTAGAAGAGTTAACTATGTTTGATCAAGTTTATATCTTCAATAACATGAATGCAAGATCGATCACTAACTATGGATGATCAATTGGACAGTATACCTCACTTAAACCTCTGGCTGATAGAGTACTGGTCAAGATCAAGGAAGCTGAGGAGAAGACATCTGGCGGAATTTTGCTACCCACAACGGCCCTAACTAAGCCCCAGTCCGGTGAAGTGGTAGCCGTTGGAGAAGGCAGGACTGTTGGGAAGAGTACAATAGAAGTCGGTGTGAAGGTAAATCTTTAGTTTATTATGTGTGGTGCTAAAATAGTGTTTGCTGGTTGACCATTATTTTTATACCCTCTCTATTTCGGCAGACTGGTACCCAGGTTGTGTATTCCAAGTATGCAGGGACTGAGCTCGAATTTAATGGGTCAAACCATCTACTACTTAAGGAAGATGACATTGTCGGCATTCTTGAGACAGATGATATCAAAGATCTTAAACCTATGAATGAGAGAGTTCTTATTAAGGTCAGTACTCTAATATTCATGTCTAGATGTCTCTACCTGTGATTTAATCGCTCGGGTTCTTTTGTTTATTGCTTGTGGATATGTATGCATATGTGATTAGAATATGAGAGATTCAAAGAACTTGCATTTGGATGCGAAAAGTATTTTGGCGTCATCAAGCTGTAAATGACCAAGTTGTAAGGCCAGTTTTGAGGCAATTCCAGGTAGTCGATTGCCTAGGGCCCCTTGAAATAAGAGGCCTCATATTAAATAGTGTTATTCAGACCCGGTTCTGAGCAACACATTTTAAGTGATTTGTTTGTAAACTTTTTTTATATTTTGGTAATTTTTAGAATATAATGTTTAATACATTTTGTTTTAAATTATTTTTCTTAAAGTGGAAAGAAAAAATATTCTTTTGATATAATTAAGGGCCCCATTTTAAAATATAGCAAAAATAAATACGTCCTCCAAAATCTTTGCTCCGCTCGTGTGGCCAACTGTAAAGTGTATTGAAGAGCAACATGTTTGTATTCAAAAGACGAGCCATAGCTGAATACACCATAAGGCTTTCAAATAAATCTCTTATTTTCTTTGTTCCCTAAATTATGGCTGATGAATCTGATCACCTCCGTGTCAAAAACATTAGGTTGCTGAGGCCGAAGACAAAACCGCTGGAGGTCTATTATTGACGGAGGCCGCTAAAGAGAAGCCATCAGTCGGCACTGTAATAATTCTTTCTTCAATTTCAATTCCCTTTTCTAATCTCCCTTTTCGTAGCCTCGTTGATCATTAACAATCTTATTATAAAACAGGTGATTGCTGTCGGTCCTGGTCCGCTCGATGAGGAAGGTAATAGAAAACCGTTGTCACTTTCGACAGGAAACACAGTAATGTATTCCAAGTATGCAGGAAATGAGTTCAAGGGTAAGGATGGTTCCGACTATATAGTTCTTAGGGCATCCGATGTCATGGCTGTGCTTTCTTAGTCGCAAATCCCAGAAACTATGTAGAAGGATTGCTTAGATGGTAATGATTTTTGTAGCAATCTGCAGGGGACTCAAGTGTTTATATAGCTGTATTTCAAATTTTGATTGTTGAGGTTATTGTTTCACTTACCAAATTTTCTACTTGAATAATACTTCTCTACACTTATATTTTTGGTTCATTGTTTTTTTGGTTTAGCAAATTATAAAAACACGAGGGAAAATCACATGTAACATGTTGTTTAGAGACATGACTCAATGCTCCACTCTTACTCCTTGGGTGGAGTATTGCTATTCCTAGGATCATTTAAACTCTTTGCTCTTTGCCTTTATTCTACATCCTTTGAATTTTTAAAATAATCGGTCTTCTAAGTTAAACCTCCAAACTTAGTACCTTAATTATGGTGTTATTGTTGGTGACACACTATTTTAGGGAGGATGGCCATTTCTTGGTTTGTTTCTTAATGTGGATAATTCATAACTTTTCTGATTTAGAGTTTTTCCACCAAACACATCTCGTCCTTGTGCGGGGTTAAACTCCTTGGTAATCTCGTGAGTTCAAATTCGAGTTTTTTTCATGATTAATCCATGAAAAGGGTTTATAAAACCATTGATCTAATGGCAGTTGTTGGAAAACTTAATAATCTTCAATGTGAGTTTCTTCTTCATAAATGTGCTGGGGTTGAGAGGTTTTATTATGGTTTGAGGATTTCTTTTTCAGTTTCTTTTATGAATGCACAAGTTCAATTTGATCTTGCATCCTGTACATGTTTGGAGAAGATTGTTACAACCGCTAGACAAGTTTTGCGGATTAGTAATGTTCTCCCCATTAAGATGGGTGGCCTTAGTATCTACTTAGTGAATGATGCTAATGACTATGCTTTCCTTGTCGTCTTTAAGCAAGCTCGCTTTAAGCTAAGATCTTGTCTAGTGGTGGTATTATTGTCTTAGTGTTATAACAAAAACGTCATTGCTAGTTACATGGTCACCTCGAAACAAGTTGTTCATAGCTCCACTCATGAACTGCATGTCCATGACTATCTACTAACAATTTCTATTGAAGGTTTGCGACAGAAAATGAGCAACGATAATTTTGTTTAGTTTTGTGTTAATGACTCACCATTCCCTTGTTTACTAAGGGTAGTTTATGTCCAAGTTGCAATGCTCTCAAAATGGACAAATAGGGGATACAAGTTGTTCATTTTTCTAGTAGGTAGGCGTGAAGTTTAGGCATAATGTGGTTCGTAACATGCTCATGGATATTTGTTGCAAAAAAGTGAATTTTGTGTGCAAGGAGGCACCAGTGGGGTTTCTTTCGGAGGCTAAGAAAGATCATTGACCGGGGGACTTGTTACTATTTAATTGGGTTCATGACAAAGATGTTTATTTGAATGTAACTGGTCATCCTCCCTTTGCTAGCACATGCGTTCTTAGGCTTCTAGTGGTTTAGCTAATATTGTAGAAAAGAAGAAGAAATATGAGATTAAGTGTGAGGAGAATAAATATAAATCATCTCATTCATATGGTTCTAATATAAGCTTATGGCGCTACCCATTATCAGGCATAAGGGGAAATTTTGAAATAGATAAGATTAATTATAAAAAAAGCATAAAATAAGAGCAAAATCAACTTATTTCCAAATGTAAGCACCTCCAGCCCCAGAGCTCAGGTTCGGTGCTGTTCGCAATTACTAACTGCGAACAGAGACAAACTGATCAAAAAAAATCAACCAAGCTATTCTCACTTACTAAGTATGAACAGAGGAAAACCTGATCAAACAGGGTCAACTCCCTGTTCACAGTTAGTCGTGAATAGGATGTTGACTCTATTTGACCAGACTCCTCTGTTTGCACTTAGAAAGAAGCTTTTGTATTTAGAGACATTCCTGTTTGCACTTAGTAACTGCGAACAAGTGATTTGGTCAAAAAAGTCAACAACCATGTTCACAGTTAGTAAGTGCGAACAGATCCATACCTTAAGTTTGAGATTTAGGCGCTTACATTTGAAAATAAGTTGATTTTGCTTTTATTTGATGTTTTTTTTTATAATTAATCTTATTCATTTCAAATTTTCGCATAAGAGAGAATAAAGTAGTATGTATTGATATCCTTTTAAATGGATGGTGTGGTATTATTTTATTTATAACATATGAGGCCTAAATAAAATATTTAAACAACTATATGCCCTAGACTTTATATCACAAGAGTTACCTAAAGAAAACGAAGTAAATTTTAATAGAATATCAAGTGTTTCTCCTCCCAACTCCTCAAACTTAAAGAAAGCAAATGAGATAATTTGTATTCATTATCCTCAATTGAAATATTTTATTTAGGCCTCTTATATTATAAACAAAATAAAGTTACTTAAAAGGGGAATCACACAATACAAGAAAATTTGAAAAAAATATGATAATTTAACAACTTTATTCAAAAAATAAGCTTCGTTCAAACTTTCAAAATAAGTGTCCTTGCCTCCGAAGCTAGGCTTGGTGTATTCTCGCACTTACTAACAGTGAGTTTAATGAAATGGTCAAAATTTTAGTCAATGTATATGTCGTTGTTACTTGTTACTAACAACGACCTAATGTTTGACTGGTCAACAGGTCAAGTCGCTGTTAGTAACAGCGACTTAATGCGTGTTAAATTTTCTAGTTCTCCTTCTTCCTCATTTCAGTTTACTTCCTCATTCAACCTACGAGATCTCCCTCTTCTTTCCACCATTAAAATCAACTTTAATCCTTCAATTAATCGCATCAAATTTCAAGTTTCTACTACTAATTAGTTCTGTCATCTTCCTACGTTCACTTAAGGTACTATTTTTTTGTATTTTTTTTCCTTTTTCGAAAATTAGGGTTCACAAAATGTTCATGAACTATCACATAAATGTAGGTTCTTAAACTTGCAATTTACTACTTCTTGTTGATCTACAGCTTATTAAGATACGTTTTTATTATAAATTTTTTATTTGTTGTTGATTTTAAAATGTAAGTCATTTATAGTGGTCATTTACACTTAAACTCTATGAATATGTCGAATGTACTTGTTATTTGCCATGATCTTCATAATGAGGTTGTTTCTTCATGAATTTAATGTAGAAGATGTTTGAGTTTAATGTAGAGAATGTTTAAATGCAAACCCTAAATTTGAGTTTAATTTAGAGAATGTTTGAATGAAAACCTAAATTTAATCAATGTTGTTATATATGTATATATTTATGAACTTGATGGTGATGTTGATTTTGTATGTATTGTTGTAGAAATGGCTTCATTTCATTTCGTGTGATTGTTGTATATTTTTGGAATAGTTCAATTCGATCAAGTAGTAGCAATGTTAAGTATGTTGGGGGAAGACGTAAACTGTTTGCATGCAACTCAAACATGAATTTGAATGAATTTAAACATCTTATATGCTCTAAGATTGGCATTGACACTACAAGAAGTACTGTTAATGTAAGTTTTAAGTACAATATGAGTAGAGATTTGTTAGCTTTTCCGGTTGAGGATGAGGAGGCTATAGATGCAATGTGGGAGTATTCAAATTCTACCTCTATTCCTTCTTTAGAGTTATATGTAGAAAAGGTACCCCTAGGGAATCAAGATGTCAATGTTGTAGAAACAACTGCATTCCTGAATGTAATTTCTTCTGCTCCTTCTCATATGTCCTTCTCTACCCAAGAAACCCAAAATCCCATTATGCCATCTTCCTCTTCTCCTTCTAATGAACCCAATCAACTTCAAATTCAAGTCTCAAATGATGATACTTTTAACTTAAAAGATACAAATGAGCCTTGGGTGATGTTAATAGTGAGAGTAATGAATTCGTTGAAGCTCCTTTTGAGGACGATGTAGGTGTTGACGAGGAGGCTCTAGCTAATGACATGAGCTTAGGCAACATTCCAACAATCATTGCTCCGACACCTTATGCACTAGTTCCCCCTCTAGATGAACACGTTGAGGACAACTCTTGGAGGTCTTAGGCTTGTGATACAACCTACACCGATGAAGGAGAGTTTCAAAAGGGTATGATTTTTGATAACAAGAATGCGTTGTTGGATGTTGTTACATTGTATCATATTCGTAGGAACGTTGAGTACCGAACTGAGACTTCAAATCAAACCGTGCTCACCTTGAAGTGTAAGAGAGGGTGTGCTTGGAGGCTTAGGGCTAGGTTGAGCTCCTATTCACCTTCATGGGAGATTGTTACATATAAAGGGAAGCATGGGGGTTGTAAATTAAGTACTGAAAATGTGTCAGCTGGACACATTCATTTGACATCTTCTGTGATTAACAATCTTATTAGAAATTGTGTTGCTGAAGATCCATCAATTAAGGTCTCTATGGTGCGACAAATGGTGAAAGACCAATTTGGTGTCGAAGTGACCTATAAGCGTGCATAGTGTGCTAAATAGCAAGCCCTTTTCTCTATCTATGAGACATGGGATTCCATGCTTCTTGAAAGCAATGCAAGTTTCTAACCCCGGGACTGTAGTTGAGTGGTTCTTTAAGGAAGATAATGATGTTGGTGTGAACGTCCGTCCTAGTATTAGAACTTTCCAATGTGTGTTCTGGGCTTTTAAACCTAGTATTGAGGGGTTCAAGTATTGCAAACCCCTTATTGCCATTGACGGAACACATTTGTATGGTAAGTATCGCCATACGTTGTTAACTGCATCCGCCGTTAACTAATATTGCTTCTTCAACTTTCTTATAATTCTTTCAATCTCTTCTTTCCTATGTTCCATATCATCTATTTGTCTCTTGAGATTCAATACCTCATCTTTAAGCTCTTTTTTCTTTTTCAAGCGATTTGGTACTCTTCGGATCCTTCATCCAAGTAGAAAAGACAAGCAACAAAATCACGACCAGGATTGACGTCGCTCCAATCTGTATTAATCTCAACTTCATAACCACAATCACAAAGCTCTTCAATAGAATGCTCCTGTGACATCTACGGAACACATATGATATAGTAACATAAGTAAACATTCAAAAATAATATTAACATTTATAAATTGAGAATAACACTAATATAATACTTTATGTTAACTTTAAAAATTGATTAACTAGAACAAGAATAATGGAGTTTGGATACAATGAAGTAGGGAAATGATGGAGTTATTTATAGAACATAATAACAACGGTCATTTTCAACTTCATAACGGCTATTTTTCAATTTAACAACGCTAGTTTAATTCATACAAAAAAGTGAATAAAAGTCAAACCAGTCAAGCCTAAAGTCGCTGTTAGTAACAGTGACATTAAGGTTTGACCAATCAACCTTAATGTCGCTATTACTAACATCGACTTGAGGCTTGACTAAAATTTTGACCATTTGTTTTAATTCGCTGTTAGTAAGTGCGAGTATACACCAAGCCTAAATTCGAAGGCAAGGATGCTTATTTTGGGAATAAAGTTTGAACGAAATTTGTTTTTTGAATAAAGTTGTTAAATTATCTTTTTTTTTCAAATTTTCCAATATACAAGACATCAAATTTAAAAGGCCCAACTTACGCTTCTTCAGATCTAGAGCAACATTAAACATGACTAGTATGAATTATAAGGAAAGTATGTTCATGATAAACTTATATATATTATTTCATAGTTACATGTAATTTCGGGCGTCATTGTTTATGTATAAAATCTAACAAAAATTAATCTTTTGCATTTAAAAAGGTATGAGTGCTCAATTTGATGTTCGACCCTTATCAACTATTCAGTTTTTGTTATATAATAGTAAGCGTCTTATAATAATAATAATAACAATAACAATAATAATAATCTAGTTTGATTTGATTTAATCTAATCTAGTTTGATTTGATCTAGTCTGATTTAATTTGATTTGAAATATTTAATTTAAAACTTTCTAATCTGATTTGAAGATCTAATTCCAAAAAAAACAAACGTAAAAAAATCTAAAAAAATAAATTGAAGAGAGCACACTCTAAATTAGTAAAAATAAAGTGTAACAAAATCATTTTTATACACTAAGGTGAAAACTTTCATTTAACTAAACAAAATCTAGATGTGCTAGATAAATAGCATTTACATTGTCATATCACAAGTGATACAATAGATGGCATGAAATTCACTCGCCCACCCCCTTTTACATATGGAGTCAGCACCACAAAGTACAATCTATCACAACACTAGCTTTACAGATAGGTTGCATGAAAACAAATCGGCTGTTACAAAGTAAACCCGGTCCATGCTCTATTACCTAAAGGACCCACGGTTTAACATCCCGCTTCTAGCTCGATTTGGGTTCTACATTATGGTTGTAGAGGGAGACTCGAGTTCGTAAATAAAATATAAGTTACATCGACGTATTCTTGCTATATAAGCCAGCTGTCTACCCAAAGTATATGGTACCTTGAATTGATGAATAGATATGTTGTAAGTCCAAAATCCACGCGTTCCGTTTTGATTGTGTGCTTCAGCTTCATCAAGCGATTCAACGGGTATTAGTGGTTTGCACTTCTATAAAATTTAAGCAGCCGAGCACTGTCTGAATACAAAACGCTATCGATTGAATGAGGCAGCAGAGTGGTCATCATAGTGTCCTCTCCATGCATTGCCACTATCAGTGCCACTAGAAGCTTGGTTAGGGATCGGTCCGTTTCCTAGATCTCCATCCAAACTCATCTGCTGCACCTCAACAGATGATAGTATCTTTATGCTTTGAACACAATTCACAAACTCACTGCCATTGAGAGACGAGAATGATTGTTACGAACAAAACGACAAGGGGTGAGCAATTCATATATTCTAAAATAGGAAAGTACTTACTCCCATGGATCATCTCCTACTAATAGAATGTCATTTTCGTGATCAACGTAGACCAGCTTCCACTCTGTTCTTTGAGGATCTTCAAGTTGTCCTTCAATACCAAACATACGAGCAAGGTCACGCCTGAGATCATCGTATCCCTTGTAACGGGTAACGTCAATGGATCTACCAACTGACCCTCGCTTTTGCACCTTTGAGTAATAAAAGTTTAAACACATTATTTAATAGCAGAATCAATTCCCACATGCTTTGCAAACCCACTAGTTATATTACTCAGACTCTTCATTTTGCTTCACGTACCCATGTCCGATCCTTAATGCTCGGACATTGGTATGGCACCTAGACACTTCATTTTAGGCGTAAATTTGAATATTTAGACGTATCCGACACTTGGACACGTACCAACATCCGACATCAGCGCCCGAGTCCAAGTAACATAGCCCACTATAACAACCTAAAACACAACGGATACTAGAAGATAACTAAAAGAAACCTGATGAAACACATCTACTTTATCACCAAATCGACGAGTCTTGAAATGTATGGTAGGACAAAAGAAATCTTAGTTCAAGTAGAGTTCGGTTCCTCACTCTATGTTTGATTCTAGTTAAATTACACATCAATATACATAAATGTCAAGTGAGTGAGCATCATGAAACGGACTTTTTATAAAATGTATTCATCATTAATGAACAATCGGAACTTCAATAAAACTGCTACATGTAAGCAGATAATCATAGTTATCATGGAACATCTCCTCCATATTTCCATCCTACAACATAGAGAAAGAACATAATCAAAACTACTAACCTTTGTATATGTCCTCATACGTTGTTGAGTCTGGTTTGGCCATATTCCACCGCCTAAAACTGCAGGATCATTAATTGCTGTGACATCATTCGAACACCCTGACTTGAACGGCATATCCGGAACCCCAAATGACTGGGAACTCATTGCAGCAGCTGACAATTCTGTTTCAATGTCTCTGGGGGTACTATTGTAATTAGAAAGCAAGTTATTGAGCTCCTTTCCCGAGTCAAAACCTCTAGACAACAAGGTATCGGGCGTCAAAGCATCCATGCCAGTTGAAAGAGGAAGATTATTCCTTGGGTGGGACTGCACATCACCATCCAACCCAAAACTAGGGAGTGATAGATTCTGTTGAAGTCCACTAGCATCCAAGCCAAATGAAGTGATAGAAGAGGACGCTTCTAATGGATCAGCAATTATGCCATTCATTCTTGGAGGTTCTATTACTTTTGAGCTGGGAATCTCATTCTTGAGCCTGACATCAGGCTTTTCTTGAAGATCTTGCACCAAATTGCTGTTGGGTTCAACTGAATGATCAATTAACAAGTTCCGCCCAAGCTGATTCCGGTTTAAGAAGCTTGAATTAGGAATCTGGCAATTATTAGTGGAAGGTGATGTCGAACATGATGGAGCATCTCCATCAATCGGGCCAGACAAAGATCTTACTAACCCACTTGTTTTCTGCATTCCCTGATGCTGAACCGTTGTTATTGGAGTAGAATTCATAAGCGGGGAAGTGGAAATAGTGCTGACACCCACTTGTGGCGGATACTGAGTCAAAGGACGATGCTGTAAAACTTGGTTTTGCTGAGCAACATGAAGTTGAGACGTTACTTGAGGGTGGACTCGAGGACTAATAGGAGACAACAATGGGTGTGATTGTTGAGGCTGTTGTTGACTTTGTTGTGGCTGTGGTTGTTGCTGTTGTGCCTGCGGCTGCTGTAATTTTTGCAGGAGTTGAAGTTGAAGTTGATGCTCCGAGAGGCTTTGTAGGACAGATGGCCTTTGTGACAAGCTCTCTTGAAGTAACTGCTGTGAAGGCGGTTGCAACTGTATCGGTTGCTGCGGCTGCTGCTGCTGCTGTTGCTGTTGCTGAAGTCTCTGAAAAACATTAGTTTGCTGTTCGGTTTGTTGCTGAAACTGCATATCTGGGGGTAACGATGTTAGTACGGAGTCTTTGTTGACTGGAAAATTAGGTGGCGTCTGATTATTTCCTCCTATCATCTGTTGGTGATGAAGCTGCCCATACATTTGAGGCTGAGGCAAATTCTGACTTAAATTCTGGTTAGGAGATACAAGACCGCTATTTACAAATGTTGATTGTGTTATTTGCTGCTTTTGAGGAGCCATCTGTTGCTGCTGTAATTGTTGCTTCTGCAGCTGTTGTTGCAAGGGTTGTTGCTGCTGCGGCTGTGGCGTCTGCTGCTGCGAGTTAAGAGGATTCTGCAGCAATTGCTGTAACTGCTGTTGCTGCTGTTGCGACCACGCAGTAGGCGGCTGCTGTAACTGACTCATTTGGTTTTGTTGGATGGCTTTGCTAAACTGGATGTTTGGCATAGACAGGGATGGCGATTGAAAGTTTAACAGCTTAGATGGATCATCTGTACCCAGATTACTGTGCAAGGCAGATGCTGTAAGCATGGATGGGAAAATTCCCGCTTGCGTACCAGGAAATTGATTATTTTGTTGCATACTCATCCACTGGACTAGACTCAAACCAGGAAATATCGAGTTAGGAACGTCTTTCAAGCCAAAATCATCACCGAGCCAAGGCATACCCCGCTTGAACATATTCTCCATGTCAGAATCGTCATCTATAAACAGAACCAATGTTGATGATATGGATTAATGACATTGGGAGCAAGATGATAATATGGCATACTATGGTTTAGCAGCATACCAGGCATCCCCGGCTGTTTAGGGAACTTGGGTCTAAAAAACGGTGGAGGACATATGTAGAATGGAGTCACAACGGGCTCAATATCCCAAATAGAAACTCGACTAGGCCGTTCCCCGGCTGTAGATTCATCCCAGCCAACCTATCCATGAGAAATTTCTAATCAGCAATCCAAAGGTAAGATGAAGGTTCAATTTGCAAGAAATAAGCAACGCTAACATTTAACAAGGTGAACAAAAGCTTTTTTTTTTTTTTTAACTCAGACCAGCCTAACATAATTCGCCATTTAATTCGCTTTTTAAATTCCTGATTAGCTCAAAATGACCCTGAAATAGCCCAAAACCGACCACAATTCGCTTATTTTACGATTCGCGAGATTAGTGAATCATGTGACAGTGACTCTGACAAGATAGGTCATACAACAAATAACATGTGACAACCCAATATACACATTTCAACAATGGCGTATTGCACAAATCGGGCACATTTATACCATAGTATCTTAAAAAGGTGCAACAAGAAACAGCAACACTAGTCTCTTCTCATGTTTTCGACAGTATAAATGAAGCGGAAAACAATATTCTGTAAGGGCGGTAGATATGCCTTCGAGAAGCAGGGCAGTACCTGAAGGTTACGCCACTGAGAATTTTTCCATCGCACAGGATCAAGGTCACTTATGCCGGTTATCGTACCCATGTACCTACGTACGCCACACTCCTCCGTTTCGAACATCATCCTGAATCGCATGCCAAGAGAAGCTTGGGTGTACATTGCTTTATTATACTTCGCTAACGGAACTACAAACTCAGCTGGACTAGCCCTACAATATCAGTTCAATTCCAGAGATTTTCGTCAGACACACATCAAACGAGGACAAAATAATTTAATGTATATACAGTAATATACCTTGGATTATAAAATATCGTAAATGGACTGTTATTATTAGCGGCATGAGCTGCAGCAGCAAGAATTCCAATATGCATGCTATCACTGGATATAACGGATGATGCAAGGGCGGGTTGCTGTCTGTTTGCACGCCGTATGCCTAGAAGAAGTTGTGATTTCTCATCTCTACAAGCAATAAGAGTAACTAAATCAGCTAATAAACTAGTATCACAATAATGTAAGAGAAATATTTTTCTTTAATGAAACATGAAGGTGAAGATACCTAATGAAGAGGACCGAATCACCGGCAAACAATCTCTTAGAGCTGACGAAAACACTCCATCCAGTAGTCAACAAGTGTCTTTTTGGTTGGCCTAAAATTAATAAAATTCGAATTATTGAACTCACATCATTACACATTGTCGGTGAAATATGAATTGACAATATAGTCTACCTCATTGACGCAAAACACTTTGAAATTTAAAGCTGCTACACAACAGTGTAACATAATACGTTAGTTAATTCGCTTTACGCGATTCGCTCAAAATGAACCTAAAATAGTCCAAAACCGACCATAATTCTCTTATTATGAATCGCAATTTGCATGTAGAACGATAGCCTTTCCCCCAATTTAAAAAAAAAACAGTTGTCAATTAGAAGAATCGAAGTCCGTGGAATAGAACAATCTTAAGCCAGGAGAAGGTAGAAGTGTCAACACTCAACAGCTACACCCTCAGTATAAGTAATGCATTTGGGGTGTGTTGAAAGGAGATATTGATGTTTGAATTTTGTTGAAATCTTAAGGCATCAAAAAGCCATTTACACTTTCGGGGTGTTAAAACTCGAGATTCATTTAAACTAGTCAATAGATGATTCTAATCTAAAATAAAACAAAGATCTTTGATGGCCTACATCATTAGAGGTATGTACGAAAGAAGGTGTGAAAAATTGCAATATTCAACAAAGATAAGAAGAGCATACCTCGATAAATATGTCGGAAGGTCCATGTTTGGCCATGTAAATCTTTAGCCACCAGTTCTTGAGCAGGAGGTTGCATAGAAAAATCCTATCAATCATCTATTAGGTAAGCACAATATTAAAGTAACGAAAAAGGACGACAAACAAACATTTTATTAATTCTTTTTTTTAATTTGAACTCACCAATGGTGGAAAAATCTTCTCAGCAGCTCGACGAGGAACAGAAAATCCGCCGTGTGTGCTTGTGTCACTAGCTGTAAGAGTTTTGCAGAAAAACTCCGCAGGCTGCCGACTTTGTTTAAGGGCTAATTCAGATTGGAGTAAAGCTTCCCTATCATACTGTAACAAGATTGAAACAATCAACAAAGAAGAGAAGATCACACAAGGAAAAAATAAAAAACAACTAAATAACCGATGGCCTTACTTTGTTAACAGGTTGTAGGGTCATCTGTGCATACACTTCATCTGTTTCTAGATCAGCCTAAAATCATAAGAACAGAGTAACACATGAGGCTCCACCAACACGCAACATGTTAATCGAAAAATTATAAACAAACCGACGGTAACATAAAGTATCCAAAGCTTTTTCCAAAACTTACGTTATTGCAAATTCATCTACTTGCATCAAGTTATAATGGTTTATTAAGTAACTATAATAGACGGACGTAAAGGTAAGGAAGAACTATATCAAATAAATATGTAACTTTCAAGGATGTTTTTTACCACCCATTACCACTTTAAAGATGGCAATGAAAGGAAATTGAATTTAGCACACCACATAATTTTTTTTTTCAAAATTACAGTATCTCAATGACTCAATTTATTACCACCAACCAAACAACCCAGATATTCACACCATCGAACAATCCAATTGTTATGTATATGACATATATTGGAGCTTTTACTATCAAATTAAGCTTGTGATTGAATTGTTTTAGCTGCATCATATAAAAGCCTAGGCAACAAGTTTAAATCTCATCTACCCCTTAGCAAAAGCTACAAGTTTGAGGGAGACTTGTGCAGTTGTGTTGCATCCACACTTTTAGCCTAAAGAGCTCTCATGTGAGAAAGCTTCATAGAGTATATAACATATATTAAGCGTCAAACCAGTTCTTTGACAGCTTTATCATCGGAAAAACAGACAAGCACTAAAGTGAGATGTATGAAAACTGATATAATACATGTAGTGTGATATTATGGAGCATGCAAATCAACTTGGAAGGAAGATTTGGATAGCTTGGGATTCCATCAGTCTCCTTTTGCATAGAGGCTGCTACCTGTAAATCCCAAAGATTGATGAATAATTTTTATTAGAAACAAACTTATCATTCAAAACAAATTGGCATAACAGGAAAATGACATACTTGTTCACTGTGGCCTTGTGGGAAATAAACCACAAGACTTCCAACAGGAGGAACAGCAACCAGTGGTCCAGCACAAGCATGCCACAACTCTGAATTAATGGCCCTTCCCTCTGTCATACATTCCAAGCACAAAGAATTAAACATCGAAGCCGTCTCGTTCAGTTTTGGGCCCAGAGCGAAAAATAAAAAGGCCCCTGGAAAATTTAAGGCGTAATAAACAATATAATACTCCTTTTGTTTGGTACCGTTGATATTTTTACTATTTTCCGTAAAAGCCTTAATGACTCATAACGTAGTAAAATGTAAAATATACCTAAATTTAAGTAAAGTTAATATCGACCCTGTAAATAAAAATACATTATTTGGGCCCTAAACAATATAGGGCGCTGGCCAATAGCCCGCTTTGCTCGGCCACTTGAAAAAACACAAAGAAATCATCACAAGTGAATGATCATTTTTTTGACATCCAAACACAAGCAATCTCACAAGTAGAAAACTACAAAAACAAACCCAAAAATTGAATTTACTACAAAATCTAAATGATCTTATTTTTTCTTTTGGGAAGAAAATACACCTTAACAAAATATTACAACATGAAAAAATAATAATACTCCACCTATAATAAGCATGTTTTGTAACTTGGATTAAGTTAGATATGTAGAACATAGATGTATAAAGAGCTTAACCCAATTCACTGAAATTGAGTATGACCTGACCTGACCCGACCCGAAAGAACTCATATTAGCAAAGAGATGATAAATGGGTAGAGCATTGAAAAAGAGAGATGCAGGCAGGAGTTTCAGAGCTTTTTTTGAGCTGCTAGTGGAAGATAAATGTCAACTTCAGTCTTTATCCTTTTATTGAATATGCTCTCCTTAATTTCTTTATATCTCTTTTACTTGAATTTTTCTTTTTTTTTCATTTATTGGATGGATTATGTTCTCTTTTGCTTCAGGTATGAGGAACTATATGCAAATAACAAAAACAAATAGAAATCAAAAAAATTAATACCAAAAACCCAAAAAAAATATACTTTTGCTTATCAAAAATGAAAAAAGGAATTAGAATAAAACTTTACCCTTTTCCTTATCCTACCCAAATGTCAACTAATTTTTCATCTAGATCATCACATAAATTCAATCAACCCATCAAAAAAATAATTATTTTAAAATTTTCTACCATTTTCATGGAAAATGATAACTCCTTGAATTCCTGCCATATCATAAAAAACTAAATCAAACATTAAAATTGGAAAATTTCTAAAATGGTAAACTTTTTTTATTCTTTCTTCTTCTAGCTTTCATTGAGAAAAATGAAGCTAGAAAAACATCATGTAAAAGTTTTTTCTAATAAAAAAAAGATCAAAAACTAAACCACTATAAGTATAATTCGATTGTGATAATTGTTGAAAAAACTAAAACAATAAAATTATAATAATAAAAAAAAAAAAAACTTCCATCACCTTCTCCAGAGTTAGGCATGAGACCATTAGTAGGAGCTTTCATGATTGTAAAAAACCCACTAATTTATTCCAAAAAAAAAAACAATCTTTTTCTTCTTCAATACAACTTAAAACAGCAAACAATCAACCCCAGCATTGTCTTCAATCCTTTATTTGGATTTATCACTAATTTCAGCTCAATTTACTCAAACATTTCAGCTGAAAATTCACCAATATGACCCCAAAAAAGACCCAATTAGAGAAATTAATTGTTTCTCCAGAGATCAAGGAGTAGGCAGCTTCCAATCAAATTGAAGTAATAATAACTTCAACGTTCATTAAATATACAAAATAACAAATACCCAATTCCTTAAATATTGTAAGCTTCAATATAAAAATATAAAAAAATCCAAGATTTTAAAAAATGAAGTTAAGATTTTGATAGAAAGAAGGGATTTTAGTCCAAAAATGGTGATTTGGAAGAAGGAAAAGATGTATTTCCATGGAGGAGAGAGGAAATAATATAAAAAGAATTAAGGAGAAAGAGAGAAAATAGAAAGGAGGGAGGCAAAGGGAACGGAAAGCAGCTTTTGAAGGGGAAGAGAAGAAAGAAGGAAGAAGCCGACATCCAACAGACTGGAGCAGGTCCCTCTACTTCTCTACTCTTTTTTTTTTGTTGGGATTTATTTATGAATTTTTATATTGTTTTTTTATCATATAGTAAAAGTGATTGATAAATTATGAATAGTCTAGAAAAAATAAATGGGATAAATAAAGTGAATAGGAGGGAGTACAAGATAAAATGTATAGTAATATTAAAATTACTTTGAATATAAAAAAGTTTATAAGCAAATCAGTTAAAAAGTGTTGCTCAAAACTGTGTCTGAATAACGCCATTTAATATTTAAGGCTTCTTATTTTTGAAACCCTAACCAGTCGGCTACCCTAAATATGCGAAGAACCCATCATGGTTAGACCTCTCATGTGTCATGTCTTTTGTGCTTCAAGGCAAATCGTATCGTAAATAGTATTATGTCATATCGGCTGAGTGTGTAAACCCTAACACTGCATCTTCAAGTGTTTTGCAAACTGGTAAGAAAATTTTAAGACTTGAATTGAGAATTGAGATGAGATTTTAAGGCAAAAATAAATCACATCTCTTATTTATAATGTTAATCTTTGTGAGGCATTAGGGCTAAATCACGCTAAACCTCTTAAGTTTCAATTTTAAATATTTTTTCTTAGGGACTTAATTCAAATTTAAATGAATTCTCTATTCATCCTCCTTGTAAAACAATAAGAATTTGAGATTTCTTCATATTATTTTTCATTCTCTTCACCAAAGTCTATCCAACCCAACACTCCTTAGGTGAATAAAAATATAATTAATTGGATGAAAAAAATAGAGTACTTGTGAAAAATAATGAGTTGAAAAAAAAATGAATTTCCATATGAAATAAAAATGTGTGATTATTATCAAAAACTAACAAGATTAAAAAGAGATAGAGTATTATATGATAAACACATAAATTATTCCAGAGTATTATATGATAAACACATAAATTATTTGGAATATTGTATGAGACGGTCTCAATAATTTTAAGATGTATTCTGTACATGAGATAGTTATGAGACGCGTTTCTTACATGTACTCCTCAAAGACAAATTCTCACTAGAGTAGATGTATGATTAAAAACAATTATAAGAAATTTTTTAATATTTTCAATATAGTCAACTTAGAAAATACTTAGTAAATTTTAGAATCATTTTGGCAAAATCGTTATTTGTATTATACTCTCTCTACTTTACTAACAAATTCTTATTTATTTTTTACACTACTTATCAATTAATTTTTATTTATATTTTAATTTTAATTTATAAGTTTAAACATAATCAGTACAATTTTACCTTATTATATATACTTAGGACATGTTCTCTTCGTCTGATCTGATTGGATCTGATCTGAATTTACTAAGGTCTGATCTGATCTGATCTGATCTGGTCTGATTCAGTCTGATCTGATCTGAATCTTTCTGATCTGATCTGATCTGGTTTGATCTGATCTGGTCTGGTCTGATCTGATCTGATCCGGTCTGGTCTGATCTGAAACTTTCTGATCTGATCTGAATAGTTATAATGATTATTATTATTTATTTTTACTATTATTATTATTATTATTATTATTATTATTATTATTATAATATTAATAATAATAATAATAATAATAATAATAATAATAATAATTATTATTATTATTATTATTATTTTTATTATTATTATTATCATTATCATTATTATTATTATTATTATTATTATTATTATTATTATTATTATTATTATTATTATTATTATTATTATTATTATTATTATTATTTATTATTATTATGTCTTATTATTAATATTACATACTACATAGTTATAATGATTAATAATAATAATAATAATAATAATAATAATAATAAATAATAATAATAATAATAATAATAATAATAATGGTATGGTTTGATCTGATCTGATCTGGTCTGGCCTGGTCTGATCTGGTCTGGTCTGATCTGAAACTTTCTGATCTGATCTGAATAATAAAAAGAGTATATAAAGTATAATATGCTTTTATTTGAGGTAGTCTTATCTTCTTTTTTATTCTTTTATTTTACTTCACTCCCTTAGAAGTAGCTATTTGTATATTGTTGTCTCCCCTAAATTGCTCTTCAATAGTGCATTTGTTAATTGCTCAATCATACGGTCAAGATAGGTTAATCAATGAACTTTTTTGGTGAGTGAAATCATAATTTCCGGGATTTCGTATGCATTTTACTAATTTAAATGTTTTTAGAGTTTATGAAATTAAATAAATTATCTTCTTTTTACTTTGATTTTCATTTATTAATTGAGGCAAAGTTTAATATATAAAAAAAAAAATTTAACTGTAATATATTTTTCTTTTCAATTTTTTTTATTGACAATAATAATTCTTCCACAAATAAAATAAACGGATCACAAAAGGATTAAGTTGAATCTAATAACAAAGCCAGGGAATATAAAAGTTCATAAACCATTAAACGACTACCTTTCTACTACTTTTATAACAACCTTAGTAGTATACAATTAAAAATATTTGAGGCACAAACTGAAAAAATAACTGCAAAAGTAAATTGCAAGAGTGTATTTTATGTGGCTTTCTTTTCTCATGAAAAAACTATAATTTAATCGAAAAATATGAAAAATAAATTCATCGTTGAGTAAAGTGATTTTATCCAAAACTTATGTTAAAAACAATACAATGTTAGTATTGATGTTGTTAAAGGCATATATTTCGTAAACATTTGTATGTATACTTGATCTCATAATTTTAAATTACAATATGTAAAATTAACACATGCATTAAGGTTTTGTTCTTCTTAATTATTTATGTTCTATTCTTTTTTATGATTCACTTTTTATGTTTAAATCAATTCAATACAATATTTATCAATTTAGTAGTCTCATTTTGAGATTGAGAAATAATAAGTGAAAGTTCACAATTTTATAAAAGCATTGTGACAAAATCATACTCCCTCCGAATTAATTTAGTTGTCCCATTTTCTTATTTGGCAAAGTCTTTTTAGTTGTCTCATTTCTATTTTTGTCAATCTTTTTTTACCTAAATATCCTTAGTTCACACAAGTAATTACGAATATACCCTCATATACCTTACTTACCCAACTACCCTTCGCTACTTACTCTTCACTACTTAACCTTTACAACTTACCATTTTTAATGAACCCCACACCATCCTTAATAACCGTGCACAAGAAAATAAGACATTTAAATTGGTTCGGAGGGAGTATAAAGTTATTATAGCACCATGACATCTAGACCTGGGAAAAATTGATCCGACCCGAAAATTGATCCGAAACCCGCCCGAAAAAATTGGGTTGAAACCCGGAAATTATGACCCGAACCCGAAAAATGACCGAACCCGAAGAACCCGTAAAAAAATGGGTCGGTCGGGTCCGGGTCGGGTCTGACCCGACGGGTTGGTGCTTGTTAAAAAAACCTAAGTTCTTGAATTTCCTCCTCTTCCGCCATTCCTAAGTTAAAAAAACCTAAGTTAAAAAAACTTAAGTGCTGCTGCTGCTGCCGCCATTCCTCCTCTTCCTCAAGTTCTCTCGCTCGATTTTGCTGCCTCCATTCATCTTCCTCAAGTTCTCACACTCGATTTTGCTGCCGCCATTCATCTTCCTCAAGTTCTCACGCTCGATTTTGCTGCCGCCATTGTCGAATGTAAGTTACTTGCTGATTTGAATCTCCTTTGTCTTCATTCCCTTAGTCCCTTTCCTTTGATTCTTTGTTGATTCTTTGTTTTTGTTGTTGATTCTTGTTGATTCTGATTTGTTGATTCTGATTTGTCTTCATTCTCACGCTCGATTTGTTGTTGATTCTGATTTGTTTTTGTCTTCATTCTGATTTGAATCTCCGAGGACGTTTAATTAAGTTTGGTACTATAGTTTGTTCTATAGTGATGGATAACTGGATAGTTTGTTTTTGTTTTCATTCTCACGTTTCAGTACTATAGTGATGGATAACTGGATAGTTTGTTCTTGGGTTACTTTTGGAGCTCACAAAATCTCCAAAAACGAACAAAAACGAAGACCTCCAAGATTTCAGATTTTGTTCTGATTTGTTCTGATAGTTTGTTCTGATTTGTTTTTGTTCTTGGATAGTTTGTTCTTGGGTTACTATAGCACATGGATAACAGATTTTCAGATTTTCAGTACTTTTGGAGCTCACAAGATTTCAGATTTCAGTACTATAGTGATTTGTTTGTTTGTTGATAAGCATGTCAAAACAAAAACGAAGACCTCCAAAATCTCCATTTTCAATGCCAAATCTTCCAATAATTCAAGGATATACTCAACTCTCACCATCTTCATCCTCAACTCCATCTTCAACTCCAATTATTTCACCGGGATTTTCAATCTCTTCTTCATGTAGTGCGAATTCATGTCCAAGTGTGGGTAAGTTATGAATAAATTTGTTTTTTTTTTTATAAATTAGTTTAACTGAATGTTTTTTTATAAATTAGTCTAATGTTTAATTTTGCTAAGTCGGTCATTGAGTAATCAGCTTGATACAAACTTGTTTCTTTGTCTTTATGAGTAGAAGAGCAAGCAGCTACAAACAACATGAATGCGCCACTGTCCGAATGTAAAAAAAGAAAATGGACTTCTCCTGTTTGGAAGGATTATGATTGTTTTGATGGTCACATGTTTGAGGACAATATTCCAAGAGCTCTTTGTAAATATTGCAAACAAGGTCCTATTCTTGCTCATTCTACTAATGGAACCACAAATTTTAAGCGTCATAGTGAGTCTTGCTTTGCACGAGCTACTTTTGAAATTAACAAACAAAAAAAGGGTAAGAAAGATAAGGGTGATCTAAAACATTTTGACCCTTCCATATATAAGCAATTAGTGGCTAGGGCAATTATAAGACATGGTTATTCCTTTACATTTGCTGAAGATGCTGAAAATCAAGCTATACATAGCTTCTTAAATGAAGATTGTAAATTTATTTGTCGAAAAACCGCTAAGAAGTATTGCTTAGAAGTCCATAAAAATGAAAAACTTAAGTTGAAGAAACAAATGAGCATTGGGGTGTCTTCAAAATTTTGCTTAACTACTGATATGTGGCATTCGATTGTGGATGAGGGTTATCTTTCATTAACTGCACATTATATTGATGATGATTGGAAGTTACACAATAAGATTATTGCCTTTTGTCATGTCCCCCCTCCTTATAATGCCAACATGATACATGAGAGGTTAATTGCAATTATAAAAGAATGGAAGCTTCAACAAAAGGTATTCTCAATCACATTAGACAATGCTAAGTACAATGATAATATGCAAAAATTGCTTGCTCATAGTCTAAGTGTGTATAATCCATTGCTTGCTTATGGTGATTATTTTCATGTTCGTTGTGGTGCTCATATTTTGAACTTAATTGTTCAAGATGGTTTGAAGGTCATTGGAGATGAAATAAAAACAATAAAGACCTTGGTTAAGTATATAAATGGTTCTGAAGTACGAAAAGCAAAGTTAAGGGAGTGTGTAATTGGTATTGGTGTTAGTATTTCTAAAAAGTTGTGGTTGGATTGTCCTATAAGATGGAATTCTACCTATAGGATGCTTGAAAGGGCATTGATTTATTGTCCTTGTTATGAAAACCTGAAAAGAATTGACAAAGACCTTCCTAATATTCCTACACATGATGATTGGTCAAAGGTTAAAAAAATTGTTGCACTTTTAAAACCTTTTGATGATATAACAAAACAGTTTTCGGGGAGAAATTATCCAACTGCCAACTTGTACTTTAAAAGTGTGTGGAGAATCGAATGTTTGTTGATACAATATGCTGATTGTGAAAATGAGTTTTTAAAAGATATGGCAAAGAATATGAAAAATAAATTTGATAAATATTGGGAAAATTATAGCGTTGTTCTTTCTTTTGCTGCCATGATGGATCCTCGTTATAAATTTCAATTGATCAAATATTGTTTTGAACACTTGGATCCTCAAAATGGGTCCTGGAAAGCCAACCAAGTCAAAGACAAACTCTATGATTTATTTGCGGAGTATGTAAGGAATGATACTCCCTATGACCGTGAAGCTAGTAGTCATGTCGTGGATGATGATCTTCCTGTAAGTATTTTTTTTTTTTGAAGTTTTTTATAATTGTATTGTTATTATTTTAACCTTCTAATTACTAGTACTTTAATAGGGATTTTCATCTTTTGCTGGAGGGACTAGTGCAAATTTGTCACAATTAGATATTTATCTTGAGGAGTCTAGGCTTGATCATCATCTTGAACTAGATGTATTGCAATGGTGGAAAACAAATGAAACTCGACATGCACAGGTTGCGCGTATGGCAAGGGATTTATTAGCCATTCCAATTACTACTGTTGCATCCGAGTCAGCTTTTAGCTTAGGAGGTAGAGTGCTTACTAAGTATAGAGCTTCTCTTCAACCAGATACTGCTGAGGCTTTAATTACTAGTCGTAGTTGGCTATTTGGTTATAAAGTAAAAGAAGGGAAATTTATCAATTATTTGAGTTTTGAATGCAAATAATATGATCTTCAATTCGTTAAACTAAAACTATAGTTTATTTTGTGAATTTGTTTTATGTTGATAGATCCACTTGAAAATGGATTAGAGGTTGATCTTTCACCAATGTGTAATGAAGAAGCTAACAAAGATTTAGAAGATAAAGATGAAGATGAAGATGAAGAAGATGAAGATGAAAAAGAAGATGAAAGCGAAGAAGAAAATCAAAATGAAGATGAAGTGTTTGAACAATTTGCTATTTAACATGTTCTTATTTATACATTTAAATTGATTCATTTCGATATTTTTTTTTGTAGTATGATGCATTTTAGACATTTTAATGATTTTTTTTTTATGTTGAATTAATCGATTGGATATTCTGATGTTTTATGGTAACTCGTTGGATCAATCCGAACCGACCCGAAACCCGGAGTGATCCGACCTGAAACTGACCCGATCCGAAACTGACCCGACCCGAAAATGACCCGACCGAAATTGATCCGACCCAAAACCCGACCGACCGACCGTTTTCCCAGGTCTAATGACATCCACAAACGTCTATAAATCATAGCCATAGCATTATGTTTACCTTACCTTCATCGTTTTACTTGTTTACATTAGAAATGAGTGAAATGTGTACAATTATTTGTCCTTTCTTCACTTTTCATATCTTTCCCTTTTAAAAAGCTTAATAAGGTTGCTTTGTCACTCACAACATATACAAAATAAGTATGAGATTTTTAATAAAACTAAGTTAAGGAACATGCATTTTTTGGGAAGGCTCCCCTACAAAACTTGCAATATAAAATTAGTTCCAATTAAGGCAAAATTAGTAAAGTGTATGTAATAATGTATGTTACAAATAATAAGGTTTTGTATCAGTTAAAGAATAAGTATTATTTTTTTATAAAAGATTTGAAATTCGATTATTATCTAACTCTATCTGTCTCGGCTTTAATAATAAAAATATCTTCTTTAAGGTCATGATTGGTGTTTGTATTTACTTATAATTGGCTAATTTAGTATTTTGTGGATGCCGCACTAATTACATGTACTTATTTAATTACCTAAAACGTTGTAAGATAGAAGTAATTTGCAAATCCAATAAGCTTACCAAGAAAATGTTTTTGTGGTAAGATTAGGTTGCACACATTACTTAAGTACGTTGTCAAATATTTAGGTCAATGTTTTTAAAAAAATTCAAGTCAAAAATATGTAATTTGCTCACAAATTGAAATATTATAATATAGTCAAGTTTGAAAGTTTGAGTAATTAAGTCCACATATTGCAAAATAATAAGTATGTTTTAAATGTTTTGAATATTGAGTTATATAAACATGATATATAATTCATAAACCTCAATTCTAATTTTCATCACATGACATGTTTAGTTATAATAATAATAATAATAATATATCTAAAAGTATAAATTAGAAAATAACATAAAAAAATAAAAATAATATAATATATTCTTACACATAACTTGATAATAAAATTTAAAATTTATTATATAACAGATAGTATAATTAATATTTGTATAATTTAACGTTTATTTAATTTAGATTTATCTATATTGATCCTTACTAACGAATTATGTTTCTCGCATTCTATGACCCTTGAAAATTTGTAATGTATAAATTAAAAATATGTAAAAAAAATTTACATTATATAGTAAAAATTGAAAAAAATAATAGAAACATTTCATACGTATAAATAAACACCAAACAGAGACATAAACATGCATCAAGACCCAACGGATAATAATTTACGTTTATGTTCAATTTCGGTAATTTAACTCTTAATTTTACTTGGATTTTAAAACTTTACAATTTTTATTAGAGTTGATTTTGAAGCTTTAGAGTTTAAATAATAAATTTTCGATACACATTTTAATTAGGATTTAATATAAGATTGAGAGTTTTAATGAAAAAAGCAAATAATTAGAACATGTATTTATTAAATTAATTAATTATACATAAATTTTAAATTAATTAATTTTACTTTCTAAATATTATACAATTTTGTGAACGATTACCTCATTACCTCAACAAGTGAACATGGTTAAAGACTTAAGTAGTAAAGTATGAGTAATTATAAATTATGTTATAGAAAATTATAATAATGGTAGAAATTTAGTTAGGCTTCAATCAAAAATTTTATTATATTGTGGGACAAAATTAGAGTAAAAATTTAGAATAGAGCTTATGGTAGTTATTAAACTCAAAAACTTTTAAGCAAAATTGAATAAAATGCTAATGCATATAAAATAAAAAGAATGATATAACGAAATATCAGGGGAAACAATTCTTTTGAAGGTTCTGTGTAATTTCAAAAATTATAATATTTTTCAAAGAAAAAATTGACTTTAATAATTCAACCTTTTGCTCGTCCGCTATGAATAATCCCACCTTTAAATTATTTTCTAATAATCTAACATTTGCCCTTATTAGGTTATGAATAATTCAACTTTTATTTTAGTTTTCTGACAGTATACCCTATTATTACCTATTAATAGTAATTTGGTATGTTGTTGGTAAATGTTTGACAAATGTTAAATTATTAGAATATAATCAAAATGTGGGATTATTCACAGTAAATGGATGAAAGGTTGAATTAATAATATCAATTTTTCCTTTTTCTAATATATTTTGTATCTTTAAAAACATGACATCTACTAGATAATTTAATATTGAGGCCTCCAATTTTTTGGAGATTTATGCGGTCAAACATGTTAAATATGTTTAAAACCTCCCCAATAAAATATGGGTAATATGTTGACTTGTGCTCATTCATACATATGTCCCTTACTAGGCAGAGTCGAATAGGCTCGTGTTGTCCAAATTTTTTTACGTATGCTTGTATCGTTCTTTGAATTTAATGTTAAATGTTTTTGAAAAGTATGACAAAAACTAAAGAAAAATGTGAGTGTATGTCAATGAGATTAATAGGTTTATCGCGAAGAATAAAAATGAAAATTCAAATTTAAGAGGCAAAAAGCACAATAATTACTTCTTTCTTACCACCAATAAAAAACTCCACACTTCACACTATGACACTTTCGCTTTTTCCTCATAATTTCACATTTAAAAAGTATAAAGCTTTTTCATGAAATTGTAAAATATTATTGATGACCGCAATGGAAAAGTGGGAATAGCCGGAGATTGAGAAATATTTTTCACCTGTCATAATTTATTTGCTTCGTGATCATTCTACTCAGTATATTCCACGCATAGAAGACTAAGGTTAGGGTCTGGGGAGGGAAAGATGGCGACAACTCATATCCACAAAGGAGAGCGCAACCAAAGGAGTCCCCGGCTCGAGGAAGATAAAGAAACGTGATTACACATGCAAGATAACTTAAAGGCCTAAAAAAAGGAGCTACTACAGAGGAAAACACAAAACTAAAAGAAAGAAAACGATAAGAGCATGATGTTATGGGACTAAGCGGACATCAAAAGTCTGGGACATGGATATATCGTCTCCAACTGCTCCTATCCCTAGTCAGGTCCGCATAGAGGTTTAACTTATGCAAGTCAACTCTTATTTGCTCATCTCAAGTTCTCTTGGGTCTTCCTCGCTTACCCTCTACTATGATGTTTTTTACACTCCTCACATGGGCGTCGAAATTCTTTCTCTGCGCATGATAAACCACCTCAATCAATGTTCGCGCATTTTTCCAGATATAGGGGCTACCCCTAGTCTGTCCCTAAACTCTTGGTTTTATTAATATTTGCTTTTATTCCGATATTATTATTTTTTTTATTAATATTCTCTTCGTCCTATATCATTTTTCATTATGTCTTAATAATTTCATCTCATTATTATTTATTGGGATATTCCACATAATAGCATCGAACTATTATAAAACGTCAATAGTAGCACTTTTGTAAGATTTTTCCACATGGTAGCATTCAGTTTATGCCTTATATAACTATTGTAGCATTTTCGGTTACATTCTTTTCAACTTTCGTTTATTTTGCCATTTTGACATTTCTACCCTTATTAAGTGTTGGTTGTTGTCTTTATATTTAGTCCTAAACTATTTTTATGCTCTCAAATGTTTGATTCACTATTTTAACGTTTAAGTCACCGTTTAATTCATCAACACTTTCAAATGTTTAGAGAAAATTATAAAAACAACAACCAACACTTAATAAGGGTAGAAATGTCAAAAGGGTGAATTAATCGAAAATTGACAAGAATTTTACGGAAAATGCTACGACAGTTAGATAAGGCATAAATTGGATGTGACCATGTGGAAAAATCTTACAAAAGTGCTACCATCGGTGTTTCATGAAAATACAATGCTACCATGTGGAATTTCCCTTATTTTTTTAGTATTCTCTCCAATTCTTTTAAATTGTCCCAATTAGTTTTTTGACACTATTTATGAATCACTCTTAATTTGTATTTTATTCTTAATTTAGACGTCGAAATATAGTCAAATGAGATCTTGTTTGATTCGTTTCAATGTAAATTTTATTATTATTAAATTTTTTTTAATTTTTAATTATGTGCAATAAGAGATATTTAGAATTGAATTAGTACAATAGTGCACCAAAACTAAATAGAACAACTTAAAAAAATTGAAAAGAGTATAATTTAACCACTTTTACTCTACATATTTTTTCTCATATTTCTAATATTTCACTACTTTAACATACTATACCTAATTTCTAAATATCTGTGTTAATAATGAGGCTAAATAAATGAAGTATATCAACTTCTATGATACAATTATAAATTATTCATTTACATATACATCAATTGATTTGATCACTAGTTAATTATTTGAAATATTTTTTTAATGAGTACACTTTTGAATAGTAAATACTACTTCTACTTCTTATTAAGCAATACTTCTTCCATTTCCTTAACTTGCACCCAAGCACACTTTCATATACTTCAATGTAATAATTAAATCATTAACATATCTAATTATACGCAGCAAAAAATTATAAAATTAAAAATCAATTAAATTCACATTGAGATAATTCAAATAAGATCCCATATAACTAATTTTAACCTATAAATAAACAACAATATGAGAACTAAGTAATATTGATGAATAGTGCTAAATTACATTAATTGGGATGCAATTAAAAAAATAGAAAATGTGTTATTTTACATTATTCTTAAATTATGTGAAGAAAAAAAATAATGAAGTATGATTTTATTTAATTTATAATTATATATTTTTTCATCATACGAACATTTTATAATATTTTATTATGTACATTAAAAAATATTAGTGTTTAGCTCATGGCTAACCACGGTAACTTTTATAATATCAATTTCTGTTTTGATTTAGAGGTTTAAATTTAATTTAATTTAGACAGCTTTATTTTTATATTTAAATATTGTTTAAAACCCTATTTTTACCATAGATTAATGAATATCGAATTTTTTTAAAAAAAATCTTAAACAATTACATATAATCAAACTGTTTGATGACAACTAATTTCCTAGAATTAATATGGAGAGGCCGCATTAGAAAAACTTTACTTTTCAAGAATTAATGCGTAAAACATGCAAGTTTAGGTATTAAAAACTTGACGAGAATAGAATAAAAATACTCTTTAAGATATTGTAGCAATTTGCAACTACAGAATTGTTAAAAAAACTAAGTCTCATTAAATTATATATATGGATATTAACAAAAGTAAAAAGCAAGAATTAAAGAAACTTTTAAAAATATTATCTAAATTAATATGTTGTAAAGTCAGGGACACGGTTCATAACTGGATCTGCAAATCAAATTTGCCCAAATAAACTAAAATATATTTTCAATAAATTATTTTACTAAACACCCAGCTACGTAACCACAAGTTTGTTAAAATTAACATTAATCATAAGTTCACCCACATAAGAGGATAAAAAAAATAACTATAAATTATATTTTGGGGCATACATATATTTTTCAATCAATAACTACTAATGATCTATTTGGTTATTGATATTAAAAGATGGTAATAAGAATGACTTATAAACTTATAGTATAATTTTTCATGAAATGTACCATGTCATTCCATAGTAATAAAGCTTTGATCATAAAAGAATTTTTGTTTATAATATTTCAATACCGCCTAATACCACATTTTTAATTTGTAATGTATTGGAATGAATTTTGTGAAGAAAATAAGATGATTGAATTAAGGAAAACAAGCATAACCATTAAAATTGTTAAAATATTTTCCCACCAAAATTACGTTAACTTTTTATTCTCATTAATACCATTTATACCGAATACCAAACAAGCCGTTAAAGCTATTAATAATACCTGTATAAGTATGAAATTAAAAGGTAGGGAATGGGGATTATTCTAACGCTGAATCTGGACAATAACAGAATGAGCATAGTTGGATTCTCCTCAATTAAATGAACTGGTGTTTAATGAATGACCATTAACTAATGCTCCCACCAAAAGCAGAGCTAGGCCATAAGGCAGTAACCTTATTAATTGTTCCTTAATGGCTTAATACTTGCTTGTTTACTTAAAGGAAATTGTGGTTAAGAAAAAACATATCCGCCTAATCATACATTAATTAATTAATAATCTAGAATGATTAATGAATGAATGAATGAGAATACCTTACTTTTACCCAAATTGTCAATACGAGTAATCCTTGGACCTCTCTCATCAAATTATTATATTATCAATCTACAATATGACCATGAATTTGTTTTGGGTCTAATGACCCAAATGATTATTACATACACTTAACTAAGGCTAAAAAATAGTATAAGTGTAATCAAATTTTTTTTAAAGTAAATAATTATTTACCGATTAGGTGCTGACATCAATTAATTACATTACATTGATATATTATAAATATCATTAGTTTTACAAAATTGAGGTAAGCTATTTTGATCAACCGCGTCAATCATTTTATTTTCTCTTTTTTGCTTTCGTTTTTCAATTGTCGACTTAAGCATTGAAAGTATTTTTCGGGAGACACCTTTCAGATATATAAGTTGGTGTGCTCATTTTGTAGGTATAGGCCAAACCGAAATGTCTCATGAATTGAACATACACCAAATAGAAACGGTAGGTTGAACATACACTAAACTATATTAACATGATGCAAAGATTATCTTAGAAATATGTACACATATACGAAAGCAACTTTCAAGACATCAATCGAAGCATGACTATAATGAATTGGTGGTTTATCAATTGCACTCCTTTAAGGCTCATCATACATCTAATATTTTCCATTCTCTTAGCTTGATGGGATCATATGTAGGAAAAGACACTTATACTTTTGACAAAAAATTAAACAAATATCAAATAATGAATTATCTCTTAATTGTGTATTAAAGACTCCACGATTAAAAAAGACTCAATAATTAAAAGAGACTTAAATGTATTTCTCAATTGAAAAATCGAATCTGAGAATTGATCAAACGAAAATCCTAAATTAATGTACTGAAAGATCTACCGAACATACTAGTACACCATGAATAACTAGTAGCACACAATAGATTAAAAAAATCCTCTCCGGTCTCTATTTAGATTAAGTAATTGGGTAAAGTGTATTAAAATAGTGTAGTATTTAGAAATAAGATAGAAAATATACAGTAAAGTGTTGGGGTCATATTTAAAAATTAAATAAAAGAATTTCATTTAAATAGGCTAAAATAAAAAAATATGAAAAATTAAATGAAACATAAGAGTACTTTTAACTACACACTTAAACATAATGAATAGTTAATTAGTTTTTCCATAAATATTAATTAAGCTATAATTTAATGCAATTGATCAAAAACAAATATAAGTGATTAACTCTAATTAATTAAAATAGAGTTTCTTTCATTATTTTAGGTATTAACTTGACCTTTTCTGAAGTTTAAGTTGATTTCCAAAATCAAACTTTTTCATTATGACTAATGAGAAGTTAAAATTTAACTCCAAAAATTGAAAAACATTTCTTTTTTTTATCATATAATAATTGTAATTAGTTTAAATTCTACAAATGACATGTAAAAATCGGAAAATCAAGAGGTAATATTCGAGATAAACTCAACACCAAAAGTACAATGATCTTTTTAATGTTTTTAATCCCCATAAGATTATTAGCTAATAGCTATGGTTAGACGACAAAGGGAAGAATAATGAGAATTTATGTCATTAATTATAATTAATTAGCATTAGAATTAGAATTAAATTAGAATGAAGGGTCATGTGGCGATGGACACGCCAACCGAATGATACCATGTTACGCTTGCACATGTGATTTCCAAGAGATTCAAAACTAGGAATAAGGAAACAACGCTGAAACATAAATCAAAGTCAAAAAAATTAGTTACTTTAATACAGAGATTAAGAAATTAAGAAGAGTGAGTTAAAGAAGTAGGGTATATACAAATAAAAAAATTACTCCCTCTGTTTTCATATTTTCCTCTCAAATAAAATTTACAAATTTTAGTGTCAAACTTTAACTATAATTTCACATCGATATAAATGAAAAAACATATTCAAGTGTGATCTCTGTAGATTCGTCTTAATATATATTTTCTAAATATCAACTTTTAAAATTTTTTTAAAAAACTCATAAATAAAATTATTTCACTTTTTAAGTTTTCATTGAAATCTGCGCAAAAAGCGAATTAGCAGAACAAATGAAAACAAAGAAAGTATAAAGTAAAAAAAAATTGAATAGAACAAATTTATTGAGATAGATAAAAATGAAAAATATAACAAATTTATTAGGACGAACTAAAATAAAAAATGTAGCAAATATATTAGGATGAGAGGATTACTCATTAATTAAGTCATAACACAAAACATTTGATTTCTTTTTTTAGACGTCCTCTTAAGCTAATCATGAGATTATTCCCCACATCAACATTAAACTTACTTAAGATTCCCATTTGTGTCAATTTTAAACTAATCCAAGAGTTAATTTGGGGATTAGATAGAAGTTTAATCCTAGTGATTAGGGTCCCACATTGGGAGAACAGACATAACACAAATGGATGTTTATTATTACTTGATATAGGTTATAGGTAATTGGATGAGCTTTTATCAAAGTATAATTTTCTAGGTTTATGTTAGTCCTTTGTTAAGGTGACAATAGTGCCTTCTGTCATTCATGTTTTGTGCTTTGATTGACCAAAAGATTGATCCATATCCAGCATCTAATACTGTACCACCATTACAACTGTTCACTTTAATTTCTATTTTACACAAATTTCTAATCATTCACCATAATTTATAAATCACCATAAAAACACAATATCAACAAAATAAAAAACATAAAAAATTAAACTCCTAAAAAACCCCACCCTATCAAATTCTTCAACATAAGGTAATTTGTTAATATTAAAAATTACCGTTATTTACTTAGACTACTTTCTTATTTTGCTATATCCTTTGTTTCATTATAGAAGTATTACTACAATTTACAATTTACTTTATTATGCAATCTTATGTGTTATTTTAATCATTTATATCTTGAGTTATAAATAAAAATTTCATATTATGAAAATATACAATTATGAAAATGATTAGTCGCAATATATATATATATATATATAAAGCTGATAAAATAAATTTTTACTTTCCAGATAAATTGAAAAGACATAATATATTAGTTCAAATAATTGTCTTTTTAGATTTTTGGCTACTTATTTCTGTTTCTAATCATCTCAATCTCTAAATTTAAAATTTTCACATTATTTTTTAATCATATTATTATCTTTGTTCTTCCTCCCCTAAATTTTAAACAAAGATATAAATGTAGCAAATGAAAAATTGGGGAAAAAAAAGAGAAAATGTTGTGGAATGAATGTATATATGATTTGTTCAAAGTATTTATATATATTTTTTTAATTTAGCATCCTGGCTCTTTTAAGTATTCGGTTATTATAAGCTAATACCAAAGTTTATAGCCATTCATTTATAAGGAGTGGTAGGGGACAAAGTGGCAATAATTTTTGGAGGGTCGTGTGAGTGCATCCATGTCAAGAACAATAACAATTCTCAATTTTGATAGCTGGATTATGCGCCTGTTTGGCAGGCAAATATTGTTGCTGGGAGTTGTCATCTCAACTTATTAAATATTGACTATTTTGATCAGTTGAAATTACTATTTTATAAAGTAACTGTTTAAGTCAAATGTTAAGAAGATATTTAGCAAAAAGTATTTGTTAGTTGTTGTCTGTTAGTTATTTACTATTTATTGGCAAAAAAATAGTATGCCAAAAGTCAATATAAAAAGTTACTATGGATATTTGGCAATTAGTTTTTTTGTTGGCTTTTTTGGTTGATATTTGGCTTTTTTATTTATAGAACAACCAATAAAAGTGTTTGAAAAAATTATTTTTAAGTCAAAATCAAAAAGCTACTCTTTGTCGTTTTTTCATTGATTTTTGACTTTTAGCCTATTTTTTCTTTAATGAACAAGAACAATCACAAGCTAACGGAGTAATTTTTTACCAAACATATCTATAATAGTTGGCAACTAGCTTAAACAATTGGTTTTATCAGCCAAAACTTTCAACTGTGCAAATTAGTGATAACCATAATAAATAGTCATTTGTCAAACAATCACTATGAGTAACTTTTTAATTTTAGGTTAAAACTAGCTTAAAACCTTTTACCAAAAAACTTTCTTTAAATGTTTAAAAAACCAAAACTAAAAACCATATAAAAAACCATATAAAAAAAAAAAATCAACTTCCTATGTCGTGTTTTAGCTATACAAATCTACAACATATTCTCTTCGCGACTTCGCCTTATTTCTATTGGAATTTTGGTTGAGTGCGAAACCAATACATCCAGACTTAGAATAACTTAATCAGTTCAATAATTTTAGATTAAGTATAATTCTCCCATATCTTCACAATATGTTAAGATTTCATTTTTATGAGTATGTTTTACAAGTCGAAGGATTCTTTAACTGCATCCTCTTTTATGAGTATGTTATTATTTTCTTTCCCTCCCCGGACCCTGGTATATGATGATGATGTTCGAGTTTATAATTTATCTCATTATATTCAAAGGAAAATAACGACATTCCTACTTAGATTTAATATCTCTGACTACATTGAATAGTATTTTACTAGTATAAAAATTTATGCAATGTACGGAGTTTATCAGTAGAAATTACATATATGTAAATATAAATTTAATTAAATAACTATGCAATCATTACATATTATCATTATCAAATTATAACAATTTCAATAAAATATCGATGCAAAATATTAGAAAATTGCCAAGGACAGAGCACTAAATGAAAAGTTGAGGGAGCGCAATGACGTTACATTATCTCGTCTACAATGATGATGTGACTAACAAGTACAGTCAAAAAAGAATGTGGAAATGTGATCTCTTTTTTTATTTAAAAAGGATGTTCTTTGTTTAAGGCGCCACTAAACAACCAATAAGGAGAAGCCACGCATGCGGAGGTAACTGACTCTACATGAAACATCAAGAAAAACGTGCCAATGTCTACAATGGTAATATCAAAAGGTCAAAAGAGACATTCTTTAATATCAGAAGAATCCCTAGTATTATCCCTCCAAGCTAAGAAGGGATATAGCAAGAAGGGACATTCTTTAGTGCAAATATCATCATCAAGTTGGTCTTGCTACAAGAAGGGATATATATATATATATATATATATATATATATATATATATATATATATATAGCAAGAACAAATCTCATACCAACATAATCTGTCTTGAGACTAACCATTCCACTAACAACACACTTGTATATAATTAATGTATTCTATCCTAGATAGGATCAAAAGGAAAAGAAGGAAAAGGATTGAAAAAATGAGAAAAAAGTGATAAAAAGGTTTTTCTTATTTGTCTAAGAGAGAAAGGAAAGAGAAGATTAAAAAAAAAAAAAAAAAAAACTCATTTTTCTTCTAAATTATTTTTCTTATGAAGAGATTTTGTCATTAATAGAATTAAGGAAACTAATTCTTTTAAATTTCTTCTTTTCAAATCTCTTTCCTTTTAATTCCCTTTTTCTTTCTTTTTATCTAAACAAAACGTTAAAACTTATTCATGTAATATTTAAGTGCATATAATTTTCAAATTTACATTTAGTCTCTAATATGCACAATAATAATGTTCTATTTTAGATACCATTTTTTCCAACTAAACTCATAAGTCATAATAACTACAAAAAATGAAAAATCTTTAAGGAAACCAAAAGGATGGTGGAGATCTTATTTATCTGAAAAAATATATTCTCATATTCCAATTTGTATTAATCCTACAAAATATTCCTATTTACTTTATTACCCAATAAAATCCAAGGATGAAATTTGGAGTTGCAGGATAAAACATGAAACTCAAAAGCCTAATAGTTCTACTTGCTACTAGCTAGTCTAGTCATCAAAACTTATCCATACTGTTCACGTAAGGAATAATTAATCAAACAGTCCACAAATTAGTTTTGCAAAATGTCATACTCCCTCACTTTTGCGACATATACCGATAAAGTTATCACTTACTTCGTTTCAAATTACTTGTAACACTTTTATTTACGAATGTTTTATATTACTTGCAATATTATCCATTTTGGTAAAAGGTAACTATATAATTCTATATTTTAACCTCATTTTATTATACATTTTTACTTTAATTGCTTTAATTTCAACTATTTCCCACTATCTACTTCTAATAACTCAACAAACTTTTTTCCCAAATGGCTAAATAATTAAATTCAATAATTACCCCTCCGTAAATAGAATTACCAAAACTCTAACCCCTTTATTATTTGTTGAGATTTAGACCATGTAGGACTATATCCAAAGGCTTAAGACATGTACTAAGGCATAGACTAAGCAAAAACGTAACAACGGAACCAAAAACATGGTGCTCGGGTGATCTGCTTGTTCGAGCATGATGGTGCTCGTTCGAGCACTCCTTTGCTCGTTCGTCAGACAATTTGTTCAAAAAGGTTCTGTTTAATGTTTTTGGCATTTGCTCGTTCGAGCACTTAGGATCTTTCGCGTTAGAAAGTTTCTGGAAGTTGATTTGGCTTATGCTTGTTCGAGCACATATTGTGCTCGTTCAACCACCTCAGAACAATGCTTCTGTTCGTGAATCAAAACTTCATTTCATGGAGTATTGTGTTGTTATGAACTAATGTTTTACTTGATATAATAAGTAAATGCATTTGGATGAATCATTGCTACTCTACTCTATGAATAAGAGTTGGTGCATGAAATCAATTACATTTTGATGACATCTTGGAATAGAATTTTCTGTCCCATCTTTCTCTCAATCTATTGAAATATTAGAGAGAGTAATTAACTCTTTTATTGTTTTTCTGGTTTTAATTTCTACACAAACACATAATCATTTAGTTCAATCGGTTTGTACTAGCCGGTTAATGTGATTAATTGTATCTCTCCTAAAAAACGAACATGTGATAGAGCAATTAGCACAATAAAAACATTAAACTAATCTAAGGCATCATTGCCTTTGAAATCTCATACTACGGCGGAATGATTCATCGTCGTGTTCTCAAATCAACATGCTAAGCATGGATCGTGGTGCTAGTGTCAACACTTGCGTTTAAAATGACTTAACTCTTTAAAAACCACACAAAATTATAAACTACGCAGCAGAAAGACAAATATACAAAGGAGTACACAAGGCCTCATAACAAAACGTACAACCAAAAGAAGCTCCAATAACAAAACGTATACAACACGAGCTACAAAATCAAAAGACAACGGTATGACACAGGTTATGCTTCGCCCTCATCACTCTCTCCCAATGCAATGCAATGCAAAAGAAGCTCCAATACCTGCCACGCCTGTCTATGATCCTCCCGCTGCTCGACATCAGACCAAAGGTAAATGTGTCATAGCTTGACAATCATAGAAAGTCATAAAACAATCAAACATAAACACAAATACGTACACGTCAGTAACTAGCATCAAATATAATAAGGCCAACTACTAGATAACATTATGTTATACAACAACATAAGATGGTTTCATAAGATATAAGCACAAATAGTAATCATTTATCGTCTACCTATACTTCTTATTCTCATTACATCCTTTCCAACTAGAACCATGTGTTCTTGGGTAGGATGCAAGTCTTCACACTCCTCTTCTCAAAACATAAACTCTTGTAAAACACGCGTAGTATCAACTCAACCAAGGTATTAACAGACTAGCTAACACATGACCCTATAAAGCTTGTTCATCTTAACAAACTACCTAACACATGACCCTGTAGAGCTTGTCTATCTTAGAGTAGGTGTGATCATAGTCTATTTTTGGGACTTGTAACTCTCTTGAGGTAACTTAACTTAGGCGCACTTCTCATTAGCATAAACTACTCAATCATTGAATAGATTTTCTATCAATGAGTAAACGTTCGATCTATGTGTAAGCTTTTTATGAATAAATAAACTTTATATCAATGAGTAACATTCTATCAATGAATCTTTTCTCCACTTCATGGCATAGTGACACGGTCAAAGGCGTTATCGGCCACCCAACACCCATGGCAAAGTATGGGCTCATACCCCCTCCAGCTGACCCTCTCGGGTCCTACCTTTGGGAAAACTAACACACTGGGTTACCAATCCAGTGAAGAGGCCACCATATTGGGGTTTGCAAGGCCCGCATGGTAACACCTCGGTCAAGGGACCGTATCGGTCACCCGGCGCCCAATGACAAAAGTATGCTCATACACCCCTTGCGGTGATCCCGTTGAATCTCACCTAGGGGACTACTAAATCAATCAGACATAATTCAGTTGAATCACGTCAGCTAAACATAATCTAATACTTTATCAAATGGGAATAACTCCTACTTTCGACTATTAATGAGTGCCTTAGGATAGTAGAACGTCGAGACCCACTGTGCAACTCAAACAAAATATGAAATTCTCCTATAAAGGAGCATTCTAACTCCAAGTAAGGCATAATCCAATTCTTAAATAAATAAAGGGGGTGGTCCCCGCCTTGTACTAACACTCTCATTCTCTAAACTAGTCTAGGTGCAAGGATTTCATAATCGATAGCTCTTCATATAAAGTGTACTCACTAGTATCTCATAGTTTCGATACAATGCATATTATCACAATAAACAGTAAAATCTTAAAGAAAATTTCATATAAGGGTTAGTTACTGCGTATACGTACCTGCAAGCGTCACTTCACGACCAAGAGTTACGAAAATCACCTAACTAAGGTTCTACTTTCCTCTTATGAACTGGGAACCTATACAAGTTAGGAATAGAACTAATAAGTTCCCTTAAAAACTTTTTCATACTAACTAAATGCCCAAGTAACCACTATCACCCATTCAACATGAGTTTTCGATTACTCTAGTATGCACACAACTCATTCAATACAAGTCAAAATTATTAACTCAACACAACATAAGTCTTTTAACCAATTTAAAAGTAAAAGCATATGTGAATCGTTCCTTTTCATCAACTAATTTTGAGTATATCGGTTCGCGTTACCCAAAAATAACTAATCACAACTAAGTCTTACAATTTTAATATAACACTTATATAACGATAAGGCAAATTTTGGAGTTATCGAATCACGATATCATTTGTTACATTCTTCAAAGCTAGAAAAAAATATGATCAAACATCACGACAAGTAACTTAACAACCTTCTACAATAAGTTGATATTATTCTCATGGCCTTACTAAAATTATGAATTATGGCTTCAACAACAATTTAATAAAAGTACTTGTAATTCACAACAATCAACCCACAACAATTAGCAACTATTATTCCCAATTTAACAATCAAAATCACTTTCATAATCAACTACAATCATCACCATTACTAATTATTACAACATTAATCAATCGAATAAGTCTCAAAACAACTTTTAAGGTTAATTAATCAATCATCGCACCACCAAAATATAGTATAAAACACACATCATTAGTAATTTCATCTCTAAATCCAAACCCTAATCACCTCATGTTCAAAGATAATACCTTTAACTATTACCCATACTAAAATTCAATGAAACTAATACACAATCAACACACAACTCATAAACATGGTAGATTCTAATTAGAAACAATAAATTAATCAATTCGGAAAGTGAGAGATGACTTACAATGGGTGAAACTAGAAAATGGGTCAAGGGGTTGGTGGTTCTTGTGGTGGTGATGTGGCCCACCGTGTGTGATGGTGGAGGAAGGCTGCTTGGGGCTGGCGTCACAGTAGCTTGTTGCTGTTTGGAGGGCACAAAGCAGCAGTTGTTGCTGCTAGGTGGGTGGATCACGGCTAGTTGCTGCCGCCTGCTACTTGTGGAGGACGGGGAGGTGTCGGTTGCTGCTTGTGGAGGAGGAGGCATATAACACCCGAATTTCCTCCCGTCTTTTATGGTTTTGGTTTCGTTAAGGGGTCGGGAATTCTGGGGTGAATTTCCGACCCTTAACGAAACCAGAACCATAAAAGACGGGAGGAAATTCGGGTGTTACAAGGCAGCTGCTGGTGGAGGAGAAAATGAGCAAGGGCTGTTGAGGAGGGAGAAACAGTCGTGGGGAAGAGGGTGAGGAAGTGAGGCGTGTTGTTTTTGAATGTGAGGGCAAGGAGTGTTCTCACTTAAAACCCTAACCAATGCCTTTTATTTTATTTACTTATTTATTTATCTTGATTCATATCTTGCGAGGCCAAACTAAAAAAACTCACCTTCATGTGCTCACAAATTTTAATAAAATAATAATTTGATTCGAACCTCTTTATTTTAGTAATCGCAAATCTATTTTTTTGTTTTTAATATAAATATGCTAATATTTAAATTCATATATGAAAGAAATTTATCTAAACTCAAAATAATTTAATATAATTATAAAATCTCCAAAATCGATTGTAATAATAATTAATGACGTCATAAAATGGCGGGGTGTTACATTATATATTTATACTTGTTATATTGACTTTTTACGCAATTTAATGTATTATTATTTATTGAACTATGCAAATCTAAAAAATATATAAAGTTAATATTATGAAAGTATATGATTAAACAATTCAAACAAGATTCCACTTGACTATAAGTTTGGCACGATATAAAATAAGCTTAAAAAATAAAATAGTAACAATAATTATAATAATATAAAAAGTATTTCAAAATAGAGGAAGTATTAACGCACTAGCTTGATTATTCTCCATCTCCTCAGAATATACTCTACTATTAATTATCTCAACGATCCTTACCTCCGACAAAAGAACACATCACTCACAGGCCCGTTTCTAAACTTTCGGTGGCTTAGGGGCGAGATTAGAAATAGCCCCCCTTATCGCTAAAAAATTTCCATTACTATCCTCATAAAGTTTTGGGTAAATTGTTAATAATAAAACAACCTTTGATTTATTCGCAGAAAATAAACTTACCTATAACTATTTTCTAAATAAACCCACTTATTAGGTATACTTGCTAAAAATAATCCAACCTATTGTTTATATTCATTTTTAAAGTTTCTTGGTAAATCAAGAATAGGAATAAACAATAGTTGAATTTATTTTCAGCCATAATACCAAATAGGTGAGTTTATTCAAAAATAAACAATCGTTGGGTTTATTTTCAACCTATTGAGCAAATGTTAGTTTATCTTTTACAATTTCCCCTAAAGTTTTTCATTGGATTTACAAAAACCTAAATTATTTTGTGATTCTATTATTTATTGAATTTGGTTTTTTTTTTCTTTTCATAACAAGATGTATATTTTTGTGACAATATTCAATATAACATGATAAGTAAAACCAAGATGGAGCAATATAACCTGATTCTTAAATACCGAGTACCATGCTCTCCCAAATTGCAATCCCTTTAATTCAATGAATTCAGAACATTACAAATATTCTTTACCAATATTATTCCATTATCACTCTTAATTCTTTAATTTCTTTTAATAAATTTAAATTTAAACCTACTTAATTTCTGAAATATGGGGCCCTAGACCTTTGCCCCACCCACCCCGGGTCTAATACGGGGCTGATCACTCATGTCCTCTCATCTAACAATATAATTTGTCTCCTTGCACCGCCCGTCACCATTGAACCTGCTTCTTTGACGAGCATGTAAGGAAGATGCTTCGTACATATCACCATGACCCATTTGTTCTAGCAATTCAACATCCCAATTATGGTGTTCTTCCATTGTATATACTTCTACATTTTTCCGGTCAAATCTTCAATTCTTAATACCAATTGATAGCACCATTATGCATAAATGATCTACATTAGTATAATATTGTCTTATTTAAGGACCGGCTCGCACAAATTCGTTTTAAGGCACTTTTCAAAACGCTATGTACTAATTGTAGTACACTCACTTATGCATTTGTTATCACTTTATTAATTTCTAATCTATTTCTTGAAACATATACTCAATAATATTCAACCCCCTGTTGTGTGGGTTAAACATTTTGTCAATATTATATATTTATTATACTCAACTTTTATTAAGTTCGTAAATGTTTATACCCAAGAAGACAATTATGACTTCACGATAGTCATCTAAAATCTTGCACAAATATATATATATATATATATATATATATATATATATATATATATATATATATATATATATATATATATATATATATATATATATATATATATATATATATATATATATATATATATATATATATATATATATATATATATATATATATATATATATATATATATATATATATATATATATATATATATATATATATATATATATATATATCACCATGAGATGAGTCTATATAAGTAAGCCTAATTCTCTAGGTGATCATTTTAAAATTGTAAGAGATCATTTTAACATTATAAGTGATAACTTTAAAACTATAAAGAGTCATCACTTTAAGAATGAATATGAAATAGGTCAACCCAATTAAAATGATCTCACCGTGAGACCGTCTCATATATGAAAATTTGTGTATATCATTTGACTATTTGATCCAACTTGTGATTTTTACACTATTAATTGGTTAATTTTGTTCGGTTATATAGTCAAGTGAATATTGTTATATTCATTTTAGAAATTTAATTTTTTCAAAACTTTTATATGTACATGACTAATAATTTAAATATTACACTAAGTTATGTGAAAAGTTAAATATTATTTTTAAAAGGGATTAGTGAAAGTATTAGGTTGAAATTTGAATGAATTAACAAATATACCATATATATTATCAAAGTATTTAACAAATATACCATATAAATATCCATTATTTTCTTTATGCTAATAAAGACTTGTGTTTGTTTCAAGCTATATATAAGTATAAATAATAAATGTGACAATTATTAATTAACTAAGTCCTCTATATATACTATTAGAAATTTAAAGTTGTGACATTTAAATTAAATGTCGTTGAATATATACCATTAAAAGCAAATTATGTTGTAGTAACAATTATTATCAAATATTGGAGAATTTATGGATATTATACAACCTTATAGTTACACATTTAGAATGTAACCCCTATAGACTATTTAAAAATATGCTTCCTTAATTCTGAAATATTTGTTATGTTATGGTTATTGTTACTACTATTTATCATTTAATTTTATTTTATATATTGTGGCTAATGTATATAAAAAAATATAATCAAATGAGATCTTGTTTGAATCATTTAATGACATACTTATATAATTAAATTATTGTTAGAAGTACATAATTCAACATATAAATAATCAAAATAATATATTCAATTGCATAAAATGTCAAAAGATAACAAATAATGTAATGTAGTGTTTGAGAATAATTATTTCATTTCAAATTATAAATTTCAATTATGAAATCATAAATGAAGAGTTTGAGAATAAAAAGGTTTGGTTAGTCATTCTTAAATTCTCAACTTTAACTACTTAAAAAACAATGGTGAAATTAAATTCAAATTTAAATTTGAAAATTTTTAATTTATCAAATAATAAATTTAAGCCAAATCCAAATTTCCAAATAAAATCAATGTTTCCAAAAATAACATAACGGAGGAAGTACTATGAAGTTGCAACTTGCAAGCTAAGAAGCTAATTGATGTTAATGTTGGTGTCCAGGACCCATAAAAGTAGGGTATTTGCAATAGGAACTAGAAGTAGTACCTAACGTTAAATACAAGATTAATGGAGAGAGAATAATGTACCACTCGGTCGGGTTCCCATCCAGGTTATTCAACCATATCTTTGAATTCCAAAGTGTATTTCTGTTTCTACTTTGATTGTTATATGGAAATCCATTTCAGTCTTTTATATTCGATACTAGTTGATTCGGTTGGTAGTTTAACCTAATAAAATTTATAAATACTTTTATAAATGGCTTAGATAAATTGTCATATCTTGAACTTATTACCTAAGTGTATATAAAAATATTCGATTTGAATTATCCGATCCGAAATAGTTAATATCTACTTTTATATATAAGATAATTTATCTAATTTTTAAAAATCAAACATTTGATTTTCACACACACACATATATATATATATACACACACGCAAATATATATATATATATATATATATATATATATATATATATATATGATAAAAGAATATTAACTTAATCTTATCATTCTCATTTTCATTATCATTAATCATTAAAATTAAGTTTTTAATATTTTTTAATCGATTGTCATTGACATAATCTAGATTTTTATAAACTAGACTTGAAGTACTTGTTTTGAGGTCAAACGATCCATGATCTTAAATAAATATAATCTTAACTGGCAAGTATATAGGCAAGTATAAATCTACCCATTTCTTATTTGTCGCCACCAATTTCATTTTATCGCCACCCCCCCTTGAATGAAATTACGACTTTACCCCTGAAATTTAAAAAATTACGAAAATGCCACTAAGCTTATAACTTATATAAAAACACTTCAAATCCACTCAATAACACTTTCATCACTTCCATAAAATCAAATTCTTCACATAAAATTAAGCGGAGCTAAAACTTTGGAATCGAAATCGTCAACAAAAATTCGAGGTAAGTTTTTTTTAAATCAATCGAAGCAAAAAAAAAAAAAAAAAAATTTGGATTCGGCCCAGTCGCACAAAACGTGCGACTGTACAGTCGCACATTTTGTGCGACTGGGCCAAAACCAAATTTTTTTTTTTTTTTTTTTTTTAAAAAATTTTTGAAAGAGTTTGTTGTTAGTTAATGTTATTTAGTAAATGTTGTAATAATATGTATTATGATAATGTTGTTTTAAGAAGTAGTTATTGATTTACGTATTCGAAAAAGAAAAAAAAAAAAATTAAAACCGGTCGCACAACATTATCATAATACATAAATCAATAACTACTTCTTGCGACCGGTTCGTGCGACCGGTTTTAATTTTTTTTTTTGAACGAGCACCCACGTACCTCGTATATCGGTGGTATCACCTGTTTCGATATCGTGGAGGTCTATTTGCCTGAGAGGACAGTGAGGCAGCTCGGTTTTGCACAGGAGATATGGCGGAAGAATAAATGGAATGTGATCTGGCCACGGAAAAAGTGAAAAATCACGACCTGCTGCACCATCTGAATAAATAACAATATATCATTACGCCAATATTGATATAAAACATATAAGATTAAATGAAAAGAAATAAGAGTACCTGATAAGTTGAAACTGAAGTTAATTCCAACTGACGATTGATGCGACCGGCTGCTTGATCTACCACTGGATCTCCCGCGTGATGATGATCTTGATCCGCGACCCCTTGAGGACGATCTACTGTACTCAAACGCACTTTTGTTTCTCCTCAAGGTTCTGCTTGTCATTGGTCTTCCTTTCCTCGGTGGACTTGCTTCGGGCTCAGGTATGTCGTCACCATCGGGGTGCAGCTCATGTTCAAGTACCTGAGAGATGCGTCGTAGTACTGAGGGTTCGGATTTTAAAACTTCATCCCTCAACGATTGAAAGTACTCTTTATCATCGGCGTTTGCGTGCCGTACTTCTTCGTTCGCGTCTTCTTCTGCATCTAAATACTTTAACGTTTTCCAAAACGGATGTATATCGTCCAAGTACAAAGCACCATTAGACCTGATAGACAAGTAACAGTAACACGCGCATGGTAATCCGTGGGTTTTTTGAATGACACAACCGCATTTTTCTAAAAGACAACTGCCCAGGGTTAGCATCCGGTTGTGCTCCATCATCAATAGTTCCAAGGCAAATATAGAAACATGACGATACAACGGTCGTAGAAAATTTAGTCGCGACGTTCTTAAAATGGAATTCTTAGATTCCTCAAGAGCTTGTCTTATTTTTGATTGTTGATTCGTAATTTGTGCGTGCGCCCTTTTAAACAGCGTATCGAATGAGCTATTACCGCTACCCAAGTAGTACTTGAAGGAAGAGTGTTGACTTTCAACTCTACTGGTAGTCTGGTTACCCAAGTGCAAACAATCATTCGTCCACGCACGCACAAATTTCTCTTTGTGAGGAATCCATGTTCCTGCCAAATATTGCACGACTCTCCGGTTCCTAGTCGACCAAGTGGACACAATCCCTTCCCATCTGTTTTCAAAATCGGCGATCGTCATACTGTTAACCAAGGGGTTCCATTTTGTTTGCCTGAATAACTGGCCCTGTTGATTTTTCTTGCCGCCACACAATTTATCGACCATGTTCTCCACGTCATTGCCAATATGCCATACGCATAATAGATGTCGTACATCTGCATTAAACATAAATTTAAAATTAATTCAGAAATATATAATACATAGATCGACGATAATTAATAATTAAAACATGTTTACCTGGAAAGACAACATGAATAGCTGCAGACAAACCCTCATCCCGATCCGTTACGATTACATCCGGCGTCTGCACTGTCCCGTAAATATCCCTCAACCTCTCCAACACCCAAGAATAAGACACAGCCGCCTCATCTCGCATCAAACATAATGCAACCAAGAAATTATGATTCGTTGGCGTCATTCCAATGATTTCGCAAAGGGGCCACTTTTGCTTATTCGTTTTGTACGTTGTGTCTATCAACACAACATGGGGCCACGAACGTAGCATCTGGATAGAAGTTGGATTCGCAATCAATAATCTAGTCAACTGATCCTCACTATCCAAGTCCCTCCAAACTACATAATTATGCTCCGTGGCCATATACAGACAGTGTTGAAGAGGAGTCCTACCATCCATCTCTTCTCTCCTCATTGACTGTCTCTCATTGTAAATTTGATTCATACTAGCATAAAAACGAGGAAAATTTCTTCTAATTGAAGACATTATAAATGCTGGTTGCATGCCAGTTGCACTTAGATCTCGTATGTGCTGCCTGATATCCACAGTCATCCTATTTACTCTTATTTGACCATCTATGTACATGAAGAACGGATGGTTATGTATTCCTTTTTCACCAGGAAACACTCTAACCGTCCAAGGTCTTTCCTTTGGGTTACGACTAGTTCCTAAAATCATAAATTTACACCCACAACCCCTACTTTTGGAACCTGGTCGGGGAGCATTGTCTGAGTTATGCAAATCAACACTTCTTTTATCGTAACGGTGACATCTTAAGTACAGACTCACTCTAGAACGCCCTTCTTTTTTTTTATATGAAGCACGTGTAAATTGAAATCCAATTGTTAGTGCTATCTCATTAGCCCAAGTATGTAAATCATCTACAGAATCAAATTCTCTATCGGTAACAAATCTATCAGAATAATCTATATTATCTCCTAAATTTTCAAAGTCCTGCAAATAATAATTATAATAACATTATCATAATATATCAAAATAATAATAACTTAAAAAATAATTATTTCTACAAAATAATTATAATAAAATACCATTATTATAGCACAACAATAGATTAAAATAAAATAATTTAATTAAACAAAATAAATTTTATAATTCGAAGTTAAAAAAAAAAAAAAAATAGAAGTCGCACAAAACGTTTTGTGCGACTTCTATTTATTTTTTTTTTTTTTTTATTCAAATACAAAAAAAAAAAAAAAATTATGAAGTAGTCGCACGAACCAGTCGCACAAAACGTGCGACTCCCAGTCGCACGTTTTGTGCGACTGGTTTGTGCGACTACGTTCCTATTTTTTTTTTTTTTTTTTGCAAAAATCGAACCGATTAATTACTTACCGGATCGTTATCATGCACGTCTTGGTATGCCATTGATGTTCGATCTAGAGTTCTAGCTTGTTTAAATTTACGTATTGTTTTTAGAGAGTTTTTAGAGAGAAGGTATCGTGTTTGAATTCGAATATACTACCATAAAGCCTCTGAAAATTCAATATATATATAATTCCGATAATAATGTCATTAAGCGATAACAATGTTATTAAGTGCCATTTACATTTCTTAAACATTTTTTAACTTAAGTGGCATTTTTGTAATTTTTTTTAATCTAGGGGTAATATGGTAATTTTGTTAGAAGGGGGGGTGGCGATAAAATGAAAAAGGTGGCGACAAATAATAATTCCCTAAATCTAATCCTAAGATGACTGTAGCAATGAAAGATTTTGACTTGTATGGGAATGATTAATTAAACTTTGATATTGCCCTAACTTTATACCCACAAGGTCACAATTAATCAAACTAAACCATGAGAATAAATTAATTATATGATTGGATCAATCACATAAACTTTTGATATTGGCGCGTGTTGAATTAGGTTGGACTTATTGTGGATGTCAACATATTAACGGAGAAACACAAGGTGCACACATTTCATAGCTAAGGAGATATATGCCATCCCAAAATCATATGGCAATGGGAAGAAGGTTTTCAAAAACTTATAAGGTGTGCACGCCTTCTTCATTTTGTCGATGTGGGATAACTCATCCCAACACCCCCTCCATGCGAACCCCCGTCAAGTTTGCATGTGGGAGTAATCAATGAGGGTAGGAACGCCATTTTTTTCGGACCTATCATTTTTAAATTTTTTTGAACGAACTATCGGCTCTGATACCATGGTGAATTAGACTGGACTTATTGTAAATGTCAGCATATTTATAGGAAACACACGAGGTGCACACACTCCATAAGCCAAAGATATATATTATTCCAAAACCATATGGCTATGGAAAGAAGGTCTCCAATAGCTTATAAAATGTGCACACTATCTTTATTTTGTCGATGTGGGATAGCTCATCTCAAGATTTGATAATCAATGAAATTTATACTTACGAGAATTTATTTAATTTGTAGATGTCTATAAGTGATTAATACTTGCTTTTCTATTACTCCCTCCGTTGTTTTTTTATCTTCCACTTTGGGTTTTTCACACATATTAAGGAAGATAGAATTTTTGGGTTGTAGTGGATATTATTTTAATTAAATAGTAGTGTGAAATAATGATTATATTGGAAGTATGAGGTTGTAGTAGGTATTATTTTAATTAAATAGTAGTGTGAAGTAATGATTGTATTGAAAGTATGAGAGAGAAAATAATTATAAATAAAAGAAAAGGGGTACATTAAAAGAAAAGGGGGGTTTTAAGGGGTAAAAGTGGGATAAAAACTTTCTAAAAATAGAAAGTATTCTAAAGTGGAAGAACTTTTGAAACTACCCGTTATAGTAATGTGGAAGATCAAAAAATAACGGAGGGAGTAATAGGTTATAATTTTTTATAGTATTATTTTTTAAAATAGAATTTATATTTACTAAGGTATACTGCATTTTATTTTTTATTTATTAGATGTATAAGTAATAGAGCTTGAATTATTTATATTTAAAATTATTTTATGCATTTAAGAATGTATTTTAGAATTAAAATATTACAAATGGCAATGCTTTATATAACAAATGTAATCGTTAAGTTAGAATTAGAAAAATTATATTACCATAAACTCTTTCTACGAATATAGTTTCACAATATAAGTCTACATAAAAATTAGGCATGTGTCGAGATATATAATATACTAGGATAAAAATCCGTGCAATGCACGAATTTTTAAATACGTTAATATTTTAATTAAAATTTTAGGTTACTTTACATTTTTTCTAAAATTTAAAATTGTAATTATAAGAGTCTAGCAATATAAATGACTGATTTTAATGATCAATTAATTGAATTTTATGTCATTCTAGTTTTAAATAACAGATGGAAAAGGGCTATTATATACTTCAATAATTTCCTAAATTGTTATACACAGTGTAATTTTGCAGTATAATTTTCTAACTTGTGTGATTCCAATTACACTGCAATAGTAATTTATTCAATAGTATAATTTTCTATGCAGTATAATTCTAGAATTTTATTAGATAATCTATAATGTTACATAGTACATTATATATTTCTCATTATAATTTTTAAACAGTGCATTTACTTGGAATAATTGTGATTTACTGCATCCATTAGTATATGACTTTTTACGAAAATATAAATTTGTAAATATGGTAAGTATAAAAAATGCAAATTAGTCAAATTTCATTCATAGTAACCAATGAAAAAAAGACAAATGACATGCTAATAATCAAACTTTCTTTTTGCTATTATACAGTAAAATTAATAGAATGCATTTATTTATTCCGTAGTATAATTTTCTACGCGATGTAATTCCAGAATTTCATCAAACAATATATAATGTTCTACACAGTACATTATATATTTTCTATTATAATTTTTAAATATTGCATTAACTTACAACTATGTAATTGGAATAATTGTGATTTATTGCATTTATTAATGTATGAGTTTTTCTGAAAATATAAATTTGTAAATATAGTAAGTGTAAAAAATGCAAATTAATAAAATTTCATTAATACTAATCAATGAAAAAAAAAATAAATAACATACTCACAATTAAATTTTTTTTTGTTATTATCTAGTAAAATTAATAGAATGTATGATTTGTGCAAAACAAATATTGATGAATTACATGGTTGATATTAATGATGAAGACTTTCCACTATATTTGACACTACCATAATTTTTTTTACCAAATTTGCAAGGTAATACACTATAAATCTAAATATAAATTAGGCATCAGCCACATATAACAAGGAGAAAAAACAGTGAAATCCTTTCTTTCTATTAGTAGTTGCATGAGCATTTGAATTAACTTTTGATTCATTTAAATAACAAAATGTCAATCAAATTGAAATTGACAATCAACCAATTTCTTTATTATTTTTTTAAAAATTACCTAAAATAATCCAATTGTTTTATAATTTTCCTATAATAATCTCACATATTAATTAATTATGAATAATCTCAATTTTAGGGGGTATTTGCCTAGAGTAAATTTGGATAACCTGATGACCTACTATAGTAGATAATTTACTAAAGAAGTAAACTGAAAATTAATGTAAAATTTGAGAAAAATCTTAAAAATTTACATAAAAATTCTGAATAATTACAAAAATCATAATTTTTTTCAAAATTTTTTAAATATTTTTTTCGACGTTTTATTTTAATTTATATGTTTTTTTTTTTGTAAAAAATAAACCTTGCTATAGTAAGTCATCAGGTTACCGGGTTTACTCTAAGAAAATACACTCAAAAATTAGGATTATTCATGGTTAATCAATTGGTGAGATTATTGTAGGAAAATCATGAAAAGATTGTTTTATTCTAAGTAATTTTCCTATTTTTTATGAGTATTTGGAATTATTATCTTAATTGCTATTGCGATATTAACTCATAATTAATTAAGCTATACTTTCCAAATTAAATAATTAATATACTTAATTTTATTTTCTTTACAAAATTAGATAAATCAACGATAATTGGATAAGTTATCCCTGTATTTTTTTATTCGTTATTAGTGACATTACTTATTTTTTTTAATCCAAATACGCTATTATTAAAAAAATAAAATATATAAACTAGCTTATCCAATAGGTGGATATAGTAATGGCCACGGGGCAGGTTACCCGACACCGTACCATTCCCGAACTATCAAAGAATGGTCCTGGAACCGAAACTGTCTGCTACAGGTTCTGAACCGGCCCGAATCGCGAACCATTAAGGTTCCAAAAAAATACACTAATTTTTTATTGGGACCATCTCACCATGAGACGGCCTCATAAGGGTCAGTCTAAACTCTTAAAAAATTATTCCCCTGTAGAATTTAAATTTTATTTTTTTATGTATATAATACTGATGGATTGCTTATATGAGTTCATCTCATGGTGAGACAGTCTCATTCAAGACTTGCTAAAAAAAATATGATGGACCCATGGAACTGTTGGCAGGTACAGCCTATGGAACCGCAAACCAGGTCGCCCGAACGTACCTTTATTGATTATTTAAAATAAATTTATACCTAAAAAATAATAGTAAATATTTTAATAACGATTGGCGACAATGAATTTCGATAATAATCAACAAAGGTAAGCTCACATTATTATAATATTTTATAGGATTTTTTTATATTATATTTAGGGCAAAAAAATTTGAACTTATGATTCGATCCATCTAATCTGAGAGTTAAACTACTAAGAACCGTCTCTTTAACCGCCAAAAAATCGTCTGGATACAGAACCAAAACCGAAACCGAAACCCAACGGTTTGAATCAGGTTTCAGTTTTTAGGAACCGAAATCGAATAGAATTAGAACAATCCAACTCAGACCGTGGCCATTACAAGGTGGGTATATTAAAGTATTAGGATTCTCTCCATTATATTTCTAAATTACCCATTTCGAGATTTTAACATTTATTTTTAGAATAAAAATAAAAATTTTAAAATCTTTTTTATTTTTCTCTATCAAGCTATTCTAACTATTAGATTGAGTAATGATATTTTAAGTAAAAGAGAAGACAATAATTCGTATTTAAGCTTTTAAAACTTAGGAAAATGATGGGAAGATTAGGCAGCAAGGCGAGATTCACGGCTAGAAGTAGGGGTAGAGGGAACCTTCCACTGTAGTTTGTCTTTTTTTGATGTCATATCCTTCGCCTACGCCTACGCCTACGTCTACGCCGGTCTAGTCTAGTCCGCATTCCATCCACACGCTTCCTCCTTTTATTCACCGACTCCGATCCTTCAATTTATACCCATTTCTATTCTGAACTATCTAATTATTCCCTACCTGATTAAAGTCTCATTCATAATTAAGTTTTTCCTTCACTGCTCATTATTACTCTCTCCCCTCTTTAAATAAGTTTTTATTTTGCTATTTATTTAATTTGTTATTCTCATAAAAAAAAATTATTTATATTATAAATTTCTAACAAAAATAATTTTATTTGTTTTTATTTTAATATTTTAATAATATTTATGGTTCTCATATATCTTTCACTAACTTTATTTTTAATATTTTTATATTTCTTATTAGTTACTACATATTTTCCACTAACTTTATTAAAATATTTTTTTATTAATTGTGGTCTTCATATTTTTTACACTAATTTTTTTTTAATATTTTTTAATGTTTATGATCCTCATTTTTTCCTCCTTGAATTTATTACCAATAAATAATATATATCGAATATCTAAAAGATTTTATTTTTCTTAATTTTCGTAAACAATTCTTTTGGAAACTTCATTAAGGAACGGATTGAGTATTATCTAATACTACCATCATTTTTTAGAAAATAAACTTTGTGAAATATTCACAATTATTGTTCCACTTGATTTTGGTGCATTTGCAAATGCACTATTTTAATTTTAAATATCTCTAATTATACTTAAGTAAAAATTATAAAAAGGTAATATTTATAAAATTTATATTAAGATGAATCAAATAAGATCTTACTTGACTATGTTTGAACTTATAGATTAAAAATAAAGCACATATTAAAAGTAATTGATGAATAATATTAAAAAAAAAAAACTAAATATAACAATAATAGTGAATAGAAGACAATAAATAATTTTTTGTCTCATTTTTTTTTCTTTTCTTTTTTTTCTTTTGTTTCATCAAATTTACCCATTTTTATTTTTCGCTAAAATTCACGTCATTTATATATTTTCTCACCATCTTATAAAATAGAAGTATCACTTTGTCACATGGGTAAGATGATCGGACGATGTGAATTGTTTTCCTACCAAATTTGGTCTAAATTATCATCATCAAAACCGCATTTGAAAATTACATCAAATCGATTTTAAAAGACAACATAATTACAATTCTATATATTCTTTTTAAAATCTTATTTCTTTTCTCTTTGATGCAATTTTAACTAGAAAGTAGAGTCTTGATTTATAACTTTTATACTAAATGCAGGAGTATACATTTTCACCAATCCTAATGTATTTCTCACTCTTATTTTAATCAAAGGCTCCATACACATTTATTTATGAAGTAGAACCTAAAGAAGTTAAGACACCTAACAAATGCAATAAAAGTTTAGGACGGATACGGAATTATAGTTGAACCTAAATAAATAATATATTATATTAATTGAATATAAATATTTGATTCTAACATAATTTATACAACAATATTTTGGTGCGTGGGACACTTGTTCCACACCCATACTCTCTTCACTATTATTTTTATGTGAGCTCATGTCTCACTTATCAATCTCTCTATTTTTGTTTATATCTTTTGTGATTTGAGCTTATGGCTCAATCATTTGTTTTTATGAGAGCTTCTTGCTCTACATATGATGCAATTGTCATAATACTCTATTTATACTTGCTATAGAACATTTTAATAGTTAAGTTAAGATTTTATCTAGATATTTTTCTTTTCTTACTTCACCTTCCTTCTACTATATTCAAACTATTACTTCTTACTTAACACTAAATAATTCTAGATAATCATCTTCTAGATTTTTCTGATTAGCTTTTCTAATATTTTTTTTCACAAAAAATTAGTTTTGCCCTTCTACATTATTTTTGTCACTGGTCTCTAGTTACGTATACTTTCTAGCTCCCTTTGTCTTAGATAAATTCCTACATTTTGGTTCATCTAATTCACATATTTATTTTATTTTTTAATTTTTCACATATTTATTTTATTTTTTAATTTTTCAGTTTCATCATTTAGTACATTTGATTTTTTATGCAATTCAATGTATTATTTTAATCATTTATATATTAAATTATATATAAAAAAAATTATGAAAAGTTATAATATCATTAAATATGGTATTAAATGATTCAAATAAGATCCTATTTAACTTTATTTTTCTTACACGTCAACCACAATATAAAAAGGAAAAAGTTACTAAAATAATTTAATATTTTCATGATTTTCCTACAATAATCTCACTTATCGATTAACCATGAATAATCTCAACTTTGAAGGGTATTTTCCAAGAGTAAACACGGTAACCTGATAACTAGCTATAGCAAGTTTTATTTTTTTACAAAAATTAAATTAAAATAAAATGTAGCAAAAAATATTAATTAAATACTGAAAATAATTCTGATTTTTTTATTCTGAATTTTTTTATGTGAATATTCAAAAATTTTCTCTAATTTTACATTAATTTTCAGTTTACTTTTTTGGTGAATTACATAGTAAAGCAGATCATCGGGTTACCCAAGATTACTCTAGGAAATTACCCCTAAAATTGAGTTTATTCATAATTAATCAATAGGTAGGATTATTGTAGGAAAATCATGAAAATATTGGATTATTCGAGGTAATTTTTTCTATATAAAATAAGTTTAAACAATAAATTATGTTAATAATTATAGTATAACGGGTATTTAAGAACAGATTGTAAAAACTGTCTTAGAATATTTTGAGCCGATAACAGTCGCAGCTTGACATAAATTACCCAAGTAGAAGTACTTTTTAACCCCATCATCGATCACGCTTGTGATCTGTTATAACAGAAGTATATAATACATCATGCACTATCTCGACACATCGTTATCGTTATGGGGTCAATAATAACACATTTAGTTAAACTCTAACCATTCATTTTATCTACTATTATCACTATTCTTAGTCACTTCTTATGAAATAATTTCCTATTATTCCCGCATTAACTCCATAATCATCCCATGATCTAGCAATCACCTCTAAGTCCCTACAAGAGATTACTATGAATTTTTCATGAAACTACATAAAATGGGACACACAATTCTACTTTTCTATACTCAATTTATTTTACCAAAATACTTCCTTCAATAATTTATTTAGAGGGAAAGCTTTTATATTCCTTTTACTACTCCACAAAAATATACCGCCCTCCTACTTAGAATCTATACTTAACCAAATATCCTTCAATTGATCTGAATTCATCTTATAATCCGTTAATCTTGCATTTATTAATTATCATATATTCATTACTTTCTGTATCCCGATCTGACTTGAGCGTCAGAGGGGTTTTCCGGGAAACCACCCCCAGGCAAGGCTAACGTTGTATTGCAGGATTTGAGGTCTCATCAGTGGAAGGATCATAATCACTTTCAGCATATTGACAGTTGTACCCGATTACAGATATCTCCAGGTATTTTAAGTGTTTTTTGCACTTTCTCATTTCATTACCGAAACAGTTATCAAATGCACGATTAGTACCTCATACAGTTGCACTTCATCACCACTACTTAAAAGTTTTGGGGCTTGGCAATTGGCTGTTGTTGTTGGCGGTTGGCTTGTTTGACCAACTGAAAATGTTCGCTGTTTTTATTGACTTTTAAATTAGCTGAAAAAATCAACTATTTGTGGAGCTGTTTGGTAAATTTCAATATTAGTTGGTTATTTATTATAGAAAAAGTGGGCTGATTAGCCAAAATCCAGCCAAAAAAGCTAGCTGGAGTAGCTTTTTCATTTTGACTTAAAAGCCAACTTTTCAGCTGCTTTAAAAGTCATCTATCAAACACTTTTTTAGATTATTTTACTGACCAACAAATCAAAAGCTATAAATCAAACACCCTCAATATTTTAGTTAAAATAACTAAGTCTTTACGAATCATGTCTTAGATGAAACATAATATCATAATTGTAGCTTTTTTAATCATCAAATGCAGAAATCTACATTTTTAAAGAACATACATCCAGCACCCCATTTTTGAAAAAAACCATGTGTATGGCCCGTATATTTAATTATTTAAAGATTTTTCAAGTCTAATTATGAGTTATTTAAATAGTATTAATTAATTAATAACATTAAATTAAAATTCATAATTTTTTTGCTTTATAAAAAAGACATTCATATTGTTATATTTCAACAAAAAAAACATAATTGAGGTGAGATATAGTGAATACTTCTTACTTCCTCCCTTCTGAAATACTCGCTACATTTTTATTATGTGCGATATTCATCGTTCAAGTTTACTTTATATATTATAACTAATATATAAGTAAAAATGTAGTCAAATGAGATCTTGTTTGAATCGTCTAATCACATACTTTCATAATATTAACTTTTTATAATTTTTAAATTTTTATAATTCAACATATAAATAAATAAAATAACGCATTAAAATGCGTAAAAAGTGAAATGTAATCTAATTTTTATTTCTTTTTCTCGACCTACTTTGTAATTTAAAAAAACATATAGAGTTTTTTCTCTGGTTCACTATGCTTACTATATTTGACTCTTTACACAATTTAATATATTATGTTGATCATTCATATATTGAACTATGCACTTCTAAAAATTATAAAATAATAATATAAAAGTATGCGATTAAACAATTCAAACAAGATCTCACTTACCTATATTTTTTCTTATACATGATTTACAATATGGTTCCTCTGTTCCATATTACTAGCACCAAATCAACTTTTTCACCATTCATCATTTTATGATAATTTACATATTTCGACTATTATACGAGGAAAAACATAACCATGTGAGATCTTGTTATTTGTCTCTTTGCATATTTTCATAATATCAAATTTTTGTAATTTTTAGTTATGTATAACTCTAGATACAAACGATCCGACAAACGCATTGATTTGCATAAAAACGTGTTTGATGCAAGTATTTTGGGACAAAGAAAGTATAAAACAAGATTGGACGATGAGTTGTGTTTATAACCATATATAATAGAAGAAGTATTTTTGAATGGAGTAAGTATCAACTTTGATTTACCAAAATATACCAAACAAACAATACTATAAAATTAACTTTTTGTGGCATAGGATTTAGCGACAATTAAAAAAATATCACTGATTTATATTTTAATGTAATAATTATTGGCTTTTATTTTAAGTTCCACTATAAAGTGATTTATAAGTCACATTTTATTTCGCTTGAAGTGAAATATATAATTACTATAGTCTATAAAGGCATTATGAGAATTAACGTCATTAGACCCTATGTCACGAAAAGCTTTAATATGATTTTTTATTATACTGCTAAAGTTTCTAACAAAAACTCCACTATATATACCATTAGAACTTTATAATGGTGACATTTAAATTAGGGTATTGCTAAACATTGCCACCTTTTTCCTTTTATCGCCATCTCTATATTAATGAAATGACGAAAATGCCCTTGGACTTAAAATAACAATAATAATAATAATAATAATATTTATTATTATTATTATTATTATTATTATTATTATTATTATTATTATTATTATTATTATGATAATAAAAATAAATATAAAAATAATATTTTAAAAAAATAATAACAATAATAATAATAATAATAAAAATAATTTTTGTGCGACTGAGCCGCGGCCGAGTCGCGGGTTTTGTGCGACTCACCCCTTAATTTTTTGAAAATTTTTTTTATATTATTATTATTATTATTATTATTATTATTATTATAGTCTAGGGGTAATATCGTCAATTCATTAAAATAGGGGTGGTGATGTTTAAGGATTGTGTTAAATTAAATGTCACTAAATATACACTAAAAAATATAGGAAAAATTACCTAGAATTATCTAACTTTTTCATGATTTTCCTACAATAATCTCAACTATTGATTAATTATGAATAATCCCAACTTTATATGTTATTTGTCTAGAGTAAACTTAAGTATCCGGATGACCTTTTATAGTAGGTAATTTACCAAAAAAGTAAACTGAAAATTAATATAAAGTTCTAAAAAGTTTTTGAAGATTTACATAAAAAAATTTTGAAAATTTTTAACATTTTTTCACATTTTTTTCGACATTTATTTCAATTTATCTTTTTTTTAAAAAAACTTGTTATAGCAGGTCATCCGGTTACCCTCTAGGCATATACCCCAAAAAATTGAAATTATTCTTAGTTAATCAATAAGTAAAATTATTATTAAAAAAATTATAAAAATATTAGATTATTCTGGATAATTTTTTCAAAAATTAACTTTAACGTATATTCCAATACGACAACACTATATTATAGAAGTATCATTTAAAAAATATAAAAGTACCTAACTCTTTTTAAAGACCATCATATATAGATCTTCCTGAAATTCTTGTTATGGAGATTTACGTGTTGAACTATTTTTGCCATAAACTATGTTTTTTTTCCCTCCCTGAGGTTGCATCTTGCGTTGCATGCATTTATGTTATCTATTATTGAAGCTCACATGGGAGCCGTCTAATAATTATAATTGAAATGGTTTATTAATTAGTAGTACTAGTGCCATATTATTATTTCGAAGGTTATTGTTTCCAACATTATTTCACATAAAGATAGAATTTTAAATATAATTTTTTTATTAATAGAAGCTAAAATATATTTATAACATGGAATTTTGTTAATTTGGTTTTGATGTATAAAATTTTAATTTATATTTCTTATAATTTTTAATGAAACGTAATTAATGATATTGAAACTCAAATTAATTTTAAAAGCAAATATAACAAATAAATTAAAAGGAAATTTTATATGGTGACTCCAAGTTTTTGGCTTTTTCACTTGGCCGGCAAACGTTTTTTTAATTAACGTGATGTGATTACCCTAAGCTTCTAACTTCTCTACTTCGTAGGCAAAATGTTAAGATTTTTGTTATTTTACGTTATTATTATCCATCATAACGACCTTTTTCCATAAGAATAAACGCCTCGATCACGCTCAAGTAGCACATTTTTTACAATTTGTCGTAATGAATAATTAATTTTACAAAAAAAACTAGCATTTTATCTACCATATGAAAAAGTTGAAAACTCGAACCGAATCACCATATGGATTAAAAAAAATTTATCTATCATATAAAAAAATAAAAAACTTAGGATAACTACATTAAATTTCACTAAAATAAAATAGTGACAAAGTATTTGCTTATAGAGCTCATGGGGTTTGTACTAAAAAGGGAAAAGGGGGAGGTTTTATGGGTGGGACTCGAATTAGTGTTATTTTTTCTATTAATTGAAGAAGTGATATGATAGTTGTACAACTCAAGGCCATTGGTTCAAAAATTGGTGATCACAAATATTGATTTTTAATTATTACTACATGATGTTTCTTTAGGAGGGCCAAAGCAAGTTGGAGGAGAACATAATTTGTGAGATCTATTTAAGAATTTTAAGTTGGTAATTTACGAAAAAAACAAATAAATAATTTTAAAAAATCAAAACTTAAGCAATATTTTTTAAATGATTGATTATATTGAAGAATATACAACTAGTTCTTTTTTAGTTAATATATTGATGCACATATGGAGGATCATTAACGGATCAATGGGTAGTTGTTGTTAAGAATTTAATTATAATTTTTAAATGATTAAGATTAAAATTAGTTTTATATTTTTGCATGGCATTATTAAAAAATGATGATAAGTAATAAGATTTTTAGGAGAGTTTTGCCAAACAAAAAAATAAAAGAACCGTACCATCCATGGTACAGGGCGATTAATAATCATAGACCATAACCCATTAACCACCACCAATTATTTCATCAAAGTACAGCAAATCTTTTAGTCATTTTCCTTGAGATATTATATTTAAACAGCTTGTCAGAATTATTTTTATTTGTTTTTAAAAATAATTAAAACAACGAAGTTAATTATTAGAATTATAAAATAAAAAGTCCACTAAAAAAAGGAAAGGGGGTGCTCGCTGGAATTACGATATGCTAATTATTTCCACAGTTGGTCATCATTACTCATTATTGAACTAAAAGTCTAGAACCATACTATGGTGTTTGGCCAATTGAAAGTTGTAAATAGCGGTTTTTGTGAAGTTGACAAATAATCATTATGTGGTAGGATTTGATAGAATGAAATTTTTATGATTTTAATTTACCTTTTTTGATTTTGTATATTTTATCATTACTATTTTTGTCTTTTTGTGATGATTTACAAATTACGGTTATTGATTAGGAATTATTGTTGGGCGAATGGTCGGTATAGTCCATTAAAGTGACTGATTTAATAGATTTGATTAGCTGATTCTAAAATAGTAGAAAGCAATTCATTTGAAATAACTTATTTCATCATCATTATCGTATCCGGAGTATAGGAAAAAATTTAATACCCGCTGTCTGTGGGGATCAAACCCACGACCACGTGGTTACAAGCCAGGCGCTCTACCATTGAGCTAAGACGACTAATATGTCAAAAATAGTTTCTTAATTATAATAATAATTTTTTTCAGTTTTAAACGAGCTAATATGTCAAATACCAGCATTAGATGGTCTTAATATTCAACCCTTTAATTGTGTCAAAATATGTTAAGTTATTTTACCGTCCAAACACATAGTACCTTGATCAACCCCATGGCTTTTGTTGAAATTTGAATTGTTTGAAGCTAAAATTAAATGGATAATCTTTTAATCTTAATAGTTTTCTTCAGCGCTTTAAAGTAAGAATTTTTTAACCTGATTTAAATTTTGATTTACAGCCTAAAACCACTAGTGGAAAAAAACGTATCTGCTGCTAATCATTTGTTGCGGTTTTTAATATATGCAGCAATAAATAGGAAAAGAAATTAGAAAAAAAAAAGTCAACAAATGCTGCGGTTTTTTTAGTTGCCCGCAACATATACTCTTGTGGATCATCAAATGTTGTGGTTTTGTCTTCGCTCGCAGCATATAACTTCATCAAATGCTACGATTTTGTCTTTGCCCGCAGCATATAACTTCATCAAATGCTGCGGTTTTGTCTTTGCGCGCAGCATATACTCTTGGTAAAGGAATTAAAGGCTGTGATTCCTTGTTAAACTGCAGCAATTGACTTGTTTTTTTCTTTCGAAATCCCGCCAACAGCATTAATATAGAGCAAAGCCTCAAAATTTTTTACACATCTTGCATATTATTACTGTACGTATTGTTCTTCTTCCTAAACTTGCATACTACTGTGTTCTTGAAAACCCACGTAAAATTCAACTTTCATCTTCAAAATCCCGCCAGCATTGTTCTTCAAAGACCTACCAATGTTCCTTCTTGCATACTACTGTTCTTCGTTTCTTTCAAAAACCCACCATTGTTGCTTTTTCCTTCTTCATCTTCAAAGACCCACGAAATTTCAACATATTGTTGATTTTCCTTGTTTTAATCTATTACATTTCAACCCACCATTGTTGCTTTTTCTTCAAAAACCCACGAAATCCACGCAATTAGGGCTAAGTCTTCTTCTTCTTCTTCAAGGTATAAATTTTTCAATCTTTAAGTTCTTCAAGTTTAGATTCATTGTGTTTTATGGATTTAGTTTTTTTTTAATACTAATTTTGATTTTGTTTTTCATTGTTGGTTAGATAATCCAATTGTAGAAAAAAAATTATCATATCTAATTACCAAGGTATATACTTGAATATTTGAATGTGAATAATTTACTTATATATGTACATGAATATTTGAATGTGAAGAATTTTAATCAATTAGGAGTTTTAGGGTAGACTGAATGTGAATAATTTACTTATGTATGTAGTTGTATATTGTAAGTTATGTTGTTTTATTCTGAAAAATCTGAAATCTTCCTTACAAAGGATTAGGCCTCCTATTTATAGAGCTATGAGACCTTCTAAAATTAGTTAATACACATGTTTACACAGCCAAACAAGAATAACGGCTAAAAATTAACACGTGACTATCATGTGCACGTTTTGTAACACCCCGACATTTTAATGACGTAATCACTTAATATTTTAATAGTTTTTAAAGATTTTACAATTATTATTTAATTATTTCCGAATTAGTTTTAATAAATTTCTTTCACATATGGATTTAAATGTCGACTTATATATATACTAAAAATATAGTTACGACTTCTCAAATAAAGAGGTTCGAATCAAAATGATTATTTTATTAAAATGTATGAGGCCGCGAAGGTGAGTCTCTTAGTTGGATCTTGCAACAAAATGAACCGAAATAAATAAATAAATAAAAAAAAAAAAAAAAAAAAAAAAAAACGGTTAAAGACCCACGAAACCCTAAACATCGAAGACAAGCCGTCTTCTCCTTCTCCTCCCTCTCCTTCTTCCTCTCTCTTCCCGTGCGCCTCTTTCCCACTTCCCTCAACCGACAGCTCCACTCGCAAGCAGCAGCAAGGGCTGCGCTCTTCTTCCTCCAAACCAGCAGTAGCAGCCGGCTTCTCCTTCCCCACGCAAGCAGCAGCCACCGCAGCACACCCCTCCTCTCTCGCTGTGTCTAGCCGGCAGCCAACCCAGCAGCAGCCGTCAGCTGCTATCGATTTAAGGTCTTCTCCAGCCATTCTTGGCTTTCGTGCACCACCACCACGACCTTCATCCTCCTCTTTACCATTCTTGCTAGTTTTGATCTTTGTAAGCATCTCACTTTTCAATTGATTGATTTGCTAATTTTAATTAGAATCTACCATGTTCATGAGTTGTGTGTTGATTGTATATTGTATTAGTCTCATTGAATCATAGTATGGGTAGTAGTTAAAAGAATTATCATTGAAATAAAATGATTAGGGTTTATATTATGATGAATTTAAAGATAGTAATTTGGGTAAATTCATGAATCTTAGCTTGGATTAAGTTATATCTTAATAGGATTTAAAGTGGGTAGGCATTTGAAAGTGTGAATTGAACTTGAATAAGTTAGGGGTGGATGAATTAAAAGTAGTATATACTATTTTTGTGGTTTGGATGAATGGTGACTAGTATTGTTAATATCCATTGTTGTAGAGTAAACGATAATAATAATTACTGAGACGGATTAAGGTAGCGATTGTCATTAATGAAAGTATTATCGTGGTTATAGTCGTTGATGAGGTGGTTAGTTTTGAGCTCGGTTGCTAAGTTGGGTGACTTTGACCCAAATTATACGAATCGTTATTGATTCGCCAAGCTACAAATCTAATTCATTCTTAATCGTTTCACTCTAAAAACCTTGGAAAAATAATAAACCACTACTATCATAGGTGATATGATTGTTATTAAGTGTAACGTCATGTATTACGTGTTCTTGAACATATCTTGATATAAACCTGACTAGAATCTAATGTTATGGTTTGATTGGAATTGATGGCGTAGTTCATGTATGAACATGGGTTGAATTTATTACATGAGTATGCGTAGAATGCGTATTAGCTTGAATCGAAACTTAATTGGCTAATAGCGTAGCTTGTATGGAGTCGGTGCTTCGTAAATGATGTGAAGTAGGCTTATTAGTCTTACTTTAAACGTGTATAGGTGCCCGGTTCATAAGAGGGGCGTAAGAACCCCTTCGAAGCGATTTTTGTGGCTGTCGTCTTGCAGTGCAGGTAAGTACACGCAGTAACTGATTCTTGCATGCATCTTCAATCTATTTTCCTTGCGTGATAATATTATACGAACTAGGTTGAATATGATGTGCTATTTAAATACGGTTAAGTTCGTGTCACAAGTGAAAATCAGTTGTAAAGATAGTAGAGATTGAGTTCTGATATCGCGAGAGTAGAATGTTGGATTATATGAGATGGAATGGGAATGAGTCCCTTATTGATGAGATATTAAGTTGGATGTTACTGTGACTCCACTGGATTGGTACCCCAGTTGGTTTAGTTCCCGGAGGCATGGATCATCTATATATGGTCGCTGTACGGGGGTATGATCATACTTGCCATTGGGCGCCGGCATGGCCGTCACCGCCCTTGGTTGAGGTGTTGCCATGTGGGTCTTGCAAACCCCAATATGGTGGCCTCTAGTCACAAAAGATAATACGTGGAATTAAGGAAGGAATAGAAAATGGTGAAGGCATTGAGAAGTGCACAGAAGTGAGGAATGGTTGGAGTAGATTTTTATACATTGGAGTGTCTATCTTCTCTCATCTTGTTGAATTGATTGTTGGTTGCATATATAACTTGTTGCTAGATACTGACGTGTACTGCTTGTTTCCTTGTTGACGGCTTGTCTCTGATGGCCCTGCTATGACACGTTTGGTCCACGACTTTACGTTGAGCAGCAGGGACGTCGTAGATAGGTCTTGCAGGTTTTGGAGTTTCCTTGCATTGCATATGGGGGGGGGGGGGATCGAGTGAGAACCTTGACGCGTGCCCTGTTCGAACCATTTTTGACGCTGCATGTGATTTCGAATTGAAAGTGTATATGTTTTGGTTGAGGCATGAGTCCTCCTTTTGATGTAATTCGTTCCGCTGCAAAGATTTATATCGTTTTATATTTTGTTATAGTATCTTGAATGACTTGTACAGTGGATTACCTTTTTGCTTGGAAAACCCAAGCGTTTACATGGGAACCACGATCCATGCTTAGCATGTCGACAGAGGTTTTGGCGATGACCTTTCCGCCGTGATCCTGTTACGAGGCCATTGATGCCTCTTCATTATGATGATTTATCGTTTGTCTAAATCTTCGGCGCGTCAAATTTCAAGGCAGATGCTGCCGAAATTTCCGTAGGACTTTGTTTGGAAGTTTTCAAACGTCATCTTTTTTTTTTCCTATCTAAATAATTATTTATTTCCACAAGTGACACCCTGAAGGGTCTGAAATTCAGGGGTGTTACAGGTGGTATCAGAGCCAGGTTTCCTATCTTTCCCAAACGCTTTGTGTTTTCTCTAGTACTTATTCCTGTTTTGTTTTCGAAGTTAAATTGCTTTGAGAGTATGGGTAGACATGGGTTAGGTGCATTTATATATGCATGCATTTTGAGTATTATTGCACATGAATTTGCACGCTTAGGCTTACGATCCTTGCAATGATTGGAATGAATCTTTGTAATGAATTTGTGGTAACTTAACAGATGACGTTTTATTAATTGAAATTTTAAGCATGAATTATGTTTGTAGGAGCAAATGTTGCAAGTTATGGGTTGCGTAAGAGGCTACATTTTTTTTATGTGCTTGTCCTAGTTAAGCTACGAGTTGCCGTACTTACCTGCAACCTTATATTAGTTGATTATGTGTTTATGTTTCATTGGTTAGTAGTTTATGTCAAAATTATTTAGATAAGCTTACTAGTTCATTTTCCTTAGTAAAGTTGTTATATTTCAAAATAAGGACGAATTCCACGCAAAATAAGAATGTATGCCTGGTTGGAATTTGCGTGCAAAATGTGTATTTGGCGATGAAGCATGTTATCTTATCGAATGGTGAACATCTCTCGTTTGTGAAACTCTTGTTTGCAGGGAAATGCCTCCGTTGTCTAGTCAACGTTTGAAGAGACGCTCGAACAAGGCCTTACGAGAACTGGTCATGGAGCTAGCCGAGGAAAGGAGATCTAGGTCTGCGCCCGAAGTTGAGACGGCAGCCTCCGTGAGCAAGAGCATCTCACAGAACAAACCCCCTGTGTTTACAGGAACTGGAGAACCCGCAATCTTAGAGAACTGGTTACGGGAATTTGACAAGATTTTCAACGTGGTGCAATGCCCTGAGCACCTGAGAGTGGACCAAGCCGCTTTCTACCTACAAGAAGAAGCTGATTACTGGTGGTCCAATGCTAGAGACAACTTGATGAGTGATCCTCAGGAGCCGTTGCAATGGAAGGAGTTCAAAAGGGTGATTCGGGAAAAATACTACCCACCTCATATCAGGAAGCAAAAGTCCAATGAATTTTCGAAGCTCGAGATGGGGGATTTAACGGTTGACGAATACTATAAGAAGTTCATGGAGTATGTGAAATATTGCCCTGATGACGTCCCTACCGAGGAGCAGAAGATGCAGCGTTTTGAATTGGGGCTGAGCAATGAAATTCAAGTGCACGTTGATAGTGACCGGTACACCACTCTGGATGCGATGTACCAAAGAGCCGCTCAAGTGGGAAGTCTACTATACAAAGATAAGGGAAAGAAGCTTGAAACTAGCAGTGCAGGTGTCAACAGTGGGGATAAGAGAAAGGAGAGCTTCCAGCAGCAACACCATTCCCAGCAGAATAAGAGACACATGGGCTTTTCAAGTCTCGAAAGAAATGGGAAGTCGCACCATAGGGAGTTCAGCAATCAAAAGAAGAGTGGAGACAGTAATAGTAAGGAAAGAGTTTATTTCTGCCGCAGGTGTCCAAACAACCACCCAGGGAAGGATTGTAATGGGAATTTAGTAGAATGTAATGTTTGTGGCAAGTTGGGTCATCGTGGCTTCGAATGTTATGCCAAGCATGGGCGTCCGAATCAACAGAATGGGGGACAGCAGCATTTTTATCAGAGGAATTTTGGGAATCAGAGGAATGGGAGTGACTACTGTGGTCAAAACTTACATCAGTCGAAGAACGGGAACGGATATCGGCCTAGTCCAAGCAACTATAAACCCGGAGAGTCGAATGGTCGAAGTAATGGAAGTGCGGGAACCAGCGCGCTAACTACTCAATCAACACCTGCAAAATTAACCGCCATCAGCACAAGGGAAGCAGAGGATGCAAAGGATGTGGTGACAGGTACGTTTCTTGTGAACTCCGTGCCTGTCAATACGTTATTTGATACTGGAGCATCAAATTCTTTTGTATCTGCATCAATAATTGAAAGGTTAGGATTAAAGGATCCCGAACCTTCTTCGTACGCCGTAGCAGTTCCTTCAGGAGAGTTGTATCAATGCACTAGAGTGTATAAGAGTGTTCCTTTGACCATTGGGGGAACCATTTTTCCTAGTGACCTATATGAGTTAAAGATGTGCGACTTAGACATTATTCTTGGGATGGACTGGTTGGGTCGGTTTAAAGCTATTGTTGAATGTGAGAGGCAAGAAGTCAGGCTTGTGGGGCCCAAGGGAAAGAAAGTTAAGTATTGCAAAGCTACTTCAGGTATGCAAACGAAGATAGTATCGTCCCTGAAGATGAAAACATTATTGAGGAAGGGACTGCCAAGCTACCTATGTCATGTACGTAAGATAGAAGACGAGGAGTTGACTCCTGAATCAGTGCCAATCGTAAATGAGTTCCTAGACGTCTTCCCAGAGGAGATACCGGGGATGCCACCTGTTAGGGCTGTTGAGTTCACCATAGACCTGGTACCAGGGGTGGGACCTATATCAAAAGCACCATATAGGTTGGCACCAGCTGAAATGGAGGAACTTAAAAAGCAAGTCGAGGAGTTATTAGAGAAGGGATACATTCGACCGAGTGTTTCGCCTTGGGGAGCACCTGTCTTGTTTGTTCGTAAGAAGGATGGGACTATGAGGTTATGTATTGATTATCGAGAACTGAACAAGATAACTGTGAAGAACAAATACCCTCTTCCGAGAATCGATGATTTGTTTGACCAACTTAAGGGAGCAGGGTTATTTTCCAAAATTGACTTGAGGTCTGGCTATCATCAGCTGAGGATTGCGGAGCGCGATATTCCGAAAACAGCCTTTAGGACTCGATATGGGCACTTCGAGTTCACAGTGATGCCTTTTGGGTTGACTAATGCACCTGCAGCTTTTATGTGCATGATGAACCAGGTGTTTAGTTCGTGCCTCGACAATTTCGTGCTGGTCTTTATTGATGACATCTTGGTGTATTCGAGAGATAGGGTGGAACACGAACAACATTTGAGGAAGGTGTTGCAATTACTCCGGGACAATAAGCTGTACGCGAAGTTTTCAAAGTGTGAATTTTGGCTCGAGAAGGTTTCGTTCCTTGGGCATTTTGTGTCCAAAGAAGGAGTTGCCGTTGATCCTGCAAAAATTGAGGCGGTGAGAGATTGGCCTGCACCGAAGAATGTGACTGAAGTAAGGAGCTTTTTGGGTTTAGCTGGTTACTATAGGAGATTTGTGAAGGATTTCTCAAAGATCGCCTGCCCTATGACCAACTTGATGAAGAAAGACAAGAAATTCGAATGGTCTAAAGAGTGCGAGTTGGCCTTCCAAACCTTAAAGGAGAGGTTGACTACCGCACCCGTGCTTACTCTTCCAGATAGCACCCTTGAGTACCTTGTGTATAGTGATGCATCGAAGTATGGGTTGGGATGTGTATTGATGCAAAATCGGAAAGTGGTCGCGTATGCATCCAGACAACTAAAACCACATGAAGTCAATTACCCAACTCACGACCTGGAGCTAGCAGCCATTGTCTTTGCTTTGAAAATTTGGAGACATTACTTGTATGGAGTGAAGTGCAAGATCTACACTGATCATCAGAGTTTGCGATACTTGTATACGCAACAAAATTTGAACATGAGGCAGCGAAGATGGCTAGAGTTGATTAACGACTATGACGTAGAGTTTAATTACCATGAGGGTAGGGCGAACATGGTAGCCGATGCTCTAAGTAGAAAGACCAATCATTCCGTAGCTACCTTGACTATTCCTAGAGAGTTGCAAAGAGACATGGAAAAGTTGAACCTCGAGATTGTGCAGCACGGGGAGCTGAGGTCCAGATTAACAGCCTTATCAATTCGACCCTCAATTTTTGAAGAAATTTTAACACATCAAGTGAGTGACTCCTTATTGGAAAAAACGAGGGAGCAGGTTAGAGAAGGAAAAGCTGAAGGATTCACAATATTCGAGGATGGTAGCATTCGATACAAGGGTAGATGGTGTGTACCCTCTTCTTGTGCAGAGCTCAAGGATAAAATCTTATCAGAGGCTCATAGTTCGATGTATTCCGTCCACCCGGGGGGAGATAAAATGTATCGAGATCTGAAGCAAACATTCTGGTGGTCTGGGATGAAAAGAGATATTGCTGAGTTTGTTTCCAGGTGTCTGACATGTCAAAAGGTCAAAAGTGAACATAAGAGACCTGCAGGTTTACTCCAACCCTTGGATATTCCTGTATGGAAATGGGATGACATATCGATGGACTTTGTTTTGGGTTTACCGAGAACTAGGTCAGGAAATGACACGTTATGGGTGATCGTTGATAGACTCACCAAGAGTGCAAGATTCATTCCGATGAATAATCAATGGAGTATGGATCAGTTGGCTCGAGCTTACCTTAAAAATGTTGTGCGATACCATGGTGTCCCTAGATCTATAGTTTCTGACCGTGATACTAGGTATGTGTCAAAATTTTGGGAGGCTTTTCAAGCAGCTCTGGGAACAGAACTTCTAAGAAGCACATCTTTTCACCCTGCCACTGATGGACAGACCGAGCGCACTAATCGGACTCTTGAAGATATGTTGAGAGCCGTAGCCTTGGATAGGCAAGGATCTTGGGATGAGTGCCTAGATATGGTGGAGTTTTCATACAATAATAGTTACCAGGCAAGCATCCAGATGGCACCTTTTGAGGCTCTGTATGGTCGTCGTTGTCGTAATCCTGTATGTTGGGACGATTTCAGTGAATCTGTTACTCTAGGACCGGCTATGTTAGAGGAGATGACCGATCAGGTAAAAATGATTCGAGAAAGACTTAAGGCGGCCCAGGATCGACAAAAGTCCTACGCAGATCTTAAGAGGAGACCTGATGAGTTCGCCGTAGGGGATTATGTGCTATTGAGAGTTTCACCCATGAAGGGAGTCATGAGGTTTGGCAAGAGGGGGAAGTTGAGCCCAAAGTTTATAGGACCTTATGAGATCACAGAGAAGGTAGGAAAGGTCGCTTACAAACTAGCATTACCCAATGAGTTGGGTAAGGTCCATGATGTGTTTCACATTTCGCAGTTGAAGAGATATGTTCCCGATAAATCTCATGTGCTAGATCCCGAACCCTTAGATCTGGATGAGAATCTATCTTATGAAGAGAAGCCTATCAAGATCTTAGATTCTAAGGTGCGTAGTACGAGGAGAAAAGATATAAAAATGGTGAAAGTTCTATGGGCTAACCAGCGCACGCAGGAGGCAACGTGGGAAACTGAGGATTCCATGCGTGAGAAATACCCGCACCTTTTTCTTGAGGTTAGTAAGTTACGGGGTCGTAACTAAGTCTTTAAGGGGGGTAGAATGTGATAGAACTTCGCGCGTTTGCATGCATTTCCTCCTCTATGATACCGACCTATTAGAAAATTGCATGCTTTTGTTTGATCGTGTCGAGTCAATTGTACGATTTTTACATGCTTTGATTGATTATGTTAAGTTAATTGTGTGACATTTACATGCTTTGTTTGGGTGTCGAGTTAATTTAGAGGACTATGAATGCTCGGAACAAAATATGCATGAATATTTGGATAAGAGTGAGTATAATAGTGTCAATAAGGTCACGATCCTTGAGATAATTCCTTAGGCTTAAAATCGTTAAGACACCTTCTGGAGTTATTAGAAATATAAATTTTCTCAATTAGTACCTTGGTTGCGCTAGTTTCGGGGACGAAACTCCTTTTAAGGGGGGTAGCCTGTAACACCCCGACATTTTAATGACGTAATCACTTAATATTTTAATAGTTTTTAAAGATTTTACAATTATTATTTAATTATTTCCGAATTAGTTTTAATAAATTTCTTTCACATATGGATTTAAATGTCGACTTATATATATACTAAAAATATAGTTACGACTTCTCAAATAAAGAGGTTCGAATCAAAATGATTATTTTATTAAAATGTATGAGGCCGCGAAGGTGAGTCTCTTAGTTGGATCTTGCAACAAAATGAACCGAAATAAATAAATAAATAAATAAAAAAAAAAAAAAAAAAACAAAAAAAAAAACGGTTAAAGACCCACGAAACCCTAAACATCGAAGACAAGCCGTCTTCTCCTTCTCCTCCCTCTCCTTCTTCCTCTCTCTTCCCGTGCGCCTCTTTCCCACTTCCCTCAACCGACAGCTCCACTCGCAAGCAGCAGCAAGGGCTGCGCTCTTCTTCCTCCAAACCAGCAGTAGCAGCCGGCTTCTCCTTCCCCACGCAAGCAGCAGCCACCGCAGCACACCCCTCCTCTCTCGCTGTGTCTAGCCGGCAGCCAAACCAGCAGCAGCCGTCAGCTGCTATCGATTTAAGGTCTTCTCCAGCCATTCTTGGCTTTCGTGCACCACCACCACGACCTTCATCCTCCTCTTTACCATTCTTGCTAGTTTTGATCTTTGTAAGCATCTCACTTTTCAATTGATTGATTTGCTAATTTTAATTAGAATCTACCATGTTCATGAGTTGTGTGTTGATTGTATATTGTATTAGTCTCATTGAATCATAGTATGGGTAGTAGTTAAAAGAATTATCATTGAAATAAAATGATTAGGGTTGATATTATGATGAATTTAAAGATAGTAATTTGGGTAAATTCATGAATCTTAGCTTGGATTAAGTTATATCTTAATAGGATTTAAAGTGGGTAGGCATTTGAAAGTGTGAATTGAACTTGAATAAGTTAGGGGTGGATGAATTAAAAGTAGTATATACTATTTTTGTGGTTTGGATGAATGGTGACTAGTATTGTTAATATCCATTGTTGTAGAGTAAACGATAATAATAATTACTGAGACGGATTAAGGTAGCGATTGTCATTAATGAAAGTATTATCGTGGTTATAGTCGTTGATGAGGTGGTTAGTTTTGAGCTCGGTTGCTAAGTTGGGTGACTTTGACCCAAATTATACGAATCGTTATTGATTCGCCAAGCTACAAATCTAATTCATTCTTAATCGTTTCACTCTAAAAACCTTGGAAAAATAATAAACCACTACTATCATAGGTGATATGATTGTTATTAAGTGTAACGTCATGTATTACGTGTTCTTGAACATATCTTGATATAAACCTGACTAGAATCTAATGTTATGGTTTGATTGGAATTGATGGCGTAGTTCATGTATGAACATGGGTTGAATTTATTACATGAGTATGCGTAGAATGCGTATTAGCTTGAATCGAAACTTAATTGGCTAATAGCGTAGCTTGTATGGAGTCGGTGCTTCGTAAATGATGTGAAGTAGGCTTATTAGTCTTACTTTAAACGTGTATAGGTGCCCGGTTCATAAGAGGGGCGTAAGAACCCCTTCGAAGCGATTTTTGTGGCTGTCGTCTTGCAGTGCAGGTAAGTACACGCAGTAACTGATTCTTGCATGCATCTTCAATCTATTTTCCTTGCGTGATAATATTATACGAACTAGGTTGAATATGATGTGCTATTTAAATACGGTTAAGTTCGTGTCACAAGTGAAAATCAGTTGTAAAGATAGTAGAGATTGAGTTCTGATATCGCGAGAGTAGAATGTTGGATTATATGAGATGGAATGGGAATGAGTCCCTTATTGATGAGATATTAAGTTGGATGTTACTGTGACTCCACTGGATTGGTACCCCAGTTGGTTTAGTTCCCGGAGGCATGGATCATCTATATATGGTCGCTGTACGGGGGTATGATCATACTTGCCATTGGGCGCCGGCATGGCCGTCACCGCCCTTGGTTGAGGTGTTGCCATGTGGGTCTTGCAAACCCCAATATGGTGGCCTCTAGTCACAAAAGATAATACGTGGAATTAAGGAAGGAATAGAAAATGGTGAAGGCATTGAGAAGTGCACAGAAGTGAGGAATGGTTGGAGTAGATTTTTATACATTGGAGTGTCTATCTTCTCTCATCTTGTTGAATTGATTGTTGGTTGCATATATAACTTGTTGCTAGATACTGACGTGTACTGCTTGTTTCCTTGTTGACGGCTTGTCTCTGATGGCCCTGCTATGACACGTTTGGTCCACGACTTTACGTTGAGCAGCAGGGACGTCGTAGATAGGTCTTGCAGGTTTTGGAGTTTCCTTGCATTGCATATGGGGGGGGGGGGATCGAGTGAGAACCTTGACGCGTGCCCTGTTCGAACCATTTTTGACGCTGCATGTGATTTCGAATTGAAAGTGTATATGTTTTGGTTGAGGCATGAGTCCTCCTTTTGATGTAATTCGTTCCGCTGCAAAGATTTATATCGTTTTATATTTTGTTATAGTATCTTGAATGACTTGTACAGTGGATTACCTTTTTGCTTGGAAAACCCAAGCGTTTACATGGGAACCACGATCCATGCTTAGCATGTCGACAGAGGTTTTGGCGATGACCTTTCCGCCGTGATCCTGTTACGAGGCCATTGATGCCTCTTCATTATGATGATTTATCGTTTGTCTAAATCTTCGGCGCGTCAAATTTCAAGGCAGATGCTGCCGAAATTTCCGTAGGACTTTGTTTGGAAGTTTTCAAACGTCATCTTTTTTTTTTCCTATCTAAATAATTATTTATTTCCACAAGTGACACCCTGAAGGGTCTGAAATTCAGGGGTGTTACACATTTGAAGAACAAAAATCAGAAAACAGAATGTTGATTTATTCTGGTATGATATCAGCTGACTAGGGGACCTTGGTGCTGGTCCTGTGGGTTCTCTATGGATTATTAGGGCTACCCTTTGACCTTGACTTCTTGTTCCATGTACAAAGATGCCATCCCTTGGGTTTTTCTGGTACTTGGTGTATAGACCGGCTCTCCAAATGTCATGCAAGGTCAGCTAGCAGAAAGCATGTTCTTGTTTGTTCTTCTGTCTCTGCTGCTGGATTGATTGGTGCACATTGAGTTGCTAGAAATTACGTGTTAAGTTGCGATTTTATGGGTTTTTTAGTGTTTTTGGCACTTTCGCGCATAAAGTAACTCAAACTTGGTTTGTTTTGCACGAAACTTGGCACACAACACTATTTGGTATATATTATTGTGTTGAAGTGGTTAAATTGTAAATCATAGTCATATGCTAGAAATTACGTGTTAAGTTGCGATTTTGTGCGTTTTTAAGCTTTTTTGGCACTTTTGCACATAAAGTAGCTCAAACTTGGTTTGTTTTGCACAAAACTTGGCACGCCAACACTATTTGGTATATATATTATTGTGTTGAAGTGGTTAGAATTGTAAATCATAGTCATATGCTAGAAATTACGTGTTAAGTTGCGATTTTAAGGGTTTTTAAGCGTTTTTGGCTTTTGCACATAAAGTAGCTCAAACTTGGTTTGTTTTGCACGAAACTTGGCACACAACACTATTTGGTATATATTATTGTGTTGAAGTGATTAGTATTGAAAATCATAGTCATATACTAGAAATTACGTGTTAAGTTGAGATTTTATGGTTTTTAAGCGTTTTTGGCACTAACATCTATTTTCTCTTAGTGCTTTCGACAACCTTCTAATTCCGTTGATTGCGACTACTACACTCTCAAATACATGGACGATATCTTAAAATCCGTGAAGGAGGTTGGACTCGAAAACATAGATGCTGTAAAGTATTTGTTACGTTCTTAAATTATAATATATATTGTATATTTACTATTATTTTTAAAATCTAATGTTTATGTATCTTTTAATTTTATATTATATTATAGGTTTTATACGACATTTCAAGGAAGCACGACCTTTGAGAGATGGGAAAATACGCGAATTGAAAGACAAAATTACCGCGTATGTTGCTAATTTTTGTTCTTGGTAAATAATGTAATTAGTTTAGATTTATTAGGACTTTAATTTGTATATGTACATATTATTATATTATATGTATGATCGAGAGTTTACAAAGAGATTATTGGTGATTATTGGTGTTAATTGGTGATTATCATTGGATTAATCATTGTTTATTACATTGTACATTATTGGATTATTTAATAGTACTAAACGAAAAAAGCAAAAAAAAAAAAACATAAATGTTGCGAGCCTCCTAAAAACCGCAGCATATAGTGCACTTTTTTGCTGCGGTTTTAAACCACAACATTTAAAATAGATAATTTACTGCTATCACTAATGCTTGAGGCTAAAATTGTAGCATATTATAGCCAAAAAACTGCAGCAAATAAGATTTTTTCCACTAGTAAACACTGAGAAGTATTCCACAAGGGTACTAATATTCTTTCATCACATGCATTAGTATGTGTATATCCAATCCTGACCACATCTCCATTTCCTCGTTCACTTTCACTAAACATCTTCATAACTTATAATCTATTTATCAATATTTTTAACCGATCAAATTATCTAAAACCTCTAAAAAGTAGCTTTCTAAATAATCAAGGTTATAATTAGCTTTATAATTCTTTTATGTGCCAATGATTTTAAATATCGTTCGACTTATAATAAAATTTAATTTTTGCTGATCATAGTGAGAAAGTAAAACATTGAATAATAATTAAGAATATGTTCACTTCTACTTATTACTTTTGTTTATTACTTATTTTTATAAGAATCAAATCAGATTAGATTAAATATGACCATATCACTTAATCAGATCAGACCATAATCTAATCAAATCAGATTAGAGCATATGAGTCCTAATTAGATCAGACCGAATCAAACAACATTTTGCTAATTCTTATTACTTAGTCTTATTACTTATTTTTATTACTTATCATTATCATTATCAATTATTATTACACTTTAAAATTTTTTTCAATTAGAATCATAAGATTCTACGAACACTACAACTAATTCTACTTACGATTTAGATCGCTCGCTTTTTTTATCGTAAAATCGTAGAATCGGAGATCAATTGCGATATTAATAATAACAACAACAATAACAACAAAAATAATATGATCATATCAAACCTGACTTTACTAGATCAGACCAGATTATACTTAATCAAAAGAGACAAATCAGATCAAATCAAACCTTAATAAATTTAGATCTTATTCTATCGGATCAAACGAAGGGAAAAATATCTAAGTGAATATTAAAAAATGGATGAAATGATTAAAGAGATTGAGTTTGTGGATATTGACCATATCTCTAATTGTTCTACATATTACTTCATTTAATACTCAAGTTAATTTTTAAAATTTCTAATTGTTCGTAATAAATAAGGCTCTATGACCACAGCAAGCTGAGCAAATTTTATTGTGATATCAGTTGAAACATCGGTAAATAATATTTTCTTGAAACTTTTTTGGGGAAATTAAAGTTAACTCACTTTGTTCTCTTCTAATGGTTTCTTTGTTTTTTTTTTTTTTTTTTTTATTGTTGAGAATAATCTCTACTTTTTACTTTTTCTTGTAAATAACTCTTACTTTTGATTATTTATGAATAATTCGAACTTTTACTTTTTATTATTTACTTTATTTCCTCCTTCTTACTTCATTTTTCCATTGTCAAACCCAAATTTAGGAGATAGAAAATTCAGTTCATCCCTGTACTTTGTTTTTTTTTCCCTTTTTTTAGCAAAAATGAATTCTCATTCGAAAAATGATGAATCCAAATTCGAAAATAATGATGATGAACATAAGCATACACAAGGCTAAAAGAACAACACCATTTCTTCATTATGATGAAGATTTGAACAACATAAATTCGAAAAATTTGGGAATTACATTCGAAAATTAAACAAAAATTCATACATTCAAAATAGCAGAAATTAGCACATTTAACCAGAAATTCGTAAATAATAATACCGAAACCTCCATGAAAATAGCAGCTTACCATTTTTTTTAAGAACAACAACAGAAACGACCAAATTCAACTTTCCTTCTTTGAATTTGGGGGTGAAATGATGAACCTTAGAATTGGGAAATGCAAATTGAGGGATTTTAGGATGACCATTTTGGGGCTGAAATGAATTGGGATGTAATTCAAATTGGCATGGAATTGAATGTTGAAGAAGGTTATTTTAGTGAAGACATTAAACTCAGCTTTTCGACCTGCTGTAGCCGGTCACAATTTCGGTAGGGTTGTTATGAGCAACTAAGGTGAAAAGTTCGGATTTTTCATGAATAATCAAAAGTAGGGTTTATTCACATAAAAACGTAAAAGGTAGGGATTATTCTCGATAATTTTTTTTTTTTACTTTTAAGTTGTAATTCAAGTTGGTTTATGATAATTTTAAAAGTAAAAACAAATCTTTTTGTTTGGGGAAAGAAATTTTTAATAAAATTTTTGTATATAACTTCATATTGAATTGCAAATAACTAACTTATGAAGTAATAGAAGTACATCTCTATTTAGTTTCCCAAAAACCCAAAATTTTGTTAGATTAACTTATCAATTTTAATAACTTAAATATTCGTTAACAAAGTATTATATGCTTCTAGAAAATAATGTTAATTATATAAAAATGGTGCATATATACTTGTATTAATCATATAAGCTATTCACTCTATGAGGTGACTTACTTTTAGCTTCTTTTAGGTATAGACAATAATGATACGATAACAAGGATAAATGGTTATTTAATCATATAATATTGATTAAAACCAATTTTATTGGATTTTTAACTTCAGTATTTTTAGATCCTAATATTACCGTTTCAGAAATGAATAAATATGAAAACTAAGAGACACATACATATTGAGAAATAAAAGGAGTATTGTAATACTACTTGCTCCCTCCTTTTTCATCACAAGTGTTACCAATTACTTTATACACTCTATTAAATGCATCAATTTAATCTTTAATATATCTGATTGATGATTAAAAATTATGAAAAGTTGATATTAATAATCCTTACATTGAGACTAATCAAACAAAATTTCACTTGACTTTATTTTAACTTATAGATTAACAATAAACTATAAATTAATAGTGATGGATGAACAATGTCCAAAAAATAAATAGAACATTTGTGATAAATAGGAGGGACTCTAACATAACCATCCAAAAAAATATAGTACTCCCTTCGTTCCTTAAAGAAGTTCCCATTATTCATTTTGGGATGTTTCATTTGTTGTTTCCATAAGAAATTTTTTTATTTATATCACAAATTTTGGACAAAAATTCTCATTCTAATATTTTTATAATACTTATGGTCCCCACATATCTTCCACTAACTTTATTTTTAACATTTTTATATTTTTTAATGTCTCCACATATTTCCCACTAACTTTATAAAAATATTTTTTTATCAATTATGGTCTCTATATTTTTTCCACTAACTTTCTTTTAATATTTTTTTAATGTTTATGATCCCCATTTTTTCTTCTATCAAATTTATTATCAATTAAATAATATATCCACCATTTAAAATATTTTATTTTTCTTAATTCTCGTGAATATTTCTTATAGGAACTTCAATAGGGAACGTAATAAATTAAGAGGGATGAATAGTACTTTTAATAATAGTTCAATTTTTATAGACCACAAATGAGTTGACGTTTGGATAGACAGAAAAACATACTCCATTTTCAAGATTATGAGAGGAAAATGAGGCAAAGAATGACACCCTATTCCGACATAGTTGGACTCAAACATGGCCCATATGGGCCCACTATCACTAAATAAATGGAAATAAAATCTAATAAATTCCCACCCAACTTGATAATAGAGATCATTTCATTATTAGATAAGCTTATATAATTAGTTTATTTTTTTTTAATTAATCACTTTAAAATTATAAATAATTATTTAAAATTATAAATAATTATTTAAAATTATATGTTATCACGTTAAGACAGTAAATATATATTAAGCAGACCCTATAAAAAAATTTTATTGTAAAATCGTCTTATTTGAAAATTTGTAACTTTAACAATGTTTTAGCATATCCAAACACCTCCTGGGCTATTCATAAGCCCAAAGTTATTTACGTGGGAAGATCCACACCATCCTTTAATATGTGACCATGTATTTTAGGTTAACTTTTTTCGAGTGGTCTTCTACCCGTCAACGCGTATGATGCCGCAATTGTCCTTTTTTACGCCCTATTTGGATGCTGACAGACCTTGGCCCTATGTTTGACCTTGACATTTTGCCCAACCCTTGATAGCTTGAGTTGGCTTGATATTTAAGAGCTAATTTATTGGGATATTTGGTAATTGGTTGTTGGCCGTTGGTTTTTTAGTTGGCTTATTTGATCAGTTGGAAATGTTGACTGTTTTTATTGGCTTTTAAATTAGCTGAAAAAGCTAGCTATTTGTGGAGATGTTTGGTAAATTTAAGTATTGGTTTTTAGCTGTTTATTAGAGAAAAAGTTGGTCAAATGCCAAAAGCCAAAAGCGAACCAAAAAAGCTAGCTGGAGCAATTTTTTCATTTCGGCTTAAAAGTCATTTACCAAACACGTTTTTTAGCTGTTTGACCAACCAACAAGCCAAAAGTCAAAAGTCAACCACAAAGCTAAGAACCTAAATTATGAGACTAAATGTACACTTATAGTTTTAAAGCGATTATTTATAATTTTAAGTTGATTACTTACTATCTTAAAATGACAAATTATAACCTTAAATTAATCACTAATAATTTTAAAGTGATTAAATTTTTATAGTTTTAAAGTGATGATTATAACCTCAAAGTCATCGGTTACGATCTTAAGTTGATTATATAGACTTGTATAAGACTCATTATGCAAAAATACATAATTGTATATCACTTCAAATATAAAAATTACAAAATAAATAATAAAATTATCATAAGATATTATGGGAAAGTGTCTTAATCCTATCAATCTATTATTAGGAGATAATCAAATGATAGTAATTTGAGATACCAACTATTCGTATTTAAGTCGTATTCATTAACAGTGTTATTTTGTATTATTAATTTATTGATGGATTGTGTTTAATTTTTTCAACCAATCATTTTAATAGAATCTGATACTTTTTCCTTTTTTTAATAGCACTCAAACAACTTTTTATATGATTTAATACTTTTGTCGGATTATTTATATTTAGAATTATATTCAAAAGAGATTTTCTTGTGGATTGTGGAGAAAAAGAATGACTTATTATTTCTCTATTTTTTTTATCTCAGATTCATGTTTTTACGTTGTCTGTTGGGATGATTTATCCTAAATTAACAAATTAAATATGAAGTGCACACTTTATAAGTTATTGGAGTCCTTCTTCCCATTACCATATGGTTTTGGGATGTTATATATCTCATTGGCTTATAAAGTGTGTGCACCTAATGTCTTTCCGTTAAAATGCTGACATTCACAATAAGTCCAGTCTGATTTAACATTATCTATTGCAGTATTAGGATCTGTAATATTTTGAGTAATATATAGAAAATTAGAAATTCTTAACATTTTGAAAATATATTACTAAATATATCATGTCAAATACCACTTTTCTTGATCTTGATTCATATTTGAGGTTATTATTTCTTTGGGACAAAAAAAGTACAAACTACTAGTTCTCTGGACTGTTTGAGAGTTTATTTCTCTTTTCCCTCTCTAAAAGTATGGTTCTTTAAAAATCATATAACCATAAAAGTCTGTGAATCATCTGAATTTTTTTTTTTTAAAAAAAGAGACCTCTTTGTTCCCTTCACAATAATTTAGAAGAAAAAAAAACAAAAACGAACAATTTTATATGGTATGATTAAAATAGAATCAAAGATAGAACTCTTGTAAGCTTATATTTGTGTGGACATGGTGCAAGATATAGTACTTTTCAAGTTCACAAATTATTGTAGGAGACAGTCTCTCCGAGAGACGCATCAGATATATGGACTAAAGAACCTAATTAATATAAATTAAAAAGAAAATAAGAATATGAACTTCTTATTTTGAAGTCGTCTTTTTGAGAGACAGTCTCTCATAAGAATAATTGTTTTAAGTAATTGTTTTTAAGTTTGCAACATTGCATACAAACAAGACTTTACATTTAATTAAATTAATTAAAAAATCAACGAATAGGGTTGACACAATGCTTTATGGGTCCTAATGTTAGTTTGTACTGTATTTCTGTACTTATAATTTCTTTGATTAAACCCTAATGTCGGCATTGTCTTAATCATCTTTCAAGAGTCTATCATACATCATTAAAACCAAATTAACAAGTTAAAATGCTCCATAAAGCCTCTAATTAAGGGAATGACTTATATTATATTATTAATTGGGTCTTAATCATGTAACCCACAATATGTCCTTTAGACTTTTCAACATTTTCTTGTATAGAAATGTTGTCACCAGTGTCTTTAATTCTCTTCTACACTATTCTCTCTTCTAACGTAATCAAACATTATAAATATCGATAGTGTGGATTAGCACGTGCAAAGAAGTCTACAGTATATGGCCCATTATCAAAGCGCCTCAAGAATCTATTTTTGTACTTAATTTTTTATTATTTCAATTACCGTAAATACATGTTTACTTACACGAGTGACGAAAGTAATGAAGTAATAAAGAGTCAAATATTATTAATTATTTCAAAATCTATAAGCTAATAAGAAATAAGCTAATGACTTCTGTTATGCTATCTTTTTTAAAAAAATCTCACATTCATTTAAAAACTTATATATTGGCTAGTTGGATAGTAAATTAAATTAATGGAGAGATTTTATCAAATACTAGTATTTTAATATTTTTTAAATTACAAAGATCTATAAGACAAAACTGGCACAAAAACCCCAAATTTTATGAGACCACCCTGTAAATATCCATCCCAACCATTTTTTTAATCTTTGTGTATCATTTCATGTTGCAAATTCATGAAGACTATGGAAGTATATACTATTGTAATGTACAACTAATTATTCCTTCACAAACCAATCATGCTTTACTTAAAGTGGAATCCTATTAATTCAATCTTATAATAATATTAATTAATGTATAAAGTTAGTAATCATTCTCTAATGACATGGATTGACGCTAAACAAAATTTTCAATGTGGTGTTAATTGCAGATTAGATGGCCTCTTTGACCTGGATTAATAACTAAGTATAGTATCAATCGCTGATTTTTTGAATTAGTAATTGAAAGACAAGACAAGATCGGTGTTGAGCAGTGTCTACTCTTCAGAAAAGCATGTACAAATGATGTTTACTGGTTACTAACAACGTTAATCGCAAATAAACTATTGTTATCACTAAAAAGAAAGATTACTAGTTATTAACAATCTCACCTTTTGCTCTTTTGTCTTTTAAAAATTCCACCTTTCGATTATTTTTTTCAAAAAATTCGACCTGTATACTGCGTTTTCTTTTAAAGTACTGACCTCATTAAATTATTTGCAAAATTCAGCAATAAACAAATTAAGAACCAAAAGGTCGGAGTTTTAAAAGAAAACGCAGTATAAAGGTCGGATTTTTAAAAAATAATCAAAATGTGGGATTTTTAAAAAACGACCAAAAAGTGAGATTTTTAAAATTAAATTTTCCTCAAAATAATACTACTTTTTAATTTTTTATTTTTTTATTATAAAATAGGCTGAAAATAAAAATTAAATTAAAAATAAACTTAACATCTTAAATATAAAAAGTGATATGTACTCTAATTCAAACAAAATTCTATGGAAAGTTCTTCCATCACAAAATACTGCAACAATTTCTTCTTTCGTAATAAGGAATATAATATAAGAAATTTCGTAAATTTTGTCTCTTACATTCTTATCTTAGTTCTTATGAATTAAAAAAAAATACCAAGTATTTTTGATCCCGCTAGTAAATTTGTCTTGTTCAAGACTTGGTTGTAAAATTGAAAACTCAACATTATTCTTTTCCTAAGTTAGGAAATTTTTTATACAAGTATAATCTAAATAATTTGAACCGAGTGTATAAAAAATATGTATATTATTTAAAGGAAGTAGTTTGAATCATTTTCCAAAAGAAAATGGCAGCAAAACAAGCAAAATAAACAAAAAATGTAATGAGCTCGCTCAACGAGACATAAAAAGCATATTAATACTCGCGGCTTTTGAAATAAAATTAGTAAATAACCAAAGAAAACCACAATTTAAGAATTATAAGTTCCAGAATAATATCAAACCCAGGCAACTTTAATTTGGTATTGAGTCAAAACTCCAAAGATACAGAGGATGTTTAATAGTTTACTTTTTAATTGGCTTTTGACTAATTAATCGGTTAAAAAGCCAAAAAAAAATTAGTAAATAGCTTTTCATGCAGTTCAAAAAAATGACTTTCAAGTCAACAAAAAACTTCTCTTGTGGGATATTTTCATTGCTAATTTGCTTTTTAGGTAATTTTTTCAAGCATCTCTATAAACAATTTGGATATTTTCATTGCTTTTGCATAGCTAACTCGCTTTCAGGTAATTTTTTCAAATATCTTCTTAAACAATTGGTTTATTCTATTAGCTTTTAGGTCAACAAAAATAGAGAACAATTTCATTTGATTAAACACGTCAAAATGAAAAAACAAACAATCAACAGTCATTTGCCAAACACCCTCAAATTCCAAAAACAACCTAAAATCTCGTTACCCAAATTCACAAATTAAGGCTAATAAAAACGAGAAAGCATAATCTTTTTAACATAGAAGTGTGCAGAAACATTCCACGTTATGATTTCATACCAAATACATAGGAGTAACCCTTTTGTGACCACATTTTTCCTTTCCTAAGTAACCCTTTTAAGCAGTGGACCAAAACCCTGGGGATCAGTGGGACTACAATCTTAGATTTTGCTCCCAATAATGACAGACAACGAAAACTCCAGAAATTTGTGGGGTTCAACCTAAATTAAAACATATCATTATGATTTTATCAGTATAAAAAAAAAATAAAACCCCCAAGTAAGTGTAGTCCCTTTCACTTTAAGAGGGGAAACAAAATTAGATATATTACAATCATATGAAATGAGCAATATAAACCAAGCTTAACTAAAAATGAAATTTCAACGTCGCTGTGTATGAACAAGGGGATGATACCAAATACATGAGATCCACAAAATGCTGTACGTGGCTATTTTGTAGAATCGTTGGGACCAACTAGAGGAAGATGCCGAAAAGGCTTGACGAGTTGAAAGTAGCTTTGGAACTTGGCTCAATCATTGTCAAAGCCAACCAGGTAGCTTTAAATAGGGGAAAGATAAGTTAAAAGAAAACGGACCTCATCTTGACCACATCAGCAAACATATCACATGCCCTATAAATCATAATTTGTCTTGATGCAATGCCATGTATAAGTTGCATTATCTGCCGAGTTGCCAGCAGAAAGATGAAGAAGATTTGCTACCTTACGTGAATACGTCCTTTCAATCTGCATTTATGTGTTAATAGTGACCCGTCGCTTCTTCGACTGTCTTGTTTGCTTCTGCTCATTCTTTTTCCTCTTTTTTATCTGCTTGTGTACTGACTTCCCTACCAAAGAGGGCTGGTCTTTCAGAGCAAAACTTTTAGCGACATGACCCAGATGGAGTTTCTTCACCGTGAATATCCGTTTTAACTCTGCTTTATGTGCTGTATATGCTCGAACCCAAGAAACAAACGCGGCTTTTGCCATCTTATTCAGCTTTGCCTGACATGTGTACAGCAGGATTTTACATCAGTCCGAGGTAAACTGGGTATAAACATTTTCACAATATTGATGGACTGAAATAATTCACTAGTTATCTTTTTTCCTTTTTTCAAGGAGAGGTAGGTAGGGTCAAGAAAGCTGTACTGAAGAAATACATGAACACCTAATATGCTAGGAAAGTTTTAGAAGAAACAACTATAACGGCTTTTCTTCAATGTAATGTTGTCTATTAAGGGAACAGTAGAGAATTTGCATGAAATTTTCTGTATACAATATCTGATATTATGAATTACCATCAGACTAACACCTCATTGTCATTACAAGTAATTACCAAACAAGGAGTGAAGAAGAGTTGGTCGTAAAAAATTTGAGGGTTCATGAAAACTAAAATACCCAAAACATCAAACATAAAAATCTCTTAAGTTCAAGATGCATTGCCATGGATTTTCATATGGAATTTTTCAGGCAAACTTACAACTGAATTCATTGACCTTCATGGCCTTGTATCAAATGAACCATTAAGGTGATCATACATTTAAAACCCCAATCCAAGCATCTAAATGCTATCCAACACTTATAGTGTTACTGATCATTGAAACTATTATTGCTTCTCAGCCAAGGTTGCCAGATCTGAAATTGCAGGATTGGTCGAGGATCAAATCCTATATTAACTAACAAAAATCTATACATTTTATGCTAGCATTGCATACAACAGTAGTTTATATACAAGGTGCCAATTAAGTGGACAATACAAAACAACACTCCTGAAATATTGATCCACAACTATGTTTGATACAATAAAACAGTAGAGGTTTGTCATAGTTGATTAGATTTTAAATTAAACCTATTGTTATCCTATACAGCAATACAAGACTTTTACGTATCTGGGTCACCAATAGGCAGTCAACAACATCGAATTTCCCCAATGCCACTAAAGTGGCTGCCATATACAGGCCACGGGGTATATGCATACTTTCCCTCGTAAAAATAGAGGCTGCTTCCGATAGGAAATCATAGCAAAGATTAGAGCACAAGCCAAGAACAAATCAATGAATGGTCTGAAAGCATGTCAACCAACATCTTTACTTCAAAATTTTAGGTTAGGCTTTGGATCCACTTCCTTTAGACTTCATTTCAAAGAAGCAGCCACTCTTTCCTTGGATAGGCTTCTGTATGTGTATACATTTTTTTATTCATTTAAGTTCAGGGTTATTATCGACTATAAATAACTAGATTCGTCTCTTTTTTGACGGATCGACCATCTAGCTAGGCAGCTACCGCATAAGACTAAATGGGTTATACCTCAAGGGGCAGGGCAGGGGAAGGTTATAATATTTGGGCCCACCACCAACATATCCCTTTATACTGATAGGGAAGTGTAACAGATCAGCCAAGATGGTAATCAAAACAATCTTTGTTAATGAATACAAGAATGATACTATGGGACGTTCGAGTCTCCCAAACACTCCTAAGTATGGGCCGTTCGAGCCTCCCAAATACTCCTATGTGTTTCCACTTCTCTCTCTAGTTATTACATAACAACCTAAAATACAACTCTAACTAACTTTTATTCTTTTACATTATATATGACCCTAGGAATATGCCATGTATGACAGGAAGCCACCAGAGGCAATCCTGATCTTGGTGATTGACTAATAGATCATGAAAACCGTAATCATTTCCGTAACTAGGCTGATTCGAAAAAATAACACAAGATTATATGAGTAATCTCAACTAAAAATATATCATAAAATGACCACAAAAATATTGACTCGTTAATCTTGAAGATTTGTATTTATTTTAGAGTATAAATTATGAAGAAAAAACATCTACATATGTAGATTTTAACAGATTAATGGATTATAACAAGAGATGAAGCATATATATAGCATATACCAAGAGAAGAAGCTAGTCAACAGAATACCTCAGCAGATATAAATGCCTCCAGAGCCTTCTGTAGAGCCACTAACCAAGGATGCATCTCAACTGAAATAAACTTTTTTGCGAGGTGCTTCTGACCATATAATGGGAAACTGTCCAACACTTTTTGAAGTGGATACTCTGTTAGCGATACACCGTGCTTTTTCAAATCTTGCAAATAGTCCGTTTCAATGGGTTGTAGAAATAATAATGAATCTCCCTTCTGGCCCAAGCGAGCTGTTCTACCAACCCTGCATCACACATAGTAAGAGCAAATGAAAGTTTAGGATCAACAGTCATAAAGAAAATCAACACCCTTTCCCAACATTAAACTCGTAAGATATGAACACAATATAGTTATGCATACAGAACGAAGACACTTATCAGTAGAGAAAAAAACAGAATTATTTGAACAATGCAGATGACATAAGAACAGACAAGTAATCCATGCAAAAAAAAAAAAAAAAAAAAAAAAGAAAAGAAAAACTTGAACCACAAGAGTAGCAAAAGAAGGGCATAAAACAATTTTAAGCATAAAATCCTGGTAGTTGCACCCGTGTATATAGATCTTTCAATTTTTGAACAAACTGATAACCCGATCAAAACCTGATCTACCCGGCCTTTTTTGGAAATTTGGTTAATATTTGAGTTCTACTTCAAAGTTTATGAGTTAGACCTATTATTTTTCAGACAGGTTTAAGCTTTTAGGTTAACATTCCACAATTTAATACTTGAAAAGCTCTTTTTGACACTATTATAAGAGCTACTGAATTTCAGACCATAACAAAATCTAAATGGTGTTTTTCAAGATATCTTATAACAAACCTTTTGCTCATAGTGTCAAATCAATACAATAAATAGGTCTACTAGTAAGTCTTGTATAACATAATCCTGCACGTGGATATGAGAAACAACTACAGACTACAAATAGATCTTTAGAGGCAAGATCACCAGTGAAATAAACACGAATTAACAATATAAAATATAGACAAACCTATGAACATATTCAGTCGCCTCTCCTGGGGAATCATATTGTATGATATATCTAACTTTAGGGAAGTCTAACCCTCTCGCAGAAACATCACTTGATAAAAGAAGCGCAGATTTTTCTGTTTTGATGGCATGATATGTAGTTTTTCGCTCCTCATGCTCCATGTTCCCATGTAAGCGGAAAGTTTTGCAGTTCATAAAAAGCTGTTTCTCTTTGTTTTCTTTCTGTGGCCACTGAAACTCCTTTAAAAGTGTATAATGGAAGTCCACAGCATCACAAGATGAAAAGAAGACAACGACCTGTAAAATTGTAGCAGAATGAATTAAACATCTAATTATCAGCTGAACAGAAGCATTCCAAATTCATAATAAAGCACAAAATTTGAGAAAGAAGTCAGATAGAGAGAAACTGATAATTATAAGATATACTTACCTCCAGATATACTCAATGGGAGTTCCTTCAGAAATAATTGATAACCGAACAGTAAATATATAAAAAATCATAGTAAAAAAATCATAAAAGCTATTTCCTCGGACCGATTCTGCATATACTTGAATGTCAAAGGTCCTCAATGTACATACAGAACTCCCTTAACAGAGTTGTAATGAATGCCTTTGTTCTAATCTCTTTCTAGGAGTTTTGGAGTTGAAGGGGGGACTTGAAAGTATCAATTAAAAAGATAATTAAAGATAAATTATGGCAACAGAAGAAAATTGCATAAAACATATCTTCAAAAAAGAAGATATAGATCAACACAAGAAGTACAAGAAAACGGTAGAAAAGATAAACAAATGCTAACCTTTTGGGTAGGTTCTCTTTCGAAAAGATTCTTGAGAATAGAAAGAAGAACTGCAAGCCGTGAACCACAGGTCACTGAAGAGACAATAATGTTTATTGAGTTTGTTGTGTTGAGCTACTTAATATTCAAAATCAACCTTGGAGTCATAATTACCTTTGACATATCTCTGAATTAGTTGAGATGGGAGGTTGTAATCTCCACTTGAAGAGTCTACAACTCTCACACAGTGCTCTGCCTCATCTACCTCCTCAGATCCTACCGAGCCAAAATGCTTGGAAGATGAATTTTTTTGGACCTTCCTTTCAGCAAGACCAATCATAACTGGATTTTCTAGACTAATTTTTGCAAGATGGTTGACCTTCTCATTTAAGGTAGCTGAAAAAAGCAGATTTTGCCTTTGAAAGTCAGAAATTTTAGAACCACCACTTTCTTCACAGCTTAAGTTGTGCTTCCTTGAGCCGAAATAATCAAGTATCTCTTCGATTTCTTTACCAAATCCCAATTCCAATATCCTGAACAAATTAATGTATTCATCCATAAGGTAGATGATGTCGCAGAATCAGCTATCTCCTATCTTATAGCACATTATGAATTATCAAAAGGAGCTTACGATTACCTATCTGCTTCATCAAAAATCAACCAACGCAAATTTGTATGCAAGAATGATGATGTGTTCTTTAAGTGATCCAAAAGACGGCCAGGAGTTGCAACAAGTATAGTTATACCTGAAATTCCCATACATCAGATAATCTTCGATGAAACATCCAAATCCAAATCAAGCATACCTAAATATGCAAACGAGAATATAAACAAATCTAGCAACTAACAAGTAAAAAAAACAGTGATCTGAGAACACCAATGCATACTGCTTAGTCATAGAGACATAAACTCATAGACCTATTTTTGGACCACAATGCCAGTTGCCTCACAGGATAAATTTTACTGTTAAATACTTCACATTTAACATCACATGCCGATGTAATTCATAAACGATTACAACGATATTTTAAAATCATCCTATTACGAACAAAGAAGTTAACGAAGTTTATCCGGAGATTAATTGTCAATCATTCAAACAAATAAAAAATAGCCTTCCACAAAGATATCAAAGCAATGAATTCCCCAGAATCACTAAATACATATAACAGTAGAGTGAAACAATTATCACTTGGAATTTCAATGTCAAATGAATATTGAGTGTGTGTGTGTGTATGAACATGGTGGAATATCTCGATATATATTGCTCTAGAGTTGAGACAGAATGGGATATTCAGCATTTAAAGCGAGTCATCCAAATAAGTTTCTTTTCTTTCCCCAAGTGTCGTTTCGCATTGAGTATTAAAAAAATTAAATAGCAGTAAATTAATGAATGAAATTAGCATAGTTGAAATGGAGAAAGTTGATAAACAATATAAGCATTTAGTAACTAGAGCAGACAATAAAATTGGACAAACTTAAAATCAAAGGAGCACAAACACGTTAGAAATCAAACTAAGGGAGTAAAATTAGCACAGATTTCCAAGAATCACTCAACTAGTAGACTTGTCAAGATGCAGACAGCATCAGCGTGTAACTAGACGCCCCATGTGCAATCCCAACACCCAGCACCCAGTCACAGTACCCAGAGTCAAGTCCTTTGCTCAGCGTATGGTATGAGCTAGCAGCCAGGGTGCAGCAGCAAATAGAACTGGAAACTGGCGAGTGAAGTGAACACCATGGGCAGCAAACAATCTATTCCTAGTGCAAGAAGAAGTCTCTAGTCACACAAGTTTAATGGGCACTAGTATTATTCGCATGTCGAACAAACGTAGGCAAGGAAACCAACTATCCGTACGACTACTTGTATATATGTAGGACTTGTTATTGCGTTTGATTTAGTTTTAGGAGTTTACCTATTCAGCACTTCATTACTTGGTAGAATTAGAGATAAATATAGTTATGAATGCATAGCCCTATTAGGTAATCAGATAAGATTTGAAAGAATAAAATTCATAGCTTCCGTTCAAAACTTTATTTGTTCTTTGGTGAGTGAAGCCACAGTTAGAAAAACTAATAGTTTTTTTAGGCGAGTGAAATAATGGAGTTTGTTGTCCAACTACTTGAGGTGTGAGTATTCCATCAAAAGGGAGTTGAAGGAGTGCATTGAGTGAATATTCCTCATGTGCAAACTACAATCCATCAAAGTGAGCGAAAAGTCTTCTGATGTGCTTTGCTACCAGTTGTAACAAACTGGACTAGTCATAGCCGTAAATATTAGTAAAATCCAGTGAATTAGCTCACTAGTTGTAACTAGTATCAATGGCGTAGAATAGATTGGAATTTATAATTGATGCAGAATTTTGTAATTACCAAGGGGGGCATAGTTATTCAATTTCTACACTGCTTAAAAACTTCTACTTCTTTGAAATTTCAATTTTCATACCCTTCAAATTTTTCACTAATTCTTAAATGAGACGTTCTCACGGTGAGACCAACTCTATTGGGTTCGCCCAATATACATATTTTGTTTTCAAATGATCACTTATAACGTTAAAGTGATCACTTATAATTTTAATATAATTACTTTTTATAGTCTTAAAGTGATTACTTATAATCTTAAAACAATTACTTATGATCTTAAAGTAATCAATTGAAGAAATGGACTATTTTATGGACCCGTCTCATGGTGAGACGGTCTCATACAAGACGAGCTATAAATTTTTTTGTCAACCAAACAAAATCTTGTCAAGCTATTTCCTATGAATTTACAATATCAAGGGATTTAACTTGCAACCTAACAACCTCTAGCTGTTTGATTGGAGGTTATTTCCCTTGGAAATACAAAAACATGGGACATAGTCTAATGAGTTTATATTGATTGAAAAAAACTTAAAGAACATGAGAAATAAGGATTCCAAAGAAATTGAAATTCCTATGAAACATAAGAATTTGACAATCATATCCCCCTAGATAATTGTAAAATCATATGTCAATTATATTCACATAATCACATGGTTAACCAAATAGTATAGTCACTTCCTAGAAAACCAAGTAAAGGAAGTAACTTCTCATGAATTATGAATGCCCGTGGTGATTTAAAACCCAATGGAAACCATATGAATAGTTTGGGAAAGGGAAAACTAATATACATAAGTAAATGGGGAATAAATAAAGGAATCGAAAAATTGTATTCACATAATATATAGAGTTTCATACTCTTTTTGGAAGTGAACAAGCGTCTCAAAAGCATATGTTTCTATCTACATTGCATTCCTTTTGGATAAATCAATACAATTACATCCACATTACCAATCTCTCAAAAGCATCTGTTTCTATCAAACTGGTTGAGCTCTAGGATAATATCTAGAGGTCACATGTTCGAGTTCCCTTACGAGTAGTGAAAATTAACCTGATCGTTAACTTCATGGGCCTAGAAAGCTGCCCCAGATACCCGGGTTATCAAACTAATAATAATAATAATAATAATAATAATAATAATAATAATAATAATAACAACAACAACAATAATAATAATAATAATAATAATAATAATAATAAAAAGAATAATAATAACTTAAAATTTTAGTGGAGTGTAAGAGGAGTCGAGGAAGACCTAAGAAAACGTAGGTTGAGCAAATTAAGGACGACTTGAGTGAACTGCACCTCTCCGAGGACCTGACTAGGAATAGGAATAGTTGGAGACACCAGATTCACATTCTAGACAAGTAAAAGTCTCTTTAGTTGTCTCTCTTGCCTTGATGCCTAGTTGTTTACTTACCTACCCCTATTCTTTTTGTACCCATCGAGTCTATTATTTTATCCCAACCTTTGTTTTGGCAATTTTAGTTCTTTTGCGGGTAATTTTGGATCTCCAAGCAATAGTGCTAATCAATTCCTCTCTATACAGGCTCTCACCTTCTGGAGGTAAAATTGACCGCTTTCCTCTAATATTCCCTCTCAAGGGAGTAAGGGTATGGATTGTCCGTTACCTTCCCTCATCCAGACCCTATTTTCGAGCGGGATATTGGGTTGATAATGATGATGAACAATATTTTAGTGGCCTCCAACCCGTAATTCTAACTTATCCACATCAATGCTACATTTGACAAAAGACACTAAAGGAATTCTTCTCTCAATGATGGTATGTTATATGAATTTTCTATGCGCATGTTTGTGTAGTCTAAAATAATTTAGAGCTAATCACCAATGCTAATAAAACATGTGTGCAAGATGAAACCTTTGTGCATCTATCTATAAACTATCTAAAGAGTTACACCTTGGTAGGTAGAGCTTTCATTAAGAGTATATTGACCATCTATAATCATTACAATATGAAAAAAAAATAAGATCAATAGCAAGAAGACATTTAAATAAATTGACTATTATATTTACTATTTATTTTCTCAACATGTAAATAAATTATCATTTGAATAGTCTGCCAAGAAACAATTAGGCAGAATAGCATCTTAAGCTTTACAAACTACACAAATACCCAATATATCTAGATATGCAATACACACAATCCAATCATCACAATTTGCAACACGAGAAAAGCTTAGTACTTACCTTTCCGCAACCTCGCCTTTTCTTTTGACCTATTCTCACCCCCCATTATGTATCCTGGAACAATCCAATGAAATCGGTGCAGCAGCTTTTGTAAAATTTCATAAACCTGCATGCATAATTCACGCGTTGGTACAAGTACCAATGCTGTTTTCACGGTCAGCGACAATTAGAGAATGAAGCGGCAAATGGCAAAGGCATCAGGGAAACACATTAGACAGCTAGAGCATCACAAAATCTTGTAGTAAGAAAACACGAGTCGTTACTAGTTAATATTCCAGAGCGGATTCCATAAAGATGATAGGGATGAGGAACAGTAACCAGAACAATACTTAATAGTTGTTAGTCAAAGTGGAAAGCATGAAGCAGCATAAAAGAAGCAACATATAATGCATCTACTATTAGACAATGATTTTCAGTTTTTTGAATGTTAAGAGGGCTAAATGCTTCTATAAATTTCAAGATTCACCAAAAATGAGTTTGTGCTAATACACTACCTTTTATGGTGAATTTGAAACTAGAGTTAAAATCCAAAAGATTACAAGTTATAACTGGATACGGTGTGATAACTACACTTTTTCACTAAGGTCGAATTTAAATAGGGTGGTATACCTAGTATTGTGGGCAACCTACTTAGAAGTCTAATAATAGAACTTAAAACATTTGTAAATATTACCTCATGTCTCTAATAGTTGCTACAGTCCTTGTAGAACTATTGTTCATCAACTTATCTTATTTGGTAGTTACATATTTTACTAGAATATACATAAATTCATAGAATTTGAGCACAAAATCTAAAGGAAGAAATTTACATTGTTAGAGAAAGCCATTTACATTGTTATGTGAACGGAAAATTGTTAGTAAGAAAAACGTAAAATTGGAACTTTGAGAAGCTTAGAAGAAGATGTACGCCAAAGGTGACGTGGACATCGAGATCGAGTGTATAGAAAACCTTGAAGAGTCGAGAATCGAGATTGGCATAATCATATGACAATAAACCTCCAATCATGTTCAAGGGACTAGACTAATGACGCATAGTATTTAACCAACAAACATTAACAACAAACCCATTCAAGCTAAACTGCTAACAGCTTTGGCGTTTTCTCTAATGGAATGTCTTGACATTGATTCTAGTTGCTATCAACTTTGAATTTCTTTCTCCGACCTTAGCACTTTATAGACCAAAATCAATAAATTCATACACAAGGTCAAAATTTCCACACAAAAAACAAAAAGTACAAACAATTACCATAAAGAATTAAGTTAGAAGAAAGTATAATAAGCATACCAAAAGTTCCATCCACTCTCTGAATTCGAGGCGCATACTTGTGCAAGTGATGAATAATTGGAGCCAAATAAGCAACAGTTTTACCAGTCCCAGTTGCAGCATTAACAAGTCTATTATCATCACCATTAAAGAAAACCAGGAAATAAATAAAACCCGCAAATTAAAACTAAAAAGAAATTTTTAATACTTAAACTTGTAAAATAGGGAAAAAGAATACACATGGTGGCCAGATAAGATAACAGGAATTGCTTGAGCTTGAACTTGTGTTGGAGTTTCAAAACCTAATCTCTCTATCAATGAGAAAATTTCAAAAATATTAAAAAATAATGAAAAATTAAGAAAAGGAAAAGGAAGATGAGACAGAAAGAGAATAACCTCGAAGTTGGTCGCATAAGGAAGGTTGAAGACCAAGACTTGCAAAGGTGCATGATGCGAAAATGTCGTCGTCTGTTTTTTGATTTTGATTTTGATTTTGATTTTGATGAGCAGGTTTCTTCATTTTTCTCAAGGTTTTTCCTTGTGCGGTTATGGCTGCCGCCTTCCAATAAGTGATTTGTAGGAAGCAGTATCGTCGAAGGGTTTAACCCACTTTCTTTGGAATGTTTTGGAGTTTTTGTTTATGAAAACTGCATCGGCTAATTTTGAGTTTTTGAGTTTTATATATGATTGGTAAATATTTATTTGTTGTGAGAGACGATTTCTTTGAGAGTTGCATTAAATTTATATGCTAAAATTTATTTAGTAGTTTTGAACTTTTGACTTTTCTATGTGTAAGATAAAATGTTAAATTTTTTGTTAAAAATAAGTATTTATTTCGAACAGATTTTCAAAAAAATGATCCATAAGAATGATAGGGAGGTTTGTTTTTACGGAAAAAAGGTTTTATGATGAATCTATATCTAATAGTCTAATACTAAAACAGAGATCACATAAGGACACGTGTCATGTTCTGATGAGTTTAGTTTCTGCCTAATAACTACAGTACTGAATACGCTATTATCTCATATAGCCTTTAATATCTAAATTATCTACTATAATAATCCCTACAATTAAGGAATTAATTACTGCAGCATTAATGACTTTCTATGTCTATTTAAACTAATTATCACATTTTTTAAAGATCATTGCAACTTGTGATGAAAGATTACTTCTATCTTTTTCTCATAAAAATTCTCTATCTTTCTTCTATTCTCATATCTAAAAAATTGGGTTTTTTCATTTTTAATTATCTCTTTCTATAGATTTTTTGGTTTTAGCTAATTCGAATCAAAGAGAGAAGTAAAGCATGTAACCAATTTCGATGAATGGGCCATATCTCCTGCATTAGTCTATTTTTTTATCTTTTATTTTCTTAAATATTTTATTTATTCATTTTTGATATCATATTTTTTTTTCTTCTATGCATGTGAATGATTTATTTATAAATTTTAATTTTTTAATTGCTTTTTATTGTTATTATTTTGATTAATCAAACCTAGATCCCTTTTTTCCTAATTTAGCAAATTTTATTTTTTTTATACAAATTGAGGGGAAGTAAGTCGTGTTTAGAGATCGACGAAATCTACAGAGGAGTAATTAAACTTGAGAAGGATTGACAATAACAATCATGATATTGTTTCCTAATACTAAAATCTAAAATTTATTTTCCTGATAGGAGAATAATGAGCAACATATAAAATTAGAATTCAATTATTTGATTATTACCTAACATATTTTTTAAAATTTTTACCAATATGTATTAATGCATGATCAATCATGTATAGTTGTTCCATGGGTCAAAAGTAAGCAAAAACTAAAGATTTTAATATGTGATGATTATGATAATATTTATACTTTAACATACAATATTGTATACAAAAAAGTGGTTCAATATATATAGTTGATAAAAGTTGTTATAAATGTATCCATTTCACTAAGTTTATATATCGTTTAACTTTATTTTCCGTTGTAATGTATATTATGATACACAAACCTATATTTTAAATTGTGTACCAATATTATTTTTTTATTCATTTGTTTTTGATATTTTTTATTTATTTACGTAAAATATATGTTAATTATGATAAAATATTAAATAACCCGTGCTTAGCACAGGCAATCACCTAGTAATAAACTAATAATAGCTTAACTTTAACAAAAAAAAAATCTTAATCTTTTGTCAACCAAGTTGAAAAGTTAAAAAGTTATTAGACTATATCACATTTATAGGAATGTGGAATATAAAATTTAGACTTCTAATCAAATTGTCTTAGAGTAGAAGTGTAAAAGGGGATGTAGTTGGAAACTTAAAGATAGGAAAAGTTTGTATTCATCTGCATGAAAGGTTGTAACATACATAGAGAAGCACGAGTCTTGTGTATTAGCTAAAGATAATGTGTCAACTGCACACATTTAATTACTTGACATCTATTGTGAACAACATCGTGATTAAAAACTGTGTGGCGCAAGACCCATCAATTAGGGTATACGTGCAACCAAGTGGATAATTATCACCTATCCTGCCCTTATTTTACTTTTTTGCATTAAAAGACGTATGTAGCTTTGTAGAGCATTGCTACACCTTTGAGAGCTATGCTAACACATAGTTCTTGCTTTATGCCTTGGTGCACAAAAGGGCAGGGCTTCAAAATTTCGGGTTTGATTTAATGTATGATCTATAATAAGTACGCAAATTAAGAATGCCTACATCAAATAGGACAACAAACAAAATGAATGAAGACACAAGCAAATGCAATGCTTGTCGTCATACTCATAGTGAAGGTCATAGCAAAAAAATGGATAATGGCATGCGCAAACGAAATTAATAATTGTCGGTGTCACATAGCGCACTAGGACCATATGCTTTAGTTCATAAAATGTGTTCACGGATGAAATATGCAAACTTGTTACTTCACATTATCTAACATGGTACATGTCCATCCCTTGTAGATGGATGACACAACGAGGTTTTTATTGAAACAACCTAGTTACACTCAAATTGCACCTAAGATGACTCACTTTGTAAGTATCTTTTAATATTTCAAAATTTGTTCTAATAGTTCCTTATATTTTTTATCTTATTTATTACAATTCATTTGTATCAATCACAAGGATTGATGTCTACTTAGTCAGGAGCAACCAATGAGGGAGATTGGACAAGGCATCCTCAATGGTTCACAATTTGAGCTTTTAATTCCAAACATCAAGTACCCAACCCAACACGTTTTTGTGCCTAATGGTGAGGGGTAAAGTTCATCTCCAGTCTCCACCTACGTATGATCATTTAGACGAGTTGGACTTGTCATGTCCACATGAGGGTGCAGGGTCCTCACAAGAAGCATATGTCTAGTACTAGTCTCGTTCCTTACATAATTGTCACTTTACAACCTCATATTATCGTAGGGGGCGAACTAGGCTATCACAACCAGAGAAGGTAGACAAATCCAATGAGCATTAGGAAATTATTGTCACAAATATTATTTACTCCGTTTCTTTTCAAACGTCCTATTTGGTTTTTGGACACTATTTCTCATTCACTCTTAATATGTATTATATTCTTAATTTATAAGTTAAAATATAGTCAAGTGGAATCTTGTTTATTAATATCTAGTTTTTATAATTTTTAATTATGCACAATCATACAATCTAATAAAAAGAATGTAAAATTCCACATAACATTCTCTTAGTAATTTGCCATATGAAAAATTTCTTACCAAATTTAACATTAACTTATTCTTTTAATATATGAGTAGTATATCACAATTCATACAATCTAATGAAAAGACTGTAAAATTTCACATGACATTCTCTTAGTGATTTGCTATATGGAATATTTCTTTCTAAATTTTAACATTAACTTATTCTTTTAATATATGAGTAGTATATCAAAATTAGATATAATTTATTAAATTTTCTTAGAATATTATATTTTTGAATTTAAAAGCTACACAAGATTTCCATGTAAAGTTTCTTAGAACATACATTTGCTTCTTTATGTTGAAGATTTGCTAATTAATAAAGTTTTTTCATTAAAATTTTAAAAATATCTTATCAAGAAACAAAGGATAGATGATAATTAAAAATTATTTTGAGAATGACAAAGAATCTTTATGATAAGTGTTGTTAGAAGATTACCCAAATTTGCTTTAAAAATTATGAGAACTTAATTAATACTTATATTAACAACTAGATTTTTATTCATTAAAAGCATTATATAATCTAAAATTCTGTATCTAAACTATAAGAAATATTATAATTTTATATTGATAATACGTAATTGCATCTCTATTTAAAATTTATATTTATATATAGCTCTATACTAACAACTTCTTGCATTGCACGAGTTTTTATACTAATTAGAAATATCAATAATGGTATTAGTACATTGGCAAACGTGTTCAAACCAAATGGGACATTTGAAACAAATTGGAGGGAGTATCATTTATATTTTAATGTAACACTTTGGAGTTTGGACTATTATATTAAAATGGAAAGATTCGACAATAAATCATTTTGCCGTATCCAAATTAAATGGGACATAATTTCATTATTACTCGTTTAGAAACATCAAGTACATCAATCATTCATAAAATAACATCAAACTACACAACATTTTATCTTTAATAAAACTTAAAGTACTATCAAACATTAATTCTTGAATTTCCTTATAGTTTTGTTTGTTTCCTCTTTTTCTGCGCTATTAGAGTTTCATTGATTTGCCTCCTTTCTTTGTGATATTAGAGTTTCATCGATTTACCTCCTCACTTTGTTTTAGAGCTTTTCTTTCTCCTTATCAAGTTTAATAATGACATTTTTCTATCATTATGTTATTTGGATCAACCCACATAAAATTGCTACAACCCAATGGTTCATCATTGAAAAAATGACTTACAACAAAACGGTTCAGATCAAAGTCACTCCAATCTAAATTGTGTTAGTAGCGTTGTTCTTCATTAATATCATTCTTTGACATTTAAACAAAAAGAATAATACAAAGCTAGCTAATTAACTAAGGTAGCCCAAATAGACAATAAATAAATTGAATGATTATTAAAAGTAACTAATTTATAAAAGAATTATTGAAATATACCTTACTATCGCTTCACAACAAATTTATATAGCAATTATAGAAAAAATTGGAAAGTTTTTATGGAATGACACTAAACAATTTGATTACTTTTATAAATCTTTTGTTCACTGTTATTAACATTGAAATAATCAACGACTACTTTAAACATTATAAATCCCCGTTCGGTGTTACTAACCACAAACAAGGATGACTTAACTGACTTATTTGAATTTTAGTTCAACTTTTAGTGTTTAGTAACAACAAACAAGCTCAAATAGACTTAAACACAAGTTTGACAACACTTATTTTGAAAATTAATCTTATTTTGAATTTTTCAATAAAACACTTTATTTTTATTTATTTTTTATTCTCTCATGTTGGCCCTAATTGTTTGTTTCCTTAAAACGCCCAAAAGTTTTCAAACGCTTCAAATTCCCGGCAAAACGAGTTAATCAAGATAACGCAAATTCAGGTAAAATTTCAGTCTAATTTTTACAATCAAATTATTGTTCAACACAATCACCATCACTCATGATCTCAATTTTCTCCCGAATCTTCTTCAATTGTTTTATGCAATTGTGATGGTTCAGATTTCAATGTTCTAATTTTATTTTATAGGTTTTTGAGAAAATACCGAAAAAAATGGTGGAAGGGATGGATGCAATTGTTGTAACGGTGAGTGGATATCGTGGCTCTGAGCGGATGAAGTTGATAAAGCTAGTATCTCTTGCGGGTGCTAATTATGTTGGTAAAATGTCAAGATCAATTACACATTTGGTAGGTCTTTTCTTTTAATTGCTGTAATTTGTGTGTTTATCAGCTGATAACTGTCTTTCCTTTGCGGTTTCTTTGCATAGTTCTTAGTGATATTTGGGTTTAATTTTGAATTGATTGTGTTGTAGGCTTTTTCATTGAAGTAATGCTTTGTAGAATAGCCGTTGGAATTTTGGAGTTTATTTTTGGGTTTTACGACTTTAATTGAAATAATGCTATGAAATTTACGGATTTATTGACTTAATATTCTTAGAAATAATAACCTCTTAGTGTATTGTTAGGTTGTAGGAACTTCGAGTGATACCTATTAATCAATATTTTAGTGATGGGTTACAATTTTAGTCTTACAGTATTTAGAAACCTAGGTAACCTTTGGTGAAAACGTCCCAAACTGAAAATGTAAAGGAACATGGAAAACCTTTTTCTCACCAGTATTGACCTCCACACAAACAAAACAAATATAAAATTGAGCATGCTTGGTCTGTTGGTTTTGCACTGTATTGATCCATAAATACACTGCATTTATGTTTTCATAATATATAATGTTGGCTTGTTTGAAATGATAATGAATACTAAGAGTAAGTTATGGAGCCAACATGCCATTAGATGCGGCAATATTCTACTTTGGCACTAAATTAAAAAATAGTGGCTTGATGCTTGGAAAACTAAGAGATGAGATTGTCATCTCAAAAACAACAACCGGTATGGAACAATGAGAATTAGGTAACCTGCCTAGTCAACCTTAATGTATGTGCCAAGTTTAATGGCAACAGAAAGATAAAGGTGTAAGCCATGATCAATGGTGCTCTAAACATACCATGGAATTCTTTTCAATGCATTCGAGTAAGAGAGTCAAGCGACATGCATAAGCACACATACTTGATTTATCATATCTACTAGGGTAGGTGATAAAAAGGTTTCAAAGAGCACTTTCTAAGATTAGTAAATCGTTGTGTTATTCCAACTTGCAATCTTCCTAGGTTAAATTTCATCATACAATTTACATTTACATTCAATTATACATTTATTCATCTACATTCTTGAGTTACATTCAAGTTCATCTATTCACACACATTTCTATATCATTGTTGCTTTACTTTACCACTAAAGCTGCCAATTAGCTATTCTAAATCATTCAATTAGCTACACATTCAAGTCCATAACAATTAGTATCAGAGTCGTTAGATTTTGGGTGATCATAGACACGCTAGAGGTTGAGAAATTCGAAAAACGAATTTTGACAGAGTTCTTGATTTGGAAAACATTGAATTTCGTGGTTGGTATCATCTTGGAGCTCAACAATGTCACAAAAATGCCATAAGTAATATATTGAATAAGATGGAGGAGTAATTGCAAGAGTTTACAAAGAAACTGGAAATCATTTTTTGAATATGGTAGAGCTTTTCAGACAATCCAACACCAATCTTGAACACATTAGAAACAAGATTTCAGAGAAAAAAAACTCAGATGATCTTTGAAATAATTTAATCAAAAAATGAATTAGAGAAATAAGAAGGAAAATATTAATGATAGGAAGATTGAAGAGGCTATTGAAAAAGACAAACAATAGAGCGAATTTGCACAAGTCAAGGAAGAAGATTGTGGAGGAATTGGAGATTCTTTGAAATTTAAAAGAAAATGAAACCATTCTGGAAAAATTCAAAGAATTTTAAAAATGAAGAGAGGTTGTATTGTTACGGAGGTTGTCCTTGAATATGGAGAGTACAAACTTTGACATGGTGTTCATATGTTGGCCAAAAAATTTGTGAGGAGGCTGAAATTAGGTCTTTTGGTGGACGTGGTGGTGAGGAATCGCCGGGGAAGGTGTGAGAGTCTTGTTCAAGAAGGCTGCTGGATGGCCGAGGACGAGGGCATAACACAACTTTTGTGAGCTGTGGGTCTGGAGATGACTTGGGTCTATTGTGGAGGCAAATTCAATTTGGTGGAGGTGTAGGCAATTTTAGTTTGGTTAGGAGCTTCAAAATAACAATGAGAAGCAGACGGGAAGCCAGAGAAAATCTTGCAGGAGTTGGAGGAGAGACAATACGCCGACGAGTTTTTCGATGGATTAAACAGTGAAGTAGTGGTCGGCGGCAAGGGAATCTTGGGAATTGAATGGTTAAATGTTGTGGGTTTGGAGTACCATAACACTAAATATTTCAATAGGTTTTGAGATGAAGGTGGGGTACGATTCATAAGAGGAGAAACTTATGGGAAGAACATGGCATTGATATCACCTATGGCATCAATGATGATGTCACATTACTCCATAGTATATTCATTTTGACACCATTTGTCAAAATTTTACCACATGCTGACCAATATATCCAATCAAGTACATTTGCACACAAATCTATGTCTTACTCAAGGTGGAAGCCTAATTTGATTATCACCCACCTTGAGGACAAAGTGGATTTATTGGGGGTTGATATGTCATGAATGGCTTCATTGGGGTAATATAAGAATTACTTAGTCAATAATTACTAGTGATTAGCTAATTGGAAGAACAAGATTTAGAAAGATACTTGATTCATAGTGGAGAGCCACAAGCCTCTCAAAAGCTTCGTACAATCATTGTAATCTTTCTATGTTACATTTCATCATATGATTTACGTTTACATCAATTATACATTCATTCAACTACATTCTTGATTTTGCATTCAAGTTCATCTATTCACGCATATTTCCCTATCATTGTTGCTTTACTTTACTACTAACTCTGCCATCAGCTATTCTAATCATCCATGGCTATGACAGTTTATAGCACGGCGCAACGTTGTTGCACTATCCAAATTTACAGTTACGCCAATTTTAAAAGTCTTATAGAAAAGATGATTTTGGCTAAAGTGTTGAGTGCCTTAGGCTGTACAAGATATGAGGATTGAAAAATCCAACCATAGAGATAACTTATAGTAAGTGTTATTAGAAAACAAAATGGGCGACCAAGACAAAAATAGGCAACAAATGTGAGCCCATTCAAGATTATAGATAAGTGTGCTGCAATAGAGAAGCAAGAAGGTGGAGGGCTCAATTTAAAAGCTCAAAAAAGAGAAGTAGCGTAGCAATACATCAATATAGAAGAAGGTGTTTTATGACAATTAGAACGAAAAAGTATGATGGCGGCGTGAGCAATTAGACTGTTAAGTAAGCTAACTAATGTTAATATTAAAGACAATGCGATATAGATGATTCTATCAGGCAAAAGAAAATTCAATGAAACTGGTGTTGAAATGTCATAAATAATGTCTCAACACAGAAGACAAACAAGAGAGCACTTTGAAATGGAAGATATAGTTGCTAAAATATGCCAAATATTAGTACGTATCAAACGGTGTAAAATGGACAAAGTGTGTGGGAGAAAATCAAAAAGCTGAATATGGTGTAAACAATTTGAAAAGGCTATAACCAGTTTGAACAGATTGTAAATGATTAATATCTTTTTCTTAAGACCACCATCATTAAGAATTAATAAGCGTGGAAAATAGCAGTGTCTGAAATGGTTAATTGTGGCAAACGCACGCAACATGGAAAAGTATTGTTGCAAACAGCTTGCTTAGATATGTGACTTAGAAATAGGCTTAGATAAAATTAACCCATGACTCAAAGTGCAAAAATAAGGTTGGATCGCGTCGCGTGCATTGCTAGGTTTTCAATAAAATTGAACCTATATTTGTCATGTTGTAAAGGTTTAAAAAAACTGTGTTTTGGGCCGTTTCAAAGGATATCTAATGCTTTCGCTAATTTTTGGTGTTACAATAACTACATCACCGTGTCTCTTACTGCGATTGTGATCGTGGTGTCACTGCATTTTGCACTATTATCAACGTGAAGGAGAGTTATTTAAGTGTTTGTTATAGAGGAAAACAAGTGATAATTTTGTTTGAAATGAAAGTGCTTTAGTTTGTTATGAAATTCTTGTTGTATGTGGAGGTACGAAGGTTTTATAGTATGCTTGTCATTGAAGTGCTTAAGGGGTCTGAGGAAAAATTTCTGAAAGTTTAGAAAGGAAGCTACTATATCACTTTTTAAAAAAAACAATATTTTCAGCCTCTATTGCTTTTTCTGGTTTCCATACTATACCCTCTTGAGTTATTCATCTGATGATTCTCTCTTTGTAAAAGAATTTTGAGAGCTGCAGATTTATATTGTTGGACAGGTTTGTTGGAAGTTTAAAGGGAAAAAATATGAACTTGCCAAAAAGTTTGGAACTCTAATTGTGAATCATCAGTGGCTTGATGACTGTATTAAGAAAGGGAAGCTTGTTCCAGAATCTCCCTATACAATGCAAAGGTAAGATAAAGTTGTGTGTTAACTGGTTTACACATTTTTTGTTGATCAGATGATGTGTTGTGTTTCTTATCTCTGTTTTTACTATTTGATACTTGGGCTACTTGGGAAGAGAAATATTATTTAGTGACTAATTGATGCCTGGATTCTCTTGTGATACTAACTAAGAAGTCTTTAGTCACCATCATACGCTAACCTTGAGTTGATGAAGTGATACTGAATTTTATTCTCATGATTTGCTGCCTTTTTGTTTTGTTCTTTTTCTGGTGACTAAAATGTTCACAGCCTATCTGAATATAATGTTGCCTATATAAAGCCCTTTTCCCAACACATTAGTATCCCTGCAACTAATAGGAGTGGTTGAGAGGGATTCCCTTCATGTGTGGAGGCTCTTAGCACACAAACTCAAACAGTCGAACTCAATCTCAAGAAATTGAAAAAGTGCTTTTTCAATTTACTCTTCACAATGCATTTCTGTAATATGCTTAGCAATCGATTATATGCATTACAAATCTTTATTCATTCCTCTTAATATTTTTCAGTGTACAGTACATCGACTATCATCAGACACACCTGGGAGCGAGGGTCTTTTTTTATTGGCTATTTGTATTTCTTCAACTAGATTTCAATTGCTCTGCTTTCGTACTTGTGCCTGCTCTAATTGCTCTAGAAAAAAAAGAAAGCGTAGTTTACAATTGCTGCTTAGTGCTTACATTGGTTACACATTGAATGTCAAGGATTAAAGAGTGTTTCTAATTTCACACTCTGGTGTACTAACCTTCAATGAAGTATGCAATTAAGAGCAATGAACATACGTATAAAGTAACAAGTGATGCATGAGTATTGTTTATTTGCTGGTGACACTTTCCCAATGGGCTTTAGAGTCTTTTCCCTACAGAACCCTATACTTTCTTTTAAATTTAATTGCACCATTCTTGTTTAGTGTTGTTCAGTGGGTTCATCAGCCACATTTGTCAACTGCTTCTGACATTTCTGATGCAGATTTACTCTAAAGTATAAGAAGCAAGAATCCATTTAACACATAATTAATCTGCCTTTCATTCACAACCCACAATGCTTATCTATTTTTGTCGCATTTGATATTTCATAAAGCTTCTCTTACATGAAATCCACCGATTGCTGGTCATCTTATTTCTCCCCTGAAGTTAAGGTTCTTTGAGATGCAATAACATACCAATCCACACAAATGCTCTACGAGGTCTTTGTATTGTACTGCTTGAATCAATTGTTTTGAAAAATTATAGCATTAAATTTTCTGCATGCTAGCAAGTGCAACTCCGATCAAATGCAATTCACTGTACAGGGAAGCACATGACCACCAAGGATTCCTAGCTCGAATTTTGTCCACAATTCTTTGCTGGGAACATGTAGGAGCTTCAGGGGATAATGGAGCCCTTGAGTACCTGAAGGGTATTGTACTATGCAGCATATGCAACTTTTTACACATATTTCTGTTAAAAGTGGCATTTGACCAAATTAACTTACTATTAAAAGCTTTTCCTTAAACTACTGAGAAGCTTTAAATAACAAACTTAAAGACACTTTCTGCTCTTGATAACAGTAATTCAGCGTGTCTTCAAAATTTGAATGTATTGGCATCATCTTCCATAGTGTCAACATTGCATGACTGAAAAAATTGGTTTTGTTTTTTGCAGTGGACAAGAAGTAGGTTTCAATATCCAGAGCCTTCCAGTTCCAGAGAAAACCACAGGCATCCTACATGAGAATGAGTTGCTTTTGAACGAGCCAAACATACATGATTGTCTTGATGATGTAGTTGACCTGGTTTCTGATGAAATCGGAAATGATGCTTGGGATGAAGATCCGTTGCTCGATGAGGTAAGAGAATGATTTTAGAGTAGATTGATCATTTCATTAGTAAGCAAGATTAAGTTGAAGCACAGTGGGTCAAACTGTTGGGGAATTGCTACATTAGTAAAGTAGCTTCACACAATTACATTTGCACCTTTAAGCTTTAGAGTTTAGAAAGATTTTGCAGTGATCTGTGTGGCACTGAACCTGCATGTGATCCCTTGTAGGACTGGCAGTATTCATCTGTTTATATTATCCATCCTTTTTCCTGAATGCAATGAACTTTTGTTTCCTGTTGTAGAGCATGTTTCCGGGACCAAGCAGTAGAAACGCTGCTCGACTAAGATCTAAGAGAAAATTAGTAAAGGAAACTTATAAAGAAGACAGCCGGGGAAAGGCAGACATGAGAATGAATTTCCATGAGCCCAGGAAACCCACCATTGCTGAACTTCAGGTAAATTGGCACTGGAGCCCGACCTCATATCTAAATGATAGTCTGGTTAATGCTAATGTGTTGGTTAGATCTTAAATCTCATCAGCCATTAGCATATTATAGTTGATTAGGTATGAATCTTGAGATGTACATGTATGTATTTACATTTACTTTTTAAAACAGAATACTTCTAATAGATTGAAAACTTTTACCTTGTTTTTATCCTCATGCTCAATCTAGCAGAGACCAAGTGATAATGATGTAACCATGAGGCAAGATTGTGCTGAATCTTCTCATAGAAGTCGGAGACTTGTGAAGAGATATGGAAAAAGAAATATCACTGAGATAGATACCATTGACAAAGCTAGACAGCAAAACAGAACATGTACAGATATTAGTAAGCATATTGTTGCGTCTGGTGTACCTAATGACTTGAATGACTTGTTCATGGCAATGGAAGCTAGCATTAACAGAAGGCTTGAGAGTGCTTTTGCTGGACATGGTCAAAGTGGAAATGAAATCAACCATACGAAAGATGTGATTCCTCTTTTAAATCCAAGCTTACATGATAATGATTCAATGAATGCCAAGGGGAGAAACATGGAACAGACTAGTCCTGATGTTCAGAATTGCAATGGTGAAGAACTTGGAGATCTGTCAAAAGTTGAGGCATCACTGGAGCTATCGTGTGTTATATGCTGGACAGAATTTAGTTCAGTTAGAGGAGTTTTGCCATGTGGACATCGCTTCTGTTTCTCATGTATTCAGAGCTGGGCTGATCGCCTGGTAAACCGATTGATCTTCCTTGCTATTTTGCCTTTTTAACTCCTTTTTACAATAGTAATCAATTGGTTTGCGCACATATTGAAATGTCGACGTGAAATGTAAAGTGGGACAAGTGAGGAGAAGAAAAAATGTGAGAGCAAGTGGAAGGAGAGTGAAGAAATGCTAGGGAAAAAGGATAAACATGCTAGATAAGTAAAGGTGCAATTAATATGACATTCTCATATAGATAAGTGTTGCAACAAAAAAGAATGAAATAATTCCTTGTGATAATGTATGTCCTTCTAAAATTTATGCTTTCCTTCATACACTAATAGAAACCTCCACTCTAATTTGCATGATGACTATAAACTCATCAACATACTTCAAAGGTTTTAGAGAATTTATGTTTTACACTGTAGTTGTGGCAAGGTCCTTACTCCTTAGTTCCAATTTTGTAACCGTTGGTAAAGATAGTTCAGCTCTTATCTGGAAGATGATGCAAGTCATAGAGTTCAATGGCATATGCTGCAGTTTAATCATACTCGTGTTTGTTACAGGCTACAAACAGGAAAGAGTCTACATGCCCTCTATGCAAGACTATTTTTTCTACCATTACAAGAGTAGATGCTGCAGCCTTTCTAGATCAGAAAATTTACTCACAAACCATCCCTTCCCCTTTATCATCACAGGACATATTCATTGTTCCAGAGGGTAGACCATTTCGTTCAGACTTCCAGGTGAGTTTTAAGTTCATTAAGATGCTACTTTCGCACTTTTATGCATATTTGTATGTACTCCTCATTGAGGATATATATTTTACTATAATATTTTATGCTTTTCAATTTCTTGCTACTGGTGATGGTTGATACTTGCATCTTTTGTATACTATGTTTGTAAAAAGTTTATTTGGAGTATAGCTCCTTCAATATATTGATGAACCCCTCCCCTTCCAAATGATATTCCAGTCTCACCCTTAGGCCTTAAGTGTGACTGCAAGCACGAGTATATCTTCCTTCTCGATCTATTCCTTCACTTACACTCATTTCTTTTTCTCGATCTATCATATTCTGCTTCACCTCTCTATATTTTTTCCTTTTTATTGCTTTCCATTTCTTCCTCTCGATACCTATAATCACCCCCTTTCCCTACAAAGTATGATGCTGGATAGACTAAAATATGGCATAAGAATTAAGAACTATGGGTAATAAGGTGAGACTTAAAGATGGGAGAGTTTGAGACTGTAAAGTCTTTGATGTTCTTTGGGTATTGATGAGATTTTTGATTCGCTTTAAGGATGGGTGGATACTAATGGCATTCTTATGAAGATGTTAAGGTTAAAAAAGTGGGGATAGTATTCACATTCTAGGTTTCTGTTTTTGATGATAGAGATATCCTTTTGTATTAAGGTTATGCATGTTTCCAGAGGCCTGTTAGGACCTGAGCGGAAGTGTTAATGAAAAGTGAAGTGAAAATCTGAAAGTGATATGATGAAGTGAACGGAACAAAATGAAATTAAAGTGAAAATTGGTTGCCGAGAATACGTTTTTAATCATTTCAAACCTCGTTGTGCATACCCAAGGAATATTGATTCCACGCAAACATATATATAGGTGCAAGTTGAAGTGCTCACTGTTATGTTTAACAAAACACAATGCAAGAAAAGTACTGAACTCTGGAGAAGGCATGGATGGTGTCCTAGCACTTGAGATGGCATCATACGGATAATTTGATTTAAAGATGGTTTAATCTACCTTGATTAGCCACTTATTCTGAGGTTTTACTTTTAGTATGATAACATGCAAACGGATGGATTTTAGGTATGAAGGGGTAATGTTTTTTCGGTACGTGTAGACTGTGGAAGTGTAGGACATAAAGGGTATACAACATTCCAATGTTCCTCTACTCTAATGCAATATTCATATTTACCCTTGATGCAAACTTTATTCGCAATATGTAACATTGATTCGCAACCTCTACATTGTCATGCTAATTTTATGGTTTTGATAATTTTGGTATTGCAGGACATGATCTTGCCAGTTTGTTGTCAATGTCTGAGTCGAGATCCTGTAGATCTTCTTATTTCTTGTGATATATGCGCTTTTAGCTGCATTCACCACTACTGCCTTGACCCTCCAATGACTCCTTGGATTTGCAATTACTGCAGAGATCGTCGATTTCTCTTCCGTACCTGAACTGTTGCATCCTTTTATGCTGAGTTTGATAGTTTGCATCAAAGCTTAATTTCCTTATCATTGCCTTTTGTGGAAGTTCAATATCCATAACTCTGAAATTTCAAGGAAAGACAAAATTTGGAAGAGTTTGAAGATTAGAATCGTTCGCAATATTTTCTATTTACAATCTGAGATAGAGTTCGTTCTTGAACATACTTCGAAATTTGGCACTCTGATTGATCAAAGCTGTAGCAGCGGTTATTCATGTGTTGTCGTCTTCTGCTATCTAAACACCGTGATAAACATGTCCATGACAATGTAATATTCATGTATATTTCAAATTAGTCGAGCACACGATGAAAGAAATGGAGGGAATAATTATGGTCATATCAAGAGTATGTAGTTCATGTCTCGTGTCATTCAGCAATAGTTATTTCCTTCAAAAATCTGCAGGTACATTCCATTGCATTTTTGCTATTTTGCATGAGATAACTCATACTTATAATATAGGATTCATATGAAGATAAGTTCAGCACAATTTTTATCAAGGGACTGAAATATGCAAGGTCATTCTCTACCTGTATAAAACTATTTTTTTTTTACTGATTTAGATTTTTGTTTTTAGACTGAATTTATTTATTAATACTTTATGATATTTTTTATTATCAAGTGCTTATCTTATCTATATAATACCTCCTCCGTCCTATATAATTTATACTTACTTTTTATTTAGATTTATCCTACTTTACAACGCTTCTCTTTTGGTAATGTTTTTTACAATTTTTCTTATAATCTCATTCATAATTTTGTTCTCCATTTTAATTTCATTTTATTCATCTCTTCAACCCACTCTTTTATTTGTTTGATTAATCAATTGTAACTTCATATTGAAATATTTAGAACTAAAAATTACAAATTAAATAGGACAAATAGATATATTGAAGTAGACATAACATTTTGTTGGCCATTTAGGTGTCATTTATCAAAGACCCCTAATTTTTTTTGAAAAATATTTATAGCTATTATCTTATTTTTTAGCTGATTAATGTTTTTATTTAAAAAAGCCGACTAATATTCAAATTTGTTATGTCACCTAATTATTTCAAAATACTGGATGATATGATGATACATTATTTCAAAGTCTAACAAAAAATATTTTTCAACTAATGATCAACTTAACTTCTTGAAAAAGAAGATTTCAGTAGGATCCTACACATAAATATATACACTTAAGTGTTTTGCCAAGTTTTTCTAAAACCAACTACTACTTTTTAGAAATAAAATCGTTTGGCTTTGAATGTCAAAATGAGCTTTGAGAAACAGAATCAATTTCACTTTTAACAATTTTAATTTTTTGAGTAAAATAATGAAAAAAATTTATAATTAAAAATGTGATCAAGTTAAATATGTCCAATTCATACTTGTAAATTTTATGTTCACTATTCGAAAAAAAAATTCAAAAAGATATATTGTGGTGGAGAGAAACTATACCTTTCAACTAGGGATGGTCATGGGCGGGTTTGGAGCGAGTCTAGTCAGACCCGGACCCGGATTCTTTTATTTTTTATAGATCCAGACCTACATCCGGACCCTAAGGCTCTAAAATTTTCAGACTCAGACCCAAACCTTTCGGATCTGATGGGTCTAGGGTTCTTAATGGGTTTTAGAAAAAGTCTTTGATTTGTCACAATTGAACTTTTTAAAGTCTTTTTCGTATTTTGTGAGAAACTTATTATCGTATTTTACATATATTTAATACTAATTTAACATCCATAGCTGCATAGCGTCATCCATATACGCTTAAATTCTATTACAAACACTAGTTTGAGTCCATGAAATTCAAACACAAGGTAATTACTGTAAACACTTGCCCAAATACATGATTAAAAACCAAATATAAAAATTGATGAAATTCATGAAGACATGATCCAAAATTTGAGTACTTTCATTGATTTGCTATCATGAATATGCCTTTTGATAACCCTTAAAATAGGAGTAACAAAATAAATTTCATCATCAGGTTTAGCTAAGTTAGTTCAGTCCATATTAAATTTTATATATAAAGTATCTAGGGTCTGAGGGGCGGGTTTAAGGTCCGAGTTCGGGTTCGAACCCTAAAACCTGGACCCGGACCCTTAAATTATTTTTTGGATCCAGATCTGATCCGAATCCAACGAGTCTCAAAAAACAAGATTCAGACCCTTAAAAAGGCGGGTTTGGAGCGGGTCCAACAGGGTCCTGAACCCATGACTATCCTTACTTTCAACAAATAAGATGCATGGGAGTATTCTATTGTTTAACCAAAAATATTAATCTTTATTAGAATATATAAGATGTATATTTTTTAATCAATAATATTAATATATTTTCTAATATCTTAATGCTATATTTAGAAATGATAATTTCATTTGCAAATATAAATTTGACTCAAATTTAGTGTTAGCAAATAACAAAAATTTAAATTTGGATTTAAGTCAAATTCACTATTGTTATAAAATTGAGAATGACATCCTAAACCTTATCATTCTCAAAATTCTTATTATCATTTCATAATTAAAATTTACAATTTAAAATAAAATATTTTTTCTCAAATGCACCCTTAATTCTAACAAACCTAAAAATGTTATTAAATGATACTCCTACTATGTTTGAGCTCCTCGGAAAAGTATAATGAAAAGCTTTGAAGTATAATTTCTCTTTTTACACCATTTAAATGTCATTATTACAGCATCTTCGTAATTGAAACGTATCAATTACAAGAAAACTTTGTACTTGTCAATGGTGATGCTTTTGTAATTACATGTTGTAATTACATGCATACAACATTATATTTTTAAGTTGTAACATCTTCATGGCTTCTACTAATGGGGATCTTTAAGACTCTTTTCACGTCCAGTCTATACAAGACCTTCTAATGATGTTTTCATTTCAGAATCTCAAATTGACAATAATTACAAAATTTATAGTTACATCCTTACTCAAAATACGTTGTGGAATAAAAAAACTTCCCTTCTCTTCACTACCTAACCATGCGTCATTTCATAGCATATATTAATGTATATGATAGTAATCCTGGCTAGTTAGTTAATTAATTAGTAGGGATGCAAACGGGCCGGAGCGGGGCGGGGATTGGAATTTCCATCCCCATCCCCATCCCCATCTGTTAATGCAATATCCATCTTCGTCCCCATCCCCGCGGCGGGTATAATTTTTTTCCCAGTCCCCTCCCCGATGGGTTTGTACCTAAAATCATCCCCGCCCCACCATCCATCTGGATATCCATCCCCGTCTAATACTTATTTTTCCTGCCCCACCACCCGTTAAATTCCCGCTTAATACCCATCTGTGCCACATATTTATATTTAATCATTTGGGCCTTAAAACCCATAATACATATCCAAACTCCAAAGTCTCAAACAAACACACATCCAAAGTCTCAAACAATTACATATCTAAAGTCTCAAACAAACACATATCCCAAAATTTGTACATATCTTGAGGCGGGGCGGGGCGGGGCGGGGATGGGACGGGTATCACCTAAAACCCATCCCCATCCCCATCCCCGCGGTGGGTATGAATTTTATACCCGTACCCGCCCCATGACCCATCAAACCGGGACCCATCTCCGCCCCGCCTGCATCCCTATTAATTAGTTTGTCAGCTAATTGTACTATTAGATATCATTTTGATTTTTCTGTTTTTTCCTTCTTTTTAGCTTTTCTTTCTCTCTCTCCATTTGCCTATATAAAGGCTCTTCATTCTCTTCTGTAATTTAAGATTGAAATATTAATAAAAAAGAAAAGATTAATCAATTGTTCTTTGTGTATGTATTACCATCATCAATTCTCCACCGAGATGTTTGGAAAATAACGAGCTTTAAGAGACACTCTTCTACTCATCTACTCAAAGTCTTCACACGTGAAGGTAAATTGGTTAATTGTCACACTAATATTTGTAAAAGATTGAATCCATGATTGATATTTACTTTTATGTTATTGGTTTGAATTTGATGATGCTTTGAATTTGCTTTACATGACATGTGTGAAATATATAGTATATAATTATTATGCTACTTTCATAAATTCAAATAGGAAGGAAATTGAAGTACCACCATTGTTACTATATTAACACCCCGTCATTTTTTATGATGTTATTAATTATTATTATTATTATTATTATTATTATTATTTTTCAAGATTTTATAAATATATTAAATTATTTTGAGTTAGTCTTAATAAATTTTATTCACATACGAATTTAAATATTGACATATTTAGATTAAAAATAGATTTGCGCTTACTAAACTAAAGAGGTTCGTATTAAAATTATTATTTTATTAAAATTTGTGAGCACTCAAAGGTGATTTTTCTTATTTAGGCCTTTTAAGAAAGTTATTCTAGAAAAATAAATAAATATAATAAAAAGGATTAGTTAGGGTTTTTATAAAAAAAATAAATAAATAATAATAATCTATACAATATACTAATGAAGAAACAATTAGGACAAATGTCGACTTTACAATAAAAATTTTCCCGCTCTTTTTATGTTCTTATTAGGCAAATATTTTTTAATATATCACTTAGTATCTTTTTGATTAGATTTGTTTAATTGATTAGTTACAAAATATTTTAAAATACACCTTATTTACTAATTTTTGCCATATACAATCAATTAAGTTATGTAGTATCTTTTAAATACAATGGATGATTATCAAATAAGATATTAATAATTTATGTAAAAAATTAACTTTCATTAAGATAATTTTGTAATAAATTAAGAAAGAAAATAATATTGATGAAATAGTTTTTCATAGATAATCCTATATAGTTTTTCATAGATAATCCTATATATTACTCCAATGGATTACACATTAAGTAAATAATTAGGATAAGATATCAGTGAAATAAATTGCAAATGATGATTTTATCACCTATGTTTGACAATTTTATAATACATAAATAAATAAATTAAGTTATATGTTAATTATTATAGAAAAAATGTGTTCTTCAGGCTGAAAACTTACTTTACGGATTTACAAAGACATTGAACATAAATTATTTTTTATATTATTTTATGTGTTGAAATTTTCTATTATTTTATCTAATTACTTATAATCGATATAGTTTAGTGCATAATATTATAATTATGTTTTATATAGTAGTATATTAGTAATATGTATCTTAATATGATAGTAATACTTTTATAGTTTTTTAAAAAAATCAATTAATAATTTTAATATGCTTAGGAGTCATAAAATAATTTAGTTACACATAAAATTAGTAATTATAATTTAAAATAATCTATACAGTTATACACTCCCTCTCCCTCACACTCTCTTCCATCTTCATCTTCCTCACAAACAAAAGAAAAAGCCCATAGCAGCCCTTAAACCGACCACCACCAGCAGCCACAGGACCGGCCACCACCACGACAAGCCGCAGGCCACTGCACGCCCCACCAGCCGCCAGCTGCTGTCCCTTGGCGCGCCTCTTCTCCCTCCTTCCTCCATTGTTGTGAGATTCTCCCCCTTGTTAAATTAGTGCTCTAATCTTAAAGTTTTGTGTAAATTTATAAATCTTAGTTTAAATTAAGTTATATATTGATCGAATTTGTAATGGATAAGTGTTAAGAGTGTGATTTATATATTGATAGAATTTGTAATGGATAAGTGTTAAAGAGTGTGATTTGAACATGAAAAAGTTAGGTTTGTATTAAGGATGAAAATAAATTAGTGTTATAAGTTGTCTAAACTACTAATTGCTTTGTTCTTATTCTTTGGCACGTCAAACCTTGAGGAATGTAGCAAACTCAATACAAAATAATTATCATCATGAGTTGAATCATGGAAATTGAGAGTAGTACATTACATTATATGATTAAAAGTCCACATAGCTTTGTGTTATCGCAAAAGTGTATGAAGAGACTATTTTCTCCTTTAAGGCTTTAACATACCTTATGTTAGAATTGAATGAAAACTAATGTGATAGTTGGATTAAAGTAATGGTATAATTCATGAGTAAACATGCTTTGTGGGCGTATGGTTGAGTGTGTAATAAATGTGAGTTACAACTTGTAAGGATGGTAGTGGGGTATTCTTTAGAGCATGTAACTCTTAATTGGAGTCAAGTAGACGTACTAGTCTTACTTCAAACTTGTATAGATTCCCAGTTCATAAGAGGAAGATAGAACTTTTGTTGGGTGATTATTGTGACTTTTTGTCGTGCAGCTTATAGCTTACAACTTACACGTACGTACACGCAGTAATTAACTATCATGTGCATTGTTTCAAGTATTATCAGGATTTTGTGATTATATGCGGTGCATTAGAATTATGGAGCACTGGAAAGTGAACTATATTATTGAATAGTTTCGATAGTGGTATAGATGAATAATGGAGGTATTAGTAGAATGTAAGAACAACTCCTTCTGTAGTAGACATACGTTACGTTTGGGTGTGGGATCGAAATGATTCCCTTATCGCTAAGTCTTGATTTTATTAGTTGGTGTGACTCCACTGGGTTATGTCCGGTTGATCTAATAGTCCCCTAGGTGAGATCCTACGGGATCACTATATGGGGGGTATGAGCATACTTTCGTCATTGGGCGTCGAATGGCCGATACCGCCCCTTGACCGAGGTGTTACCACGCAGGCTTTGCAATCCCCAATATGGTGGCTTCTTCACTGGATTGGTACCCCAGTGTGTTTTATTTTCCCGAAGTTAGGGCCCGAGAGGGTCAACTGGAGGGGGTATGAGCTCATACTTTACCATGGGCGCCGGATGGCAGATAACGCCCTTAGCCTTGTCACTATGCCATACATAGAGAAAAGATCCACTACTCCTGAATATTCTTTGAGGGATTAGAAGTTTTGAAAAAAAATCATGAGTAAATAGAAGTGCTTAGACAGATGAGTAGAATCTTTAGTGTCGTCTATCCCCTTGCTCTATGATTCTAATTGTTATAAGTTCATTGATTACTAACGTGTATGTGTTTGTTGTTGTTTGTTCATGACTCTCTATGATGTTCCTGGTATGATGCATTTGGCTATGGTCATTATGTTGAGCAGCAGGAGGATCATAGTTTGACATAACAAATATAGCGTTTCTTTTGCATTGCATTGGGGCAAAGAGTGGAGTACGATCGTAGTAATTGTTATAAAAGTTGCCTAATGCTTTGTAGCTCTTACATTACTTGTAAAGTTTTCTTTTTGGGGTTGTATAATTCTTTTGTATGGAGCCATGTGACTCCCTGTATGATCCATAGTTCCGCTGCATAGTTTTTGGATGTATGACAGTAAGAATACTTCTTTAGTATCCGTCAAAACCGATGCGTTAACACTGGAACCATGATCCGCGTTAGAGTTGATGATTTGAAGAGCCGACGATGATTCATTCCGTCGTGACATGTTTTTGAAAGGCATTGAAGGCCTCAAATTAGTTTAGTTATGTTATCTATCCGTATATCCTTGTCACATCCTCAATTTTTAGTAGGAATGCTGCCAAAATTTCCCCTCACCTTTTCTTTAAAATTTACCTTTAACGTATAATTATTTTTCTTTTCTTTCCTTTTTATGTAACACCTTGATTTCCTCCCGTCCTTTAAGATTTTGGTTTCGTTTAAGGGGTTGAAAATTCAGGGGTGTTCCAGTTAGCATATAAAGAAGGTACTTATTACTTGCACTCTATATATGTGTATAACACAGTTGATACACTCAGGGCCAAAAATTTTAAAGGCCTTATTTATTTTTGTAATGTCTCATAAAATCGGGCTTCATTACATCAAAAAATAAAAAAAATTTCACTTTAAGAAAAATAATTTAAGACAAAATTTATTCTAACATTATATTACTTCAAATATAAAAAAGATTTACAAACAAAGCATTAAAAAAATGTTGCTCGGAATTGGGCCGGAATAGCACCATAAAATATTTAAGACCCCTTATTTTTGAGAACCCAGGCGATCGACTATCCCGAATAGCCTAAGAACCGGCCTTGGTTTTTCCACTATTTAACCATGTGAGTGTTGTTTCTTGCTTTACGTTGTTATTTTCTCAATATTATATCAAAGACTAAGTATCATGAGAATCAGATATTATCTCAATTAAAGAAGAAATAATATATTTTAAATCCTAAATTCAATTCTCATGAAGCTCTCTAGTCTCCTCTCTCTCTTCGATAAAAACAATTAAGTATCCATATTAGGGTTGCAATACGGAAAGTTATCAAAAATGCAAAAGGGGAAATGGGAGAAAAGAAAAATAAAATAAAGGGGTGCCATTACCGACTATTATTAGAAGGGATAAAAGTCAAAATAATAAAAAATAATAAAAAAAAAAAACAAAAACAATATGGAAGGGGTGGAGCATTGTAATTATCGTAATATATACTCATCATTAAAATTTGACAAATATTCTGATTCAGTGATACTCCAACCGTTCAACTTATTCCCTCTGATTCAATTTAATATCCCATTTCACTTGTCAATATACTTATTTAATTTTTTAATTTTTATTATTATAAATTATAAATTATAAATTATAAACTATAAATTATAAATGAATTAGAAATTATAGAAAATTAACATTAATAATTATCAACACAAATTAAATAAAACACCATTTAATTATTTTTCAATTTATAAATAAAAACTTACGTGTAAATTAGAATTAATTGATGAATTATGTCAAATTCAAAAAACAACACAACAACTAAATTAAATTAAATGGAGTATTTTGAATTTGCTACATTTCTATTTTTAGTCATAACCTACCCTCTTTATTTAATTTCATCAACACATTTAAAGTACTTCCTCCTTCTTACGAGTTTTACTCTATTTTTTATTTTCAGCTGGTCTCTTGAGAGACGGTCCTCAAGCCTAAGCCCTTAATGCTGATTTCATTAATAACATAAAAAAAACTTAAACAACATTTAAACTCTGCAACTAACAGAGCTCGTTTATCAAGACACTTTTTATATTCCAATGAACATCATTAATCTCTCCTCTTGAAAACCACCAATATAATTTTTTTATTAATCTAAAAAAATAGTTTCATATTATCAATAAACATCATTAAGATCTCTTTTAATATTATCAGTAGAAACACCATGGATGCTTTCATGGAAGAATTCGATATTCAACACAATTGTCTTTAAGTTTTGTGATTTTTTTGAAAAGGAAGAAGAAAGGCTAATATTTGGTTCTTGATTTTTTTTTAAATTAAACCCTCAATTATTATTTTGTTTTTTGAAATTATTTTTTATAAAAATTAATTGAAATAAAACCCCCTGTTGTTGTTGTGAGGAGGAAGATACAAAATGACGTTGAACATAACGATGATAATACAATATGTATTACGTATACTGTAAGTTGGCATTAAGTTTGGTGTAAGTAGGTATTTAGTGTGTTGTAAGTTGGCATTAAGTATGATGTAACTTAGCATTACGTTTTATGTAAGTAGGCAGTAAGTCTAATGTAAGTTGGCATGCATTAAGTGTATGTATTAAGTGTAATGTAAGTTGTTATTAAGTCTGGTGTAAGTAGGTATTAAGTGTGTTGCAAGTTGGCATTAAGTATGGTGTAAGTTGGCATTAATTTTGGTGTAAGTAGGCAATAAGTCTGATATAAATTGGCATTAAATATGATGTAAATTGGCATTAAGTCTGATGTAAATTGGCATTAAGTATGATATAAATTGACATTAAGTCTGATGTAAGTAGGTATTAAGTGTGTTGTAAGTTAGCATTAAATCTGATTTAATTTGGCATTAAGTTTGATGTAAGTAGGCAATCAAGTGTGCTGTAAGTTGATATTAGATATGATATAAGTAGGTATTAAGTATAAAACGTAAATATAATATAAATTTACATTAAGATAATATAAGTAGGTATTAAGTGTACTGTAAGTTGGGATTAAGTCTTATGTAAGTAGGCATTAAGTGTGTTGTAAGTTGGAATTAAATGCAATGTACGTGTGCATTAAGTCTGATGTAAGTAGGCAATAAGTGTGTTGTAAGTTGGCATTAGTCTGATGTAAGTTGGCATTAAGTCTGATCAATTAGGCATTAAGTATACTATAAATAAGCATTAAGGATGATATAAGTAGGCATTAAAACACAAAATCCTTAAAATGTAAAAGGATTTAAAATACACAAAATCTTTGTCATAACATATACAAATAATAACAATAAACGATTTCACATAATTTAATAATCATAAATTTTCTTGATAATACACACAATTAAATTATTTTTTATTGAATCCCCCAACACACTACTTCTTCTTTGAGATGTAGTTTTGCTTAGATTTTCTTCGAACCAATAACAATCATTGAAGCCTATTTGATTCACAGCAACAATATGTGCAGATGTAAGATTGATCTCTTCTTTACCATTACACAAGAAGAGATGTGGTTTGCATTTGTATAGATGTTTTTGTCCACCCTGTGTATACAAAACAATCATAAAAAATGGCATTAAATGACATAAACTAATATTAACAAAAATAATCATAAATGTAATATTACAATATACTTAATGCCAACTTACAGTATGCTTAATGCCTACTTACATCATTTTTAATGCTTACTTATAAAAGGCTTAATTCCTACTTACAGTATATTTACATCATCCGCTATTTATATGGTTATTCTACAATTTCAGTTTAATTGTATTAAATGATAGCATTCTTAATGTCTGATTACATCAGACTTAATGTCAACTTATATCAAACTTAATGCCAGCTTACATCAGACCTAATAACCACTTATATCAGACTTCCAATTTACCTCAGATTGAATACCACCTTATATCAAACTCAATACCAACTTACAATAAATATAAAGCCAACTTACATTAGACATAATGCCAATTTACATCAGTCTTGATGCCAACTTATTATATATCTAATGCCAAATTAAATCATACTAATACCAACTTATATGTTATATAGTGTCAAATTAAAACAAAAAAAATTCCCGCTTAAAGCATATTTAAACCCAATTTACACAAGATCTAGTGCCTATTTATATCAACTTAAAGCCAATTTATACTAAATCTAATGCCTGTTTATATAATGTCAACTTACACATACAGAAGAAAATGCCTTAGAATATATTAAATGCCAATTTATAACAATATAATATCAAGTTATAATAAACGTAATCCCAAACTTACAATAGAATAACCATCAACTTAAAACAAACATAAATCTAATTTTACACATATTAAATGATAACTTATATTAGTCATAATGCCAACTTATAATATATTTAAAGCCAATTTTTAGATCTAATGCAAATTTAAACTAAGAAACATGCAACATCTATTAGATTTAATGTCAACATCCAATAAATATAATCCCAATTTATATAATTATAAATGCCAATTTAGATAAGATCTATTGTCAACTTACTTACAACATCCAATAAATATAAACAAATATTAACTAGAATAATCATAAATGTAATATTACAATATGCTTAATGTCAACTTACAGTACACTTAATGCTTACTTACAACATCGTTAATGCCTATTTACAGAAGGCTTAATTTCACCTTACAGTATACTTAATTCCATCTTACAACACACTTAATGATTACTTACATCAGACTTACATAAGAATTAATGTCAACTTACATCAAACTAATGCCAACTTATAACAGTTATAATGTCAACCTATGACATATATAATTAGGGATGCAAACGGGGCGGGGCGGGGCGGGTATTGGAATTCCCATCCCCATCCCCATCTGTTAATGCAATACCCATCTCTGTCCCCATCCCCGCGGCGGGTATAATTTTTTTCCCCGTCCCCGCCCCGATGGGTTTGTACCTAAAACCATCCCCGCCCCACCACCCATCCAAAGTCTCAAACAATTACTTAAATAGCTCATATACTGACTAGTCAGTAACTCAATACATGTGCAACAAGTGAATAAGTGATATTGGGCTCATAATTTGTACAAAGTCCAATAGCTCATATACTTAAATAAATACATTTTTAGTACTTGTACATCATACTATTCATAGTTTCACACATTTATAAATTTGTATATTTGTACATATCTTGAGGAAGGCGGGGTGGGGATGGGGCGGGTATCACCTAAAACCCATCCTCGCGGTGGGTATGAATTTTATACCCGTACCCGCCCCATGACCCATCAAACTGGGACCCATCTCCGCCCTGATGGGACGGGGATGGGGTGGGTCTCCTATTAGACTCGCCCGCCTGCATCCCTGTATATAATGTTAACTTACATCAGATTAAATGCCAACTTACATCAAAGAGAAAGTAGGTCGGTCTCTAAACGAAAAAAATAAGTCATCCAATAAGTCATACAAATTCTTTACTAACTCAAAATTTCTTTCCATACACTAAACCTAGTTATTCAACATCACATATAACCTTTTAAGAATATGAAAAATATGTCAAAAAAACCTAAAAAACGAAAATAAATGAATCAACAAATAAATTGATCAAATTTATTTACCTGTCAACAAAGAAAAACAGAGAATATGAAAAGATGAAAAAATTAATCAAACTTGTTGATTTGACACGTAATAATCTAAATTTTGAGAAAATATGAGAAGAGAAAGCTTGAGGATAGAGAGAGGAAGAAGAAAGGTGAAGGGGTTAACGAAAAAAAAATGACTGACATAATTGATGCACAAATAATGAGGTTCTTTTTGGAACTCATAATTTTAGTTTTTAAAGAAATCCCATCTTTTATTTTTTTTAAGAAAATTATATTATATGGGCTGATACATGAAAGATATTATCTTTGAGAGGCCGTTTTTCATGAGAATTTGTGTTTCATTTTAGTCATTTTTATGGGATTTACTACTGTAATAACCGTTTTTTTTAAATAATAATAATAACAATAAATAAATTTCAGAAAAAAAAAAATAAAATGAAAAAAATAAAAAAATAAAAACATAACCCACCATTAACAATAACCTCCCACACCATTAACAATAACTTCCCACTCTTCCCACCACTCTTCTTCCCACTCACCACTCTTCTTCCCACTCTTCCCACTAAACCTCATAACTAACCTCACTTACTTCTTATAAATCAAATCAATTATCCTTAATTTCATTCACATTATTACTCACAATCCCTTCTTCTCCTACAAATTACTTCCTTTATCTCCCATTTGCTAAAAAAATTCAAGTCAAGAAAACGCAAGATTTCGATATTAAAGACAGCGAATTCTTAGACCGAGATTATTAGGAGCGTACGTTGTCTAAGATCGCGTGACAAGGTAATTCTCAATGTCCATCTAATTAGGACTATCCCGTTAGTATTATGTGCTAAGTGATAATTAATGTGTTTAATAGGATGCATGATTTTATATGACATTATTTTATATGATGTTATGTTTTATATATTCTCAAATTATATTTACTATTATTTTTGTCAAAGTTGAATTTATAATTATTATTTTGATAGAATTTATATTATTATTTTAATCTCGAAATTTGATACGATTTATTTGAAAGAGAAATATTTATGATATTAATTCCTATTGCCACCAATTGATGTTAGAATGGTGATTTGGAAAATGAGATTTCAGTTGGATATTCCTGAGATATATATTTATTGGGAAAATTTATGATCATAAAATAAATTGTATAATGAATGTTTGTGTGCTCGCAACTAATTATTAAAATATATTAAATCACGTAAAGTGTAACGTGAGGGAAACGAAGCTCTTATATTTGTTGTGATCCAAGTATAAGGGTGATGAACAGGTTGCCCTGTTTGGTTAGTATAGCTGCCGACAGGTATTATTATTTCTGATACTTGATACGATGTTTGGTCTTCCTTCTATTTGTTGTGATCCAAGTAGAAGGAGTGTGCACACTAGGGTTCCCTGAGACTACTCTGCTGGCCTTGAATTATTAAGGGTGACGATCTCTTATTGAAGTAGGTATAGGGGTAAAGCCTCGGCCTACTGGCGTTCTCGTTCCCTCAAATTTAAAATTGATTATGTGTTTGTCATTATTAATTATCAAATTAATAAATTGGTTTATGTGATAATATATACATTATTTTCTCAAACCGTTTTCTATTAAACTCAACTATATGTTATTTTCTAAAATTATTTCCAATTTGATTATATTGTATTTTCTTAAATCATTTTCAAACTTAATCGTCTTACGGGATGGAGTTGGAATTACTCAATTTTTCTGATTTTGGGAGTTTTTCCCTTGTCTTTCTTGCATTCTTATATTGCAGGTTATTAATCGCGTGGGAATCATGGGGTGAGGATCACTTAGAAATATAGCTTTTATTAGAGTCGTATTTCAGTTTAAATTTTTTTCTTTTTAGTTGTTTAAAGTTTATATGGATACGGATTACGTTTCAGTCTTTTCTTATGTTGTAAGACTCCTTGTTGGATTAAAAATTATTAAGTTATTTCTTAGTTGTTAAGCCTTACATTTATTTTATTAGAAATAAATGTGGCGGTAACACTCTCATGAATAGGTTTTGGTTCGTGTTTTTCATTAAAGGTGTTTTCAAAAAGTTCAACCTATTCTGAGGGTGTTACAACTACAATTCTATTTTTAATTATGACCTATACAATTTCTTTAATTTTCATATCTTTTCATATCATCAATCCACTTTGCTCAAATTTTACACTTGTAACAAATGCTACATGATCGAGGAAGTATAATAAATCTTAATAATTTAATAAAATTTATAAAATGTAAATTATATATATTAAAGCAAACAAAAAAGTTGTAGTCTAGGTAAATAACGGTGATTTAAAAATATTTATAGGTAAATAAATACGTGAATGAATTTGATATGTTAGAGCTTTACGATTTTAATTTATCTTTTTTCATTTTGCTAGTAAGTAGTTATTTAGTTTTTTTGTGTTGATTTACAAGATAATTGATTAGGAATTTATGAAAAAAAAAAATAACAATACTTGAATTTCTCTTGCAGAATTTTTAATTTTCTTGGCTTTCTCATCTCACAAGTCCTGTTTTTTTTCTGAATATCTCAGATTCTTCAGTATTATGCTTACTTGGCTCCTTTCTCTCTCTAAAAAGACAAAATAAAATCATTTTTTTTTATTATCTGTGAAATGTGAATGTCGTCTTTTCAACTTTCATTTGCTTCCTCAGATTGAATCTAGCTGAGACTCTCAACCACTCTCTATTACTACACCCATTACCCATTACCCATTACCCATTACCAAATCTCTTAATACCCACTTCAATTTACGCCTCTATTTTGATTTTTAGCTTTCTGGATATTCTTTAATTATCAATCTAAAATACCCATTAAAAAGTAATATATATTTTTATTATTAAGTTGGATAAAGAAAAAAGGAAGTTTCTAGAGGAAAAGCTTTGGTTAATATCTTCAATGGCGGCGTACACGGTGGCGACACCACTGTGCACGTGGCTTGTGGCGGCGTGCATGTCTGTAGGTTGTAGTGGTAATGATGGAAAGGACAAAACTTGTTCTTTCTCCAAGAGTCGTAAGAAAAGAGCTTTGGCTTTAAGAAGTAATGGCCAGATGTTGTTTAGTGGATCCACCATTCATGGTCTTATGTCTTCTTTTGAACCTTGTGATCAGTTTTATAATACTAGTTTTAATCATAATAATAATGGGGATTTTGATGGGTTTTACTCTCTTTTTGGATCCAAATTTGATCATTTATCAACAAGAAAAAGGCGGAGTAATCGAGCTTTACACTCAGGTATATTAATGGTCATTTATTAATGTTTTAAAGTGCTTTATTTATTTGTATATTCCTTCCTGGATTTTTTTTGTATATTTCTTATGAGGTTTTAGTTTATTTGCAAGAAAATTTGATCGTGTGTATTACTATTTGTGTAATTTGATAATATTGATTTTTGTGATCCTTTTCAATAGAAATTCATTCATGAGTTTAATTTAGATTCTAAGTTTATATGTTAGATCAAGAATCAGGGTTTGTATATGGGCGTTTAAAACGAGGCAATATAATCTTTGACATAAAAAATGACCTGGGTTGTTTTAGTTTGTAGTTTTTAGTGAATTGTGACTATGTAGCTTATTTCAAACCTACTTCATGCAATTTGTGTGAGATTGTGAACTGTGATGTTATTGTCACCTTTTTTATGGTTTGAAACTTTAATGTGCATAAGACCGTACTTTAATTTGGCCCACTGTCACATGATAACTAATCTCCTTGCAAGTCGCAAATCAAAAAACGCAAATAATGGTCAGTTTTGGGCTTATTTTAGACTCACTTTGAGCAAGTCGCGAATTTAAAAAACGAATTAACTGGCGAATCATGTTACACTGATTTGGCCAGGCATTTCTTCGTCTTTCTTTTGTCGTGTTTGAGGATGATAAGTGTTAAGTACAAAGGATTAAAGTTTGCTAGGGTTTTGAGAGAAGCCAACTATAAGCTATATTATCAGTTCTGCAAGTGAGAAGGGCATAATCGAGTCCTTTGTTCTTGGTTATATTTTATCACATTATTATAAAATGCAAAATTCATGACATATCTTTCTAGAGCTAGTGAGCTGTCCAGATACTAGGATTCAATATATTATCTTTTACAAGACTGAATCTTTGTAGCAAGTTATTGTTGGTATATATAATACATTTTTTGGGTATCTTTTTTTTTTTAATGTACTTTGTCAATCTTTCAGCTGAATTTATTGCTGGACTATATTACTAAGTGTTTGCTTGCCACATGTAATGTGTATTTGACCTTGGACAGCCTCTAAGGAATGCGTGATTATTGCTTGCAACTAACCTGACTACTACTCATTAACATCCTCCTAGCCAAATCACAAATGGGACCTATAAAAAAGGTTGCGCCTATGACTCACTACGCCTAACGGCCTAATAGTCCTTGATCTACTCATTGGCTTAAACCAAGGATGTTCAATTACCTAAATGCCACTTTTGTAAACTTGAACCTACCTTGATTCCCATTGTAGATCTTTAGTCTACTGCACTAGCCATTAGGATAACTTTTAGTGTATGGGTACATTGTACAAGTGGATTTTTGTATAATACACTCTCTTGCTCATATTTTAGTCCGTATAAATGTTATAATCTTCTATTTCTAAAAGATTAAGATAATCTAAATAATATCTTTGTATCTCTTGAATTATGATAATAACTGGGATCTTTGCTGCAAAGCACACCATAAGTCGTAGTTTCATGTAGCTTGTATGATACTACCATTACCTCTATCTAGTCGCCCATTGTGGCTCTTTTTTTTGTTGATTTTTGCTTTCCATCCACTCTACCCCAATAATAGTAGATTGCGTCCATGGTTGGCTTAGTTTTGTGCTTTTTTCACTTAAACTACAGCTTACTCAGGTTGATTCTGTTACAATTAGCCAAGTTGATTGCAACTAAAGATTAGAACACGAGGGAAAATAGCAATGTGCGTGAAGGCAGCCAAATTTAGTACCGTTCATCTCCTATTATGAATTATTACTGTTACAGGTCATGCCTTGAATATTATGATAGTCCAACAAACTAACTTTCTTACAACTTCAGTAAAACTAAAAGATGATAGCTCATAATAATCCGAATTAACAGAAAGAATTTATTTTTGATTGAATTGTAGAGGTTTCTAATTCCAGTGGCTCTAGTAGATGTGGCATATTTTTGTATGGTGAGTTTCCTGAGCTGAATGTATGCAAACATGAGCTATGGCCTAGCAGTGCCAGCAAAGGGAATGAATAGGTGCTGAAGCTTCTGGTGCTCAGTATAGTCTGTATCCTGATCCTAATATAGTAAACTAATAATATTAAATACTCACCAATATAACTAATATGGGGATGGAGCATGCAGAAATGAACTTGAGAGATTCAAAAGGCCTCAATTTACATTGTTTCAAGGGAGGCATTTAAATAGGAGAGATGTGATGTTGTGGGTACATGGACTCCATTTCTTGGAATTGACCGATAGGATGTGAGCTTGTGGTTTATCTTTTTGGGTCTTATTACAATAATGCATCATGTTGGTTATCTGACTGAATAGCTCTCTAACTCCTCCATGTTGCTTCAGTTGTTTGATATTCCTAGACCTTAGTTCAAAACTTCGTTATTTCGATGATAATCTTGATATTCCTTCATTTCAGGAGCCATGGCTGTGGCAGTTGAGCCCTCAATGGAAGTTACAACCAATAAAAAGCCTGTTACAAAACAAAGGAGAGTAGTTGTGACTGGAATGGGTGCAGTTACCCCATTAGGGCATGATCCAGACACCTTCTACAATAATTTGCTTGATGGCGTCAGTGGCATAAGTGAGATAGAGACTTTCGACTGTGCCAGTTTTCCTACAGTATGTTTATTCAACTTTTCTTTGGACTTTCTCTTATACTGAAGGTTTTCTCTGTAAAGTTTTTATGTGCGATTTTGATCTTATGTGACGTAGAGAATTGCTGGAGAAATCAAGTCCTTCTCTACTGAAGGATGGATTGCGCCTAAACTGTCAAAGAGAATGGATAAGTTCATGCTGTACATGCTGACTGCTGGAAAGAAAGCCTTGGTGGATGGTGGTATAACCGAGGATATAATGAGAGAACTAAACAAAACAAGATGTGGTGTGCTGATTGGTTCTGCAATGGGTGGCATGAAGGTAGAATATTTGGACTCTGTATGTCTCATGCATCAATTATTAATTATTCCTTTACATTTGTTTGTGTTTTATAACTGAGCAGGTTTTTAATGATGCAATAGAAGCTCTACGTATATCATACAAGAAGATGAACCCTTTTTGTGTGCCTTTTGCAACCACAAATATGGGGTCCGCAATGCTAGCAATGGACTTGGTAAGTTGTTTACTACTTCGATAAAGGTTCTGCTATATTGTCAAGAAAATTACAAATTTTCTCCTTTCAACCACAGGGATGGATGGGCCCAAACTACTCAATCTCTACTGCTTGCGCCACAAGTAACTTTTGTATACTTAATGCTGCGAATCACATAATTCGTGGTGAAGCAGTAAGTATTCTTAAATTGCTTAATGGGATTGAAAGTCTGCTTCATCTTTATCTTTATGTATCATATTAATCTTTTCTCCTTATGTGATGGAAAAAATGTAGGATTTGATGCTTTGTGGAGGCTCAGATGCTGCAATAATACCGATTGGTACTTATTCTTAGTTTACATTAGTTTTTCTCTCACTTGTTCATTAATGTACTTACACATAGATAAATGGAACATTTCAAACAGGCCTGGGAGGTTTTGTAGCTTGCAAAGCACTTTCACAGAGGAACGGTGATCCTACGAAAGCTTCACGTCCTTGGGATATTGTATGTTTAATTTTTCTAACTTCTAATGGTTTTATTAGAAGCATGCTTGATATCTTGCATTCCTGTCCTAAAGCTTTTATAATGTATTGTGTATTAGGATCAGATTGTACTCACTGAATCAGTTAGAAGCTTGCTAAACTACGTTGCAGCCTAGACTATCAAACTATCATTTTCATATGATTACCCTGGAAGTTCTAAAACATTAGTGTTTATTTATCTAGGTGGATACAAAAAGTATGTTCAACTGGATTCATCGGTTTTTGTGTCCAATAAAATTGTGGATTCATTTGTTTGTGTCCAATAAAATCGTATGTTGTAGCCTAGACTGTTAAATTGTTATTTTCATGTGTGCAACATCTTCAAAGTTTTGAAAGATTAGTCGTTTGGGGCATGATAGTTGATTAAGGAAGATGTTTAACTCTACCTTTTTAAAATTTTGTGTCCAACAGAATCGTGATGGCTTTGTTATGGGGGAAGGCGCTGGTGTCCTGCTTCTAGAAGAGTTAGAGCATGCTCTGGTATAATGCCTCTTGGAAATTGCTTGATGAGCTTTTTATAAAATCAATGATCTAGTTGTTCATCTATCGTCATTGCGCTTTGATTCTGCAGGCAAGAGGTGCCGAAATCTATGCAGAATTTTTGGGTGGTAGTTTCACTTGTGATGCCTATCATGTGACCGAGCCTCACCCTGAAGGTAATATACGTAGGGTTCTATAGTTTTATTCTGTTTGCTTCACACATGACTAAGACACATCAAGCTGAAATGACCGGTTATCATTTTATGGTCCATACTTTTATGTGAAACTTTCATACGTAACATATGTTAAAAACTTATGTTCTCTCTTAAAAGTCATTAGCTTTGAGCCTTGGACAATACCTAGGTTTGTTATTATCATGTTAGTCTTTGCTAATGCTAATATTATATCAAGATATAGAATATATGCTTACTAAAATTTTTGGAATGTTAAGTAAAGTTTGGGTTTATTAAATGAAAGTTTGTTTATTCCCGATGGAGCCAAAGATGTACAATTCTCTAGATTATGATGGATTGAAATGACCCATTGAATCATGTGAATATTTTAATGTGGCATTGCATATGATATTTGCTATTATGGGTCTATTGGAAACAGTCTCTTTGTTTATCTGAGCCCTAATGTACTTAGGTGAGTGCCATTTAATGACATTGGGTTATGAAATGTAGGTGTGATTAATTGAAAGTGAAATATCTTAGAAAATGGTGAGTCCTTAAATTCTTTTTGTTCTGCTCTGTTAAGTAAGCAAGAAATATGGACTCATTTCTTGCAAGTCATTGTTAGGAAATGCCACTTTAGGCAATGCCATTTTTTGCAAGTATGTGTTAGGCATCACAAGAAATTAGAACCTATTGAGGACTTGCTAAAAATGAGTCCTGTTTTGGGGAAGGCAAATGTTCCTGTTAAGTTGAACGTTGGTTCATGATCGATTGATCACTAGCTTTGAACAAGCCTAATACTAAACTTTTGTCAGAATTGATAACTACAGTTTATTGTCACTCCGGTCTTTGGATATATGTTTTCTCTGTTGTGTGGTGCCTTTTGTTAATAGCTTTGGGAGTTCCTGTTTAGCCTATTTTTGTTATGTTTTAGAAGTGTGTTTCTGGGGTTTAGGATGATCAATGGTAAGGTATTGTGATGTGCAGCTTTATGGGATTTATGGTGATTTTTTCGTATACCCTCTCCCCATACCCATACCCATACCCACCACCTAAAATTTCCTTACCCACCACTTACACACCACCCATGGCAAGTGGAATTTTTCTTACCCATGCCTGCCCACCTGAGTATGTATTCAAACCCATCCCCATCCACTATAGCCAACTGGGTATACCCCACCGTACATTCACTCGTACGTTTAATTTTTTTTAAATCATACAATGTAATAAAATAAAATAAATATTATTATTTTTTTGTCGATAGTTTTTTAATAAAATTTATAAAATCAATATATTAGTACATTATAGATATAGGGTAGACAACTATGGGGCGGGTAAGACCACCTCCACGGCTCCACCTGCCCACCACCCATGGCGGGTAGAACTTTTCATACCCATACCCACCCACTACCCACCTATATCATACCCATACCCGTCCCAACGGGGGCAAATGCGATGTGAGACCGTATAATTTTACTCGTCTACCATCCCTATTCAAAACTATGTTTGGATCAAGGGAACTAGAGGTAAAGGAAAAAGGGATTTGGAGGGATCCATTTTCCTTTGTTTGGATAATAGTAAAAATTTTGGATAGGTAGGACTTGGAAGGAGCAGATTATGTTTCTTAATTTTGTTAATGGACGAATCTCTTCAATAGTGAAGATTTGGAAGGAAAATGAGTTTTCTCCTCCTCTTCTTTTCCTTCCTTCCCTCTTAAACAAACAAGGGAAGTTCTCCTCATAATTCTCTCTCTTTCCTTTTTCGTTTCCTTCCCTTCCCTTCTCTTCCTTTTCTTTCCCTCCTACATTGCTATCCAAACAAAGTGTAAGTGCCCCTTGCCATTTTGAATATTCAAAATGACTTTTTTTGTAATCTATTTTGCCTTTTTCCCCTTTCTTTTTCTCTCCTACATTATCTTTGGTACCTTTCTAAAAATATTAATTATGTGGAATTATTTTTTCTTTTGCCACTTTGTAGTGTTGTTCTCCTCTACCTTATATGCTTCCTATTTATTCCATTTTTTCACTTTAACTCCATTAAGTGGCTCTCACCTAGGGTGAGGTTTGGGAGGGTCAGTCAGAAGTACGCAACCTTACAAGCCATACACTTATTAATGATAAAACTAACAAAGAGGTTGTTTCTGGTTGACCCTTGGTAGCGAACTTCATGCGTAACTTCGCTTAAATAAGAAGTGCACATGATTTGAGACATTTTAAGCTTAATTGCCTGGTATTACTTTGTATGAAGGGGTTGGCGTTAAACTCTGCATTGAAAAAGCCTTAGCTGAAGCTGGCATTGCGAAGGAAGATATTAACTATATAAATGCACATGCTACATCAACTCCAACTGGAGACTTGAAGGAATACCAAGCTTTGGTTCGCTGTTTTGGTGATAATCCTGAGGTAACATTGGTATATATTTCATCGTTACGAGATATTCATAGTGATTAGTTATTTAGATTCTTCCATTCGCAGGTTAAGATAAACTCTTCAAAGTCCATGACTGGCCACCTTCTTGGAGCAGCTGGTGCCATTGAAGCTGTGGCAACTGTACAGGTAACCATGGAATAAAATAAAGGCTGAACTTTAATTTCAAACAAAAGTGTCGCTTTTCGTCCGAAAACCCGTCTTTGAATGTTCTTTTTCACTGATTCTTTATATGTGCAATCTTATAGGCAATACGGACAGGATGGCTGCATCCAAATGTCAACCTCGAAACTCCAGATGAAGGGGTGGTATGTTTTCTTTAAATATATTCCTCAAATCTTTTAGTTAAGTGTAGTGACAAATTTGTTCTGCATATTGCTACTGGCATTATAATCTTTCGTTTAGGTCACCAAGCAAAATATGGTTTGTGCACAAATTGGATGGATCACAAGAAAACATGGAATTATTATTTATCTGTCTTTAGTGCTTATTCATTATTTAAGTTGCTTAAATTCTCTACTACACTTGTGGTTTTTCTAAATACACTTTAGTTTACATGGAGAGAAGCTTTTGTCTTGTGCTATTGATGACACTACTCGACGTCTAACGAGTCTTAGTTGGTATGAGGAGTATTTATGAGGACTGTCTTGTGGCATTTCAATATCTTACTTGATGAAGTGATTATAACAGGACACTAAGTTGCTCGTTGGCTCAAAGAAAGAAAGACTGGAAATAAAGGCTGCATTGTCAAATTCATTTGGGTTCGGTGGGCAGAATTCATCAATCGTATTTGCTCCATATAAATAGCACGATTGTGCTGCCACTGCTTCACTTAACAATACTGCTGGTGCCTGAGATTACCAGGTTTGCTGCTTATCTAAGTATCTGGTAGCTGTAGAGTTTGAGTTTAACTTCTAGTGAACATATTACACGATACATCTCTCCGTTTACGTAGATATAATTGTGTAAAACGAGATCGGTTTCTAAGTTTGCTTTGCGAGTAGAAAGCTAGGGGAATTCATGAAATGACCATCCATTGTGCACCGCAACTTGTACATTTGTTACTGCTCACAAGTCGTAAGATGTAAAAAAACAAACCAACTACTAAAGATACTATACATGATTATATGCACTTTTTTATCACATTATAGTTGTGTCATGTGTGTTTACTGTAGTATCCTATGTTAGACTCGGGTACTGATGTCGGATATTGGTATGTATCCAAGTGTCGTATACCTTTAAATATTCAATTTTACGCCAAAAATAAAGTGTCTAAGTGTCTTGCCAATGTCCAAGCATCAAGGATCGGACACGGGTACGTGAAGCAAAATGAAGAAATCGAGTAACATAGGCAGTATCTAAACCAAGACCGCGTCAACTGTATCATGAGTTCATGACCATATAGTGAAAAATTTTGAGTTCAACGCGAGTGAAATATAGGCCAATGATCGCAAAATCCATTTGTGACCGTTACTTCGACTCTGAACGAAGCCGTATTTTTGCACTATATTCAGTATTGCATTTTTTGGTGCCTTGAGATTTCATTACCTTTTATGCTTCTACTTAGATTAACTTATGTCCATCTTTTATTTGCATAAACTGATGAATGACCATGATACTTGCTTGCAGGGTGCAATATTGATGTTTTCGTACACGAAACCTTGTGTTATTAAATGGGCAGACTACTGTAAGTATCTAACCTTGCATTCCTAGCGAGAAGGCATGAAGACATACAAGTGTTTTTTAACATGAAAGCATGCTTGATTTGAGGAAATGCTATATATGCTGCGAGCCATTTAGGAATAACAAGAAGGCTTGCTTATGGGGCCAGATTTATTGTCGTTCACCTTATTAGGCAGTTCATTAATATTGGATACACTAAATTGCTGTTGTTTAATTGATATTCAAGTGTAATAGAATTGGTTAATACTTTTTTTTTGTCTCGATGGAAAGTTCCTCAGCACGCAAGCATAGTCTCAGTCGTTCTCGATGAACGTATGAAGAACTGTTCAATGCTCCTCTTAGTTGGTCTTGGGTTTAGATTTTTGATTAAATGTTGATGTTCAATAGAATTATGCATCGACAAATAAAAGTGTGATTTCAAATTGGGTTTGCTTATTTTATTTGTGTCTTTTTAGTAAATTGAGTTTAAGTTCCACCGTTTTGACTTTTTGTATTTTGTCAATCTTTTTAGTTCCACGTCATTATTTTTGTTGAGAACGTCTGTATTTCTAGTCAAAATTGATTTTATCATTTTAGTAGTGTATGCCTATAAGCATGCATAGTCGCATTAATTATCTAAAATTGATTTTATCATTGTGAAACATGTAGACATGTAGTTGTACTTTTAATTAAAATCCATGTTATTTTAAAACAAAAAAACTAAGTTCATTACTCCCTGTATTTATAGGGCCTAATATATCAATCTAAATTACAAATAAGTTCAAAATATATAAAAAGATTAGATTTTTTGTTAAAATAAATAGAAAATCAAAACAAATCATCATCAACAACCTGCCCAATGTATCTCGCTCATAGAAAAATTATGGACAGGGTATGGGGAGGGAAGGATGGCGGCAACTCATGAGAGCGCGACTAAAGGAGTCCCTCGGTTCGAGAAAGATAATAAGACGTAGCTACTCGGAAGAGATAATTATTATCATCATCCTACCCGTTGTATCCCGCTCATAGAAAAACTATGGACAGGGTCTGGGGAGGGAAGGACGGCGGCAACTCATACCCATAAAGGAGAGCGCGACCAAAGGAGTCCCCCGGCTCGAGAAAGATAATAAGATGTAGCTACACGGAAAAGATAAATGGAATGCATATAAACAAAATAAATAAGTAGAACCAACTACAAAAGAAAACAAAACTAATAATAAAAGAAACGGGAGAAGCAAGATGGCAAGAACACCCAAAGGTAACCTAAGAGGACATCAGTAGTCTAAAACATGGATATGGCGCCTTCAACTATCTCTATTCCTAGTCAGGCCTTTAGAAAGGTTTAACTCATGTAAGTCAACTCTTATTTGCTCATCCCAAGTTCTCTTGGGTCTTCCTCAACTCCTCTTACCCTCTACTATAATGCTTTCTACCCTCCTCACTGGGGCGGCGAAAATCTTTCTTTGCACATGTCCAAATCCGAAAGAGATAAATTAAATGCATATAACTAAAATAAATAAGTAGAACCAACTACAAAAGAAAACAAAATAGAATATGAAACTAATAATAAAAGAAACGAGAGAAGCAAAATTAATATTGGTTGTATTTAATTTAGTTGTACAATTCCAAAAATAAACCTCACAGTATTATGTAAATTAATATTGGTTGATAATTATAATCGGCGCATAGTTCGCATAAAAAGTTGATAATATAGTCATAATATTCTTTACAATAAGCAAGTTTCTTGATACCTATTCATTATTGTTCTATTTTTTATTATTATTAATGGATCACTCTTAATTTGTATTTTATTCATAATTTATAAATAAAAATATAGTCAAGTGAAATCTTATTTGATTCATCTCGAATTAAATTTTATTAACATCAACATTTTATAATTATTAATTAATCAATAACAAGTTGAGATATTTATGATTGAATATATATATTGACAAACATGAAAAAGCAAATGAGACAATAATAGTGAATAGGAATGTGACATAGTCGCATAGGATTAGTGTTTAGCAACCCTTCATCATCATGATTAGTTGATGGTTTGATTTTGCTTGTTCATGGAATTTTATGCTCGAGTATTTCCATAGTTGGTTTTTATAGAAGCATAAAATTCAAAAAACAAAATTCAAGAAAAGGAGAAAGAATATTCATTCGGTTTATATCATTAAATACACCACAGCTCATGACATAATTTCTAAAATAAAATGCATCCTTTTCTTTCAAAATTGTAAAATCAATTACATTAGCGTACAACAAAGGGTAATTTTTTTCTTTGTCAACCTCCTATATTTTCCCTATAATAAATCAAAAAGAACAATAATCAAAATCTCGAATAAGCGTTCTCTTGAGAACGCACACGCTTCAGACTGAATACGTAAAATCCTTTTATTTCTTTTTGTGAGCCTTTTTCATCTTGCTCCTCACAGAAAGTGCACTCGCGACACTCCTTCCTTCAAGCTTCTTTGTCAACTTTACCACACTAGACATACCCTTTCTTGCAGCAGCTCGATGCTCAGGTCTACGGCTCAGCATTTTACGATCTAAAGGCCAGTATGCATATGGCTCAAGTTTTCCCTTCTTTTTCACATCCCCACGAGCCTTCTTACTAGCATATTCCTTTCCTGTATAAGCCCAACCAGAATCGGATGTTTTTCTGCGCTTCTGGGCTTTCTTTGAGTTTGTAGAGGCATAACTACGGATTTCGGATTTATCTTCATCAGATTCATGATCATACGATTTGTCTTTCTTTGGTCTTCCTCCTTCATGCACTACTAGTCTTCCATCTTCATCGAATTCTGGCTCGTCATCTGAATCATGCTTCCTTTTTAAATTCCCGCCTGAACGAAGGGCTAACCTGGTTTTTTGCTGATCTAGAAGATCAAGAGGTTCATTTTCTAACTGATCAAGAGAGTCTTCCAATAAGGTTCTTGCAGACCTTGTTTTCTTTGACCTAAGTAGATACCAAGTATTAGATAACAGCTGAAGTTCAAACCACTAAATACAATGCAACTATACAGGACAAAGAGATTCCTGTCTGAATTCTATACTGTCAGAATACTTCAGTATTCTATCTCTCATCATTTGAGTCTATATAGACATATCGTAAACTTAATTGACGTGAATCAACTCCACACAAAACTGATTTGAAATCCAAATAGACAAGTAAAAAAACACCAAACAATGCCACAACATAGAAAATTAAACTTGAATGACTTTGACCGGTTAAATGAAGAATATTGTTTACAAGTAGACAACTAAACGTTCAATCTGGAAACTTTTAATGACCAATGTGTGTAACAAGCCAAACCCAAACACAATCCTTGGCCAGAGAAGCCGCTAACAAAATAAAAAACTAGATTGAAAATATTATATTGGGTTTGTCCCAATTACTTTGCATCCTTTTCTCCTTAGGTAATAATCCCCACAAGTCCCTTATAATCTCATCAACAAATTCATTCTTCTAATCTTATTCACTTATTTCTTCAGCACACTTGTGATTTATCTCATTCAGCGACTAAAATTTAATATTTACACCTCAAATAAGAGGCGTTATTTAAATGGAACAAAGGGAGTAGAATGCCAGTCACTAACCTTAAGGAAGGTGCTTTAGAATTTAACTTTGAAGATAATTTGCTCCTTCGACCAAAAGATGTCTCTGCATCCATGTCATCTCCATCACTTGTTTCTTCATCAAAGTCTGAGAATATCTTTGTGTGACCCCATTCACTTTGTCTGCAAGTTGTAAGCGTACATGTCAATGCAAAAACAGTTGCTACACACGAATACCACAAGAATATACTGCTATGAATGAAAAAATTCATACGAGACCAAGGTGACTTTACTACTATCAGACCATTTTTAAAGCATCATAATAAAGTATTCTAAATCCACCTCTACTACACTATTTACACCTTACTTCTCACTTAAATTCTAACAAATTCTTATCATTAAACCATCATGAGGAAGTTAGACGATAAACTATAAAGCAATCAGAACTTTCCAAATAATTCTAATGAATAATTAATCATCATAGAATAATGCCTTTTTCTCATCTTGTTTGTCCTTGGCTCATATATAGACCTCAAGTACAGAGCCACAAAGGAATGTCTTGACAAAGAACTTCTTTAATCTGTAAGTAGATATCACGAAAACAAAGGTTTAAGTCTTACCTGGACATGGTTGCTTTTGAATGATAGGATCTCGTCTCGGAATTGGCTGCAATTTTCCTCTCTCTCCGTTCCTTTATCTGAAAAAAATTCAAAAATTAACCAAACCACAGAAAAAGGCACAATCATGCAATCCATAGTAAAAATTTTGAGAAATATACAAAAATACTCATGTGTTCACCTTACGGATATTAGTGAGGAGTTTCATGTGTTCTTCAGGCATTACAGCCTTAACAGAGTCAATGCCACATTTCTTAACAAGCATCTCCAAAAGATTTTTAACCTAGCAAAGAAAGTAAACCAAGTTCGAAAAGCTTAAATATTGAATACAAGAGCTTAATTAGAGCTAAAGTAACCAAGTTTGAAAAACTTTGACATTAAAACAAGAACTTACTGGACCTACAAGTCTCTACTAAAAAAAAAAAACAAAGCACAACACTTGCAATCCAGGCTGATTGGCAACTACAATGCTAGAAGAAAAATGGATAATGAGTCCTATTCCTTCTTGGTATAAGATTTATAATTACAACAAACGACACATAACATCACCAAATATTTTTTCACAAGATGGGGTCTACATTAACCATAATTTTATTTTATTTCTGAGGTGGTTCAATCATTTCAGCCTAATCTACATGCTCCCATAAGTCACGTTCTTCACAACACTCCAACCATCAAGTCCTCTTTAGCTTCCATCGACTGGTTCTAATGCCTCTTTCTAAATCCACTCTTCTTAAGTTGCATTTTCAATCCTCTGTTGTATAGTCAATGTGTCACTACAACCTTCTTTTTACATGTATTCATTACCAATTTGATATTCAACCTTACTTTTGCACAACTCCAAGCCTACTAAACTCTTAAGGAATTGAGAAAAAGCAGAACCCACAATCACACAATACATTAAAAAAAACACCCAGGAAGACTCAATAAAGGCAAGTTCAAGAGAAGCTCAACAATCTGCCTCAAATATTGCAACCAGATATATACACAATTTCTCCAAAATAATATATAGATAAACAAATTCCAGATTCAATTCTTTGATCCGCTTGCACATGTGACAGTATCATATGACGACACTAAGCACAGCCACATTGCAACTTGTGATCCTGATTTTCTAACATGGATCCAATAGCAATACAAAAAGGGGAGGGAAAAAGGTCAAAGGAAAAGCCAGGAGTTAATCTTATGCTCATCAGCTAATGGAAGCTGAGCAAATAAGCTATAGATGTCATGGTCCTATATAAGATTCATACAAAAGGAAATGACAGAAGTTATCATGCCTAAGAAAAAAATGATTCAAATACAAGGCAGCCCAAAAACAGAAAGATCTGCTAGTGCAGGATACAGACCTTAGCTTTGAAATGATTCTTAGTATCATCCTGCCACTTCAGAAGGCCTTCAACTAGAAGTTTCAGGTGGTTTTGCAGGATCTCAGCTTGTGATTTTGCAACTAAAACCTTAAGTAGACCTAAATTGGCCTGAAACAGACCATGCAGTCAGAAAAGTTATTAGATACTTCAAATCAATAAGAAAAACAAAGCAGTGACATCAGGTAACCAAATGATCTGAAAATAATTCATCTACGGCCAAATGGGGCATACCTTAACGATTTCTCTATTCTTCCTTTGTAGAAGAAGAAATGAAGAGGGAAGCACACTGTATGCACTAGAAAGAAGATCAGAGAATTCATAAGCCAACCGAGCCAATCCTTTCACAGCAGCACTGATCATATGAGGAGTCTCACCAGCAAGGCCTCCAGCTATCTGTAAGCAAAGATGAAACCACATTTTGTCATCATTAAAAAGTAAATTTATAGTGATCCTGATGCAAATGCAACAGCCTGTTGGTTTAATATCATTATTTTTCTGAACCTCAAAAGTAAATTGATAGTGATCGATCACCTTCAGTCTAATATTAAATTGTAAGAATGTATTTTTGAGCTTTAGTCCAAATCACTCTAGTCCAATATTAGACTTTGGACAAAAAGATCTCCAGCTAATAGTCCATAATCACATTTAGTTTTGCACACTGAAGAGTGAAATAAAATAGATAATGCATAAAAACTTTAAGATCCTTATGTAGCTCACATATACAAATGACGTTGAGAGTTAAGGCTTTGGCAGCCAGCTAACTATTAAGCAGAACATATTTAACATTATTATACGATGTGCAGGCTTACTGAAAAATAATTCACATATGATATGTGTTTTCAAGTGCAGAACAAAATAACCTATGTCAATATACAATTATTGTTCAGTCTCACTACTCTAGGTACAATAGATATCAGTTTATAAATAATTAGAAAGAGAAATAAATGAGATGGATAAAATGACTTAACAGAATCCAAAAACGGCAAATAATTCACATACCAAATTGAAGAACTGAAGTAAGTTCTCTTTTTTCCCACCGCTCTCCTCGTCTCCGCAAGCATGACCAATTTGGACAAGAATATCATAAGCCTTATTTCTGGTTTTCTTGTTTACCTGCAAAAATAATTTAAATGGAGCACAACATAAGAAACCTAGTTACAGAAATAACTGAACACACAAAATGAGAAACCTATCAGGAACAAAAGGATTGACAGGAATAGAACAAGAAATCCAAAATGTCAATGTACAACAAAATTAGATGTCAGGACTCGGGAGATTCAAAAAAAATATGTTTCAAAGCCAAAAGTTTCTAAGCACCAAAAAGTGGAGACAAATCAAGTTCCAAAAAAGAAATAGTCATTTCAATAATAAAGACAAACATCAACTATCATAAATATCATTTTTTTCCATCAAAATATATAAGACACTCCCTCGGTTTCTATTTGATGTTCCCATAAGGAATGTTCACGGGAATTAACAATTAAGAAAAGTTATACCTTTTAATGATGGAGATATTATTATATTGAACCATAAAATTAATGGGAAAAAGTAGGGAGCATAAGTGAAAAAAATATGGGGACCACAAACATTAAATTAAAAAATGTTAAAATTAAGTACGTGAAAAACATGTTGAAACAATAAGCATTACAAAAATGTTCAAATGAAGTTAATGGCAAATATGTGGGGACCATAACTAAAGGGAGTACTATATAGCCACAACATTTGGACATTTGACACTATTTATCACCCAACTTTAACCAAGTCAAATGAAGAAGTCTAAGAGTTATATGTATCTAAAGATTATCCAAGGACAAATAGTGAGTTCGTGAACACATATGGGGAAAAATGTCACAAATAATATAGAAGGGAGAGTATCTTTACTTCTAAACATGTAGATATAAATATATAATGATTAGTAACAATGCTAACGGAATAGAGCCAATTCACAACTTATATTATATTCATTATGTGCAAAATTCATTGACAAAGGAAGGAAGTTCCCCGTCTACCATGTCAAAGATTTTTTTATCAAAATATATGATACCCTTATTATATCATCACTAGACAACAATGCATATAAACAAAATTACAGTAAAATTATCTTTTCTTCCTTTACACACTGGTATAGCAAATGTAAATAATAGAATTAGGTCTTGTCTCAATTGGGGAGCAAGTACAAGTTTTCCAAGGACCCAAGTTTGATTCTCACGTAGCCATCCCCTTCCCTAAGCCTACTCTGTGATATAAAAATTAAAATTAAATATTATAAAATAGGTAATGTAGATAAAAAGGCGTAAGGCACATTAAGGCAAACGAGGTCCTCGACCAACAAGCAATGTAACAAACACGAGTCTTAAGGTACCGAACTTTTAAACAGATGGTAATGTGCAAACAAAGTTCCAGTTGTGCATGGAAAAAACGGCTATAACGGAGAAATAATGCGAATTGCAGCCAATGCGGTGTAATTTTTGAAAAAAAATTCACATAAGGGGAGTTTTGAACTTATAATTGCATTTTTGTTGTTGAACTATTATCATGGCTATAGCTATTGTAATTGCAATATTTGAGGTTCTTTTAGTGTATAATTAATTAACTTATTAGTTATACGTTAATAATTTTGCTTATCAACTAAAATTATGAGTAATTATAATTTAAGCGATTGTATTAATTAAAGTTAATGGGTGAGACAAATAACGTTGTAATGGTGAATTATCGTTATAACGGTAAAATAACAACTCGTTATAAGTTATGTAACGGTCAACGCGGCGTTTTGACCATGAAATTTCATGTACAGTCATATAACGGGATTAAACATCGTGACACCTCTCAAACAGGTTACATAATGGACATTACGTAACGTAACAGAGGAGTTTTTATTCTATGGTGCTCTTTTCGCGACAGGCGTGTGTCAATCTGCACTTTAGTTGCACCTTACTGAAATCAACTAACCAAGGCATAGAAAAGCGTTAGGGGCCTTAGGGTTGTCACACCTCGAACCTAAGCGTCTAGATGTGCCTCAAGCGTACTTTTTAAATGATTGGTTCAACTGACTATTGACTTAGATGATATGGTGTTTACTCAGGAGTCAGGAGAGTGAGAAAATCGCATTTTTAATCAAAAGGTGAAATCTGGTCCTTATTAATGCTAATCTGACATGAACCCAACTTATTAGTGTTAAAGTATGTACCAAATTCTAAAGCTAAAATGAATTAAATATTACTCGAATTGAACGCCACTCAAGTTAACTTGCACAGAGCACGTAAATGTTTCATATAATTTGTAGCAGTTTCAAGAAAGAAAAGCATACATGGGGAAATCACTAAAATCATTGTAAAGATCTAAGAACTATGTTATGTTCACATTACCCAACTTCATATCTCTCTTTTCATCAAAGCATCCTTTAATGTCATGGCATATTTCTATATTGGATCCTTTTATTTTCATTGCATATTTCTATTATATTGCATTATTCGGAAATAATTATGATATTTTACAAACCTCGGATACAAGTAAGCGACATAACAAATCCAAAAGAAAATTCTCTTCATCCCACTCAATTTGCCACATTTTCTATTTTGGGATGTCTTGCTATTTTGCATCATTAACTTAATTGGAAATGGACCCTATCACATTCTTTTAATGACACCCATACATTTCAACTCTCTTTTACTATCATCCGCACCATTCATTCTATCTTTATCTATCATCAAATCCCCACATTCCCTTAAAAATCAACTCATTTGCAATTGATGTAAATTCAAGGGCTATAGTATCATTAATCATAAAACAAAACTCATACCTCCTTCAGAGCAAGTACAATTTCTGTTAAGAATGAACTGATAATTTCACCCCTTTTATGCTCTGCTCCGTCCTAAAGGAAAAAAATAACAAAACAAAATTATACAGGGACACGAGTCATCTTCAAATAAAATGGTTCATATAATTGTTTTTTTTTGATGATTGGCAATTAAGATAAACCAAAACCTCGGCCACATGGACAATAAGGAAATACAAGCAGTGAAGCCTATGACGTTTAGCTGAGAAATGGCATGAAGGCAGCACTTCGATCATCAACTTCAGAAGCTCTTCAAGCTTTCTTGAAATAAAACCATCAGAATTCTACCAATAACGCCAAGTCAAATAAACCGTTAAAGAAGATATACAATTAAAAAATTTCACATATTGCTAATAAATAATGATTTTGTCCAGTCATTGAACCTCTTGCTGATAAAAAGATTAGCAAAATCAAGCATTAGTTATCCTTCCTATTTTGATCACAAGTATATTCATTTTTGCATAAATGATAAAAAGCACCATTTATTTATCTTTGTGTCACATGATTCACTAATCTCCTAGCAAATCGCAAATCGAAAAAAGCCAATTATGGTCAAATTGGGCTATTTTGGGTCATTTTGACCAAATCACGAATTCAAAAAGTAAATTAACTAACGAATTACGGTACAGTGATTGTCTCCTCTCCCCTCCAAAATACAACAAAAAACATTAAGGGAAAGAAATTGGCAAGTGCGCCCACGATAATGTATAGTTCACTTCCAAGATAATAAAAACAATTTTGAGCTACACATATTGACCAATAGAAGCCACATCGAAAATTCTAGTCAAGGAACCCTTCACCTAAAAGCATCTCTGTCCAACTAAACTTAACACCCTATGCCGTAGGCCCAATTCATATAACTACCATATAACTGCTCACATCCAATCTACACCATATCCTCAGCATGCTATATATAATTACCTAAATAGATGTATCTTTCATAATACCAAGTACAAGATGGTGATAGTTGAAATATGTGAAAAAAAAATTAAAAAAAATCAAAGTTCCAAAACTAGAGAGATTAGTCACCTTGAGGATTATTGAAAGAACTTTGTAAGCTTTCTTTTGGATCAAGCCATCTACATCCTGCAGCTCATAATACCAAAGATTTCACAAGATCAGAAAGATACTACAGTTAAAACATAGAAGAGAAATCAGTAAGCTAAACACCTTTAATGCTGGAATTATTGCAGTAAAAAGGACATCAGTCTCCTGAGGCCCCAAACCAGGCAAAAGTGAAACTGCCAAATCAAAAAGCTGCGCTCTGCAAAAGTCAGGAAAGAAAAGGGGCAGTAATCAATTATTATATTGAACCCGGACATCCTTAAACAAACAAATTTATAGGCACATATATAAACTTTTAGACAGCAATACAAAAGGAATGCAATTGACAAGAAAGAAACGTAACATACCTCTCACGAGAAAGCGAATTAGAATTGACTGAAGTGTCAATCTGCATCGAATTACTACTGTTCTCTGCTTGATTAGCACTCATGGTAACCTTCAAAAGTCGTCTCATTTTATTCTTAAATAAACTTGAGACGACATCCTGGCCTGCTATCGAAGCAAATTCACCAATACTAGTCTGGAATCATGTCAAAATTGATGTAAGCTACAAAAAAAGAAATATTCCAACAAGTTGAATAGAGCGAAGCACTCATTTAGTCATTGGTTACCAATGTCAGGTATGTTTGTTGCTTAAAAGCCGCTCAAAATAGTAAGATAAAGACATATCATGTGGATCCATGCTTCCACACTGTAAATCCCACGTGAAACAAAAGGTAGCCAAGTCCTAAAATAGTGAGCCCAAGCAGCATACAAAGAAAAGAAAAATTCTACATGGTAACCGTTTACTATTGGCTATTTTACATGGTAACCCTGGCCTATGACATGATATACTAATGTGACTTTTGTTGACATAAACCATTAAGTGACCGTAAACCAAATAATTACCTAAATACCCCTGAAAAATCCAAAATCCAAGTTCCCTTTTCTTTCTTATTCAATGGAATCTCCCCATTCTTCTTCCTATCTTTCTTCTCCTAAGCAATCCAGAAACCCCAAATCCCCCTATTTAAGATTCCTTCCCGCTTGGCTTCTTTCTGAATATGAAGATATATTGGATTGGTTTTCAAGCTTTTTCTCGGTAGGTATTACTCATTAAAACATCAATTGATTCATATGGCTTGCTTTAATTTACTTGCATTACTTATCAGCCTAATTATTTTTTCAATTTTGATAACTTTGGGATGATTAGTTTTACAACTCATTTGCTTGCTGATGACATTGGTCAATTTGGGTGACATTAATAGGATTTACCAACCATCAGGAGATGCTTTGTATTCTAAAAAAAACAAGGCCGCATCCATGGCATGGCCGCGTTGTAAAGGTTTTTTTGAAAAAAAAAAAAAAAGCGCTATTTACTGTGTCATAAAGGTGTAAAAAACACGTTTTGGCCGTATCAAGGGATATCTTATAGTTTCAACAGATATTTAGGTGTTACGATAACCGCATTACTCTCGTTACCGCATCACCGTTTTATGACCACGATTGCAACCTTCACCACATTTTTACACTATGACTTGACTGGTTGACACTCGAACATTTCAAAACTTGGATAAGCAACAACATGCCAATACCTTAGGAGATATGCAACCTTAGACTTGCAGTAACAAAGAGGTTGTCTTATCGACCCTTAATTACAAATATAGAATTCAACAACTTCGATGAACATAAAATTGATAAGCAACAAAGAAAAAACACAGAAGTCTACCTGCAAACTTCCTCCAGGATCGTTTGTAGATTTCAGGAAAACTTTGGATAAAACTGACAAAAAATCACTGGCAGAAGACTTGAGCACATTCAAATTAGTAGAAGCTACCTCTTCACTATAACGAGAAATTGCTCTCTCGGTGGAAAGATTTAATTTATCACTGGGTAAATAATTTTTTCCTTCAACAATGCACTTGTTTTGCTGAATGAGGATTTGCAAACTGGAACAAACAATTCCATGAAGATCAGGTTCTTCACTCAGAACATTGCACAATACTTTCTGAAGAAGTTTGAAGCTTTTAGCAGTGTCCGATGGATAGTTGCAAAATGAAGGCAACAAGGACCAGACTTGGTACACCATCCTGTCAGCATATCTTGATGACTGAACTTGCCCCTCAAGTTTAAGCTGACAAAGTACTTTGATTTATCAATGAACAAAAACAAACATAATGGACAATTTATGCTTTCAAAGTAGCAAGACTAAAATTACCTTGTGAGATTTCTGTTTAAGATTTCCAATAATACCCAGAAAAGACTCAACATAGAACCTCAAACTTGCACCCACAACATACTGTTTTAGAATTGGAAAAAGCCAATCATTTATCTCGGATAAATTATCAGCTTCCAATTTCAGTGGAAGAATTCTCAAAAATATTTCAGGCCCCATTGCTCCAAGAGCTGATCCAATGCAATCATGCAGCTGTTCCATGTCAAGCAAGTTACAAAGTAAGACACTATGACGAAGGAAAGAGGGGGGGGGGGGGGGGGGGGGGGGGGGGGGGGAGAATCACTTTTACATAGTTTCTAAAAAAAGAAGAAAAAACCTTGATATGCCCATACATAACAACTCAACAATCAGTTATCCACATATTGGTGTATATAGAAACAATGGAAAGCACAAAATGTTATAGACAATCTCATATGTTGATAGGACATATCCAGCCCCATATTTTAGGATTTATGCTTTGGCATTGTTGTTGAATTTCGTATCTTTCACGATGACAAGACTATACACCTCTTGATGTCTTTTGGGAAAAAAAAGATAAGTAACCGACTAACCACTAGTATTATAACCAGAAAAAGCCAAACATATTTACTCAACTAAAAAGGTTCAAGGGGGAAAAACGATTAACATGTAAAGTTGCTACTAATATAATATTTTCTCATTAAAGAAACACTCCCGCTACTTCATTATGTTCGTTTTACTTTTCTTCACAAAATTTCCAAGACAAGGGAGGCAACTAATATAGATATGAAAATTGAAAATGACACCCATGTGGCAACATAATTTGGGTTAATAGCAATAATAGGAAGAGCATGTCTCTAGAGAGGGGCAATTGGGTAATGAGAAATACTATTTTAGACTAGCTGACCCCATATCATTGGGATTGATGCTTTGGCAATGTTGTTGACATAGATGAAAACAAATAAGAACTTTGATTTCATTAACCAGAATATAAAGCATATCAGATATAGATAACAGGCACTAACAAATAAGCATAAAATTCAGATACGAAAAGAGCATATTTCTAGTTTACACGAGCACTTGGCAGAAAAATTTGCTTGGGACTACATACCTGATCATTACCCGAATTTTCAGACTAATCTAATCAATTAGAATAATTCAAAGTTTAATCATATTGAATCTATGGTGCTCCTATTTTAGTAAAGCAGGGTTTTACAGAAATAAATAGTATGGACATGGGCTTACATCAACACATCACTAAGAATCAATGGCACAGAAAAAAGTTAAGAGGTAACCTGTTTCCTCTCTGAGAAATCTTCGCCACTTTCCTTTTCAATGTTTGCCAAGCCCTCCAAGGTGCTCCTTAAAAGGACAGAAGAATGTTCACCTAAAATAGTTGCGCGCATGGAATTAAGAAACATTGTAGGTGTGAAGAAGAGAAAAATACAAGAAAAGGTCCTACCAGGAAAGAGGTAGGGTAAGAAGGCCACATTAACTAAAATTAATATGAAGGATTACCTAATTTGTCAAACATCAAAGAGACAACCTGAAAGGCCATATCCCACTCACTACAATATCTATTGTCCAGCAATGTCCCAATAGTGGCACATATTTTCTCAATAGTAGACGGTGCAGATTTCCGATTGTTGAGGTGTGAATTATTTTGTACTTGGTCAATGCCTTGTTTTATGAGGTCTTCATCAACACAAGCTTGGATAAGGTTCTTCATTGCCTCAGTTGCAGCAAATTTAGCTTCTTCGAATCCAGATCCAAAAATATCTGTGAAGTAAGCAATTTGAATGCAACAAACATATTGATCAAAGATTGCCACGATTCTTTAACTCCATACTCAAAAATGTGAAGGGGGAGAAAAACAACCTTGCAAAGCCTTAAGAACAAGGAGAAGTTTATCAATGGCAATTTGTCTATTGAGATTATAAACTTTCCTCATTCCAACATCCAAGAGACGAGCTGTAAAGGTCATGCCATCAGCTGATGTCTCCTCCATAGGAACTAAAACAGCTAAAGAGCTTAATAGATCTACCAGCTCTTCAGATTTAACTTCCACGCTAGGGTCAAGGCAAAGGATATTCAAACTATCTGTTATACGCCTTGTGACAAGGGGCTTACGTACACCCAAAAGGGTTTTGTAGTACTTCAAAATGACAGTCTTGTATTTCATTGAGATATAGGGAAGAAAATCTTTAAGAGCTTCAAGGACATGCAAGATCTCCTGAGCTCCTTTCTCAGCAGTAGCACCTTTTGATTCTCCAGCAAGAAGTAGCGATTTCTCAAACATGTTCGTAAACCCTTCACTTGCAGGTACCAACAATGGTGTTCCCTGAAAGCTTTGCAAAATATCTCGAATACAAGTATGTGATTGCCTCCTCACCTGCAAAATCCAAACATTCAAATGTTACCTGAGACATGAGCACATAAAGAAACTAATTGGTAAGGTTATCACATAAGCTAATGCTCTTCTTCAGCACCAATAAAATATAATTTTTGTTCACCCAAGGAACCATAGCAATAGAACATCATAAAGTTTGAAGAAAATCACATTCACGAGAACTGATTAATCCCACAAGATATTGGCCTGTCAAATGAGAGGCTCTAGTGACAACAACTGATATTCTTTTAAGTTTTGAAATGAGAGGGTCCCTTGACAACAAACAGATGTCTTGTGAGTTTCTAAATTTTTCATACACTGGTAGTTTCGACAACATACAGCGCTACATCAGACACATATCAATGAGTGCAAGTTATAACTCAATATACCACAAGCATTACAAATATGAACCTTTTAAACAAACGACAACAATACAACAACCTCCAAACTTAAGCAATGCCATAATGCTGAGGGAAATGAAAAAAACATTTCAACAATGCTTAAAACCATCCCAAACAACAAACTCAAAAATTTGGCAATACCCGAACACATCTCAAACAGCAAACTTGAAAACTTTAGGTACCATTCCTATCAATCTTGTTTCGACGGATTTTTCTAAAATAAATAAATTAATTAATTAATTAATTAAAACATGTTCTATAGGATCATTTTATAAATCAACTTTTACCCAACTTTAACCAAACGGCAATGGTAAATGGGAAAGACACTTTTTGTGGTTTTACAGATTCTTTTTACTTCTACCAAACAACTCTCTTTCTTCGTCGTTAGTTTCCTCTTCCTCCCCATGCAACCTCTAGCTTGTTTCAGTAATGATTACCATAATAATACACAGTGGGATTATTGAGACTGCAAATTCTAGTTACCAATGGCATATTTCATATTTATATTGAAATTTTAGGGAATCAACAAATCAGGTGGCCTTCTTTCAAGGTATTTCAACTTATTGTTCCTCCTTACTGGTTCCCTATTTTGTTCCCAGCACACCTCTTCTTTCTTTCTTCCCTCAAAATCAAATATCATATAGGTATTAATAAATTATTATCAATACTAACTAAGCTCTAATTTCTCAATCCTTCAACTTTGTTGGGCTCTTTCTCTTAATACTTACCAGATTATTCCTAACTGCATTTCATCCATTTGGATAACAATAAGGAAAGGGAGGGAAATGATGGGAAGTGAATTGGAAGGATGAACTCCTATAAATTTTTAACAAAACTAATCCTTCCAACATTAAAAAGGTTTGTAATCCCCTTCCGTTCCTTCCAAAAAGGAAAAAAAGAATTTGAAATCTGCTTTTTGTTTCATCGAAACTGAAAACTTGAAATACAAACCAACTGAACAAACCCTTAGCAACGCTGCAATTACACTCAAAATAACACATTCAAATGTTTGAGCAACGACGGAAAACCATTTGGAATCAACGAAAATCAAAAGCACAATAATTTAAGCAAATATAAAATATTTCAGCAAATTGAAGATTTATACAAATCACAGAAAAACAAAGAAATACAAATAAATCCCATGTCATTGATCAATCGAACAAACATCAAATAATACACCCACAAAGGCAAACGAATAAACACAAAACATTTATAGAAGTTACGAACATAATTACCTTAGAATCCGAATTAGTGACAAAACCAAGAAGAAATCCATAAAACTGCTTAATCTCCAACCAATTCAAAGAGTCTCTAATTACCAACAATCCCGAAACGCAATTCAAACCCGATACAACACCATCAGACAAAAAAGATTCAGCACGCTGTAGAACCCTAACCAATAACTCCAGCAATAACAACTTCTTCTTCCTCAAAATCCCAACCGAGATTCTCGGCATAATCATAGAAAGCAAAGTGAGAAGCGCATTAACAGTATAGTTAGGGTTCGAAGAAGAAGAAGAGGAGACAGAAAGACGATCAAGGGAAGCAACAATGGAACCAAAATAAGCAATAGGAGAAAGAGTAACGTTTTGGTCTTTGAGTTCTTGTGACATTGCGCCGATAATGGAACAAAGATGGAGATGCTGTTCGTCATTGGAATTGCTGAATTGATTGAGGATTGAAGTGCAGAAATCGTCGTCTTCGAGAAGTAATTCATCTTGCAATTCAAGACCTTCCATCTCCATGATTGAGTAGAGATGAAGAACAAATTAAAGGCCTGGGCTGCTGACTGCTGGAGCCTGGAAGTGAAGGTGTTAGGTTTTTAAAGGGTTTAGTTGGTTAGTTCCTTATTCTCGGATTTTTTTTATTTTTTTTTTTTTTGTTGAATTGTTTATATTGCCTTTTTTAAAAGAAGTTGTTTTCTCACAAAAGAAAAAAAAAATAAAAGAAGTCGTTATCAATTAATGGGGGGTATTATATATTGATTCTTGTGATTATTCTAAACATAAATTTATATTTTTTTCTTTCTTAAAGAGTTTTTTAAGCTTTTTGAATTTTTGAAACAATAATTTCTTCAAAGACATGTTAATTTATTTATATTATTGACGTTAGTGATTATTTTTATGTACAATGAGATTAAATTAAAATTTTAAAATTTATTACAAATTTTTACATTTTTTATATTTTCACTAGCAAATTAATTTAGAAACAATTAGTAGAAATAATTTAGCATTCTACCCATATATTGGGTTTTAAAGTCTTTTATTGTGAGAGAAGTCTTCTTATTAATTTAATGGTAAAAAGATATATAACGTCATCAAACAACAATGTATAGAGAGAAGGTTTCAGTGTCAATATCCTTTATAATGATCGTGACTTTTTCTATATAGAAATTTATTTAATTAAAATTATTTTGTATTTGTTCAATTGTTACTCTGTGCTAGATGTCGGATGACAGTTTTATCAATAAATTATTAGATTCCTTTAAAAAAATCTTACCTTTGGATTTACTCTCAATAATCCTAATAAATGTGTTCCCCTAAAATAATATTACTAATAATTATTAATCTAACCTGCTAAAAGTAATATTAATTTAAAAAAATTAGAAAAAAAAATTAGAACTTGTTTTGCTTTTTTCATACTAAGGGCAAAGGTTGATTTATTAAAAAAATAATCTAAAATTAAGATTAATCATAGCAGATAGGTAAAAGATTAAATTATTAATATTATTTTTCTTTACAAGGAAAATAACAAACAATTAAAAATTTTCAGCAATCTTAAACAAACTATTTATAATAATTAAAAAATTAAACATTATAAATAACAATAATAAATTAATTAACTGAAAATCATCAAATATAAATAAATTATAATAATAACAGTATTTAAATAATAAAAAGAAATTAAATATAAATAAATATATGAATAAAATTAAAAAAAATTAAGTCGCACAAAAAGAGTAATTACACATAGATTACGTTGAGTCACATGTTTTGTGCGATTCAGTATATACGTTAGATGCAATAAAAGCATTTCAGTAAAAAACTTATTAAAAGGAAAGACGATACAATAAAAATGATAATAAGATATTAATTCAGCATGTAATAAAAGCTAAAAGTTATTTGTAAAATGATTATGAAGGATTTATAAGTTTTTTGGTTGTGTCGTATGAATGTATTCGTTGAAATTACAAACTCGTAGCTAGCTTTGAGGTAATTAAATGCACGTCTAGTTTGAGTCATTTAATATTTATAGTTTTTTTTAGAATTATCGCTAATAATTATAGCCAACTAGCCTAATTAACTTTAATGGGAGATTCAGATAACGTGTTTGATTTATATTTTACCTTTGACGGGAGATTAGATAACTTGGGAGATTAAAAATTTGTAATCCATTAATTGTTTTAATTAAAATTCAATGGTTTAAAATTAATTAGCTATTTATTTTATTTTCATAATTAAACCTAATAAAATTTAATTTACATGTTAAGTATTTAAAATCTTAAAATCATTCAAAGTTATTTTTACATATCATAATGATTTTTTCGAAAACCAAACGTCGCAATCAACTTTATGAGACACATGCTTCGAATATCCAATCGAAATGACTACTTATTCGCCTATTTTCAAGGCACACTAATAAGATATTTAACGTTTTTATCAATGCTAACAGTTTTATTAAAAACAAACACCCAATCATCCATAAGGGAAACATACTTTGAAATCCCATTTTAAATGAGATACGTATTCACCTATTTTGGAGGCACACAAATTAAAAAGATATTCAAAGATGTATTTACCGGTGCCAACTGTTTTTTCAAAGACGTTGCGGACATCTTTAAGGGGCACGTACTTTGATGATTCGGGTCGAAATGAGATACGTATTCACCTATTTTCGAGACAAACATATCAAATAGATATTTAGCGCAGTTTTTACTAGTGCTAGTAGTTTTTCTTTGAAAAATCAAACATTGTGATCATCTTTTAAGGGCACATACTTTGAAAATTCTATCGAAATGAGATACTTATTTGTTTATTTTCCAAAGTACATAAATCAATAAAAAATTTAACATGGTATTTATTGGAGCTAATATTTTTTTCTACTAACGGGCATCGTGATTGATTTACGCAATTACGCAACACAAATCATAGGAAGGACGATGTGGATTCTTAAGAAGGAAGATTATGATGCAAGAGAGGTTGTTGGTAAGGTGATTTGTCACAAGGTTGGCTTTGGCTTGATAAAGTTGATCAAAGATGGATTGATAACTGGATGCCTTGGAACTCTTGCAACTCTATGATTATGGACTTTGATTTTCTGGTTAGTTAATAATTTTCTATGTCATTCAATGTGCTACAGCCGAGGATTGTTCCTACCCTTATAGGCTATATGTAAACAATACCGCTCCACTTGCAAGCATAAAGTCAACAACTTTGTAGGGGACATAAGCATTAATATAAGAATGTTTGCCTTGAGGTTTTTTTGATAAAGATTCTTCAGACGGAGCCATAAGATTAAGGTTGTATTTTCTTCTTAAGTTCTTCTTCTTCTTCTTCTTTTTCTTCGTCTTAAAGTCATATTATGAAGCAATTATAACTTTTCTATAGTTAATCACAGAATAGGTTCCTCTGTTTTATTTCTTCTCTTAACAACCTTATTTCCTGTACTTTTTTCTTTCTAACCTCCCATGAAGGACAATATTTTATGGAATGATTTGTGTTTTCCGTTTGTGACATCCAAAATAATTGGATTTTTTACCTCTTCAGTTTTTAGTTCCTCTTATTTTAGCAACTTTAGTGTTTCCGAATAAGTATTGCAACATCCTCATCCTAAAGGTTGGAATCATCGATCTCTAGTGCCTTCATTGCAAGACCCCTGTTCTTGAAATTGTCTAATGACAATTATGAGGTGCAACTCACGTGTCTCTAGAGACCAAGCTGAGTTGCTCTATGATTTCTAATACGAATTGGGCAATAACTCAATTATACAAATCAACAACTCACAAGCATGGACCAAGCTAAGTTCCTCTACAAACTCAACTTTCTTTAAGAATTCCCTCAAGTTTGGCTCACAAACTTCTACAATGAAACAAAATCTCTTCTAGACTTGATTCAAGTATATGTTACATTTTCATTTAACAAAACTTAGCCCTTTTAACTTTGTAATAAGACTGTCTATTGAACCTACACTTGAAACATAATCGTCAAGTTCATGCTTCACAACTTCAAAAGCTTGTCGAGACTCTTTTTAGGAACACCTAACAAGTTACAACTTCTTTCTCCGAAATCAATCAGTTATACGTTATTGTAAAAAAAATAACTACAAACTCTTGTTAATGTGTTCCTGATTTGCCATTCTTCAAAACCCAACTGGTCATCATTACATTACAAACAATTATTTTTCTTTTTAAGATTGCATTAAACCATACAAAGATTTTCTTTCATTGATGAAAACATCCACTTAAATATGAGTTTATTTAATAAAATCATAAATGTTGTCTCTCTTTAATAAAAATATTTTTTCACGAATTAAAATTTCCACTTAAATATCGGATATTTTTGATTAAAATAAAACCCTAGCAATACTTAATAGAACCACTACTCATGTGAGTGAGGCAATGTAAACGATTCCAACTTATTTCAGAAAAATCGTCTCATCTAAATACTAGAGTATGAAAAAAAAGTAAAAGGAGAATCTTCGATAATTGAAGATCATAAGATAACTTGGAGCAGAAAATTTCATCTTAATTAAATCCTAAATCAACTACAAAGGTGCCACAACATCAATCTAGAACTTAATTGTTGTTGCCATACACTTTTTTCGTCTATTCCATTAAATTTGTTTCATTTTTATTTTCTTTAAATTTATATTTTTTCGTTAATTCTTATCTACACGTTTAATACATTAGAATGAATTTTGTAAAAAAATAAAGCTTTTAATATAATAATGATCATTAAACTTTTAAGAGATATTCTTACCAAACTTTAAAAATTACATTAATTTTTCATTATAATTACCACATTTAACATCGATTACCAAATAATTTTTTGACTAAATAATTGTTTATTTTCTGCGAGGAAGAAACAAAATAAAAAATGTAAGCGTCCACAGCGACTAAAAGCAGATCAAAAGTGGTCTAATCTCAATTCTGACGCCGGATCAACAAAAATGGTGAGTACATCAGAGATAGTGAAGAAGCTGAATCTTCAAGCTCATGTTGAAGGTGGATTTTTCTGTGAAACTTTCAGGGATCGATCCGTTTTCCTCTCCAAATCACAGCTACCCCCTGAATGTATGTACGTCTTTTGTTTTCTTTTTTTTTTTTATACCTATCTTCTCATAATTATAGTTATAATTTATACATACTAATTTGATTACTAGTTCTGAATACTGATCGGTGACTTTCATGTCCATATAAAATTTTCTAACTGGGTTTTGTGTTAGTTGTTTATTGTTCAATGTCAATTTGCTGGGAAGTTGTTTTTTGTACATTTAGTTGAGATTTAGGATTTATTTTCTGGATTCATGAATATTTGATTGACTTTGTGTCATTCTATTGTGATTAGTATTATGATCTGTATATATTGTCTTATTTTATCATCTGGGTACTTGGTTGTATGCTACAACTATGGAAATTTGACTTGATTGTATGTTCAAGTCATCTGGACTTTGTTTGATTGAATATGTATGTTAGACTATAAAACATATCCAAGAGCCCAACCATCAATTTTAGCTTTTTGTTGAGTACAAATCCCATCCACCCCTTATTTAAAACAGAATATTTTGCGTCCGCTTTGAGGATGGTATGTGTTGCATTCACACTTCTAGCCCAAATCTCATGTAAGAGGGCTTGGGTCTCAACCAGATCTTTTGTATTGAATGCTGTGAGTATGAGATACTTGTAAGCAATATATTAGATAATTTTCTAGAAGTATACTCTATGGTCTAGTCTCTAACAGACAAAACAATCAGATAAACTTTTAAAGAGATGTTTATCATTTTGGACTTTTCTCATACATCTTCTGGAATTCAGGATGAATCAACTTAGGATTTATATTATTGATTCAGGAAGCAAAGATGATTTCCCTAGCTTTTTTAGTGATAGATGTGAGTTGAATTTTTATGCCTCAAATGCTCAACAATTTTGTTTCAAGAATGCAAAGGTTATCTGAAAATTAGAGGGTCCAATGATTAATCATATAGTTTATTTTATGATTAATCATATATTTGAGTTAACCTGTTGTGCGACAGCGGAAGCAAGGTCGATAAACAACAATGAAACAACAAGAAATTCAATGCAAACAATAAGAAAAATGACATAAGAAATTTAACGTGGTTCACTATCAATGTGATAGCTACGTCCACCGGCACCGAGAACAAATAATTTCACTATGATCGCAAAGAATACAAGATGAATTACAATCACGCTCACAAATTACAATGGCTCTCTTGTGATCTCTCTCAATTTGTGAATCATAAATCCCTAGTGCTAACAAAAGGGTGTATTTATAATAAAACCAACTTGAAAGACAGTTTTAGGGTCTAAGTAACCACAAATAACCGACCACAAATAAAGGTATCCGTCCCAAAAGATATTTCCCGTGAAAAGAAACCGCAACTACGCGAGCCGCAGAGTGGAAACAGAAGCAGCTCCGCGCCTCGCGGACTTGAGGCAGAGCCAACTCCGCGCCTCGCGGAGGTCTTCTTCGACCCGTACTCATCTTCTTCCAATGGTGCTAGCAAGTTTGAGTCACCATTAACAACATAACCTTTGTTTCCTGAATCAATAAAGAACCGCAACATATAGTTTATTTTAGCTCCGTTTTCTTACCGGCAATAAATAAATGGTATATGCTGCTATTTCAAGTGTTTGGGGCAAAAACGCGGCATAAAGTGCTCAAAAAACCGCATCATATGAGGTTTTTTCTACTAGTGATTTGTCCATGCTTGATTGGAGCAAAGGTTATGATTATTGGTTTTGGATTTTAATAGACTGTATTAAATAGCTCATCAAATATCTTTAAGTGAAAATACATGATGTTTTGCTATTAAAGAATCAGCCACTTTGTTATCACAAGATTAAGATTGGGTATATCTAATCCGCAAACATCACCTAGGTCATATAATGAATGTTTTTGAGTTTAAAGTCAAAAGTGGAGAAGTTTGTACTTATTTTGGAGAGAATCATAGTAAATGAATTTTTGGATTATCTTCTTTTTGATCTTCTTCTACCTTGTTGTTTTTGTTGTTATATGGGAAGTTCTTGGATGCTTTCTCCAAATCAATTTTCTATATACTGTTTGCATTTGCATTTGTGTAGCAAGTCTTTCAATTTTTAATATTTGATTCCTTTGAGATACTGGCTCAATGCAGACAAAGTTGATCGCCCCGTTAGCACATCAATTTACTTCTTGCTACCATCTGGAAGCGTGTCTAAACTGCACCGGATTCCTTGTTCAGAGACCTGGCACTTCTATTTGGGAGAGCCTATAACGGTAGGTGGCTATTGTTCTTTCCTTATGAGAATACGTTGTACTTTAACCATAATAATCCAATAGCATTAAAAAGTGATACAATTCTCTATTTACTCGAGCGTCTTTACCTCACTAGCTCCAATAACATTACATTACAGATAGTGGAGCTTAATGAGAAAGATGGTAGTGTGAAGTTCACTTATCTTGGTCAAGATTTGATGGGGAATGAGCAAACTCAGTACACAGTTCCCCCTAATGTCTGGTTTGGCTCGTTTCCAACCAAAGATATAAACGTTTCACCAGAAGGACTGGCCACTAAAGCAGTCAGTAGGGATGCTGAGAGCCACTTCTCTCTTGTTGGATGTACATGTGCCCCAGCATTCCAGTTTGAGGACTTTGAATTGGCAAAGCGAAGTGAGCTCATTTCGTATTTCCCCAAGTACAAATCTCTTATCTTGCTCCTTACTTCTGATGACTAAACTTTTGACTATGTTTATGGGCATTGTTGGATGATGTCTTGTACTGTATTATAGTACTCTTTGTTTGTACACCATTTTACAATTTGCACTTACCCTCCGTATTTGTGGTGCACCTATTTTACACATGCTACAAATTCACCGTTCCAGTTTACAATCATGGAAGTCGGTGGGCAAATTACCAAATACCAACCCGTCAGTACAAACTCGAGAATGGATTGACATTATTATAGGTGTTGACGTTTGCATTGCTATAGAATGGTGAAATCATTTTTCCCTTTGGAAAATGGGGGAAATGTTTATGTATGTGAGTGTGTGCAATGGAGATGGAAATCACTTAGACTAATAGGCTTATATGGGTGGTTAGAAAATGGAAAGATACACAAAACACAGGGATTTTATAAGCGAGCTTAGAGGTCAACCAGATACTCGACCCTTGATTATTTCTTCAATGAAGTAATATTTGAGACTGAAAAGCTGTGGAAATCATATGATTTTCAGTCAATTTGATTATTTTAGGGCGTATTGATGGTTTTGGTGTGCGAGATATTGGTGCTTTAGGCTATGCTTTCACATGGAACAGACGAAATCGTTTTGGCTTGTGAGATATTGGGGCTTTAGGCTATGCTTTCACTTGGAACAATAGAGGGGAAGGCAGCAAGTTAATTGAGGAATGTCCGGATCATTTGGTAGTTTTTTTGACTCTTGGTAAGACATTTATTTAGCAGCATGGGTTGAAACACAATATGGGATGAATTGGATCACTATCCTTTGATGGTAGACAAGACAAGACAAGGGGAGCGGGAACTCCAAAGTGCAAAAAGCAAACATACACTACGGTAAAAAAATAAAATAAACACATGTCGGTCTCAAGCCTGGATAAAGGAGGTGGGTTGGCAGTTGGTTAGGGACTACAAACTCATTGTAGGCGTATGAAAAGTTTCCTTAGAGAGATGCAACATCAACACTATCCGTTTATATGTCTATGATAGGACCTAAAACGACATTCAAAATAAACACATTTATATGTCTATCAATCTAAAAAAAAATTATTTAGACAAAGTCAAAATCAAAGTTAGATGTGGGTTCGAATCAAAGTTGTAATCCACATTATTTTTCTCGGATTTCTTATTAATGACACATCTGTTTCAAGATGTTCATTCTCTACGCACTACAAGTTCAACATGTTTATAGTGAAGGAGAGTCTACTAGATATTTGAAGTTATACAATGGGGTGGTAGTGAACCATCAAAAACATGGCTCTATAAACATAACCCAAAACTAACAATGAAACTAACAAGAGTGGTATAGAAAAAATAGAACTACTATCCTAAGTAGGCAATTGATATTCTTCATATCGTTCTTCTTATTTGAGTTTAAAACCGTCTCAATGAAAAAAAATTTCAAAGACTTAGAGCCACATATATTTGTTCAACTCGAGTGATCCCAAAGAAAGTCGGAAGGAGAATTTAGTCGAGAAAGAAAAAGAATGAGAGATCCATCCATACAACTATTTGCAAGAGTCAATCAAAATCAAGGAAATTCATTCGATCTCTTGTTTTTTTTTTCAGATCACCAGCTACTCCTTTTGCCTTTTGAGCCTACAAATACCAAATAAATGACATCAAAATGCATTCACAATACACTACCAAATTTTTTTGGAAAGCAGTGACGTGTGGGAAAAATAATCCATATGTGATCCCATATTAAATAATTAGAAAGAAGTTGACTAACATATAAGTTTGATGGGCTACTACTCCTATTACCAATTGGTTTTAGGATGGAACCTCATAGAGTTCGTAACTTTGTATGCAGTCAACTATCCCTCTTATACGAGTCTTGTCGTATAAAATTACCTCTTTTATTTCTACTTCTGACACTCGCGTCATAAATGGAGGAAGCTCCCTTATGGCCTAATGACATCAAATGAAAAGCAAGTCAATTAAAAAGGACAATAGCATTGTTAACAACAATGGCCCCAGGCTTGAAGACTAGTACATGTACATCCTAAAATTAAAACCAAAACATTTAGGAAAAGAGAAGTACCAGATCTCCTAACAACGCTAAACTATATCCTCTGATAACAAGTAAACCCAAGTAGTTATCACAGTACAAATTATCAACAATTACTCTATCATAGGCACCTTCAAGAACAATATTCCCTGCACAAAAGGAGAAGTGTTAAATTACCCATTATTATCCACATGTAAATTGTCCCACATCGGAAAAAAAGAGAATATGTCACTTTATAAACTTTAAGAGTAACTTATTACAATTAATTGGTTTTAATAGTGAACTTCTTGTGGGTTTGTATGTGGGTTAACTCTTCCCCACCTTATTTGGGTTGCCTAGACCCATTTAAATTCTATCATACTATATTCGGGAATATTGATTTCATTTGAAAATATAGATTTGATTCAAATTTAGTGATTACAAATAAAATATTTTTAAATTTGGATTTGAGTCAAGTCTACTAATGTTTTATAAGTGATTAAAGATGAGAATTTGAGAATAACTTTTCCAATCTTGTCATTCTAAAATTTTTCATTAATGAATTTATAATTGAAATCTACAATGAAACCCTTATTTTCAAACAGAAAATTTATGAGTGATGGGAGTATGAAAAAGACTAAAAAGTATAACTATACTATAGAGGCAATACCATGACGATCAAAGGAACGCAATGTCCCTAATAGCTTTCTACCATCCATCGCCAAGACAAGAATCTTTTCTGCACAAAAATTTTGAGATAAAACTAAATGACTAGATAGCTCTAGGGAACAACTACAATCGAGTAAAATCATGGGAGTCTAATCCCGCTATTTTTAACACACTTTCCAACAACGTTTACGCTTTTTGGAAGTGTGATTAGACATTTGGGCATCTCATTAATTAGATAATTCTATATATAACATTGTATTATCCCAATGTCTTGTAATATTCCTATTAGACGGGGTCAGAGGTTGAATGTGCAACACCTTACCCTTCTAAAAACAAAAAGATTGTTTTGAATTTATAGAATGTACTCATTTTTGGTAGTCATAGAGTTGCAATAAATATATTGATTTAGAGAATAAGACTTGCTCAAAGACATTAAGTAGAATGTTTGGATGATACAAGACATTCAAAATGTTGGAAATACTTCAAAGATCACACGTCATCAAAGTGGATTGTGAACTTGTTTATAATGCTTGTGATTTTGGAAAAGAGTGATCATTATCACGTGTGTATGCAAGTCAACACTCATCACCCATGTGTTTGTGGGTTCAAGCCCACGGATGCCTTGGGATGCGTCCAATACGAGTAGATTTACTAGGTGATTATGTAACGAACTCTACGACCTAACACAAAAAACTAAGGAGCTATGATTCAAGAAGAGAAGTAAAAATCCAATTTAGTTGATTGCCACAAACATCATTACTTGGCAGCAATTAGAACAAAACTTGGTTTGAAATCAAAATTGAGACAAAGAACACCGAAAAAGATGATGCTAAACAGTCTTCCTTTTATTTTAATAGTATATTTGGATAACAATTTTACAGTATATTACAGATTTACAGTATATTTTTAAACTATTTAAATCCACTCCCTTCCATTTTGTTATCGAAATAAAGGAATCCCTTCTTTTTTTTCCCACCAAATTTTTTTTTCTTTATTTTCCTCCAATTCCTTCCATCCAAACACACCCTTATACTATTATTATAGTAATGATCACGCTAACGACTGGCCATACTTGAACAGCAGAACAAAGATATTCTCCACTACATTTAATGTAATGATCCAGCAATCTGAATCAACAATACATTATCACAAATTGTATCAAAAACCAACAATTAAAAGAGAAATCGGCTCTTTAGGTATAAATTTATTTCTAATCAACAGTGATCAAAATCTCACTAATCAAACAGTAAAAATTAACCCAAGAACCCCAGAAAACCCATCAAATTCGCCCTAATCAACAGTAAAATATCATAATAACGTTTTTGAACTTCAAGAAAATCACAAAAAAGAATCAATAAGAATGATTAAAACAGAGCGTGAGAAAGAGGAATATTACTGTCAAGAAAGGCAGGAATTGAAGAAAGAAAAAGATCTTCAGGACGAATACTCGTCGAATTCCAATACATTGAATTAAAGAATTCAATGATTTCTTCAAATTCTTGGGAAAAACACAAAAAATTATACCAAATAAATTCTCAATTCAAGCCGAATCTTCAATGGCATTGACAAAAGGAATCTCCCAAATTATAGCAAAATCCAAGGACGTAGGGTCAGGGTATCTCAATGGAGTTTGGAAATTGGGTATAGCAGAATCGTGGTCCCTATATATATATCCAACCAGAAAATTCTACTATCTTAAATTTGGGTAGATGGTGCTGTTTTATAGGACTTTGACCCTTATTGAGAAGGTAATATATAACCGTTTTAAAAGTCTGTTGTATTCGTTACAACTTTCACGACCAAAAATTACCCGTGCGAGACAACTTTAAAATAAGAAGTGTATTATTTTGATTTTTCTTATAAATTTGTTTTGATTGGCTAATAAGGGAGCGTTTGGTTGGGGTATTAATCAAAGGGAAAGGGAATAGAAATACCCCATTCCCTTTGTTATTGTTTGGTTCTCAGTTTCAATCATTCCCTTTCCCCATTTTAGTTTTGGGTTTACCCTAAACTAGTATACCCTGATTCTCCACCCCCGTCACTTTCCCATTCCATTCCCCCTTCATTCATCACCCTCTCCTCTCAAACCCTACCTACGCTGTCGCTGCGCCTCCTCCCTCAAGTTCTCGTCTCTTCCTCACGCGTCCTTCCTCAAGTTGCTGCGCCTGCTGCCATTGTTCGTAGCATTGTACGTAGCATTCTTCTTCTCAATCTCGATTTTGCTGCCGCCATTGTTAAATGTAAGTTATTCTTGCTGATTTGAATCTCTTTTCTCTTCACTCTTTTTCCTACTTTCTGCTGCTTTTTTGATGGATTGGAATTCATATTCGTGTTCTTGCTGAATCTCTGTTCTACCGCCATTGACGAAAGCCTGCGTTTTCAATTCTTGTTGTAATTTCGGTTCTGTTGCGTTCTTGTTCTACCGCCATTGTTCTTGTTGTTTTTATGAGTTATACTAGCATTTGAAGTGTTGAATTGTTCCTAATCTCTGAGTCAAATGTAATTTCTGTTCGAGTGAATGAACTTGCATCGAAGATTTCTGTTCCTAATCTCTGGATTTCTGGGATGAATTGGATTTCTGGGTTGTTCTACATAGTTTTGTTGTTCTACATAGTTAAGTTGGATTAATTGTAATTGAGTTCAAGTTTTCTACATAGTTTTGTTGCTTGATTGTATTTTGATGGGTAAATATCGTCTTTTCGCCTTTTCTGGGTTGTTCTACATAGTTCTTATTGATGTTCATTTGTACAGAAAATGACTAGCATTGGTACTTCTTTGAAAAGGAAGAGAAATTGGGACTGTATTCGGTTCATAATTACTATGATTAATTGTGTTGTGTTGCTACATTTGATGTTGTACTCGATGAGAAAAACTATATACGATTCCCATTGTCTTAAGCTTGATAAAAAAACTAGGAGAAAAATGAGATTACACAACTTGAATAGAATGATTAGAGAAAGTGACACTTTGTGTAGGAACCATCTTCGTATAAATTGATACACATTTGGTGTATATTTAGAGATGGTTAGAGATATTGGTGGATTAAATGAAACAAGAAACACATGTTTGGAAGAGATGGTTGCGGGTTTCTTATACACATTAGCTCACCATAAGAAAAATAGAATGATGGGTGCACATTTTTATAGAAGTGGTGAAACTATTAGTAGACAATTTCATGCTTGTTTGTTAGCAATCTTAAAGTTACATGCTATTCTTCTTAAGAAACCAACACCAATACAAGAGAATTGCAACAATGAAAGATGGAAATATTTCAAGGTAAATAAAAACCAACACTTTAATTTGAGATAAAATATAGAGACTATTACATAATTTAAAGTGATATTGTTTGTTGTGTAGAACTCATTAGGTGCCCTTGATGGTACAATGATTCTAGTGAATGTTCCTTATGATGATCGATCCAAATATCGGACTAGAAAAGGTACCCTTGCTATGAATGTATTAGGAGTATGTTCACCCGAGATGGAGCTTATATATGTCTTACCTGGTTGGGAGGGGTCGGTACACAATGGTCGAATTCTTCGAGATGCTATTTTTAGGCCTAATGGGTTAAAAGTTCCAAAAGGTAATTTGATTGACGTAATAGATTTTATTTGAGATTAACTTAGTAAGAGAGTAATATTTTTTTTTTATTTGTCAAGGTTGTTATTATCTATGTGATGGAGGATATACTAATGGAGAAGGATTCCTTGCACCATATAGAGAGCATCTTTATCATCTTAGAGAATGGAATAATGGCCCTCGACAACCTCAAACCGTCGAAGAATATTTCAACTTAAGGCATGCAAAAGCTAGAAATGTGATTGAGAGATGCTTTGGGTTACTCAAGGGAAGATGGGAGATTCTTAGAAGTCCTTCTTGGTTTAGTTTACAAACACATGGTCGAATTGTACTTGCTTGTGCCTTATTACATAATTTGGTAAAGAGATACATGCTTGCAGAATTTGATGATGAAGACTTGTTTGAGGAAAATGATAGTGATGATAATGATGGTGATGATAATGAGGAAGATGATGTGGAGTACATAACCTCCATTGCTGTAACTGATCCATGGACGAATTTTCGAAATATAATGGCCTAATATATGTTCAATGATTGGAGGGCTACACACCGCAGACTTACTTTGTGATGTTATTCCTTTTTATTTAAAAAAAATTGTTTCTTGTATTTGAACTTGAGACTTGTATGTTTATTTCATGCTTGATTTTTTTTTTACTTGTATTGTACTTGAGGATAATTTCCTTTGTTTACTTGTATTGAATATTTCTTGGTTAATTTCATTTTTATATACATGCACTTTTGTTTTTACTATGATCAATATGGTTCAAATGTTATAGAGGATGGATGAAAGTAGTGCAAGTGGAGGTGGAAGGGGAAAAAACAAACGATTTTGGACTGCTCAAGAAAATAAAGTTCTTGTAGAAGCATTGTCAGAGCTAGCTGTGGATCCTCACTGGAGGTATGATAATGGATTCAGAAGCGGCTACATGGTTCGCTTAGAGGAGATCATAGATAAGGCTCTTCCTGGTTGTGGTTGGAAGGCTCTGCCACACATTGATTCTCGACTTAAGACACTTGTAGCCAAGTTTAGGGCTATTTCTGAAATGTTAAATACAAGTGGATTCGTTTGGGATGATGAAAAAAATGGTTTTTGTGGACCGGGCTGTTTATGACGAGTTTTGCAAGGTATGACAACCTTTGTAAGGTCATTTTAATTATGTTTGAGATTGTTTGATGATGTTGTACATTTGATCATTTTGAGCATTTTTTTTTAGAATCATCCGAATTGCAAAAACTTGTTTGGAGTTTCATTTTCGCACTTTCATGAACTCATGAATGTTTATGGCAAGGATTATGCTACTGGAAAACCAGTTGAAGCAATCAAGAATTTGCAAAATGTTGCCCCTCCACAGGTGACACTTGATTCAAGTGATGATGAGGGAATTGCTGCTAGTGGTAATGCCACTCAAACTGTTACTTCTCCTCCTGCAAAAAATATGAAGACTGAAAAAACTTCTAAAAGAAGTAAGAGAGGAAATGGTGGTGAAGGTAGTTCTAATGAATTGGCTAGCTTACAAGCATTCATGAAAGACATGAATGTTCATCTTTCTACTATGGCAAATGTGATGGCCCGCACTGATGATCGTGAGCAAAAAATAGTTTAAAAGACTGAGCAAGTGCTAGAGGAACTACTCTCTTTCAATTTAGAAGGTGTAACTCCTAACCAAGTTTTTGAAGTGGCTAGCATTCTAACCGCACAACCAAACAAGCTCCTGATATTTTCAAAGTATCCCGACGCTTTGAAACGTGCTTATGTTAAGAGTTTTCTTGGAGGAAATAGTTTTGCTTAGATCTTATGTTGTGGTTGCATGAATGCTTTTGAAAGGACTAGAACACTTCTGGTATGTATTTTGATCTACAAACAAGTGATTATTTGTAATCAATCGAGCTAGAAAGATATTATTTAGAGTTATATTTTTTTAAAAAATAAGTTTTTCAAGTTTAACATATAACTAGTTATTTTTGGAAAAAATATAAAATAATTTTAAAAAACTCATAATTTGATTCCTTAACTTGAACCAAACAGTCACAAAGGGAATCAATGAGCAGTTCATTCCGTTTCCTGAACACAACCAAACGACTACGCTAAATTAGGGGAATCCATTCCTTTCTCCTTCATTCCCTTTCCTCATTCCATTCCGATTCCCTTGTGCGAACCAAACGCCCCCTAAATATATATAGTTAATAGTTGGGATTACAAATTGTTGTGAGATACGGTCTCTCCAAGAGATGCATTAGATTTATGGACTAAAAACTCAATTAATACAAATTAAAGAGAAAATAAATGAGCTTCTAGTTTTAAGGTCGTCTCTTTAAGAGTCGGTTTCTCACAAGAATAGCTGTTTGGGATTATGGGTGAAAATTTGGTTTTCGATTTGTTTTTCTCAAAAAACTAAATCAAACCAAAATTATTTCTGATTTCATTTTTCAAACTAAATCAAATTAATTCGTTTTAGTTTTTTAATCCAATCCAAACCAAATTTCCACCTTAAAATAAATCTAAACTGCAAATATATCGAAATTTAATTACCAAAATTGTAAAATAAAAATATTTAAAATCATTGGTGCGACAATGGGAATAACAATGTAATTTTAATTATTGAATTAAGGTTTATTATTATTATTATTATTATAAAAATGCTTACATCGTTTTTGTTAGTATCGCTAATTAAAAACTTCTAATATCAAGTTGCACACTCAATAAGTAGTTTAGCTCAATGTTAAAGTGAGCTTCTATTTTAATTCGGTTCAGAATTTTAGTTTTTTGTATGCTCAAACCTTATCTAAACCAAAATATTTCGGTTTTGAAAATTCCAATTCAAAACAAATCAAATTATAAAAAGTCTAGACCATATTTCTTATTCGGTTTTGATTTTTATCTGAATACATTTCACCCATATTGGGATGTGTCACGTGTAATTGGTTTATATAATAGTTTGTGTTAATTTTCTCATATTTATTTCTAATCAATTCCAAACTCAATTATTTATTTTTTTTGATCTAAACTCAGATTCAGACTTTTATAGTCTAACAATTTGCATTCGGGTCAAACTCAACATGTCTTTTAGGTCTAGGGTTTTAAATGAGTCCTTAATGTTATCTAAATAAGTCTTAACCTAAAATTGATATACTTTATTGTTTTTTTATTTATTTTATTTATTTATTTATTTTTATTTACATTTTTAAGGTTTAATTATGTCTAAAATGCAAATGTGAGTTGTATATAAGTCCAAAACAGGTTGGGCCTTGGGAGAATTTAGAACGTGTTTAGATCGAGTCTAAGTTTGAAAATCCTAGACCCATTTAATATTTTTTTGAACTTAAATTCAAACTCAACCTCGAATCCAAACTCAAACCTTTGGTATTAAAAATTAGATTCATACTCTAAAATTAAGGTGAAGTCTGAGGCGTGTCCAATAATATCTTAAATCCATGACCATTCTTATCTCAAAATAATGCCCCAAATTTAAATTTCTCACAATATCATCTTTGCATAATCAATTTGTGTGTTGAAAATAAAAAATAAAACTCTTGAGTAGGGAAGAAAGTTAGTCATGTTCATAAGTACAATTTCAAGGTATAATATTCAACATATTAGATCTTGTAAGTTTAATATTATGAAAAGTGTATTCCTATAAATTATGGAGTAATGTTTTGTTTTCCTATTTAATGAAGGGCTTTAGTTATCTTACCATTTAATATTAAATGGTTAAAATGATAATGAAAGTTTAGTTAATTTTGGTATAAAAATCTCATAACAAGTTTAATGCTCATGTTTGATACGCTTTAATCATTTTTTTTCTATGTAAAATTCATTCTAATGCATTTTCATTCAAAAGTGTCGGGCAATATTAAAAATCTATAAACAAAAACTTTTTTATAATAAAAATTTCATCATCATGAAAATGACATAATATATATTTATAAAAAATTTACACTACTAATCATTCTCATTGCCACCGTCAAATATCAATAATCAAAACAAATCATTAGAATTTAATATTTGTGATGTGATTGACAAAGACAAGGCCCTAGTAAAGAGTTTCATGGAAGAAATATAATAATAATTGATTGCATTTTGCATAATATTGGAATCTTCAATACAAATAATGTTGATGAACACCTTATTGGCTCTTAGCATATAAACAACAATCTTCATGGTCAATGATGCTTCAAAATGGAGATGACATGACCATTTTTCATCTCAGCATAAGAATGGGAACTAAAAAACCTTAGTTGGCATATTCTTTAGGTCTTTTGGCATATGGTTTCTTTGTACTGAAAATCAATGAGATACACAAGAATCGATCAGTTCTATTGAATTTGCAACACTTGTTATAAAAAACTCTCACATTAAAAAAACAAATATTGCAAATTTAATAGAACAGATGAATATTGAGTTATGCTCAAATTTCTAGTACAATATCTGCAAGAAAGGAAAATAAGAGTTATAATCAATCATTATAATATCCATCTTGAAACATGTGTTTTCAACAATAGTTTTTTTATTTACTCAAACTAACTTTGAACAATAGATCTTGTATGAGATCGTCTCACTATGAAATGAGTCCTTCAAAAAGTCTATATAATGTTTTTTAGAAAAAAATAATTAAGTAAATGAAAAACGATTTTTTTTCATTTTTTTGTTTCATCATCCCATATTATGCTGACTCACAATGAGACAATCTTAAGAATTTGTCAACTTTTAAATAGTTAAATTTGATAATGCTATCAAAAAATTAAAATACATTTTTGAGAGGTTGTGTTGCACAAAACTTTCTAGATGATAAACTATACAATTCATTTACGATTAGAATTATATAAGATTGTGTTTGATAACATGTGTTTCATTTTAAATTTGAGAATGACAAGGTTTGACAAGTTATTTTCAAATTTGCAATTTTAACTATTTTTAATCCAAATTAAAAAAAAATTTATTAGTCAAATACTAAATTTGATCAAATTCTAGATTTCAAAATGAAAGCATAATTCTCAAACGTAGCATAAATATAATTTTAGGCCTTTTGTACAAAATATTATCGTTAATTACTAAACTTTTCATAACGGTAGGTGGATCGGACATGAATAAAGTTATGTTTGAAAATGTGTAATTCATTTTATAAAATAATAAATGAAAAATTTGAGAATAACAAGGTTTAGAATATTATTCTCAAATTCTCAATTCTAACTAACAATAAATAATGGTGAAATCGACTCAAATTTAAATTTTAGCTTTTTTATGTACCAAACACTAAATTTGAGTTAATTAATTTAAAACTTATAAATAAAATTATCATTTTTAAATATACGAGATTAATGTATAATATAGGATTATTTACTTACATTCAGTATCAGTTTTGTCCCATTTGATAGTGTTATTTCCTTGAGTGTCAAAATCATCATCTTCTTCATAGTTGCTGATGCTTCCTATTTGTCCACTTCCCAAGTATTTCTTCCCTCTTTTCATTGTTGGGCATGATGAATTATGGGGATATATCTTCTTCCTTATTAATGCTCTCAACATCTATTTCATACATACAACATTAAGGATTATGAATTGTCTTAAACACCATTCAACTAATTTAATTTATTTTACCAAAATAAATTTAATTTAATGGTACTGAGATTTGTAGTTTTTTTGATATCGGAGTACAACGAATTATATATTATATAATATATACTAAAATGACTTGAGATTTATTTTCCATTGCTAATATATTTTTGATAAGATTTTTGGCAAATTGTAGCTAAAAACTTATATGTATTCCAAGTTTTCTTCACTAATAAATAGGTAGTAGGATCAAGCGAAAGAACTAAAACTGTGAAAATTGAAACTCAATTTAAGGATATATATATTTAGCTAAGCATATTTAGTTTAAAAGGGTTTCGTTTTTATGAGCTATAATATTTTTATTTTATTTTATAGGAATTATAAAAAAAAATATTGCAGCTCAGGCAACCCCTTTTAGCTAAACATGCACCCTATTTTTATAAAATATGTACATTCTAAAATTATTTTTCAAGTATTTATTATTGTAATATGTTTTTACATGAGACTTGGGTTTTATTTGTTGGTAAAGTAAGTATATTTTTACCAAATGAGATTCTCAATTCGATTTTCTTTAATTTTTTCATAATCTCAACCTACCTTCCAATCTTATAAATAAAAGTTTTTATGTGATTAGAAAACTACTAATTCATTAAACCTACTAATTAGTTAATTGACTATGTAAAATGTATCTAATATAGAAAATGAAAATCCTTTTAAGATTTTTTTATGGTGAAATGACATATATTGACCCAAGTTATAATTGTTTACAAAAATAAAAAACAAAAATATTTTAAAAATAGTTTTAAGAAATTAATGTAAACCAATTAACAAATTTTTTTTTTTTATGAAAGACTCTTTGAGATTTATTTCATAGTAAGACGGTTTCATACAAGACGAGCCGAATGAAAATTGATAGTTAGGTAGTCACAATAATAATTACCTTGCTCAATCTTGTCTTAGGAAGTCCCGAATTAGTTGGATATCTAAGACTATATGTTGGTCTTAACCCATCAATTGATCCACAAATAAACATCTTCTTAAGTAGAAAAGACAATGATTTCTTATTTACCATTGCTTTATTACCATAGTTTTCCGAGTAAATCTTATCTTTAGCTTTGTTGTTTGGCACAATTGTGCTAAATTGTTGTTGATGATCATCATCCCATTCTTCTTCTTCTTTCTCCTCCTTAATCGACGTCGATTCTTCTTCTTCCTCCTCCTTAATCGACGTTGAAGATTGAGTATTTGAGGACATTAATGCATTTAGCTCCTTTTGAAGCTCTTTAACCTCTTCTAATGTGAAGTCTAATATGGGATTTTGAGATGGAAGAGATTTTACATTTTGCTCATCTTTTATATTATCCTCTTTTATTGGTTTTATAAAGAGAGTCCCAATTGAAAGGAACCCTTGTGGCCAATCACTGAACTCCTCTTTCTCAGCTCCAATTTGTGCTGTTTGATCTACATTCATAAATTATCTTAATTTCTTAGTAAGAATATTAAAAAAAAATTATGGGCCTATTTGGTTGTTAATACTAATGGCTCGTTTGATTGTTGGTACTAAACGATGATAATAAGAATGACTTATAAAGTTTTATGAAATGCATGTACCATGTTATTCCACGGTTTAATGAAGAATATGAGATAAAAATAGACTGAGCATGACTATCAAACTTATCAACAAATTTTTTTTCAAAAAATACATTAATTAACTTTACATTATGATTACACCGTTTAATATTGATCAAATGCCCCTAAATCTAAATAATCAAGTAATAGGAATTTCTTCGAAGGATTAAACCATACAATAAAGAAGTATATGGGATCACCTTGATCCTCCATTGAAGAAAGAGGAAAAAGGGTAGTACATTAATACTCCTATATAAGAAAGAAAAAAACTCACTTCTATTAGTTGCATATATGTTTGTATTGTTGCTACTTTGTCTCCCATTGAGCTTGTTGTTCACCCAGCTTAATAACTGCAGAAATACGTTATCTTCAGATGAATCTATACAAAAGAATTTTTAAAAAAACAAATATACATCAAAGGGTTGGGTTCTATGGGTGTTTTTGGGTTATTTTTGACTTGTTGGTTGATAAAAAACTAAACAAGTGTTTGATAATGACTTTTCAACCATTTGAGATGCTGGCTTTTAAAACAAAATATAAAAAAATTGCTCGGGTTGAGTTTTTTCGTTAGCTTTCAGCAATTATATTTAACTTTACTAAACATGTTTTAAACAATTGACTTGTTTAGTCAACCTAAAAGCCAATAAAAAATTTACTTCATTACAACAACTGAATGTTAGAGTATATAACATATCCTTGAGCCTCAACCTTCAACTTGAGTTTTTGGATGAGTTGATTCCTTAACATGATATCAAAAGCCAACGTGACAAGAGGTCACGGATTTGACTTTCAACCACTCCTCATGTAAGTGGAATATTTAGCTTTTGGTTGAGTTGGTTTCTTAACACTAAAAAACCAACAAATATTAACCAACAACCAACGATCATTTACCAAACGCCTTCATAATTTTTTTCAATAGATATGGTAGCTGAGTGTACATGATCGGATCATAGCGTGACAAATGATTAGGTAAAAGTTAATAATAAGAGTAGGTAGTATGACATACCTTCATTAGGATAAAAGAATGAATGAACAAAAAGTAGAAGCTGAATTGTAGGAGTTGGGCTTATAGAAACTAAGTGATCGATAACACTTGAGTTTCGTAAGCAAATGGAAAAAAGTAGGACAATGTTATATAGATGTGAGCTTCATCACAAATTCCTCAGCCAAATCACTACTTGCTTATTTGGTTCAAGTTCCTAAGTGCTAGTGTGCTACATTTTGTCGCTTTCCACCTTATTATTTCTTCTTTTCCCTTTTCTTTATTCTTTTGTCGCTCTAGGACATTAGTAAAGAAAAAAATAAATAATGAAAAGAGATAATGAATTATGTGTTAAAATAAAAAAAGTATCAGAATATTACATGCATTAATGACATTAAAAGAAAGTGGTGGTCATTGTCCAAATATGAAAATAAAAAATAAGAGGAACAATTTAAAACAAAAAATAATGCTAAACGAGACGGATGGAGGGAGTATACTATTTTACAAGTATATGTTGTGAGAATATATATACCAAGAAAAAGAAGTTAAGAATGGTATTTTATGAAAAAATAAGAGAAATTTATGTAAATGAAATAAAAAGATAAATTAAAATGAATTAAAAAAATTAAAAAGAACGTAAATCATGACTAAAAATAAAAATGTAAAAAATCTTATGAAATAAATCAAAATAAAAGATACACATAGTACAACTCTTGAGACCACTAGACCACTTTTTATTTTCAAATACAACTAATTTATACAACTAATCTCCAAGTATCCATTATTATTCCAAAAAAAAAAAAAATCTCCAAGTATCCGTAAACTAAAATAATTCTTACTCCATATATTGGAGTAAATTTCTTATTATAATTCGAAGTTATATTCATCTTTTTTTCGATCGAAACAACAATTTTTTTTGTAAGTGGCACTTTGTTTTTTAAAAATTAAAGCAAATAAAACGGTATATATTTTTGGTTTCTCACGTTCTGCATATTTTTTTAGAACCAACACATGAAGTCCTTTTTTCAACAAAATAACGCAAAAGACCTTCAAAATACGAAAATATGTCACTATTTTGATATCTTATGTTTGGTTCACCGAACATCCGACGCAAAAGGCATTTTACTTTTATTATATCTTATGTTTGGTTCACGTGAAATTATATTATATTACATCTATTAACTTTTTTTTTCTAATTTACTCTTTTAAATATAATATGTTCACAATTTACTGTTAACAGGTTATGTACTTTGACTTAAACCTCTTTAAAGACCTGATTAGGGATAGAGGTAGTTAGAGACATCTTATTCATGTCTTACACTAATGACACTCTCGTTTACCTGTTGGTGTTCGTATTCGTATCCTTTGACTTATCATACTTTTACTCGTTTTTTAACTAGTTTTTATTTTAGTTATATGTTTTTATCAATGTTTTACTTTATCAATGAACACAAACAATGAACGATGTACAATAAACACGAACAATGAACGATGTACAATGAACAATGAACAATGAACGATGACAATGAACACGAACAATGAACGATGTACAATGAACAATGAACAATGACCAATGAACAATGAAAAATAAACAATGAACAATGAACCATACAATGAATTATGAACAATAACAATGAACAATAACAACTAACAATGAACAATGAACGATGTACAATGAACGGAATACACTGAGTATGATTATGATGATGATGATGATGAAGAAGAAGTTTTGAACTGACGGGGTGAGTGGATAAGTACACATCAACTCAACTAAGTTCATTTGCTACTCTTTATTTTAAGTGATATCATTTGCCTACCCAAACCGAATCATATACCCTAGGGCCTAGATCACAAATGAGAATTAAGAACCAATTTGCGTTTCCTAAAAGAAATAAAGTTCATCACCAAGCCAGCAAATCAGAGCAAAATATGACTCTGGTTTCGACAACCTATTTTCAGAAAGCTATAACTGCTAGCAAGGATTAGCTAATTTTCTTTGTTGTGATGTGATGCAACTATTTTTAGAGCTAGCCGAAGAGTAAAAAGACAAGCACAAAGAGCTTAAAGAGATAAAATTAATTCTAGGACTTTGATGTGATAATCAACCTAAGTTATGGTGTAGCTAGAGTATGGACACTTCACACTAGACAGATAAAAAGGTAGAAACTTAAACTATTCAACAGCTCATGGGTCATGGCCATATGGGGACTTTAAATTTAAGGGTGCCCCATGCTGCATTATCATCAAATTACCCTACTTTCAATGACCCACCTTCACCTTGTGAGATGATAAAGACATGGGAATACATATATTATACATAATATAGTTTTAGTAGTTAACAACTATGTTACTCGGACTCTTTCTTTTGTTTTACGCACCTGTGTCCGATCCTTGATTCCCAGATATTGGTATGGCACTTAGACGCTTCATTTTAGGCGTAGAATTGAATTTTTAGACGTATTTGACACTTAAACACGTACCAGTATCTAACATCAGTATCCGAGTACAAGTAACATAGGTTAAGAATATATCACCTTGTTAGTCGATCAGCAATTGCATCCAATTCTCTTGGAAATTTTGAGGAAAGTGTGTCTAGTTCTAGTTATTAGGAATGGCCCTTCTAGCTTTATAGCAATTGCATCCAAGGTTCCACGAAACCTTGAGGAAATTTCAAAGCAGTATATGCCTATTTTTATTGTGCGAATAGGGAAAGTGTGATCAGAAAACGAATCATAAAGAGATTAATAACAAAAAGATATCAATTAGAATTAAATTACGCAAATCTATCTTGAGGAAAGAGTTTGAGGTTGTTGAGGAATACCTGTGAAACTTGTGATTGTTATAAGACCCTTCTCTACCAAGATCTACAATAACTAATACACGTAAGTTGGTCTAGAGGGTTGCCGACTAATCTTTGATGTTTAAGCATGTAAGTAGGAAAGGTCATGGGTCTGGTCCAATCACACTCTAACCTAGACCCATTGATTTTTAGTGGACCTGTATTCGAACTTAGACCCATTAATTTTTAGTGGATCCATGCTCGGACTCGAATAGGGTATGAAAATTTTAGATCTTAACCAAGACAGGTCAGGTCGGGCGAGTCTAGGGTTTGAAATTTTTATTAGTACTAAAATGGTTTTATCTGTTGTATATAAGTCTAAATTCAGTCCAAATAAATATAAAAATAGGTTTAAAAAGAATTTAAAATTGATTTTGAGTTGTGTAATAGGTCGGGACTAAAGCAGATCTAATGGGTCTGGGACAAATTTGACAAGTATGGGTCTTAAAAGAGTACAGAGAAAGTGTCTGGGTCTGAGTCGGGTCTGAGTTTGAAGATCGTAGACCCAAACACAGATCGATCTAATTTTTTGGACTCAAAACCAAACCCGAATTCGTTGGGTCTTGAAAAGTTAAACCCGTATTCTAAAAATCGGAGCGGATCCAATGTGATTTTAGACCCATGACCAACCCTAATGTAAGGATTATAAATTGAGTCACTATATTACATTATTACCAGTACCAACTTATCAGTGCATATTCACTTTTAGCTTGAGGAGATAATTAGGACTTATTTATGTCTTAAAGTCTTTAGTAAATAAATGTTCCATTGAATGCTAGATATGTTGGCTCGTTTGATGAGGCAGAATTGTTGATTGATAAGCCAATTATATATGAGGTGTTTGGATGTTGGTTATTGACTGTTCATTAGATAAAAAGTAGGCTAAAAGTTATAAATTAGTAAAAAAAAATCACCAAGAGTAGCTTTTTGGTGTTAACTTTTAAGGCAGTTGAAATGCCGGCTTAAAAGTCATTTATCAAATATTTTTTTTGGTTATTTAACCAACAAAAAAAACCAATTAAAAAATCAACAAAAAAGTCAATTACCAAATAACCCTATATTAAAAATATGACTCCAAGACTATAAAGTCTCAATCCAAACACATACATATATAATCCCTCAATAGTAAATAGTGAAATTATTTCTCCTATGTTGCACTAAATTTAAATAAATTTCCCATCTCAAAGAATTTGCACTATTTTCATTTTTCAATATGAGTTTTATTTTTGCTTTTTATATTCATTTTTTATTTTTCAAATAATAATATCTTACCACTTTTAACTCATTATATTAATCTCATAAATTTCCCAATTGTATCTAAATGAATAAAACAACCGGATAACTGGCATAACAAAATCACATGGATGCTGAATTGTTGATCCTCTAATCGGGACAGGGATGGCATGGAAATACTCTTAGTTTAGTCGGATTAAAGTAATACTCCTACTTCTAAATAAACTATTTGAATAGACGTGTCTCAAGCTTATGCTCAACTCATTAAATCTTAATATTCATATATTGTATTTTTTATATCTACTTATATTATTTTAATGTCTACTTACAATATACTTAATTTCTACTGAAAAAGTACTTAAAATGCCAATTTATAATATTCTTAATGCCTATCGAGAAACTTAGTATACTAGTCTACTTACCAATTACAATATACTTAATATCTACTTACAATATCTTTAATGTCCACTTACAATATATTTAATATCCACTGACTAAGCACTTAAGTACTAATAAAATTCTAAATATCTACTTACAATATTTTTAATGCCTATCTAAAAATTTACTTTATATATTTTTTTTTGGACCACCCTAAATCATTCATAAAAATTTGTGCTAAATAATTTGAAGAAAAAGGAGAATAAAGGGAAGCCAAGTGTCAAAAGACAGCACTGTTGATGGATTCTTAAAACCAACACGTGTGTCCAAGGATTAGCCTTGCTTTACGACGCCGTACAACTTGCTTAGGTTGTATGTCTTATCGGTACAATATTGGACACAATCACCATTTTATTCTCCATCACACCATAACTTTCATTTATTTTAAACTCAAAATACCGCTCCATATTAAACATGATTATATTATTCTATTTTTTTACATTTTTTTATAAATACCCCATTAGTATAATGTACATAGAGATGTTTAAAACAGATCTTATAATCGAATTCAATTTAACCCAACATTAAAAACGGATTAGCAATTTTACGCAAAATCAACATAAATTCGAATTTAAATTGATCCAAAACATCTATTCTCAAATCGACTTGATAATCCAAATAAACACCCCAAATCCACTATTGAAAATATATTCAATTTCTTATCTCGCACAGTCGCGCTAAACATAAATCGGCAAAATGACTATGGATGCACAAACAACTTTGATTTTACCACTTTTATCACGAAGGTGAGGGTGAGGGGCCTGAATGTCTTTTAAATGCTTTACGCAAATGTTTCTGTTTATCAACAATTACTGATTGACGATTTTGGTAATAATCGCAGGAAAAGAGAAAACTTTGTCTTTTTTGTTGCATGGATTCTCTTTTTGAGGATCGTTTTCGAGTTGAGGAACTCTTTGACGGTTTGGCCGCATCCTTCTTTATATGAGTTGTCGTCTTTCTTCCCTCTCTCCGAAACCTGGTCATAGTTCCTATGAACGGGATACACTGGGTACAATGATAAAGATGATTTCTAGTTTCAATGTCTTTGTATCATGAGTTATCGTCGTCATCATCATCATCATACCCAGTGTATCCCGCCTATAAGAGTACTATGGTCAGGGTCTGGGGAGGGAAGATATGTGGCAAGCCATACCTATAAAGGAAGACGCAGCCAAAGAGTCCTCCAACTCGAGATTGATCCTCAAAATGATATAAACCTACAACGAAAAGCAGTGAGTGAAACAGAAACTGCCAGCTTGCATCTAACTATACAAGCTTGACCCTTATATAACAAGTTGGAAATAAATAAAATACATATAAATAAATAAAAGTAACTAGGTAAAATACGAGCGAAAGAATAATATGTAAAAGGCAAAAACAAAAATCAGAAAAGGGGATCAGTGGTCTAAGACATGTATAAGGTTCCTCCAACTACCCTTATCCTTGGTCAAGTCCGCAGAGAGGTCTAGTTCATGCAAGTTATTTTTTATTTGTCCCACCCACGTTCTCCTCGATCTTCCTTAACTTCTCTTACCCCAGACGGAATCTAGCTCGATAAGCAGGCAATGAGAGTTCGAACCTTCCTTAATGCAAGCACTAAACAATTCAAATACCTTACAATTGTCACAATGATGCTTTCAATCCTCCTCACGGGGGGTCAAAAGTCTTTCTCTGCACATGTCCAAACCAGCTCAATTTATTTTTACGTATCTTTGCACATGTCAAAAGTCTTTCTATCTAAACTCTTGGTTCCTAGTTTTATCCATCATTGTATTCGTATATCCACCTCAGCATACATATTTTTGTAGCTTTCATTTTATGTTCAAAAGTCTTCTTTACGGGCCAACATTTGGTCCCCTACAACAAAGCATACCTGATTGGAACTCAGTAAAATTTACTTTTTAACCTACTTGGAAGCTTCCTATCATATAGTACCTTGTGGTTGTTCGCCACTTGAGCCAACCCGCTTATATTCGATTAGTAACACCTTCATCAATCTCCCCATTACTTTGAATAATCAATCTCCATCTCAATCTATTTTCATGAGTCAATATTTTTAATTTTTTAGTTTCAAAAGTCGGGTAATCTATCCAATTTTTGCAAAAATATCTGGATATATAGTTTTTCATTTTATATTATTTGCAAATTAAAGCCTTCAAGTTTAATAATTTTGTGAAGTACAGCCTCAATGTTTATTTTTGTGAATTACAGCCACTTGAGTATCAAAGTTTACAAATTCAGGCCAAAACACAACATCCGACCATTTTGGTGGTCGGAATTCTAGGTTAAGTGGTCGAAATTTTGTGTTTTTGGTCTGAATCTGCAAACTTTGATACTTTAGTAGATATAATTCGCAAAAAATAAACATTGAGGTTGTAAATCACAAAAGTGTTAAACTTTAAAGTTGTAATTTGCAAATATTCTTTTTATTTTTTTATGAAAAACTATATAAATATTGTGCACTTTACTTAATATTCCTTCATTTTTCTACTTAAATTACATGCACAATATTTTTAGTGGGGATCAAATATATAAAAGTGGATATGTAGTCAGGGCCGATGCTACATGGGGTCGGGGGAGACTGGACTCCCTTGTCAAAAATGCGATTCTTTGGATTTGTAGCTTTAGCCCCCATATATATATATATATATATATATATATATATATATATATATATATATATATATATATATATATATATATTTTAAACAATGTAAAAATGTAATAAATATTACGTTAGTTCAATGGTTGCAGAAATACATTTGCAATCAAAGGTTGGGGGAATAAATCCTAATGTAAAGAATTATTGTTTTAAATAAACTAATAAATTTACATTATAATATCATTAGTTTTTATCTTTTATAATTTTACATTTATTTTCTTAGTGTGTGTTTATATTTTTATTATCTTAATTTTAATAGTATTTTTTGGAGGCTTACTAGGCGAATAATAGAGTCAAAGACACTTGGTATTTTTCAAAAGGGTGATTATAGATAAAGTTCAATTCCATTTATTGAATATAATATTTTTGTGATGATTCAAGTTCATTTTTACTTTTCAGTCTATATAATTTCAAAAATTTTTATAATTTAACTAATTTTTGTATAGTATATAATTTGTTAGTATATTAACTATTTAACCCCTTAATTTAAAAAACTGACTTTGTCCCTATTTACAGTTTAGTAGTGAGTAGTGACTAAATAAAGTGTTTCCCAATTTAAACCTAAAAAGTGGTGAAAGACTCAAAAGCTACAATTTTCTTGAAGCAAGGAGCTAGCTTGCATCATTGATGCTACTTTCTTCGAACCTCGAATATAGGAATCATAGAATTACTAGGAGTATTTGATGCTTTCCTTTTAAGGAAGTTATATCCTCGGATTTTCCAAGAACGGTAAGTGGATTTAGCCAAACCAGGTCACGCCATATATAGATAGAAGATGTGCCCTATTTGTCTATTGTTTTTGGCATGCATCTCTAGACTAAATGGCTATCTCCAATGCATAAATTACATAGGTTTATTTAAAAAAACATGGAACCATCATTTGTTATATTGTGGAAATCTACAAATATCAAACGAGATAGTAGATTTATCTCTATTAGGTTGATTCAAAGTACTCTTATAGTCTAATGGTATATTTGGTATGCATTTTTTTGGATTAAGTAAGGGAAACGAATAAACGAATCTATTATTTTGCGTTTGTTAAGATAATTAGGTAATCATTTTCGTTACCTTTTGGTAATTGATTCCTGTAATTTATTTCCACTCTCAAAGCTCTGATAACACTTTTTGTAAAAAAGTATTTCCGTTACTTAATTATACGGTGAACTAACAACAATACCCCTTATCATTTTCCTTACCCCTCTTTAAGAGTTTCCTTTCCATTTTCTTTTTACTTTTTATACCAAACATCTCCTTAGAATGATCACTTTTAAGTTTTAAGTAACCTTAAAATGACTACTTGCAACCAATTGTAAATAGTTATCTTAAAATGATCAGTATTTATATAAACTCAAAGAAAAACTTACAATTTTAAAGTGACTATTTACAATCTTAAAATGATTTATAATACAATCAAATAATCACTTATAGTTTTAAAATAAACAATCCTTTAAAACTTCAATTTTTGCCAATCTTATGAAAAATATTCTATTATATGTTAATCGGTAATAATCCTACCTATATCAAATTGTTTAAAGCTTTTACGTTAGAGGAAAAGTGAAGATTAAGTAGGGTTTGTCTTGTGAAAATTTTAAAAGAATTATTTGTTAATCATAGCAATGGTATTGGTGGGTTATGGCAAAAGAAGCTAAATTCGTGATTTTGGAATTGTTTCTTATACAAAAGTTAGTGATGGCAATGTTGATTGGAGGCAAATTCACTCGCATGTTCATTCGAAGTATTTCAATTTTTATTATTTTTAATTTTGTATATTTAAAAATATTAAGTTTCGATTTATAGATAATAAAATACAAATTAAAAAAAATTCAATAAATAATGTTCAAAAAGCAAATTGAAAACTTAGAGTATGATCCACCCAAAAGAGAGAAGTAATATAAAATTTTGTATTTGTTACCGGTTAAATTTTGCACTTCTAAGTCATGAACTTGATGGATTTCCTTTTTCTTGTGTTACCGTATTAGCGATTTTTATATTTGTGCTCACTATTATTGATTTGGTAAGCGCCCTATTTAACAATCTCGCCTAGGGCTTCAAAATTTTTAGAGACGGCTCTGATTCGAGAAAGACTATACGTACTTGAGCCATGTTCTTTCTTTTGATTTTTCTTGTATATACTTTTTCCATTTCCATTATACTTGCTATATTTGATTTTTTACGCAACTCAATGTGTCATTTTAATTATTTATATATTGAATTATGTATATCTAAGAATTAGATGATTCAAACAAGATCTCACTTCACTATATTTTTTGTTACACATTAGCCGCAATATATTATATAAGTTTGAACATAAATATTGTCAATAATCTTAATGTAGCAAGATAAAGTATTTATAAGAATTCATTTATGGATTAATTTGGAAAGGTGAGGTAGAACAAGAAACGATGATGGCAAATGAAGCGGAAAATGTTTTTTAATTTGATTGGTCCATTGTGGTCTGTGATATGTTCTTTTTTATTAGAATTAAATTAAATAAAATAATTTTCTTGGAAATATTTTCAGTGAGAAATTTGTCAAAACTTGTGGGCTGTTCTTCCTACTTTCCAGGTTAGCTCTAGAGTTTCTCTTCTATTGGTGTTGGTCGGTAGATTACCGAAAAATTTGCACTTAATTCGGAAAATTACGAACTACTGCATGCACCTTAAATTAATGAAGTTTTATTATCATTAAACTCATATAAATTACATCCTTAAATATTTTTTTAATTCGTCACAATTTTATTATCATTAAACTCATATAAAAGGAGAATTGACACCAAACAAATTAATGAAGTTTCATATATTCTAAAACTAATTGGTAATTATAAGAGTGATCGAAGTTTATCTATGAGTCAATCTCTTTCTATTTTTTTGACCTGGAATTCCATGTGGATTATCCTCAACACCACCTAATAGTAATATATGAAAACAAATTTTATGAAGAGAGTGAACTTTCTAACTAAAATACTTCCATTATATTTTCATTACTATTCCAACAAGATCATCAATATTAAATATGATCACTCTATGGCTTTACTCATTTTATTCCTTTGAGTTTGTAATTTAGGATTTAAAAAACTCTTCCATATTTGAGTCTTATGGTAAACTCAAAGGGACAAAGTATTTTATAGAGACTATAACAAAAAATGTTCCAAAAATAGATTGGAGGAAAATGTTCGATAACAAGGATACAAAAACAAGAAGAAGATAATTGAAAACTAGTGTACGTTTATGATAAGAGCGCTAAAGACAACAAAACAAGCAAGAATATCAGCAAGTGTTGGTGACACGTGCATCAACAATCACTCAGGATTTTGGGCCACACCAAAGTATGTCGCCCAATCTTCAATTTAAGTCGCCTAAAGTTAGGGCGACAAATCTAAAAAGTGACACGACAAGTGTCGCCCCATCAACGCCGCACATATTTGGGCGACACACTTTAGTCACTAATGCCCATGCTTACTTTTGGACGACACATATATATGTAGCCCAAGTTGAATGTTGAGCGACACTTAGGTCAAGGAAGCCAATAGTTACTGACTTTGGGCAACAGATACATATGCAACCCATATTCGAGTGTTGGGCGACGCTTAGTTCTATGCAGCTTATAGTTAACTACTTTGGGCGACATATTTTATGTGTAGCCTATAGTTATATGTTTTGGGCGACACATTAATATGTGCAGCCCATAATAAATATAGCGCATAAAATCACTTTATTATTATTACCTATATTGTAGCTTGATTATCGTAAAGCTCATAATTATTAATTGCACATTAATAATAATAATAATCATAATATATTGCTTCTTATATAAAAGAGTAAGTAATTTGCTTGTATATGCATACACATTTAATTTTGGTTCTTTACATAAAAGTTCGACTCACAAAAATATCCAAAAATTATAATGGCTATGTACTTGCTCAAGATAACCATCACATATAAAAAGATGATTATCAAATTACTTCTTTACTAGAGCAAAATATGATCATTTTCAGCATTACGTACCATTGACCTGAAAATATTCAAAAATATAAATTAGCATATCAATGAAATCTAGTCTTATAACCAAAACAAATGAAAATAGCCATATACCTTAAAACTTAACTTCGTCGGACAAAAAATTAATCCAAAAACACCTTCTCAAAGGCAATGCATAAATTATACACACAATAAACTATAAACACATATTAGTTCTCCAAGAGAAATAAAACTCAATCATATATTCATACCAAATTAAGTTGAACCACGAATCATTTTTGCCATTCTCGTTCAGCTGATGATCAAAATCAACTTGGAATGATCGGAATCAGTAGATTTACAGTGTGTGAGTTCATACAAGTAAGTCCATTTCTCTAAGTAATCACTTTGAAATTATAAGTGATTACTTTAAGGTTATAAGTGATAATTTTAAAACTATAAAAAATCTCACCTTAAAAATAAATGTATATTGGGCCAACTCAAATAAAATGGTCTCACCGTGAAACGGTCTTATACGAGAATTTATGGTAGATTTAAGTTTGTGAATCTGAACCATTAGATGTACGCTGGTTAGCTCGATCCAACTACAATTAAAAGCCATTTCTCATTGTTAAACACTATATTTTTATTCCAACTACAAATAAAAAAAGTTCACACATTACATTAATTAAAAAGAAAATAAACTTCAAAGAGCAAATACAGAACTTCATTTCATTTCCCATATTTGTGATTCATGGAACATTGATATGGCAACCCGCATGGTGAAGACTAGAGTTGATAGCTTTTTCTACAATTAAAGATATTACTATGTTAAATCAACCAGTATTTGTTTTTTGTAGTACAATATACACTCTACAGAGTGATTGTTTAGCCAAAAACAATACAACTATAATCATACAAGAACAGAAAACACATTATATATCATCATGACTGCAAATGCCATGGAATTCCAGTATACCCAGTTCAACTACATTCACAAGGATTCTTCAAACTAACAATCTAGCTATTGATTCAAAGATAATCTAACAAAGCTATCATAAAAAAAAAATTAAAGAAAACAAAAATCAGTTTCTAAAGAACCAAAATTCAGATTAGAAAATGAATTTCTAAAAGACAAAATTAAGTTTCTAAAGAACCGAAATTAAAGAAACAAAAAATAGTTTCTAAAAAAAATTAAAGAAAATAAAATCAGTTTGTAAACAAAATTAAAGAAAAAACGAAAATAAAAAAAGTCAAGAAACATAAAACATCAGCCATGGAAGAGAAGAGCAGCAACCAAATTAAAGATACAAAAAAAATGAAAATCAAAAAAACAAAATGAAAGAAACGAAACCTTGAGATGGCGATGAATTGAGTTTTGGAACAAACCTTGAGAAGAGCAGCAACAGTAATGGCTTCGTGCGGGAGAGATGGAGAGCAGCAGCAACAACGTGGGAGAGATGGAGGAATGACAGAGTTTTTTGGGGTTTTTAAGGGTAAGTGATGAACTTAGGTTCCTTTTGGGGGAATTTAGGTCAGTGATGAATGGCGCGGGAATTTGGGCGATACATGTATATTGTCGCCTAAACCCACCTTTGTGCTTCTTGAATTACGGATGACGCCCTAAGTAACTCATGTGCCACACACTTGTTACGCCCAAGATTATTTTTCTTGTAGTGGTATTTCATATTAGGGGAAGAGATAAAATGCAATATGAAAAATCTAGAATGAACTAGACTAAATTGGCCCTAAAAATTTTAAATAATAATAGAAAAATCTAAAGAAAGGGTATGTTTTTTAAAAAATTAATTTGCATTTTAAAGTGAAAAAATAGAAAAAAATAACAAGTATCGTGGCCTTTTAAAATTAAATTAGTATCAAAGTTGAAACTTATCAATATTAAGTTAAAGTAGGGACTCTTATTCAAAAGTGATCTAAAGTTGAGACTTATTAAATCAATTTCTTTTATTTGTTTTGCTATAGTTTCATTGATAGGCTCTATGGTTCACTTCAATTCTCCTTTCAACCTCTTAATTGTGCTAATTAGCAAGGCACAAACCATGTTGTGCTGAGCCTAGGTCTGACAAGTTGTTTTGTACCTTATCATGCTTAAGCCATAATCATGGTGTGAGTTAGCAGGCTAGTTGTCATCTATCTATATTGAAGAATTCACACATAAATAAGGTATGAGAATCTATATTCCTTTTCTTGCTTTTTTTTAGCTATATTAAGCTCTATCTTTTATGTTGTATCATCAACTATTTGTGATAATCATCAATGAATCAAATTTGAAATTCTTCAAATTTTGATTTTTCATTTGGAGTTTCTAGGTTATGGTATATGAGTATATTTAAATTATAACTTTTTGTATATTGTGATTTAAATTTTGGTTTTAATATCGTTTGCTTCAAATATTTATAGATCAAGCCTGATCCGAGAAGATACTCAAATTCAATACCTTCTCAAAATATCAGAATTTTATGTTGTGGAATCATACACACTAGTACAAAAAATAGCCTTTTGCATCACAATTGTTGCATAGTTTGTTGGGCGAATGAAGCAAAAGACACCAAAAGTTCTAGGCAATCTAAAGTTTTTTGTGTTGGTAAGGGTACAAGCGATACAAAAGGTGCCTTTTAATGTTGGACTAAGCAAATGTGCTCTACATGAGAGGAGGATCGAATCAAGTTTGAAAGAAGTCAAAGCTTCCAAAGAAGCTTGCAAAACACGCCATGTACTCCTCTTAACCTCTCATGGTTGCTTTACCCTCAAAGATCAAGGAAGATTGATTCAAACAATCTCTCACATGAAAACAGAAAATTGCTAATGAATACTTTTTCTCTCTAGCTCGAATTAATATAGCTTAAATTTTCTATTTGTGAGAGTTTTAATGCATACTAGGACCTCACATCTACCTCAAACACCATTTATATTCCTTACTTATCGTTGGAGGTTCCTCAAACTAGGAGCGACATATATTGTCTTCTTTATTTACTAACTTAAATATTAGGGTGAATTTTTAATAACACAAATTCTTAAATGAAATGGTTTTATAGTAAAACTATCTATATTTGATTGATCCGTATATATTTAATAGTTAAAGTGATCACTTGTCAATTCAAAGCGATCAATGAGAATAATGAGTTACATATATGAGTGCCTCTCATGTTAACAAGGTCTCGTACGAGCTGTTTTTATAAACCGTCGGAAGGTTAACCGCCAGGATGGTCTAGTTTGGTTTAACTATTTGGGCTTGTGTTTTCCAGTTTCAATTTTCACATTTTAGTGTGTGTATCTTACTCTCTCCCTTCCCGGCAAATTTCCAACCATCGTCTATCTCTCCTTCAAGAAACTCTTCTCCGATTTCGTAAGGTTCGAGCTCTCTATACCTTCCATGATCCAATTATCGTTCCTTTTCACCACGATGATCTTATTATTTGTTTCGAATTATCGTTTCTATAATCGTTTTTTTGTAACTTTTTCAGAGAAACTATTTTCCTTATTATATAGTTTAAGGTTTCCTAGGGTTTTAATGCAATGTTGATGAATTTTTTATATTTGTAATATGTTTTTGTATTGTTAACTTAAGAACTCTATTTTTTGTCATTGGTGTTTAGTTTGTTTCCATTGGGCATTGATGCCTTAATGCCTTTAATTTACCCATAATTTCATTTTTTATCTGTTGATATTGAAAATTTGATATTTTGACATTTTTGTATGCTTAAATGTTGTCTATTTTGTTCTTGTTCTTTGATTGTTACTCTTTCTTCATGCTTGTAAGACTAATAGTTGATTCTATGCTACTTGGACTCTTTATTTAGGCTTATGTTTACGCTCTGGAATATGATTTGGATGCTTAGATGCTTTTTTTGGACAAAAAGATGGAGAATTTTGTTTAAATTGTTGCATCAGACCCTTGTCTTTTTTTTTTTCGATGTCATTATTTACGAATATTAGTGAATTTTGCTGTCATACCAACTATATATCTTCTAGTGCATGCTAGTTCTTATCATTTCTTATCTAGTGAATTAACTTGTAAGTAAGAGGTTTGTTTATTGATTCTTTGGTAGTTATTCATTGTGGATAAAATTTACAATTATCGGCATCTAGAGAAGATTATCGAGTTTGAGAAGTTCAATGTTTAGTTGTTGTTTGGGGCTTTATCCAACATTGACAATTTAGAACTATTACTTTTAGAGCTAAACAGCTCTTTGGTAACTTAGCCGAACCCAAATTTTTGGAATTAAAGCTCTGACATTGTTGTTGTTGTTGTACAACTCTTTGTTATCTTGTCTTTTGTGCTTGCTTGCTGTTCTAGGTAGTTATGTTACCACTACATGTTGTGAAGCAGACTAAAACCTATGTCAGTTAAACTTCTAGATTAATAGGTATTGTCTGTCTTAGTGCTACTTTTGGTCAAAAATTTGTAGTAATACTCCTGTATTTTTCTTTGATCCATAAAGTTTTCTTGATGCGTGATTTTTGACGGGACAAAATCCCGTTGTATGATGAAGAAATCACCATTACCTGTGCAAAATATTTGTGGCACACCGAAGAATATTTGTAGCAAGGAAGATCTGGTCAAAATCTTGAGATGGCATTTTGGGCATTCTGAATTTCGTGGCAAGCAACTGGAGGCTATTGAAGCTGTTTTGTCAGGTAAGGTTGTATCAGTTCAAGGAATGCTGATGATCTATTATTGCGTTTTTTTAAAATTTTGATTGTGTCTTGTATCTTGTACTAATTTCAATCCTTTTATGCAGGAAGAGATTGTTTTTGTCTTATGCCCACTGGAGGAGGAAAGTCTATGTGTTATCAGATTCCTGCTCTCGCAAAACATGGGATAGTCCTTGTTGTTTGTCCGCTAATAGGTGAATGTCATTTGTCTTATTTGATTGTTCATTCTTTGGATTGTTGTATACTATTTTTGATTTATGGTTGTATTACATCTATAGGAATTGAATTAATCACTTCCACTTTCTTGGTCAGCTTTGATGGTAAGGGGTTTGCATTGCTGAATTCCCTTTGTTTTCCATATCACCAGGCTATCGTGTATCATAAACATACAAATTCTCTTATTTTAGGAAAACCAAGTGAAGGCTTTGAAGGAAAAGGGCATTGGAGCCGAATATCTCTCCTCAACTCAATCATCCCATGTCAAGGAGAGGGTATGTTTGTGTGTTACTGTGATTCTGTTCTTGTCTATGAATTTCACTAGTGTAGGCACAATTTGATTTGTAACTGTGTTTGCTTTATGACTCAACATCTAAATATCAAACAACTACTTGGTGAATGCTTGAACTTCAATTTTAGGGAATATTCTCTTTCCCAATACGAGTTCTCAACTTAATCTTGTCAAATTGTGACACAATGTGACTAAGCTTACGGTACTCTTAGGTGCTATGAAGGTGCAGGATTGTTGAGCATGCTATAGGCGTCTCTTGGTGATTTATTTTCATATGCTAAAGAAAATCAATATCAATCTAATGGCTAAATATTTCTTTTTCGACATTTATTTGATCCCTTATGTCTTGCCATTGCGTTAAAATTATGTGTTTTGTCTAAAATTATATACTTTACCATTGCTGTTGGGAGAACTATGATATTCTTTAGTTTATAGTACAAAAGGGAAAACCAATTAACTGGAATATAAAATTCCTTGCAGAACTGGCAGTACCTAGTAGGGAGTGGCTTTATACTTTAACTCATGAAATTGATGTTGTATTTTAAAAAAGACACGACTTTAGTTTGTCCTTAAAAGCTACTTTTGTTATCTACATCTTTTCTTTATCTTTCATCTCCTAAATTATACAATTTTTTTATTAGTTAGAGACTGCTTCTTGACAAACAAGGTTCCGACTGATCATGTGTTTGAACTTTGAAGCCTTTAGTCAAACAAACATATCATATAGAGGCAACAAGGACAGCTGCTAACTTGACAATTTTACGTTTTTGAAACATTCTAGAAGGTTTGACCATAAACTAAATTTATGCAACTCAAATGGATTAATTATTGGGTAGAGCTTTGACCATAAACAAGTATGGGATGAGAGGTGATAGTGGCTTATCTATGTTCTCAAATGATGTTAGTTGTCGGATATCCATTTCATAGATACTCTACACTTGCATCATGTGAAATTTCAGACACTCCATTGTGTTTGTACCTTTTTGATGGTTTGTTTCCTTGTGAAAGTTTATGATGGTTTCCATATGTTTAATCTTCTATTCTGATCTTTAGTATCCATTCAACTGTTTTTGCCAATATCTTCCTTTTTACATGCTGATCTTATTGTCTTGTGTAGATTTATGACGACTTGAACTCTGGAAAATCTTCCTTGAAGCTGTTGTACGTGACACCAGAGTTGATAGCAACAACAGGTTTTAGCTCAAAACTCTCTAAAATTCACAGCCGGGGGTTATTGCATTTGATTGCCATAGATGAGGTGTGCTTCATTTTCTGTGATAATGCATGGAACGTATGAATGATTATTCAGCATATCTTTTATTCTTCTATCAAATGTTTCAGGCACATTGCATTTCAAGTTGGGGTCATGACTTCAGGTTTGTAGCATAAACTATATTTGTGTAACTAATAATTTATCATTGCATGTCTGATTGATATCTTTTGTGTTTGTTGCCTGGATCTTTTTCACAAATGTCTCTTGTTTTTTTCTTTCTCCTGGACCGAGTTTTTCGGTGTATGAATTTTGGTGAACTTTATTATTCTATGCTCTTTATACTAACCTATCTGTTATTGGAGCCATGGCTTTCAATTTGCATCATAGTGAAAAACCAGGGTAACAACCACAAAACGAATTTTGTGGTTAATGTGGAATTTTGGGGTTGTCTTGGTCTATATTTTCGGCCGCGTTAAGCTAAAAAATCCTTTACAATACAGCCGTGATACAGTGATACATGCAATATTTTTACTATGACCTGCACCTAAATTTTTAATATAGGGACGTGGGACTGGGGTGTATGAAGTAATTTTACTTGTGAAGTGTAGTAATCAGTAATGAGTATAATGGTTGTGCTAGGCATTTTTACTACTATCTATTCGTTATTTTAACTTTGCTCAGCAAGGAAAAAGCTTAGATATTTTCCCCCTACTCTCTGTTGTTCGTTTGTCATTCATTTCTAATATGTCCTTAGTTTTAGAGTGGTATCTACATTTACACCTATGAACTTTATTTCCCTTCTTTTTTATATTTGATTGTATCGGTCTTGTGACTACGCTTTTCGCTAGATTAGTGTATTCAACCAAGTTGAGGACTTGAGGTTCATACCCCTGAATATATGTGTATATATTTATGAAAATCTTGATTTGTCAAACAAGTGTACAACAAAGGGCAACATGAGTTTTTTCATTTAAGGTGAAAATGATGATTTCTCACATTGATTTGTTTTGGTTCATGTCGCTGACCACATATGTTGGAATTAAGGCTTTGACATTGTTGTTGTTGATCTAGAGAGGAGGAGACCGACAAAGGAGTATGAATGATTAAGCATAAGTGAACTTGATTACTTTAGGGTGTACATTGAAAACTTTTTGGGGGGAAGATAGTTGAGGCTCTTGTCTAGAAGTCTAGTCAATTTTGTTTAGTTGTATAATATTTAGCCTGTAGTACATTAAGGATAAGCCTCAAATTTGACATGAATATAACACCTTGAAGGAAGAATGATGCTTGGGTCAGTTGGGTGTGGTCCTTGAAAACAGGACAATCTGAAGAAAAATTGGCAGCCATGTAAGATATCCTATATACCTAACATGTTCGAAGATTTCAAGTAACGTAGAAATAGAACTAAAGGATTTTGGCAGAACCTAAAGCTGGGTTTCAATTGTCAAAGCCTTATAGATGCAATTTTATACGATTCTTAAGCTGATTTTATCTGGGTTCTTTATTGATTCTGTATATTTTAGGATCAGTTTTTCAGGTGTACGTTGAGTGAAGCTTGTCGTTCTTCCTTGAGCTTGCTTACTGTATTGAATTTTTCCTTTGTGGTGGTACTTCCTGACCTCTGACCCTCAATCCCAAAAGAATTAGCCCCATTTTCCTTTTTAGTTTGGCCATGACCCACACTCGTGTTTTAAGTTTTGTCCACACATTTAACTTACCTTTCCACTCATCCACACGTTTCTCCTATTTTCCATAAAATATACCTTTTTACCACTTTTACTCCTTTTTCTTGATTTTCACCCTATTTTGTACTTAAGGCTTTTTTTTAGACAAAAGGAGTATTTTATGCTGCTGAAAGTTTTTTCCCTACATCCCATTTTATTATGTGTCATCTTTATTCTACTGAATGGGAAGTTGACATAAGATTTGGTTGTGCATAATTGCATATGAGATGATATAGTTTTGTAGAAGTGACAAGTTGTTTATTTTACTTTGTTGGACGGATGATACGTGAGGCATAAGTAACAGATGAGATTCTATTATGCATATTCATTTTGTATTGATCACATCCGACAGCTAGTTTTTAGGCATTTTTGGGAGAATTGACTAGTTGCACTGTGTTAATACTCATACGTACTTGGTATCAAATTCATGAGAGATTGAAAGATGTCTTCAATATTAGAAACTAGAATACTGATTAAGTAGATATTCTTCTATTTGTACTACCGAAGTGGTTTAGGCTAATTGTTGTATGGTTGATTTTCTTTAATTATTCTTTATTTTGATTTTTTAGGCCAAGCTACAGGAAACTATCCTCTTTGAGAGACATCCTTCCAGATGTTCCAATTTTAGCATTGACGGCAACTGCTGCACCAAAGTAAGCTGCAAATACCATTCTTATTTCTCACATCTTCCATGTATTCTAGTTGTCATTATTTGCAGCACTTTTAAGTATAATATTGTACTTGATGTCATTTCTGACTTCTAAGTTGGAGGTCCAATGTTTTTGCAAACAATACCATAGCTTAAATTTTCTTCGCTATCTATTGATGTTGTTGGACATTCCAACATTGTCGTAGCTGTATTCTTTACACCCCATAAAATAGTAACGTACGCTTTTTGAATTTTGAAGAGTACAAGGAACATTGATTTTTCTAGTCTTTTGTTAAGTGTTAATTGTAAATTTGTAATGCAACTTTTGACATCATTTCAAGACAATTATATCTGGCAGTTTTAAACTTATGATGATGTAGTGCATATCTCTTTTATCCATTGAATTCCCCGTACTATTCACCAATCTTCCACGTGCTTTAAAGTTTTTGATATAGGAGATTTCAGCTTATACAGTTATACTAATTTTTAAATGGTAATGTCCCTACCCGTGAATTGAAAGAGTAGTCGAATTTGAGTGCTTAGAGCCTTCCAGCAGCATTGTTTTTTCTGTTCGAAGAGCTTTGTTGATTTTTGATCTGTCTCTCACTTTACTCGTAATGCTAGTGTGTATATCTTTTTATCTGTTTTTCTTACTCTTTGTTTTTTTGAGTGCAGGGTTCAGAGTGATGTGATTGCATCATTAAGTTTGCGAAATCCTCTTGTCCTAAAATCATCTTTTAATCGCCCGAATATATACTATGAAGGTAAATAAGCATAATTTCTTAGTTTTGTTTTCCCCTTTGTTTTCTCAACTTGTTTAACAAGAAAAGTATGCATAATATTTACTCGACATTTTCATTTATAAGATGAGACTGTAGAAAACAGATTGAAGAATGTAAATAAAGATTTTGTGGCCACACTCTACCTTCAGAGGACAACAACTGAATATGTTCATGTGTGCTCTTTGTCTTGTCATGCTCAGAACAGTAGACCAATGCAAACCGTGATGTGGATCTCAAAGTTCTATATCTTATATCTACATGATACAAGATTCTCTTATTTCCTTTAGTTTATTAACTTTTTTCTATACAATATGTAGTTATGATAAGTTGCTAGTATAAACTATGTGGTGCAATTTACAATTTAAGTTATGTGAAACAATTAAAGTGGTGAAAACTGAAAACAAGTGTACATAAAAACTAAAATGGTATGCATACTCCAGTGGCATTTTTGTAAATAATTGGACATTTGGTAAAAGGTTTAAAAGGTGGACAGTTTTGTAAATAATATGAACTTTTTCCTGTACAAAAATATGTACACCCTATAAAATATTATGTACACCTTTTGCCACAAAATGTATATTTCAGTCTTGTTTTCAGTTTTTACCACTTTAGTGGTTTTCACATGATCTTGATATATATATAGGAAATTCTAGTGAGAACCATCCTTATATGAGAACCGTGAGAACCAATCTATCTGATAAAAATGTGTTACTTTTCTATTACAAAGGTGTTACTTTTAGGCCAAAAAGTGTTACTTATCTGTTAAAAAAAGATGATACTTTTCGACAAAAAAGTGTTACATTCAAAAAAAAATTCTGAACAAAACTCACAAACAGGTATTACTTTTTAAATAAAAATGTGTTATTTCGGAAAAAACGTGTTACTTTGTATAATTTGATTTTTGAAAAATTTTCAGACAGTAACACTTTTTGCTAAAAAGTAACAACTTTTTTTTTTAAAAAAAAGTAACATTTTTTGCCCAAAAGTAACAAATTTTTTGTAAAAAGAAGTAGCAGTTCTTTATCATGTAGATTGGTTCTCACGATTCTCATATAAACTTGGTTCTCACTGGAACTTAACCCTATATATATAAGTAACGATTTTTTTTTAAAAAAAATGTAACATTTTTTTACGCAAAAGTAACACATTTTCTGTAAAAAAAAGTAACAGTTTTTTTATCATGTAGACTAGTTCTCATGGTTCTCATATAAGCTTGTTTCTCACTGGAACTTAACCCTTATATATAAGTAACAACTTTTTTTTAAAAAAAAGTAACATTTTTTAACTCAAAAGTAACACATTTTCTGTAAAAAAAAGTAACAGTTTTTTATCATGTAGATTGATTCTCACGGTTCTCATATAAGCTTGGTTCTCACTGGAACGTAACCCTATATATATATAAACCAGCCTGAGATACACACATTGTGACAAAAGGTGTGACAAAAGGTGTACTTACCATCTTATAGGGTGTATATATTTGTGTGAAAGAAAAAGTTTATATTATTTACAAAAATGTCTTCAAAATATGTACACCTTTTGAGGATGTATGTATTTTTTAGCAAATGACCAATTATTTAGAAAATTGCCACCCAAATATGTACCTGAATATATATATATATATATATATATATATATATATATGTATATATATATATATATATATATGTATATATATATATATATATATCTATATATATATATATATATATATATATATATGTATATATATATATATATGTATATATATATATGTATATATATATATATATATGTATATATATATATGTATATATATATATATATATATATATATATATATATATATATATATATATATATATATATATATATATATAACGTTTCTTCAGCTGTGGATATTAAACCCCATCAGTAGTGGATAATTTTAGTATATCTGATTAAGTAATTACATGGTTTCCCTCTATAATTATAGCGCTTTTAATGTTTTTTGTGGAAATCATGCATAGAAAAATGATGTAAGGATCTTTGAAGAGATTAAGGAATTGATGATCCCTTTGAGTTGATAGTCATCCTTAGTTGCTTACTAAAAGATACACTTATCTCATGCTGCACGATTTCAAAATTTATGTGGAAAAGTATATGTTCGTATGTGGAAAAACATATATTATAATTAACGCAAGGCTTCTTCATTTGATACCAATCTAATTTACTTTACCTTATTTTTATCTTTCTTTTATTATACTTGATGTTAAACTGAAGTTCGATCGGTGACAATTATGAGAAATGTTACTCTTGTAATTGATATTTTAATCCGTGTTCATCTTCTTGAGTATGCTTCTTACACCGCAGTTCGGTATAAAGATCTTCTGGATGATAGTTATGCTGATTTATGTGGGGTTTTTAAGTCCTGCGGGGAAGTTTGTGGCATAATTTACTGCCTTGAAAGATCAGCTTGTGATGCCTTGGCTACTCACCTATCGAGTTATGGGATATCATGTGCTGGTAAGTCACTCGTCTTTCCTGATTCAATTTTCAGTGCATCTTGCAATTCTGTTGGCTCATGACAGGTTCTTTCCTTTTTCAGCTTATCACGCAGGTTTGAACAATAAAGTACGAAGCTCCGTCTTAGATGATTGGATTTCTTCGAAGATACAAGTTGTTGTCGCAACAGTAGCCTTTGGGTATGAAATTCTTGTGATACAACTTTTACCATTACCTCTAAGTTTCTAGTTTGGTGCTTATGAAAAATGAAATCCATTGTGCTAAATGTTGTCATAGCAGACTTTACCTTAATGCTTGTAATTACATTGTGAAATTCAACCATTAGTATTAGCATAGTAGCGAAAAGTGATAAATAGGTATTGTAGTAGGTGATACTTTCTTCATTGTAGTGCGACCCGATTTAGACCGGACCGGAAACCCGAATTTAGACCGGACCAGACGGTAAACCCAAATTTATCAATTTTTAAGAACCGGAGACCGGAGTTGATTCATTTGGTCTGGTTCAGGTCCAATTTCTACTGGTTCAGGTCCAGACTACCTGTCCAGTCCAGTTTTGCAGTCCTAAGTGCAAGTATTTCACTTGGTATTGTCCTTGAAAATTTTGGTGGCCTTTAGAATCAACGTTTGGTTGCTGATTAGATCTGGCATACTTTTCTGTGAAAAATTTGCATCATCTAGTTATCTTGACGCTTTTTAGCGTTTTTACGACCAACTTTTTGATGTGACTTTGAATTGCCGTGATCATATGTTATTGTTCACTGCTTCTTTTACTTATGCACCAACCCTTGAACTATTGACCTGAGATGAAACTATCACCTTCATAATGACCAAAGCCAAGGAGAGAAGGTCATATGCCAATGTCGTTGATTAATTTTTGATCTCTTGCTCATGATCAAAATGTTTCGATGAACCTACAATACAAATAAGGATTATTTGAGGGATAAGTGTAACATTTCTCTGCGCTGTGAGTGAATGCTCTTATCTTCCCTGTGTGCTTCCTTTATGTGATATTCATTATATGATGACAAGCAAAGTTATGTTTGTTCCTCATTTTTTTTTCCATTTTGGTAAACCTAGTTATTAAATTTTCGATACTTTATTTATACCCGACAACCATTCATTTTTGTATATATAATTACTATAACGTATTATTGCTGCAATTTTTGAAATGGTGCTCTAATAAGGGATTGAAAGTGATAGAAGCTTATGTTTTGTGCAGGATGGTACGTGTTCTCGTAAAATTTGAAGCACAAAAAGGCCAATATTGATAGTTTTTATACCCCGGCAACAGAATGTAGGTGGTGTTACTTGCATTTTTTCTGAAATTTCAGGGAATTGATAGAAAGGATGTTCGAATTGTCTGTCACTTCAATATCCCTAAGTCGATGGAAGCATTTTATCAAGAGTCTGGAAGAGCTGGACGTGACCAATTACCGTGTCGAAGTGTCCTTTACTATAGCATTGATGATCGCAAGAGAATGGTTGGAGTTTGGACTTCTATGTACTGAATTTTTTTTTATGAGAAGAATGTGTAATTGTATATTTGCATCCGAGTTAATGCTACTCTGCTCAATACATGATTGTTATACAGGAATTTATTTTGAAAAATCCTCAAAGCAAGAAATCGGAGCCCTCACGCTTCGTAGATTTGTCGTCAAAGAAGCCTCTGGACGATTTCAGACAGGTGATCTTCTATTAAAAGTTAATTGTGGATAGAAAATTTACTTTTTTTTGGTTGCCTCGGGACAGTTATGTCTTGTGATTGCAGATGATCGAGTACTGTGAAGGTTCTGATTGTCGTAGAAAAAAAATTCTTCAAAGTTTTGGGGAACAGGTGAATTGTTGTTTTGTACATGTTATTTTCCAGTTCATAGAGTTCTTCTTCTCTCCCCCTCATACTGCTTCCCCTTATTAATGTAGTCCTTAGCATTCTTCAACCCTCAACCCATAAAGGAAAAAAACAATGACTGAACTTGGTAAATTTTGTGATCTGTGTATACTGAGCTCCTATTTCCTTTTTTCTATTGAAACATAGGCACTTGCTTCTCTCTGTGGTAAAACATGTGATGCCTGCAAACAGCCAAATGTAGTTGCCAAGCACCTTGAGCAGTTGAGTTCCTCAGCCACTCTACAAAAAAACCTGGTGGCTCGAGTTTTTGTGAACAGGTAGTTTGATTTGAATTAATATCATTGTATGTTATTCCGTTGAATATTATTTGATGATTATGTCACAGTTAAAGTTGCTGAATTTTTATTTCATATAAGATGTCTGTTCTGAAAGTGTTTGCTTGTATATGTAGTACTACGGACTAGAGCTAGGTGAATTCATTCAAATTTCTTCCTTTTGTGTTCACTTAAAAACCCGTTGGACAACTTGGTCTCATTTTATTTGCCACTGTTCTAGAGGTTGGAAACAAAGTTCTAATTTTATCACTGAGAATCAGGTCTAGAATTAATTTCCCCCATTTATGTGACACATGTCTAAAAAAGGTTGTCTTCCTTCTGGTGATTATGTGGATAATTTGTCTTTTCTTTTTTGAAGTTCCATGAACAATATTGGTGGAGAACAATCAAGTGAGTTTTGGAATCGTAGTGATGATGAATCATATGGTTCTGAGGAAGAAATATCTGATTCTGATGGTAATAGCCTATTAACTTGTTCTTTGAGTTCAATATAAAGCTTGTTAGCCTGCAATTATTTTGGACTGAATTTTTTTAGCTCTCCCCCCTGTTTGCCTCTTTTCATTATTGTTTGTGGATGCTCTTTCATTTTCAGATGATATTGAAGTGTCAAAGGGCCTAAGCTGCTCAAGATTACCATCAAGATTAAACGAGAAACTTGATATATTGCAGCGAGCAGAAGAAAAATATTATCAGTGCGGAGGCTCTCAAGAGCAGGTGTGTTTCACTCTTAATATCCTTTGTATATGCCATTCCATTGCTTGTGAATTTTGCTTGGTAATTTAGTGAACACTAGTTTTTTTTTTTTGCTATTTTTAGTTTCTAAGACACTTATTGGCCAATACCTATTGAAGAAGCTCACGTTCTTGTATTATTCCGGGTTGGTTTGTTTTCTCCGCCTATTTGTCAGCTGCAAGATTTATACTGGACAAAATTGGTTTTTCCCTCTGGCATTTTCTCATCCCCTTAACGTTTGTTCCTCCCACCTGCAAGGAATTTTAGTATACCCTTTTTTTCCACTAAAGGACTAGTGCACGTCTCGATTCTGCTATTCTGTTTTGTGCAAAACTAAGCAATACTTATCTCTTGGTAAACCTAAAAACAGTCTTAATTTACTATGATGAACATTAGAATCTTCCTAAATTGATTGACACGTGTTTTTTTTGGTGAAGGCTGTTGTCAATTACACTGTTTGTCATGATCCCATAACCTCTTTGGCCATATATAGGTATAGATCCTATATCGTCAATTTTTAATTTTATGCTGAGCAACTGATTCTGATTTTGGCAGAATGTTGTATATTTTGTAACCTCACAGCATTTTCTGTTAGTTTCTTTACGCTTGAGCTTATGGTTGAAAAAAGCAGATTTAACTAGATACTCAAAATTACTTGCTTTGCACATCAAACTCGTTTGTAAATACTAGAAATGACTCACTAAGAATACTAAGGGCCCGAAGTTTGTCAATTAAAATAATATCCTTGGCCTCACCTTACAATCCTGGTATCATTTTGGTCCTCCTTACCCCTGAATCTGATATAGTGTTTACTCTACTCCGTTTGGTGACAATTTGATCTGGCGCACATATTTGGTTGATAATTGACATTGAATCAGATGCCACCGGCTATAATAGGCTACAAAATTCCTTTCTCTCTGAGTTTTGGCTTAATTCTTGAATTTTTTTCTTCCCTATGGTGTCCTCAAAGAAGCAGATAATTCTTCTCATCAGTTTCATATTGGTAGAGCAGTACAAAGAAATATATAATGGAGTTAGGTTGTTTTTGTTGTCTGTCTACTGTCAAAGAAAATCTGCATGTTGAATTCAGAGCTTCAAAATGGTATAAAGTAGATTTTCTTTTTGAGATATAAGGTTTGGAGAAACATGTTGATGTTATGGCTTAAGTCAGCCATAGAAATGAACTGATGTAAAGAACATAAAAGGATAAGCCAAGGATAAGCAAAGTGAAATTAAAGGCAGAATATGAAAATGTATATCAAGCTGTTCGAGATGCTTGTTCTCTCCCAAAAATTCTAAACTCAATTACAATATAATTCTCTCATATTTCGATTCCCCCATTCACCACTTATGTATAGGCTAATTTTCACTCCTCTAACCAACTTAAGGCTCTAACAAACTTTAACCGCCCTCTAATTAACTAAGGTAATATTGTCCTATTGATATTGTTATGTTGCTCTAATGACTAAGATGCCCTTTTCCATTTGTGTAGACTATAGGTAGGTAATGAATGCCCGGTAATAACAGTTGACCAGCTGCTTTCCCACCGTGGAGAAGTTTTTTATCTGAAACTTTTTCCTCTTGATTTTGTTCCTTGACTATTGCTTTTCATCTGTATTATCCAGTCATGTTCTGAATCTCAGGATACTAGGTATTGAAAGTTATTGTTTTGCGTTATTCACTATGCTTATTATTGATTTTGACAACAGGGTTACGCTGCTTTTGAGGTTATAGTTTGTGTTCATGACCAAGATGGGACTTCTTTAATTTATGGACATATAATAATTGATCTTCCTAAGATGTGGATGTGATTGATCGTTGGGTTTCCATTTTTGAGTTTTAGCATCAATTATTCTTCCAAAATAATATGATTTTTAATTAGCTTTAAATTGATGTTCTGTCTTCCTTCTTGCCATTATACATTCTCATTTCGTTGTAATCATACTGCAGACTAGTAGAAAAGACAAGAATTCAATATCTTACACATTAAGAGAGTCATGCAAGCAAAAACTGTTAAATGCTTTAAAAGAGACTCAACGAAAACTTGGCAGGTATGTGTGACGTACTAGATTCTCTTCCCCTTAAATTAAGTGCTAGTTTAATACTACCTCTTATTCAATTCATTAGTCCCATCTAGTTTTTCGCTCTTCCCAAGGCAACATTTTAACCCTTAATATCTCTAATTGTTCTTAATTAAAAATTATAAAAAGTTGATATTAATAATCCTTGTATTGAGAAGAATCAAACAAGATTCCACATGATTATTTTTAAGTTATAGATACAAATTAAGAGTGATAAGTGAATAGTAACAAAATAAATGGGACTAATGGGTAGAATACGAGGGAGTATTATTCAATATGAATTTGGTAAACCCTCATCCATTACAAATATCTCTCTCCTTGCTGATGTAAATGTTTTATGGCTTGTTTTAGAATGTCCTAAATGGACTACCATGTAAAACTTCCTGTTATTTAGAATAAAAGTGTGTGACAGGGTTTTTGTTCCGTTTCTTTGATGTCTTTCTGTTGTACTCTGATACTCAGATGACTGATGAGTGTATGATAATACCAAAGTGCAAAAATCTGGCAACTCTCAATGGCGGTAATGATTCGATGATACATTAATTATAGTGAACCGGTTATCGTAATGTCAAATTCTGATGAACCCACCAAGTACAATTACCAAAAGAGAGAAGAAGAAGAGAATATAGAAAGAAGTAGAGGTAGAATTTCAGAGAAGAGAACGAGAGTACAGAGAATGTAGAGAGAAAAGGACGAGAGATATGAGAGAGAAAAGGTTTGTGTATATTCATTTGCTGATTTTTATGCTATTACATCAGACTATATATATAACCTCTCAGCATAACAAACTTGCTGTAAAAGGAGGTAGTTACACAAAAGATTCCTTTTCTAGACTATTCATTGAAATAGAAAAACACTTAAAATTTGCCAGCTCATTTACAGAGATTTATTGCGTCTCTGATAAACGATGGTAGCCTTGCCATTAGACAGTGTGACAATACCCTCGGACAGCAGCTGCACCTTGTCCTCAAGGTGAGAAGATGGGTGTGCTGTGAGTAACTTGGCGTAGTCCTCCCATGTAGCTTTGGATGCTGAGAACCCAGACCAGTGGACCAAAACTTCAGCCTGAGAAGGGGTAGGATGGCGAACAGCAAGTAACGCCACAGGTTCAGCTTCCAGGACCATGTTACCCAAGACAGGAAGGGGAATATCAGATGGAACAGTATACCCACGGGCTGGCTTGAGTTGTGATACATGAATGACCGGGTGGATGAGACTTTGTGATGGTAGATCAAGCTTGTATGCTACCTTTCCCACCTTCTGTTGTATCATATATGGACCAAAGAAGCGAGGTGCCAATTTAGCATTTGGTCTTTTGGCCAGGGATTGTTGCCGGTAAGGTTGGAGCTTAAGGAAGGCCAAGTCCCCTACTTCGAAAGATAATTCACGGCGTTTGAGATTAGCATAATGCTTCATGATTTTCTGAGCTCGGGCCAAGTCCCCTACTTTGAAAGATTTTGCAAGGACGAACCGTCCTTTAAAAAATAGACGGTCATGGTGTAGGGTGAAGCCCAATGGTGCCTCCCTGCCAACAACAATATCAGCTTGTATTTTAGACAAATAGGGATCCTTCTTAACCTCCTTGACCAACGCCTCCCAATCAAGCGAGACTGAACTAATAGCTGTACAAAGTGTCATAGCATCCGGCCCTCGGCGTGAGAGCGCATCAGCCACGGTGTTCTTGTTGCCATGATTGTATACGATAGCAAAATCAAAACCAATCAATTTCATTACCCATTTTTGGTATGCTGCTCCGATTTCCCTATGTTCCAACATAAATTTTAAGCTATGTTGGTCGGTTTTCACCAAAAAACGTGCCCCCATTAGATAGTGCTTCCACCGTAATACCGCCAACACTATGGCCATCAACTCTCTTTCATAAATGGGTTTCTCCTGGGCTCGTGGTCCGAGTGCTCGACTAAAGAAGGCAATGGGGTGATTGTCTTGCATTAGGACAGCCCCTAAACCCACTCCTGAAGCGTCGGTTTCCACTACAAACGGCTTGGAAAAATCCGGCATGGCTAGCACCGACACCGTAGTCATGGCGGACTTAAGATTTTCGAAGGCAGCCGTGGCTGAGTCATCCTTACAAAAGGCATCCTTTTTCAGCAAATCAGTGAGTTTTTTGGTCTTTTGAGCATATCCCTATACAAATCGTCTATAGTACCCCGTCAACCCTAAAAATCCACGCAACTCCTTGAGGTTTCGGGGCTCCGGTCACCGGGAAATCGCTGCAATTTTCTCTGGGTCCACTTCCACTCCTTGGGCTGAAATAACATGCCCTAAATAAGCCACCTGAGGGACTCCAAAACTACACTTCTTCCCATTGATGACTAAGGAGTGTTGAGACAGTAATTCCAGTATCATTCTCACATGCTCCTTGTGATCCTCTTGACTTTGACTATAAATCAGTATATCATCAAAAAAATACTAATACAAACTTACGTAAGTTTCAAGGATTCAAAAGTATCCGGGGCGTTAGTGAGCCCAAAGGGCATCACTAAAAATTCGTAATGGCCTTCGTGTGTTTTGAAGGCTGTTTTTGACACATCTTCTGCCTTCATACGGATTTGGTGGTACCCGGATTTCAAGTCAAGTTTGGTGAAGATAGTAGCTCCCTTAAGCTCATCAAGTAGCTCATCAATTACCGGAATAGGAAACTTATTGGGAACAGTTACCTTATTCAAGGCGCGGTAATCGACACAAAAACGCCACGACCCAAAAGGACTTCCCTGCCCTTCCACTCAAAACTCATGGTTTGAGTTTTCCAGTTTATAATGATATTACCCAATTTCTCAAGCCATTGCACCCCTAGAATAACATCTAGACTCCCTAACTCCAAAGCAAAGAAATCATCACAAAGCTCCATGCCTTGCACCGTCACCTTCACCTGTCGGCATATTCCATCACCAAAAACCTCCATTCCCGTTCTCAGAGTCACCTCAAAACGCCTACATTCCTCGATTTCCAACCCTAATTTTCGAGCTGTAGGGGTGGAAATAAATTGTTAGTTGCCCCAGAATCAATTAAAATGATTACCTTCTCTCTAGCCATTATTCCTTCTAGCTTCATCGTTTTGGGTTTCGTAAAACCCACCAAAGAATGTAGAGTAATTCCGGCCATGGGGTCCTCGATGTCTGGCAACAGCTCATCAGAGACCTCCTGGAACACTTCTTCTTCATCTCCGATCTCCTCCGTCAAGATTATTTGAAGCTCACGATTTTTACAAACGTCATTGAAGGCCCATCGCTCATCACATTTGAAGCACAATCCTCGAGCTCTTCTATCTTGCATGTCTTTCTCACTTAATGGTAAGGTTTTTCCATGAGCTTCTGGGTAGATTTTTGTGGTTGAGTGGTTGGGTTTAGAAGGGGTTGAGTAGAGTGTTTGGGTAAATTTTTGTGAAGGATGGGGATTTTGGGTTATATCCGGGTAGGTGGGGTAAAGTTTGGGTGATTGTTTTTGGTATGTGGGGTAGTGGGGTCCACCTCTATCGTACTCCTTTTGTCTCCCAAAGTGTACTTTAACCCAATCTTTTTCCTCTATTTTCTCGGCCCACTCAAAGGCAATTTTTAAATTAGGAGGATCCATGAGCCTTAACTCACTCCTTATATCCCCTTTCAGCCCATGTATAAAGACTCCTAAGGAAATATGTAAGGATACCCTTCCCAGACATGTAATTTTCTCAATAAACTCCTTTCAGTACTCAGCCCTGCCAGTTTGCCTCACTGCTACCCAGTGTTCCACAAGTCTCCCTTGGTTGCGAGGGTGAAAATGGCTTAGCAAGAGTTGTTTTAGTTCCTTCCACTCACTAATCTCCCCCTGTTGTTCTTCCCAATGATACCAAAACAGGGCATCCAACGTCATACTGGTTACTGCCGCCTCCATTTTATCGTCGTCAGTCATGTGGTAGAAGGAGAAGAAACACTCAGCTTGCATAATCCACCCGTTAGGGTTTACTCCAGTAAACATAGGTATGTCAATTCGTTTCAACCTCCAACTGACCTCTCGATTTCCGCTTCCATTTTCTTCCCTCCTCCTATCGAACACATCAGGGGACTCCTGGTAAATGTTGCTTTGCCCATCAACGTCTCATTCACCACGGAGGCTCCTCTCACCCGTGGGTTAATGGGCGGATTTCCGAGGATGCTGCCCCTGGGTTGTGGTCTTGGACTATTTGAGACCAAGCGATTAATGCTGTCCTGCATCTTAGCTTGAGAATCCAGGATCAGATTGATGGATTTTTCAAGATCAGCGTGTTTGGTTTCAAGTACTACTTGATTCAACGTCATTTTATCCTCCAACTGAGAAATCTCCGAGTGCAAACGTGCATTAAATTGCAGAGCAACTTCATCCAACCCATGTTCCAGCTGCTCTATTCGTTGCTGATTAGTTGGATTGCTCATAGTCAGCAATAAGGTGATGGCTCTGATACCAGTTGTGATGAACCCACCAAGTACAGTTACCAAAAGAGAGAAGAAGAAGAAGAAAATATAGAAAGAAGTAGAGGTAGAATTTCAGAGAAGAGAATGAGAGTACAGAGAATGTGGAGAGAAAAGGACAATAGAGATATGAGAGAGAAAAGGTTTGTGTATATTCATTTGCTGATTTTTATGCTATTACATCAGACTATATATATAACCTCTCAGCATAACAAACTTGCTGTAAAAGGAGGTGGTTACACAAACGATTCCTTTTCTCGACTATTCATTGAAATAGAAAAACACTTAAAATATGCCAGCTCATTTACGGAGATTTATTGCGTCTCTGATAAACGATGGTAGCCTTGCCATTAGACGGTGTGACACAAATATTGGCTGAAAGGATGAGATATCCCTTGAAATGGGCCCAAAATGCAGATTTTTTAGACATTTTTAACACAAAATTTTTCTGTATGTTTTTTAGGTATATTCTGCAATGCAACTGATGCGATACGATTTGGACTTTTTTCTTCTTTATAGATAATACTATTCTAGCTTGGGATGCTAATTTTAGTCTAAACAACTGGATCAGTTATGATATAAAATTTCTTCTATATCTGTGCTCCAAATTGGCTGAATTTCGTTGACGGCAAGAGGGTATCTTTCAAATAAAATTTTAGTGGGATATCGATTAGAAAATTTCCTAGTAGTATCTCTAGTAGAATCAAGGCTAAATCTCTCCCTTTTATCTGACATTACAGGTTTGACATCGAATCAGCTGTCACCATCCTTGAAAGTGAATGCTACAAGAAATGTGTAAAGAGCGGGAAATCATTTTATATTTCACAGATGGCTGGTACAGTACGGTGGCTATCAACTGTAAGTTTAACTGATTTAACCCACAGGCTGCAGCCCGACTCACCAAATATGAAGAACTTGAAGCCAGAGGACTCTATTCAAAAGCCGACTTCCCCCTCAATTGACTCTAATAAAGCTATAAAGGCAATCGTCCATGCAAAAACTATAGTAGATCCACTGCCTTCGTCTGCACAAACATCAGATAGTGTAGCTCGTAAAATAATTTTACCTCCAATTCCATCCTTCTCTGACTTTGTGAGGAGCACCAAACCGAAAATTAGTCAAGCCATCCATCGTTCCGATTCAAAAAGGAATTCAACAGATGTTTCCGGTACAGCAGATAAGAGGAAGAGGTTGCAATAGTCTTGTAGTTTCACTGTTCAGATTTCGAGCATGCCAACTAACTTGCATAGTCTCATCTTCTGGTTGCCCTTGGTGAGGGCAGTGAATGCTGTTTGTGAGAAAATCAAATCATTTACTTATTGTACTTGACAACACAAATCGATGCAATGAATATTCAACTATGAAGTCTAATTAGTAATTCAAAAGAGAATTGACGTATTATTCAACGTATTTAAAATATGAATTTCATATTTGATGCTTAGACTTGTGGCCTGTGGATGGTTTTGCATCAGATAATTGCATGACTCTTAACAAATCAAAGATAATCGGGATATGATTATATGAAGTTTCTACTTGGGTCTTAAATAGAAAAACTTGTTTTTAGTAGAATAATACTTTGGATTTTAATAGTTGTTACAGTTTTTGTTTTAATTACTGTTTATCAATTGATTTTATTTGATATATATCTCTATGAATAATGTAAACATAGTCAAGTGAGATCTTTTTTTATTTATCTTAATATATTTTGATAATATTGATTTTCATAAATTCTCGTGAGAGATGGTCTCTTTGAGAATTTGGCAAGCTCATTATATATTTTTTACAAGATTGTAAGTAAGCATTAAGAATTATGTAAATAGACATTTAAGATATTGAAAGTAGACATTAAGTATACGGTAAGTAAGCATTAAGGATAATGTAAGTAGGCATTAAGAATACGGATAATGTAAATAGACATTAAGAATGCGGTAAGTATGTATTAATCTTTAATGGCCTGACCTTGAGATAGGTCCTCAAAAAGACGGTTTCTCAAGAGACTAGCTAATTAACTTTTTAGAGTTTTTTTATCATATGAAATTAACCATATTTAAAATTAAAATTGTGCATTGAAAAGTATGAAAAACTAAAATGTAACAACTATTAAAAATTAGAGAAAATATAATGTAATTATCTAGTATCCGCTTACGACTTTATTCAGATCCGATCCAGGTAAACATTTTGTCCCAACTTTCAATTATAATAACCTGTTTATCTGAGTATTCACCTATGAGTTTATGACCCAACCTAGGGTAAAAGTTCCGTCTAACTACAACAACCTGTTTACCCGATGACCTAATATTTACCCGACTTTGTAACCAAACTCGATTTGACCCGACATAAAAAATGATTTATGGTTATGTAAAAAACAATATAATAAAAAAATCTGATTTAAAACCGACCTAAAATACCTAACTCGAAATCAATCTAATGATCTGAATGAATAATTATACTCATATGTCCACTTACCCTCGAATAAGAAAATGAAAATTAAAATTGAGCAAGATTCTGGCTTGCACAAAAAGTCACTTGGTGTTTCTCTTATAAAACCGGAATTCCCTAAGTTAAGTTGTTTATTGTTAAGAAATCAGCCAAAATTATTACAGCCGATCAGATTTAGAGAAAGAAAAAGAGAAAATGAGTAGAGGAAGCGGAGGAGGCTACGATCGTCACATTACGATCTTCTCTCCTGAAGGTCGTCTCTTCCAAGTAGGTACGCTCTTTTCTTCTCTCTATCTGAACTTCTACCTTTCTTTTCCTTCTATTTTTCCATTTATTTCTAGGGTTTTCACATTTCGGGGTTTCATTTTCGAGCAGAGTACGCTTTTAAGGCTGTCAAATCTTCTGGGATCACTTCTATTGCAGTTCGAGGGAAAGATTCTGTTTGTGTTGTCACTCAGAAGAAAGTTCCTGTAAGTTATGCCTTTTTTGTTTTTTGTTTTTTGTTTTGATTTTTATTGGAAATTGGGATTTACAGGACAAACTTTTGGATCAAACAAGTGTTTCACATCTTTTCCATATTACTAAGTACTTGGGTCTTCTTGCCACTGGAATGACAGGTTTGTGATTTATTTGATTTTGGAAGTTCAATATTTTCAATAGTAAATTTGAAGTGACTGTTTAATAAGTTTGATTTTTAAAATGAAGTAAGGAATAATCATTGGAATGTAGTGATGTTACTGTGATGATGAGGATTCTATCGAAAGGATTTAACTTTATGCAACAAAGGAAACTGCAATTTGCATTTGTTCTAAAAAAAATTGTCAATAGTTCTGATTGTTGGATATGTGTGAACAAAATTTCCCATCATTTTTACTATCAAAACAAAGGAAATGTCACAATTTCCTCCATTCAAACTTAGCATTAGTTAATGACAAGTATAGCTTGTATTATGGATGTGTTGAGGATGGGATTTCGGATGATGACGTTTTATTTGTCTTTGTTGATGCCATTTGTACTTTATTAGTATTGTCTTTGTTGTGAAGATTTGGTTAGTTTCAGTATTGATTGTCTTACGGCTCACAAGGAAAATGTACTACCATAAAAAAGTTGATTGACATGATTGCTATGACTGATGATTGGAAATCGAAACATTCATTGATGATGTTCTCTTTGATTCAGCTGATTCTAGGAATTTGGTCCAACAAGCAAGGAATGAAGCTGCTGAGTTTCGCCATAAATATGGATATGAAATGCCCGTGGATGTCTTGGCTAGATGGTACATTTTTACATATTTTTGTCAGCGTTTTGTGTAGACTAGTATCAAGCGTGCTAATTGAAAAGGATTACATCCAGCTTCTCTTTGAAGAACATTAAATGGTTACATCACCTATTACTGTTGTTTCTGAGACCTTGTTTTGACTTCATTTCATAATTGAGGTTCTGTTGCTTTGGTATGTTTGTTATGTATGATGGATGAATTCTTGTTGGATTTGATTCCTTGTCACCTAGCAGATTCAATTATAAAAGGTTTAATATTTAAACTACCATATTTATTATTGATGGCCTCAATGTCATGAGTCAGCTAGCTGAATATTATTGTGCAATGAGCTCTTAGTGTGAAAAGATATCTGTTGGAGCAGTTTGCTCAAGTATTTGTGCATAATTTTTTCTCCAGTCTGTTCTTTAATGCACATATGCGTGGCTGCTGTTATTGATTAAATGAGAACTATGGGTTCTCTTTTTGTCTCATATTGTTACAATAGAAATGACTCCTTTGCTAAGAAGGCTTGTTTCCACCCCCGCCCCTACGACGACACTGACCCTCGTATGTTTTCAAATGGAATTGATATTGTAACCTTTTTTTGCCTTTGTAATTTGTTAATCTCTCGATTAAAAAAATATTTAGATAGGGTTAAGTGGAGATGCTGTGGGTGTTAATTATTTCTAGATTTCGTTGAAAAACAATCTTAAAAAGCCCAATGATAGAACATACATATGTTGTGATATTGATTTCATATAAGCCTCCTTTCCATGAGCGGCAGGCTTGGTTCTTGGCATCATAGCCATCACCACTACCACCAACACTACCTTTGTCATCGTCATCATCTTCTGGTTTTTGTTTTTTGTTGTTGTTGTTGTTGTTGTTGTTATTATTATTATTATTATTATTATTATTATTATTATTATTTTCATTACTGGCATTGCCATCTCGGTAGTTCAGCACCTGCTCTGGAAAGGATTGAGCTTTAATGAAATATGTAGAAATTGATTAATTTCAACTAGAACTGATTAACTGAGGGCTTGATGTTTGACTACTTGCATACATTTTCTGTTTTTAAAAATCTGTGTATGGTTACAATGTTTCTTCTTTTTTAAAAGTGGACTTATACTATATTAAGAAAGATTTTATAAAAATTAATTTTTTGAGTGCTTTATTGGTTTGAGAAATTCGTACTTTTTCTTTGGTGTGGATATTCTGATTTTTTTCCACTGTGAAAGCAATGATTGTTTGCCCACGTGGTCATGTTACCGTTGTCAATTTGTGAGTGATTAGAAAGCTAATAGAGCTATAGTTGTTGACTGGTGAGTTTGTGTAGTCAAAAAAGATAAGTTTAGAGTTTAGACCAACTTGACCTCAAGTGGATGTGGATGGAAGTTGTTTTGGCTTCTCAACTGGACAGCTCACAAGTGAATGCCATATACTAAATTTTAGATTTTAGGCAAAGTTGATAGGAATAATCCCAACTATTGAGGTGCTTCTCAAACAGAACTCAAGTATGCATTATTTTGTAATAATCCTAATTTTATAGGCTATTTTTCAAAAATGATCCTTAATGACCTGCAATCTATTAAATATTTCTCTTTTTTTGCTTTTTTTTTTTATATTTTTATTTATATTTATGCTCTATCCCTGTCCCCTCCTCTTCCCTATCTCTGACAGCTATGACCACCATCTACATTCTGCTTCGTATTCCCAGTTATGATTGTACCCCTGCAGGCCAATTGCCACGCATCATCAACTGCAATTGTCATTTACTAATCTTAACGCATACCTTAAGCTGTTTGGCTATCATCTATCTGAGAACATTTGAAGATACATATATAGAAGATATGGGTATTGTTGAACTTGAACCCCTTCAACATTCTGTTATGGTTATCCCAGAAAACTGGGAAATAAAGAGAAGAGAATAAGATACAAGTATTAACAACAAAAGAAAAATTATAAGAAAAATAAATATTCTACAAGCATGCATGGAGAAAGGAATAATTAGGCCTTGATTACAAATTTCACTATTGTTTTTTTGCTAACAATACCTACCATTTTAATTTAACATCTGTTTTATCTTTTTTTTTTGCGTAGTCAAAATTATATGAAGAAAGACTGAAAACCTATCCCGACTCATGTCCTCGTATGAGTGAGATTTGAGACATCGGTCTTCACTGCACATTTGATAAAAAAGCAAGAATGGGGGATGATTGAATTTTACTCTTTAACTTTTTGGGTACTAGCTACCAAATATTTGGGCTCTGTTTTTAGGAGATAGAGATTTGGCAGTGCAAGTGGGCAGCTATGGAGTATGGCTATTGTAGTTGGGAAAGGAAAAGCGAAAGTGGGTAATAGGGGTGGCCAGGCAATGAGGTATCTGTATTATATTGGGGGAGGAGAAAGACTCAACAAGTGAAGTTTAAATTGGTTTTCTAAAAAGAAATTACAAAATAAATTGGCTTATATACCGGGTGGCCAGGCAATGAGGTATCTGTATTATTTTGGGGGAGGAGAAAGACGCAACAAGTGAAATTGGTTTTCTAAAAAGAATTTACAAAATAAATTGGCTTTTATACTGTGTTGTGTGGATACATTCACTTGTGAGTATGCATTTTGTTTAATGCTAAATTTTACCTTTTATTTTTTTCTCTCTATCTTAGATAATGATTATGTGTTATTTTAACTAACTGAGCTTTTGTCATGTGACATTGTTGTTGTCAACTAAAATATGTTTTTGTTTGCGTGAAGGATTGCAGACAAGTCTCAAGTTTATACCCAACATGCTTATATGAGACCTCTTGGAGTAGGTGTGTGCCCAATTTTTACTATGTTTGATTTTTGACATTTGTGTTTACCCTAATGTCGGTTTTTTTTTACTCTTACAGTGGCTATGGTTATAGGAATTGATGAAGAAAAGGGACCTCAGCTTTTTAAATGTGATCCTGCTGGACACTTTTATGGTCACAAGGTAGTCTTTTGGATACATAATTTCATAATTTCGTGTCTTCTAAGGTCCACCCACGAGAATTAAAATATAGTTCAGAGGTGTAGTCAGTTCTTTGTATAGATGGAGCTGTTCAGTACGGAACTTATAACAAAGTTTTAAAATTACTAGTTTATTGATGCTTTCACAAATTTAACATTCACTTTTTGCCAATAGGCCCAGCCAACAGAAAACCTGAAAAAAATAACTATGTAAATGGGTTATACTTGTTGGATTTGAAGCGTAACATATTGTTTTGAATTCATTTTTTCATGTCATGGCATGGAAAGTTGTGTTTCGCTGCTTTGTGAATGTATTTTATTTAAAGAAAAACCATGTAAGTTCATCTTATGTCAAATCTTAACCAACCTGCCTTTGACCTTTTTCTTTCATCCAATTGTAATACTTGGGAAGGAAAATCTGTGGCATCCTAAGTTTGATGGGATTATGATCTTGCAAACATCTACCCCTGCCCCCTGGCATGCCTTCGAAAAGCTAAAATCTAGTCACTCTTACTATGACATTTAGTGCATGACTTCAAATAAGGCAAATGAAATTTCTTTCTTCTATTGTTACCAAGAATTATAGCCGAACCTAGGATTAAGGCTCTACCATTGTTGTATTGTTACAAACATGAGTAAAATATGTACACTTGAGGTGTATTTTTTGTGCATATATTGGTTTTGTCATGTGCAAAGAATATAGAAATTAGAGAAGTGAAAGGAAAACTTTGAGGAGCTTTGTATAAAAGTGGTTAGCCAAAAATGATCTGGATCACGGGAGTTGAGAATGACATAAAATTGGAAATTGCAAAAGCATAAAACAATAAGAAATGCGATAACCTATGTGGTTGATTGTTGGATTTCATTGTCTGGGTAGATTAGTATAGATTAATCAAATAAAGCATAGTTGCAAAATACGGTGACGGGGATGATGTGGTTGTCGTGCAACCAAACATCGGCCTAAACCATGAAATATTGCTTGGTTCAACACTTAAAACGTGAGGTTTTTTACACTTTTGCGATGCGAGTAATACTGCTTGGGTATATTTGAAAACCTTTACAATACAGTCGATACAATACGTTGTGGCCTTGCTTTTGCACTATGGGATGAAGTATAGTATTTGTCATCAACAACCTCTTATGATGATTTGTTTTAGTTTATCTAAGCAATTTATATTTCGTATTAAGGTTTTGACATTGTTGATGTGTTGATGTAGGCTACAAGTGCTGGTGCAAAGGATCAAGAAGCTATCAACTTTTTAGAGAAGAAAATGAAAAATGATCCTGCTTTCTCCTATGAGGAAACAGTTCAGGTAAAATGTCCTAGCTATATGCTTTTCACTTGCCGTGTTTTGTGGAGAAAAATGGGGCCGAAAGGATTTTGAAATGTGAAGTGTCTGCGAGTTGCTAAATTATATACTACAAGAAACCAATTTTTTTTATTATCCTAGCAGAGCTAGTTTATGTGTCTTGAGCTTGAATGCTGCTTGTAATATGTGTTTGCATTTGGATGAACATATGTCTTTTCTCCATTTAGGTTGTCATTTTGGATAGCCTCTACATAACACTCTCAGCTTAACTTTGATTCACACTGCAGATCTAGTTTGACATGTGTTGAGCTTGAATGTTGCTTGTAATAAGTGCTTGCATTTGGATGAACTTGTCTTCTTTTTCTCCATTTAGGCTGTGTCATTTTGGATTGTTGCTACACAACACTCTGAGCTCAACTTGGATTCATTGTGTATATTATGGCTTTTCTTTCATTAAATTTACTATAAAGGGAAAATACTTGCTGTGCGACTTGCTCAAAGTCTTTTGTTGAACTTGCTCTCATTAGTTAACATTTTTTGGGACAATTGAATGTTAAATTTGATGTTGACTTATGCATCGAGGTTCAAGCAAAACTGGCGCGAAGAAGTCTAGAGCAAAGTACTCCTTTGTCCGTGTGTAGTATAGATTTTTAATTTGGTTGGATGAGTTGGAAGTAAGATAAAAAATTTTAATCAAAAGACAGAATTGTGGATGAAAATTAAATAAAGTGGTGGACAGTTCCCTATGAGGAAATGTAACAAAATCATTAGTACATTCCCAATAGAAAAATCTAGCAAATTGAGAAGGACAAATGAACTAGTTATTATGTGATGCAAATAAAAACTATGAGTGATTGGCTGTTATGCCATGCTTGTTAGAGGGTATTGTTTAACACTATCAGTTTCTACAAATTTATTTCGTTACTTATTCCACTAAATCTAAATGTACTATTGGTGTGGTGCATATCACGTGCTGGACTGCTGAAACATCCATTGTAGTTTGCACAATGGTGTAGTCTCCTTTTTATTGTTTTTATGCAGTATTGAATGATTTGTGAGTGCCTGAAAGTTCACTTATTAGGAAATATGCATAGATGCTACAAATTTTATTGTTAATAAAAGATCTTAGAGAAGCCACTTTCAGATGTGTTCACTGTTACAACATTATATATCAATATCAAGTGTCCTAGGCAAGGTTTGGGTAGGTCATATGTATGCAATCACCTTACAACAAAGAAGTTTTTATAGTCGACCCTTGATTAAACATTATCTGCAATTCCACATGTATAAGAGCAAATGATTTAGTGAGCCATTTAATAATAGTGCATTATAATATGAAACCGAAGAATTATCTATCATCTCTGTCAAATATTGACATATCTGTGTTTATCACTAAAGTTCTAAAGTGCCTGATGATTGTGTCTTGTTTGCAGACTGCAATCTCTGCTCTTCAGTCAGTTCTGCAAGAGGATTTCAAGGCTACCGAGATTGAGGTACAGATAGTTGCTTTGTTAATTTCTCCCCTTTTTATATTGATTTCTAATGCCATAGAAACAATACCTGACTTCTTGATCAGTGTCTTGATCGGTGTCTACCTCAATAAGTGAACATGAAACGACATTTGCTTTAACTGCTTGAACTGCATTGTTTTCAGGTGGGAGTTGTTCAAGTGGCAAATCCAGTTTTCAGAGCTCTCACAACCGAGGAGATTGACGAGCATTTGACAGCTATTAGTGAGCGTGATTAATTTAAATGATTTGTTTAGGTAGTCGATTGCTAGTACCTGAGTTGTGAGTTGTGACAGATTGAACAAATCTTCACTGGAGTTCACATCGATCTTGGGAGAACTCTTTGCTATCACTTCTATATTGTAACTTTTAGACATGGGTTTGTTTGTAATGAGTTAAAAACGCGGTCATTTTTGCAATGAATGTCTGCTCAAGTTGTTGACGATTTCCAGCACAATACTGAATAGTTTTCCAAATTGACTTGGGTTTACTCTTTCATTCTTTCACTTGGGTTTTAGCAGTCAATTTTATCAGCCTGAATCCTGATGGTGTGTTTGCTTTGAATTGTTTCCAACTTGAATCCTGCAATCTGGATGATGGATAGATAACTTATAAGGCTTTGACTGTACTACTTATTTCCTTGAAATTAGTCTCTACTGCTCAAACTGGACTAAATTCTTTAGTATTGCGCCAATCCACTTTGTTATAAAAATGTAAATTTCAATGTTTGGTTTTGAGCGGGACCGTGTACGGATAGTCCAATTAGTTTAAAAATAGCTTTTTTTAATATGCGCTCAGTATTGATTTATTTAAAGTCATAATTAATACTTTTAAAGTTAAAATTGATTTTTGAATTGATCATTTTAAGTTTTGAATTAATCATTTTTATATTAAAATTGAAATTTTATATATCAAAGCGGTTATAAATTTTTGATCATTTTTAAAAAGTATTCATTTAATGGATTATTTTATAGTCCGAAATTTTAGATCAAAATTGAAATTTTTATAACAAAGTATCCATGAACTCTTGATCATTTTTAAGAGCATTCATCAAGTCATTTGGCGAAACATAACTCAAGATCGACACGTCGCCTTTACATCAAGGAAAAGCAAACACTACACCTACAACTTTATTTCCAAGTCCATTATGAACAGAAATTGTTGAGTAAAGGGCAATATTACTATTATTGATCGATGATTAAAAAATACAAGTATTCTAATATTCCATTAGAACTATCATGTTGCATTGCATAAGAGTACTTGTTTTGTGTTTTTTTTACACTATTCTTAATAGTGTTATTGACCATTTATTTGTTGTTTGAAACTCATCCATAAAATAATAGTATACCATTTTATTAACTTCATTCTGAAATTGTGAATACATAACCATATTTAGGTAAAATTGATCAGTTTAACGTCAAAGTTGGTTATCTATAGATCAAAATTGAAATTTTTATTTTAGTTGATCTATTTAAAGTTTACTTTAAGTTGGTATGTTATATGCGTGAATTGGGTCGGCCTAAATTGACAGTCTCATCATGAGACCGTCTCGGCCAAGTTTTTGTGATACGTCTTATCAAGTGAGTGTGATTGTTAAAGTTACGCGGAAGCCATGAAAAGATTTGGAAGAAAAAAAATTTGAATGAGTTATTCTTTTAATTTTGTTGATGATTTAATTTTTTTTCTCTATTCCTTTCTTTTAAACAAAGAAAAAACTTTCTTTTTACCATTCTTCTCAGACTTCCCTTCTTTTCTGTGTCTTTTTTAACCCGTTAAATTCTTGTCAAACATAGTATAAAACTTGGGAGTTAGGATCACATTCCATATGTAAATATTCGAGATGTAGGGCTTCATCAAGCATCTACTCTTGATATAATCAATTTTCACCCGTTTACCCATAAGCTTGTCTTAGGCGTAGAGATATTCATTTGGATTATCAGATTGATTCCGAGTTAAGTAATTTTAGTCGGTTAAAAAAGAGTCTTGTTTCCACATTGATTTTTATATGATTTTAAATTCATTTTGAAATCGGGTCAAGTCGAGTTCAGTTACAAGGTTGGGTGAATATCGAATCAACATGTCTATTTTGTAAATCTCTACTTAGCTGCTAGGGAACACAAAGCTCAAAGATAGCTATGAGCAATTAAAATATCTACATGCAAATAAATACTACCTTCGTTATTTATTAATAGCTATATTTCACTTAAAAAACTCTTACATAAAAAGGTAAAGTGTAGCTATTATTAAATAATCGAGATACTATTTCAAAGTGATTGCATGATTTAAAGGAGTATATAATTGCATTACAATATTCAAATTAAGTATAAAAAAAGTCAGACATATATTAGTTGTTGAATGAGGTATTCTTTTTAAGAGACTTTTTTAGTGAGACCATTTCATATTATAATATGTATTAGTTTGATTCAAGGTGTTCATTCGATCGTGCCGATTAGCACTTCATTCATGAGTTAATATTTAATTTAAAAGATTACACTTAATCAATACTATTAAAGTGAAGCTGAATATTAAAGCTCTCAACGGGGCCGGCTCTAGGCAAGGGCAAGAAGAGTCTGTGTCCAGGATCCATGAAAAAAGTAGACAATTTTTGCCTTTATATGCATCGAACTTGAGACCTTGTGTAATTAAATTGTGCATTTAATCAAGTCAAAGTGTTAATAATGATAATTGTTACCTTATTTACTAATTATTGAATTATAAGTGCACAATTATCAACCAAAAAGCGAATAATTAGGACTCATAAATTATTTTTTGCTCTGGGCCCTCCCAAATAAATCCAAACAATTTCAAAGGTCAAAGAAAGCTTGTATGGAACTTAAAACATAGTGAGATAGAGAGTATTAATCCAGATTAATCTGATAACAACTGCATTTCTAGTAAAACGCTTTTATAAGAAATATATACAACAATTGGATTTTATTCAAATTTGTTTTATGAGGTTTCGATGGTTTATGGGCAAACTTAATATGAATCATAATCAAACATATACTTGCAATATTTTATTATTCTAATTTTGGTTAAGAGGCTTTCAGCTACATATGAACACACGATAACAAATAACAATAAATTAAAAATATTATGACATCTAGGGATTATGCAAAAATTGTTGATCGTAAATTGTTCTTTGTTATCAACCCATATATAATTTCATATGATTAGTACTTCAAATTTCATTATATATATATATATATATATATATATATATATATATATATATATATATATATATATATATATATATATAGGATCAAATAAGAAGGATTTTAAAATGAAAAGGGTTAGAAAGATTTTTGTTTGATTTTGTTTGGTTACTATATATACAAAAAAGGATACTATGTTATAAATTAAGAACATTTTAAAAATTATTTCATAGTTACCTTTTTGTATAATATAGTTACTTTTACGATTATGAGTTTTTGGCTCAATCGTGACTATAGATTTTTTTTATTTTAGCATATATATATATATATATATATATATATATATATATATATATATATATATATATATATATATATATATATATATATATATATATATATATATATTAGCATATTTAGAACACAAACACAATCCATAACAATAGTGCATCAATTTCCTAAAACTTTTAATTTACATACTGGAGTCCAAGATGCACTGTCACTTTATATATTAACCTTACTCAAATTGTGGATTATTTATATCACAAATTCTTGTATGAGATGGTCTCACCGTAAGACATGCCTCATACTCGAGTTAAATACCTCAACAATTGAAACTTTAGCTTGTGGGCTTTTTGTTTTGAGGTCGTCTCACCGTGAGACGATCTCATACAAGACGGATTGTATTTATATGGAGGAAACAATTCTAAAGCCATACAAGCATTTCTCAAACAAAGACATATCATCCTTGAAAAGATTAATACTCAAAGAAAACCCACCATCCCTATTTGGAACCAAGAAGGATAACCCTTCATACTTGACCCCACCAGCACCACCAAAAATAGGGTTACCCCACCCAAAATCAGTTTCATAAAAGTGCAACTTAGCCCAAGAATTTATCATAAGATTTGGGCTTGTAATACTCTCTGGCCCACTAAGTACAACCATTGGATCATCTTTTGGGAATGTTTCCAAGAAATTAAGGGCAGATTTCAAGTATTCTTCATCCTTCGTTCTTTGGAGTGCTTCCTTAATTTTAGTGGCAGCATACCATAATGGGTTGCACGTGATATCACGTGATTTAGCAATACAAGCTGTGAAGAATACTAAATTACCATAATACCCTTTTGGTGGATTTGGATTCTTCAATCTAGACCGTCCATCTATTGGTATGTAAAGTTTAACATCTTGATCAGGTTGTAGTCCACGCACTTTGCATGTGGTTCGCCACACATGAGCAGCTACGATTTCAAATGTACTAAAATTGCTTATTTCTGCTTGTTTGGGTGTTGCTTCTTGTTTCAATGCATTGATTAGAGACTTGGAAAGAGTGAAGGAGCTCTCCATACTTGTACACATCTTACCTAATATATATAGTAAGTATAAGTAATGATAATGTTAGTAAGTTGAATTTAGGGTTAGCCTTAAAGATTTGAGAGATTTGAGGTGAAATATTAATTATAAGTTTTTAATTGCTAAATATACTATTCTATATACCTAATACCTCTAACTATTAGATATTAAAGCCTTAAAATTTACATGTTGATCATTTTGATAAGAAAATATATCATTTATTTATAATAAAAAAATTGTTTAATTTTAATTTTTTTAAAAAAATTAATAATAGTTAATTTTTTAGAATTCTTTATCCATTTGATTTACCTAAATTTGACCTAAATACGACAAAATTAGACTCGAAACTAATATGATATGAAAATAACTTGATCCAAAAACCGATGCGACTCAAAATCGACCAAATGATTTACATATAGTTTTAAAATATTAAATGTGAAAAGTTTTATTCACACCCACCATCATAATCATATTTTGCCTATAGAATTCAATAAGTATTAGACGCAAAGTTATGGTCAAAAGCTTCTTATATATTTAATCAAAGTAAAATAAGAAGAAATTATAATTCATTGGTGAATTGTTGGACTCATGAAATGCACAAAGATTATAATAAGTGGAGTAACATTTAATAAATTTCCATTACGTTTTGATTTTTGATTTCAGTCTCGCACATTCCGTCTTGGCTACTACTCTTAATTAGCATGTCGCCAACAATTCAACATAACCTTTTTATTTATCAATTTTATTACAAAAAGAAAATGATGATATCAACATCAAAAATATTTTTCCAAATATGAATGAAGTTAATGTGATTTGAAAGAATTAATTATACATATTAAGATTTATGAAATATATAACAATAAACAAATTTAACAAAATTATCAAAAACTACAAAGGGTAGGAAGAGGCCCAACCATGAGCTTATTTAGTGAAGATTTGAAAAATATAAAATTATTTAACAACTTAATTTCAAAAATTAACATATTCCTTATTTAGTATGGCCTAAAGCACCCACTAACACCCTCTACCAAACAAAATTAACATATATTACTAAATTTTTATCTTAGTAATTATAAGTTCAAACTGCTTTACTTATCTTAATATCTCCTTTTGATTGTTCCATTTTTACTATTTTTAACCTCTTATTGAATTAATTACAATAACTAACTTTGAAGAAATACTATGGGCTGGGCACGCTGGGAACTAGAGACAAGGGTGGTGGACCCGATTAGATGGGGCTTGGGCTTAGGGGCACCGGTGGGGAGGAGGTCGGGGTGGCAAGGGTTTAATTTGTTTTTTTGTAAATTACTTTCTATTGTAAGTTACTTTAAGGGGAGTTGTTTTAAGAAAACAACTCTTATTATTTGGATTATTCATGACTAATTAATAGAAATTAGAAAAATAATAAATTATTTTGGATAAGCGAGTATTAAATGTTATTTGATATAGCTATTTATATTAATAAATAATTGAAAATATCATAATTACCATACTATCTTTTATGGACAATATCCATGAAAATTATTTTGGTTTCGTGGGTAAGTTGAAATTTTTTTTTGAGTGACAAACTATTTTGAAAAAAGATCCTAATTTTTTAAGGTTCATGTTTGATGAAAGTTCATACAAGTTGTAAAATTCATATCTTGCAAATTTATAGTAGATGTAAATTTATGGTCATAAGTTTTTTCATTGTTATTGGTCACTTGTCGGACTCATGATGAAACCCCACAAGGATTTTAATAGAATTTTGTCAAACTAATGTTTACTCATCATTCACCCAATACATATTTGCCACGCATCTTCCGTTTTGGCTATTATTCCTTTGTCCTCATAAAATTGATACAATGAAAAATGAAACATGAACTAAAAAAAATAGTGAAAATATTAAAATTGTGTAATAATTAAAAAAAGTTAAAGAATATATATATATATATATATATATATATATATATATGAATAAATATTTAAAAAAACAATGTAAATACCTGAAATAAAAATTATAAAAGTTGGTTAGACTTTTGATTGCTTTAAACACATTAATCAATTTTATTATAAAAAAAAAAATTGACGAGAACTTGAAAATTTGTGCGTTAGTGGTTTGTACTTTGAATTAGAACAAGTCTTTCTTACATAATTCGAGTTTTTTTTTTTTTTTTTTTTTTTTTCCAAATAGTAATGAAATTATGCGTTGACTTAATATTTAGTGGTTAGCGTTCAACAAACGCACTAAAATTATTAATTATACGATTAATACAACTACTATTTATATGTGTTGATATTGACTTTGTTATACTGTCATTTTTTTTATTTTAAATTTTTTCACTTTAGGAAGAGACTTTAGGAAGAGAAATTTAAATTTGATTTTTGAAATAGACATCAAATAAAAAATATATTCATATAGAATTTGTTAGATTCTTCTTGATGTAAAATTTTTAAATATATAATTTTTACAATTTTTATAATACATACTTAGATATATTAAGACTCAAAATTTATTTTGAAAAACGTATGAAAAGTAAAGTGAACAAACAAAAAGAAACAGAGGGAGTACAATCCTATATCCTACCACAACTTCATTATTTGAACTTTTAAGTTGATGGTTCCTTTGAATATTTTATATACTTTAATATGTTTCTTTACATGAATTCGTGACCTTTCTATCACGTTGGCTCTAAAACATAAGTTAAGACTTTAGGATATGTTATATAATTTAACAATTGTTGGAAGAATAAGTGTAAAATTTTAAATTTTATGGATTATATTAAAAGAGTTAAATATATATGGATGATAATTTTATAAACTCGTGAGGATTATTTTGATAAAAGAATGTAAAAATAACAAACTAAGTGAAATACAAAATTAATAGTGTAGCCAATTAATATTTTACTTTACTCAAGTCAATTTGGGTTAAAAGGGTGTGAGATCGTCCCTCTGAGAGACGTCTCTCTAGCCCAATTCATTAATACTTAATATCTATTATTAATATTTACTTACGTTATTCTTAATGTCTATTTATCGTATTCTTAATTAATTACCTACTTAAAATATTTTTAATGCCTACTCACAGAGACCAACCCAAGAATTGTGGTATATTTATTTATTGTTCATTCCAAATTAAACGGTCAAATCTTTTATTTATTTTAATTTTATTTTTTTTAATATAATTGAAGTTTTTTTATAATGCACGTTAAAAGATATTGATACTTAAAATTTACTTTGAAAATTGTAAAAAATGTATAAGAAGGGATCAGAGCAAGTAATTATTTTTACTAAGATATAGGCAAATGACGAGAAAAATATGATCATGATATCTATAGTTGGTGAACATTTATTTTTGACTTTTTATAATCCTATTGATTGTTACTTTTGTCATTATAATCTCGCAACTTAATTGATTACTTTTCATAATAATTTAAGTTTTTTAATCGTTCATATTTATTATCTTAATTGTTAATTTAACATTAATTATTCAACAAATATTGTTTTCTAGTCAACAATGCAACTTTCAATCTTCTACGGATGCAACAAAATGTTGATTATACTCAAATCAATAACGTTCTTGAATTACTACTCTTACCTCAAATTCATATACCAAAACTTAAGATGACGAATAAAAATACCATTCTAACCTCTTATTTTTTTATATTTAGTCCGGTAGATGTGATATGTACGAAGAAAGTAAAGGGTATTTATAAGTAGTAGAAATTAAACCCTTATTAGAAGGTTAAAGGGAAATTATTCAACCATTATTAGCCTATCATTTCATGGGGATCCAATAAAAAGAATATTTAAAATTAAAAGGTTAAGAAGCATTTTTCACCAATGCTTTGAATAAGATAAAAAAATCTAAGATCATTATCGAGCAAAATAACATTTAATTGTAAAAGTCACTATCTCATACATAAAAGATACTATGTTATAAATCTGAAAAATATTCTTAATTTATAACATAATATATTTTTTTTATACATAGTGATTAACAAAAAAATCATTTTTATCCTTCCCATTTAAAAATTTATCTTATTTGATCCTACATCATCATTTCATATAGTCAAGTATCAAGAAAAATTAAGAATTGTATACTAACCAAAGGAGACAGTTGGTGGTAAAGATGGCTCAAACTCCAAGTGCCGAAATTTGATTTGGTTCAGGTCGTGAGCCGTAAACTGGTGAATAGCTGATCTATCATGCACGGGCAAGACAAGAAATTCAAGCCCCCGCGCAGCTCTTGCCCACGAGCTCATAAAGTACGCGTATGCACTTCCATCATTTACATGGTGATGCGTAGCAATACCCATGCATACACCCCCACATTTAAAGCGAGTGAATTGCACCATAAACAAGGGAAATGAAGAGAGACCTTTAGAGTAGTCACATGTAGGAATGACCATCTTACGAAGCTCAATATTAGACTTATAGTTTTTGAAATTTGTAAGCGCAAGGGATGTTTGAACCTCAACGAATAACACCCCTTGTGCGTTACAATCTATTTCTATTTCACCGTTGTCTATATTTTTTCTCAATCTACCTGCCAATGGGTAGAATGGCATTAGGACTCTACTTAAAGAGTCCTTTAAAATTTGGGTATCAAAAAATGTTGAGATATTGTTGGATTTGTTGTTATTTCCTTGTGGATGATAAATGTATATAAGTGTAGTATGTGAATAAGGTGTACGAATGAGCATATCTAACCGAGAAAGCTTGATAATGCTTCTTGGTGTTTTGCCTTTTGGACATATCATATTGCATTCTCTCATTTTTCTTTTCAATTCTTTTCTTTAAATTTTTTAACATGGAGAAAATTTGTGGCTTCAGAACAATATATATTAGGGAGTAATAAATGTCTAATATTTAAAAAAAAGACAAATATTAAAAAGTCAAGAATTGTGTACTGTCTTCTATAAACGACGGCAGTCTACAATGGTGGAAAAGGTATTACTCCGTCTCTCTCCCTTTGTAATGGAGAAGTTGCAAAATAAATAGAAATTTAATGAAAAGGGAAAATTGGGTTAGAGAGTGTAAGAAAAAATGGATAATATAAATGAGGGGTTAAGATTGAAAGAAAGTATAAGTTTGTTGTAAGGAGTATATTCAACCAAAAGTTTAAGCTTATGGTTAAGGCTTCAGGATATGTTATATATTCTAATATGTTGTGTCGCCTGAGAGTCCTTTGGACTAGAAACATGGATGCAGCACAAGTCTTTCTTATATATCTGATGCTAGATATTCAACTTAAAATGAAGGTGATTGAGATTCGAACCCGTGACCTCTTGTCACGCTGACTTTTGATATTAATTTAACCAAAAGCTTAAGTTTATGCCTGGTTAGGCCTCATGATATGTTATATAATCTAACATGTGAATTTGATTGGAAAAAAAAAAGTGAAATCATTGTAAAAAAAAAAAGAGTATACAATCAATGGGACATATTAAAATAAAAAATGGTACAAAATAAGGGCACAAATAATGTATTTGTTTACAATTTCATATGAGTGCTTAATTATCCTTCCAATTTTACTTCAAGATCAGTCAAAGATATTAAGCATGCGTATGTCTTTTGAGTTTAGGTGAAGTTACATTAATATTGCACCATGATCCGTTGAAGGAATTGTATAGATATCTCCAAAATTACTCATTATAATTAGGAAATATTGTTATTAATATGACAATTGTGATATTTTTGGATTTAATATTTACAAGCTAGAGGATAAATATTATAATTAGGTTAATAAAATTGCTTCCTAATTTAGACTTTTTTTATTTGATGTTTGATTATGTGTTTGGATTGGTTGGGAAGTGTTGTATATTATCTAATAGCAGAAATAATATTAATTTAAATTTATTGAAATAACAAAATCAATCGAAAATAATATTAGTATAAAAATATGATTTATGCAAAAGAATTTGAGGCTTTACAAATGCTCTTATATTTAATTTAAGAGTAGGCTTTTAAAAAATTCTATATGTTAAATGTCTCTTGTTGGCTGGTTGCTTATATCTCAATTACGTTGTCTTATATTAGACAAAGAGGAGAAAATATTAGTTTGCTTAATAAATTTAAAGAGTAACTCATATTATTACGTGATTAGTTTTAGTAGTAGATCTACTTTGAACTTGTAAGTGGACTATATCTTTAACATCTTGTTTCGGTTGTGTCGGAGTCTATTTTTTAATTGTAATATGGTATTAGAGCTCGATTTATTATATTTAATCAAAATTTGGGTACAAATAGAGACTTTTAATTAAATGTTCATTTCCAATTACGTTTGCTTGTGTGTATAGAAAATGTGTTTATAAATTGTTTATTGTTACCTACATATGCATTATCTCATATCGAAAAAGAAGAGAATCCATATCATTTATAAGTTTGAATAGTAATTTTTATTACAATCAATTTGTTTTTAAAATGAAAGTCATATCACTTCTTCAACATGATTGTTTTGCCAACCCATTTCTTAATTATATATATTACCTATCTATCGACCAAGAATGTAATTGCAAATTAAATATTTTCTTACAAGGCTATTCTTTTGGATGCATCTACAATTTTATACACTGTAACAAATTTTACTTTTTGTCTCATTAAGTTTAGTGGCATTAAAAAAATACCACTAATTTATATTTTTAGTGTAAAAATTATAGGTTTTTATTTTAAGTTCTTCTATAAAGTGATTTAGTGGTACTTTATTTGACTTTTAGTGGCATACGTAATTGTTACTATAGTCTATATAATGGCATTTATGAGAATGTCACTAGATCCTATGTCGCGAAAAGTTTTAACATGATTTTTATTATGTTGCTAAAGAGTTTAATAATTGTCACTAAATCTATTATATATATTAGTAGAAATTTAAAATGACGACATTTAAATTAAATATCACTAAATATATTCCAATGAAAGCAAATTATATTGTAGTTACATGGGTTAATCTGCGCATTATTCCAATTTTATATGAATTTTTTTTGTTATTATTAAACACTTTCTTTTTCTAAAATTAATAACCAAGTTCTAAAAAGCTACATTCCGTTTGGTTCCCGTTACCAATTATTGGGAATTGTAACGAATAGTTAAAGTTAGTGTGAATTTAGAAAAATTTCTTCCCAAGTTTAATGATCATAATTTTTATACTTCAATCATCTTTTTCATTCTTAAAATTTAGTTGTTATTAGCTGGTAATAAAAAATTTACGAAAAGAAAAAAAAACTTTATAATAAAAATTCATCACTATATTCAAAATGACACCATATATAATGAAAATTTGCATCATAAATTATTATTAATATCACTATTTAATACTTCTTCTATTTCATTATACTTGCTATATTTGACTTTTTATGCAATTCAATGTATTATATTGATTATTTATATATTAAACTATGTGCATATAAAAATTATAAAAAACAAATATTATGAAAGTATGCGATTATACGATTCAAAAAAATTTCTATTTGACTATTTTTTTTTATACATTAGGCACAATATATGAAATAAACTTAAACCATAAATAATATCGATAACCATAATATAACAAGTATTTTAGAATAGAAAATGTCTAATAATCAAACGAGTCTACTCTAGATTAAGTTAGGTTGAGTCCCTTCAAAATGCTTTTTGATCAATATAGTCCAGTCAATAGTCATTAATATTGGCCATATTGTTGACAATTGAATAAATTACTTTGTCAAAGAATCTAATAAATTAGAAACAACTGCTTAAAAAAAATGTTTAGGGTGTAATAATGCTTAAATATACACCTTTTTTTGAATAATAATATAGATTTTATAAAATGTCAACATTTAAAAATAAGATAGTAATAAATACTCTTTTCGTTCTTTAATGTTTTATATATTCATGTGAGATTTATTAGATTCGTCTTTATATAAACTTTTTTATTATATATTTTTTATAATTTTTTTAATGTATATTCATAGATATTGAGGTTTAAAATTTACATTAAAAATTATACAAAAAGTAAATAAAAAGAACAAAAGTAACTTGAGAAGTATTAAAAAGTCAAGTCTTGTTTAATGTGTACTTCTACACATTAAGGCAGTCTACAATAGTTGAAAAGATATTATTTGTTTATGATTTCATATATATGAAGTGCTTTATTATTCTTCTTCCATTTTCACTTCAAGATCAGACAAAGATATTATTAAGCATAATGAAAATCTACAATAATATTGATCGAACCATTTTCTTTGAAGGAATTGAATAGATATTTCCTAAATTACTAAATATAAGGAATATCAATAAAAATTGCTTAGTAATTTCGACTTCTACGATTTGATGTTTGATTTATGAATTTGGATTGGTTGGAAAGTGTTCTTTAATTCTGTGATAATTGAAAATAATATTAATTTAAATTTATTGAAATAACAAAATCGATCAAAAATAATATTCCCTCCTATTCATCCGATTAGTCCCTTTTACTTTGGGTTACTATTTACTTATCGCTATTAATATTTATTTTATTTTTAATCTATAAGTTCAAACAAAGTTAAGTGAGATTTTGTTTGATTCATCTCAATGTAAGGATCATCAATATCAAAATTTTGTAATTTTTAGTTAATTATAATTAGAAATATTAAGCAATAAAATTTTATCTCGATAAATATAAAAAAAAGTAAATAAGACAAATAAATTAAATAGAAGTGAGTAATAACTTTAAAATAGGACAAAATACTTTTGAAATCTTTAAGTGATCATCTTTAAGTGATTATCTTTGAAAAAGTCTGAGCTTTAGTGTCGCCTCAAAGCACCACCTAGCCTCTATCCCCCATCCCTTCTCTACCTAGCCCACCGACCACCACCACCACCACCACTACCACTCTCCACCTACTCCTCCCCTTGTTAGTGCCATCTGAAAACACCATCTCCCCTCCACTAAACACACCATGCCTAGTGGACTTACCGGTGGTAGTGGGAAAAGGGAAGTTTTTGGGTTCTTTGAAATTCAGGAGGATGGTTGTGTGTTTTGCGGCGGCGGTGGTGGTAGTTGGTCGGTGTTTTGCGATTAGGGGTAGGGGTCTGGATGTATCTGCGCCTGGATATGGAAGGGAATTTAGGTTTTACTGTGTCGGTATCTTGGTACAAGGGGTTAACAGTAACAAGTCTGGGACGGGTAAGGGTGGCGCTAAGGTGAGGGAGTTGGTGATGGCTGGTGGGGAAGGAGGAGGAGGGTAAAGGAGGGGAGGAGGGAAGAGGCAGGTAGGGATTGTTGATTTTCCTTTAAAAAAAATTTTTCAACTAAAATGGCATAACCAATTATAAGAGACACGTGGCATAAACTTTTTATAATCGAAAATTCAACTCCAGCAAGTAAAGGAGACAAGGAAGTCCTTTAAAAGAAAAAATCAAAGTCAAAGGTCAAAATTTTCAAAATAATCAAAAGGTGAAAATTTTAAAAGAAAATCATCCAAACATAAAATTTTTAAAAGTAAAGTTTCCTTTAAAATATGAGGGATTAAACTTGCAAAAAAAAAAAAAAGGTTTTTTAATTGCCCTTATATTGAGTTTAAGTCTATGCTTTAAAAAAAATTCTAAGCTAAAAGGTCAATTGTTGACTTGTTGTTGATATCATATGTGAGTTGTATTATATTAGGTAAAAGAAAAAGATATTATTACTTTTATAAGTTTAAGGAATAAATCTTATTACTATTAATAAGTTTTAGTAGTGGATTTCCTTTATACTTGTAAGTGGGCTACTTCTTTAACATCTTATTTCGGTTGTGTTTGAGTCTATATCTTCATTATAACACGGTATTAGAGTTCAATATATTATTCGATCTTCATAATTGAGAATTTAATCAAATCTCGAATTAGAAACTTCTAATTAAATGTTTATTTCAAGGAGGTTTGTTTATTATAAGGACATTTGTGTATATGGAGGTGTGATTATAAATTGTCTACTATTTTTTATACGAGAATTGTCTCATGTTAAAAATAAAAATAAAATATATATCATTTTATAAGTTTGAGGAGTAAGTATCCCCAACAAATTTGTAGTTTTGAAAGTGAAAGTCCAATAAAACTTGTAAGTGACCCACTTCTTCTTCATGTTTAACTTGGCAAGCCCATAATTTTTTACCAGGCAATCCTTTTGGTGAAATGATTTGCGCATTATTTTAATTTTATATAAGAAAAATTATTATCAACAATTTTTCCTAAAAATAACCAAGTTTTTAAAGATCTATCGGCCCGTTTGATTGTCATTAATAATTGTTAAAAATGGTAATGAATAGCTAGTGTGATATTAAAAATAAGTAAGTTCTAAAGACCTATTTCTATCACCTTTTTACTTCGCAAAACTCATTCAAATGCATTCAGATGGTAAAGGAAAATCTGTGGAGAGTAAAAGTTTTTTTTATCAAAGATTCATATTTCATATCTATATGACCAAAATGACATGATATATTTTATAAAAATTCATTATAAATTATTTTAAATATGATTATTTAATACTAACAAACAAAACAACATTAAGTGAAGTAGAATATGAAAACTAGTTATTCTAGATTGTCAAAATGCTGATCTATTGTCAATATAGCCGGTCAATACTCGATTGGTCATATTATTGATAATTGAATAAATTACTTTGTCAAAGAATTTAATAAAATAGAAGTAAGTGGTTTTCACAAGTTTTTTTTTTTAATTATCGGTTGACTAAGAGTGAAAATTAAATTTATAACGTTGTCAATTCTTAAGTGGTCGATTAAAACTCTAAATTTTATTACAAATTCTAAAGTGGTCGTAAGTTAGGAGTAAATGTGGAATTGAATATAATATCATAGAATGACTTTTACTTCTAATGAATTGACCATCAAATCATTTTTGACCAAAGAAATTCCTTAGTGTATGTTTCATGCTTGTGGTTGGTTTCGTTTCCAAATCTTCTTTCTTGACAAAACAAATACTCCCTCTCTACTTTCATTATGGATTATTTCTTTTTCACTAATTTTTTATATTTTAATTGTCTCATCGTAAGATAACTTTAAGTAGGTCAGCTCAAATTATTTAAAATAAATAACTATTTTCAGTATATGTGGAAATTCAATTTTGATTGTTTTTATGTTTTTTTTTTTACTAATGGGCGTTTTGTACGTCTCGCGGTGAGTCGGTCTCATACAAGACGGGCTGTTAATTGTCTCATTGATTTTGCATTTTTTTTTTTCAACAATGTCTTACTTTCTTTCTTTTAATCTCATCCTTAAACTCATTCTCTTTTTCCATGGTAATCACTTATTTCTATCCTTCACTAATTTTTGTCTTATATTTCAATTAAATTTTTTTTTAAAAAAAAATTCACCAATTTTGCAACTACCGCAAAATGAGAGAAGAGAGCATATAGAGTATACTTTGTTAAAATGGTTCAAAACAGAAAGTACTGTCCAAAAGTTTTGGGAATTGGGAGAGTACCTTACTACCTAAGTACTAGTTTTGGTCAGAGGTTTAATTCTTGGTTACTACCACATTATTATTTTACTTTTCTCCAATCTCCATGATCATTTGTCCAATTATATTTTTCCTTCTTATACCTTATTCATTCTTGCTTCTTGTTGTAATGTAGAATATTCATGTAAATTAAAAAATTAAATTTTTTTTAAATAGTGAAGATATTATTTTATTGTATAATAAAGTTTTTCGAAAAAATATACTTTTCCATTTCATAATGAAGTTTTCACGATAAATATTCACGAGAATTAAGAATAAAATAATATGCAAATTACAACCATAAAATTTGAAGACTTTACAAATTACAGTTATAAAAGCTTTTTATTTCCACTTACATCCAACAATTTACAAAACTTAGCGAATTCAGTCCAATTTACCGGATGACCTGCTAGGTGACCTTTGACCGAAACTAATTAACTTTGACTTTCACTTAAATTTATTAATCTAAGTTAATCACTCACAAACCCTAATTATTCACTTCTTTCTCAATCTCAAACACTTCACCACCCTCCACCCCAACATCTGCACCACCATCCTTCTTCCAAGTTCCACTCCAAGCTTGTCATTTATTTTCTCTATCCACTACAATGATGTAAATGATAAATTTTTGTAATTTTATTAATAATCTAATTTATTTCTCTCTATTTCTTTCTCTTTTAAACAAACAAGAAAAACTTTTTTTTTTTGGATTCTTATTCAAACATACTATAAAGCTTGGAGGTTAGGATCACATCCCGAATGTAAATATTCAAGATGTAGAGCTCCATCAAGTATCTACCCTTGACACAATCCATTTTCACCCATTTATCCAAGAGCTTGTCTCCGTTTTAGTGACTTTGTTTTATTTGATTATTTGACTTATTGTTCACTACTTCACTCATATTTATATTTTATTATTAATCTATAAGTTAAAACATAGTCAAAGATTTTGTTTGATTCGACTTAACACTCAACCCAAGCCTTACTAATATTAACTTTTTATAATCTTTAGTTATGCATAATTAGAAATATTAACTTTTTATAATTGCCTTGACAAACGTGCTCAAACCAAATGAGTCAAAGTCCTTCAAACGGAAGAAATATTAAATATTTTAATATATATTCACAACAAAATATAGTTTTTATTTGTAATTCTAGATGCACAATACATAACGAATAGTGTATATATATTTATATATATCAACAAAAACTCTTGTATAAGATGGTCTTTCCATGAGACACTTATTACATATGGGCTGAATAGCCCAACTAATATGATTATTAGCTTTTAAACTCTTTATTTTTAAGTCATTTCACCAAGAGATAATCTCTTATGAGAATAACTCATATATTAATTTATTAATATATAAAAATAAAATTCTTAATTTTCATATTGGAGTCCAAGACGTACGCCGGTGTAACTCTACTCCAAATACACCCATGCTCAAACGATGGATTATTTACATAGAGGAAACAATTTTGAAGTCATACAAGCATTTCTCAAACAAAGACATATCATCCTTGAAAAGATTAATATTCAAAGAAAACCCACCATCCATATTTTGAGTCAAGAAGGATAATCCTTCATACCTGACCCCACCAGTACCACCAAAAATAGGGTTACCCCACCCAAAATCAGTTTCACAAAAGGGCAATTTAGCCCAAGAATTTATCATAAGATTTGGGCTTGTAATACTCTCTGGCCCACTAAGTACAACCATTGGATCATCTTTTGGGAATGTTTCCAAGAAATTAAGGGCAGATTTTAAGTATTCTTCATCCTTCGTTCTTTGGATGGCTTCCTTAATTTTAGTGGCAGCATACCATAATGGATTGCACGTGATATCACGTGATTTAGCAATACAAGCTGCGAAGAATATTAAATTACCATAATACCCTTTTGGTGGGTTTGGATTCTTCAATCTAGGCCGTCCATCTATTGGTATGTAAAGTTTAGCATCTTGATGAGGTGCTAGTCCACGCACTTTGCATGTGGTTCGCCACACATGAGCAGCTACAATTTCGAATGTACTTAAATTGCTTATTTCTACTTGTTTGGGTGTTGCTTCTTGTTTTAAGGCGTTGATTAGAGACTTGGAAAGAGTGAAGGAGCTCTCCATACTTGTACACATCTTACCTAATATAGTAAGTATAAGTAATGATAATGTTAGTTCCACTTAAGTATTTTTAATCCAGACTCATTTCAAATTAATTTTGTATAATGAGTCAATTTTCTCTGTATAGCCTTAAAATTGTTTGGATAAAAAATTAATTTATTTGAAATATTTAAAAGTATTTTAAATAATTTTTCGGAAAAAATTAATGTTAATAATTTTCAAACTCATTAGGTCGACCCGAATTCGACCCAAATCTGATAAGACTTGACTTAAAACTGACCTACTCCAAAAATGATTCTATCAAAAGTGATTCGACCCAAAAAATGCAATTGATCGAAGGTTTAGAGAGGTCTACTTTAATTTACATGATAGATTAATAATACACAAACTCTTGTGAGTGGCGGTGTATTTGAGAGACTATTTCTAATTGAGTCGATCTATAAAGAAAAATGTAGAGTAAAAGTAGATATTAAGATTTAATGGACTGGTGTGAAAAGTTTAATTATGACCATCATAATCATATTTTGCATATGGAGTACAATGAGCATCAGGCGTAAAGTTATGGTCAAAAGCTTTTTATATACTTTATTTTTTGCAATTCTATGTGTTCGTCAGATCGTTTATATTAAGAAATATACATAATTAAAAATTATAAAAATTTAATATTATGAAAATATGCGACGAGACGAATGAAAAAGGATCCCACATAATTATATTTTTCCCGTATAATAGCCGAAATATATAAATTACCAAAGAATAATAAATAGTGTAAAAATTGATTTGATGAAAGTAATATCAACGGAGGAAGTATTTGATTAAAGGAAAATAAGAAGAAATTATAATTCATTGGTTAATTGTTGGACTCATGAAACTCACAAGGTTTATAATTAAGTGGACTAATTTTTAGTGAATTTCCATTACATGCCGTCACCATAACTTTTTATTTATCAATTTTATTACAAAACAAAATGATGAGACCAACACCAAAAATATTTTTCCAAGTAATATGAATAAAGAAATTATTGTGATTAGAAAGAATTAATTGTACATTTTAATGCGGACAATTTCATCCGCAATTAAGGTTTATGTAATAAATATTTTTTTGCCTTTTAATTAGTAGTATCAATTTTAATTTTACAATGTCCTATTGATTTTATTTTTTTTGCAATTTCACTCTCCTTTTTATTTCGTGCATATCTCTTTTCATCTTAACCATTATTTTTTATTATCTACTTATTTTTATCTTATTTTTCAATTTAATTTCCATTATCACTAATTTTCACCCAAAAATAAGTGGTGCTAACCGCTAATTAGTTGAAAAGTATATATTAATTCATACCATTGAGTTTTTCTACTTTAGAACAATTCACTTTAGGAGTGATAAATTTAAATAAAAATTTTGAGAAATCTATTGAAGATAGTAAAATATATTCAAGTAAAATCTTCTAGATTTATTTTATTATAAATTTCTTTATGATACATATTTAGAGATATTAACGGCTCGTTTGGTACATGGTATTAGAAGGCGGTAGTGGTAATAAAATTAAGTAATAAAAAATTTGATTGTTTGGATGCTTTCAATGGTAAATAAAGTAAGGTAATGAAATTACTAAAAAGGGCCATTTTTATTACCATCAAACAACCTGGTATTAGGCTGTAATGGTAATGAAATATTACTGTGGTAATAAAATAAGGTAATGTTGTTTCGAGCTGAAGAAAAAAAATAATGAAGAAAAAAAAAGGTAATGTATGTAATTATCCAAAAAAATATTATTATTAAAAAAAGAATCATTAGATAGAATAATGAAACTAAGAGTCATCACCATTTTTTATTACTAACAACCAAATGCAATTAATGGAATATTATCTTCCATTACCATTCTTTAGTCATGCACACTAAACAAAAGAATCTTCATTACCAATTCTCATATCCATTCCTTCATTACTATTGTCGTTACAACATTTCATTCCCATTACTTCATTACCATCAACCAAACGGGCCGTAAGAGTTTAAATTTACTTTAAAAATTGTGAAAAGTATTGATTATACCCGATCAATAACGTTCTTGAATTATTACTCTTTACCTCAAATGCATATACCAAAACTTAAGATGACGAATAAAAGAACAATTCTAACCTCTTGTTTTTGTATCTAGAGTAGATTAGAAAAATGTGATGAACCAATTCAACAAAAAGTTTAGATTGATGGTTGAGACTCCATGATATGTTATATATTCTAATACGCCTCCTCACAGAAGAGCATTTTGGGCTAGAAATGTAGATGCAACACAACCTCTATTTATACCTAACGTAGAATATTCAACTTTAAATGAGGAGGTTGAGATTTGAACATGTGACTTGTTGTCACGTAGGCTTCTCATACCATGTCAAGAAACCAATTCAACTAAAAGTTTAAGCTGATGGTTGAGGTCTAAGAATATATTATATACTTTGATAGAAAATACTTACAAGTACGAAGGAAAGGGTATTTACCTTCTTATAAGATGATAAGAATAAAACCCATATTAGAAAGGTGAAAGAAAAATTGTTGAAGCATTAGCCTAATCATAATTTTCATTTCATATAATCAGATATCAACAAAAAAAATAATAATAATAATAAAAAAGAATTGTATACTAACCTAAGGAGAAGGTTGGTGGTATAGATGGCTCATACTCCAAGTGCCGAAACTTGACTTGGGTCGGTTCATAAGTCGAAAATTGGGGAATAGCTGATCTCTCGTGCACGGGCAAGACAAGGAGTTCAAGCCCGCGTGCAATTCTTGTCCAGGAGTTCACAAAGTACGCGCATGCACTTCCATCATTTACATGGTGATGCGTAGCAATACCCATGCATACACCCCCACATTTAAAGCGAGTGAATTGCACCATAAACAAGGGAAATGAAGAGAGACCTTTAGAGTAGTCACATGTAGGAATGACCATCTTACGAAGCTCAATATTAGACTTATAGTTTTTGAAATTTGTAAGCACAAGGAATGTTTGAACCTCCACGAATAACACTCCTTGTGTGTTACAATTAATTTCTATTGCACCGTCATTTTTATTTTTTCTCAACCTACCCGTCAATCGGTAGAATTGCACTAGGACTCTACTTAAAGAGTCCTTTAAGATTTGGGTATCAAAAATTTTGGGATGTTGTTATTGTTTTCTTGTGGATGATAAATGAATGTAAGGGTAGTATGTGAATAAAGTGTACGAATGAGCATATCTAAGGGAGAAAGCCTTATACTACATCTTGGGGTTTTCCCTTTTGGACGTATCATAATACATTCTCTCATTTTTTTTCCAATCCTTTTTTTTAAAAATTTTTTTAAGATGGAGAAAATTTGTAGCTTAACAACAATATATATTTGGAAGTAAATATACTTCTAATTATATAGCTTTTATAATAACATTCAAAAATACGATAACTATTAAAAAGTCAAGAATTGTCTATTGTACTTCTACAAATGAGGGCAGTCTACAATGGTTGATAACGAATTGTATAGATATTTCGAAATTCCTTTAACTCCTTCCATTTTTACTTCAACATAAGTCAAAGATATTAAGCATGTAGGTAAAGAAAATTTAAATTAATATTGAACCATTTTCTTTTGAAGGAATTGTATAATTAGGAATATATTATTTTGAATATGATAATTGTGATATTTTAGTAGTTGATATTTACAACCTATTGATTATTATTACTATTATTATGCTAATAAAATTGCTTCGTAATTATTGCTTCCATAATTTAATGTTTGATTTATATGTTTGGATTGATTGGAAAGTGTTGTTTAATTATTAGATAATTGAAATAATATTAATTTAAGTTTATTGAAATAACTAATCAATAATATAAAAATATGAGGTATTAAACCCGCAAAAAATATGAGGTTTTTTGATTGCTCTTATATTGAGTTTAAATGCAGGCTTTTAAAAAGGTCCTGTTAAAATGTCTACTATTAGCTTGTTGTTGATATCATATGTGCCTTGTTTTACATCACAGAAATAGCATAGAATATTATATTACTTAATTTATGTAACTCGTTTTATATAAAATCATCTCATCAGTCATCACTATAAGATATGGCCAAATAATTAGACTATTTCTCTGGTTGATCACTTTAAAATTATAAGTAGTCACTTTAATAGAGTAAATGTACATAATGATTTAGCCTAATAGAAATAGTGTCACCACGAGACCCTCTCATTTAAGAATTTGTGTACTTTATAAGTTTAAGGGGTAACTCCCACTATTACCGATTAGTGTTGGTAATAAAACTCCTTTAAACTTGTAAGTGACCTACATCTTTAACATCCTGTTTCAGTTGTGTCGAGTGTATTTCTTAATTGTAATTGTAACATGCATGATATTAGAGCTTATTTATTGTTAGACCTTTATAAGTGATCGGAATTTAATTAAAACTCGAGTTAGCGACTTCTAATTGAATGTACATTCCCAATGAGTTAGGTTTGTTGATTTTAAGGACACTTGTGTCTATGGAGAAGCATTCATAATTTGTCTATTGTTGCCTACATGTATGTTGTCTCACATGTAGGCAACAATAAACAAATAGTACCAATAATCAAAATTTACATCATACTCCCTTCTATACATCCTCAAGTGTTTTATTTTGTTATTTAGTCAAGTCATTTTAAATGTCTCATTTTTATTTGGTTATGTTTATTTTATAAATTTAGCCTGACTAAATTTAACTTTTTAACACATTTACACCTACTAACCCTACTTTACCCCATTAAAATTTAAAAACACTTTACGTTTTTTCTTTTACATGTGATCTCATTTGACCATCTAAAAAATGGTGAAAAGTCAAATAATACACATTAGGTGAATAGGAAGAATTATATTATTATTATTATTATTATTATTATTATTATTATAATACCAATATTTGAATACTAACAAACAAAAGAGTGGTAACTGGTAAGTGAAGTGGAATTTAAAAGTGAGTTATTTGAGTCCCTTCAAAATAAGTCAACGTTTAAGATAAATATTAAAAAGTCAAGAATTGTGGAATGTAGTGTACTTCTACAAATAACTGCAGTCCAAAATAGTTGAAAATACTTCAAAATATGTACTTCTACGTTTAAGATAAATATTAAAAAGTCAAGTATATTACTCCCTTCCGGTTCACGCAAAATTATGTCACTTTGTTTTTATACCAATACAGTAAGGGGTGGATTTATGTATGGGTCCTCCAGGGCACGGGGGAAATTTAAAAATTTTTTTTTTCTAATATCTTAATTTTTATGTTTAAATTTTTGATTTTTTTTAGGTATTTTTTACACTTAATCTTAATCTCAAATTCTTAATCTTGTTGTTCTAATCTTTATTGTTAATCTTGATTCTTATTGCATATAAGTATTTTTTGGTATCTGATAACAATGTCATCTAAATTTGATTGAAGTCAGAATTGCGAAACAACAGTGTCCCAAAACCTGATGCTCATTCAGGCTATGTGAACTAAATACCACACCAAGTACACAGATTCACAGAAAATCATGGAATTTTTAGAAATTAGAAGTGGGAGTTGCAGATTATGTTTTTAGGTATTTGGTTAGAATATCACCTGAATTACTATGAAGCTAGATTGCAAATCCAAAGTCGCACGTCTTGGTTTGGGTGGATAGATTTGACTTTGTTGCTTAATTCATTTTATGAATTCTATGTTTTAGGTGAAATCAAGATTCAGGTTGGCTGAATAACTGAACACCATATTTAATTTTTTCGATTGATCAATATGAATCTCAAGCGAGTGGTTACTACCCCTCCTAGCTCCCTCTTCTTTGTTTCGCTGGGGAATTGCTTGGTATTAAACACTTTCCCTAGTTTAAGAGACTGTTTCAAAAAGATGTTATCTGCTGTTGACACTAGCTAATTTCGTCCATTCGTTGGTGCCCCAGGAGACTCTAAACCCTAGATCTGCCACTAAATACAGTCATTTAATTTTAAATATCTTTAATTGCGCATAATTAAAAAATATATAATTGATATTAATAAAATTTACAAGACGAATCAAACAAGATCCTACTTGACTATATTTCGACCTCTAACTTAAAAAAAAAAACAAACAAAAATAATCGATAAATACTATTAAAAAATTAAATGAGACAATTACAATGAATGTCTTAAAAGTTTAGGTAAAGAAAATCTGCATTAATATAGAACCATTTTCTTTGAAGGAATTGTAAAAATATTTTCGCATCATTATTATTAAATATAATTAGGAATATATTATCTTTTCAAGTAGTTTTTGTAGTGGATTTTCTTTGAATTTATAAGTCGGATTTTGGTCGTGTCGGCGAGTCTATTTCTTAATTCTAATATGGTATTAGAGCTCATTTTATTATTGGACATTTATAACCAAAATTAATCAAATATCGAGTTAGGACTTCTAATTGAATGTTCATTCCCAATGAGATTTGTTGATTCTAAGGACACTTATGTGTATGGAGGTATGATAAATCGTCTATTGTTGCCTACATGTGAGTTACCTCGCATCAAAAAGAAGAAGAGAATTAATATCATTTTATAAGTTTGAGGAGTAACTTACTATGACCAAAACTTTGTTTTGAAAGTGAAAGTCCTAAAAATTTGCACAAATTTTAAAATGAGACGGTCTCATGGTAACACTATCTTTATTGGCCGATTCATGTACATTTAGTTTATTAAAATAATCACTTATAATTCTAAAGTGATCACTTATAAAAATTTACTAATTATATAGTTTTGTCTTATAATAAGACGATTTCATACAAGACAACTTGATATATTTGTAAGTGGGTCACTTAGCTTCATCATCGTGTTTAACTTGCCTTGTTAATTATAATATCTATTGACAAAGAAAACAATTGCAATTTAAACACAAATTTTTATTTGAGACTGTATTATAAAAGACACCTCTTAAATGGGCCGATTCATTATTACTAAAATAAACAGCTTAAAAAAAATGTGCGTTGTGTAGCCCTATTTGGAGTTGGTGTTATAACCTATTAAAGTTGGTATTATAACCTATTAAAGTTGGTATTTGGAGTTGATGTTATAACATATTAAAGTTGGTATTATAACCTATTAAAGATGGTCGAATGCATCTTTCATAGGCTTCAACTCTATTTTTTTGGTCTAACATTCAACTTGACTTGGGTTGTTGAGGTGGTGGGGAAGGGGTGGATAGGGTGGCGAAGATGATGGGGTAGGGGTTGGGATGACAAAGGCGGTGGGGAAGGGGAGTGGGGTGGGGTGGGGTGGCAGAGGTGGTGAGGAAGGGGGTTAAGTGGGGTGGTAGTGGTGGTAGGTACATATGGGTGCTTTTTGTGTTTTTTTATTAAAATTTTAATTTTTCTTTTTTCTTTTTGTGCAAGATTACCTGTTATAACAGGTGAAAAAAAATTGAGGGTATGTTATTTAGGAGCAACTTGGTATCAAAGGTTAAATTATTACTAACTGAATTTTTTTAAGTTGTCTCATTTAGTTTCAGCACACTATCCAATGTACTAATTTAATTCTAAATATCATTTATTGTACATAATTAAAAAATTATAAAAATTTGATATTAATATAATTTACATTAAGACGAATCAAACAAGATTTCACTTAACTATATTTTGATGTCTAGATTAAGAATAAAATACAAATTAAGAGTGATCGATGAACAGTATTAAAAAACTAAATGGGACAACTTAAAAGAATTAGAGGAAATATAAAATAATTTAAATATAAATTATTCACGGCAGATAAGTTATAAATGAATTAATTTTTCTTAATAAAACTATGCTTCATATATGATTGAATTATACTACATAGGCAAGTTGCACAAGTGTTTTGAAGTGTAACATACAAGCACCTAATCTTATTACATGAAAATTAAACTAAATTTAGAGAAAATATTTTTATAAATTATACAAAAAAAAATTGTTCATCAATCTGATGAATGGGTATTAAGTGATAGTTTACCAACAAAATTGGAATTTAAGCTTCCAAGATAGAGGTTACCCTCATACTCCACAGCTGAAGTAATAAAAGATATAATTTTGCCCTGAGGATCATCTAACCTCTTCAACAATTTACCATCTTCTGATACTTTTATAACTGTAGCTTTCTTGTGTGACCCATTCACAATCTTCAATAAGCTTGGAAATGTTGCTATTATATGTTTTGCTATCTTGGAGGAGTGCACAAATTTCATCTCTTTTGTTGTAATCTACATGCATTATAATACCAAAAATCTATTATGTTATACATTACAATCTTTTAGGATTAAGGTAGGGGCGGAGCAAAAAGTATTAAAGCGCTATTTACTTTATGATGTTTAAAAAGTAGGGATAAAAATTTTCAAAAACAAAAAATTAACATTAGTAGAATTTGAACTCTTAACCAACAATATATATCACAAGAAGGCACATCGCCAATTAAGTTATGCTTGACTAATGAACTGTAAGGAGATTGTTATTATATGAAATTACAACAAAAATAACTTTTCGCAACATAGGATTTAGTGATATTGAAAAAAAGTCATTGGTTTATATGTTTAGTGAAATAATTGTTGGTTTTTTATTTTAAGTTTCACTATAAAGTGATTTGCTGACACTTTATTTGACCTTTAATTACATATGTAATAAATGTCACTATAATCCTATGTCGTAAAAAACTTTAGTATGATTTTTTATTATGCTGCTAAAAGGTTTAATAAATGTCATTAAATCCACTATATATACCATTAAAAATTTAAGTAGTGACATTTAAATTAAATATCATTAAATATATCCCACTAAAAGTATATTATGTTGTAGTGTGAGACTCCTTTTTTCTGGGGGACTCTAAGTTGTCGGTGTTAGGGTATATAATACATAACTTGGGACCTTAACCATCAGCTCAAGGATTTCTTTGAGTTGGTTCCTTATCAAGGAACGAACTCACCCAAAACCTTAAGCTGATAAGTGAGGTCTCAGGATATGTTATATACTCTAACAGTCGGGCACCTTGAATGGGCCTAGAACCGCCCTTGAATTAAGGATTTGACATCATTAATGTTGTTGATGCACAAAAACTTTTTAGTGCTATATAACCCTAATAGAATTCCAATGAAAAAAAATATACTCATGTACTCCATCCTATTCATAGATAAAGGAACATTTGAGTTTTGCACCAAAACCAAGGAGGGGTGGGGGACTACATAAAAGTGGGTGGAAAACTCTCTTTTTTCATAAAGGGCATTGATATTTATATATTGTTCTGTTATTGTAGTAAGGATAAAAGGGTAAAAAAGAATGACAAAAATAGAAATTAGACATAAACAATGAATTAATCCAATAAGAAAATGTCCTTAAATCAATAAATAGAAAGGAGTATAATATTATTTGATTTATCTTATCATACATACGTGTTTAAATCTTTGAAATATTTATTTATATCTAACGATAAATAATAAGGGTCAAAATGATGCATTAGATGGCGCAGAGATCTTAGGTACTTATTATATAGTAACTAGGAAATATATTATAATGCAAGTACCTGTATCAATGAAATCCAAAACGAACCATCTGGAGCAAGATTGATATTATCGGGTGCACCAGGAAGATTATCTATGAATACTTCTGTCTTTCCTTGAAGATCTCCTTGTAGCCAATACTTTAGGCATCTGAATCTAAACAATAGAATTTACTACTGTCATAAAATGAGATCACAAAATTTAAGTATCATGATGAGCTCAAATTTATAAGATTTTTTTTTTATGTACGCATTAAAGTTTTATAAGAAAAAAATCTCTCCAATAACAATAGTTATAATGGAAAGAATCATTAATTAAAAACAATTTTGAAGTTTTGATTATTCATATATTATAGTCGTATTTATTTTTTATGAGTTAAAGCCGTCATAAATTAAAAAGCGCAAGCAATTTTCTCAATGACCTGATGGAGTTTAAAATTAGTTACCTAGGACTGGGGTTGTACAATTTAAATTCAATTTGTCCGATAGTTTCAAGTGTGAGGTGAAGCAAATAAAATTAAGGTTTTAATTTGTGAGGGAGAGTGAGCAAAGAGATCAATAGTTCCGAAGTGAAAATAAAGAGAGAAATTTTCGTTGTTGAAGATTCAAGTTTGGAGAAATAAGGATAGAAAATAATAGGAAGAAGATGGGTTAAATGTTGGATTATGTCAAAAGTAATTTGAGTAAGTCAAAGATAATTTGAACTCCAACAAGTTATCCTCATCGGAATCTGACAACGTGGCTACAATGCTTGCTCTTTATAATTTATAGTGACTGTAACTCATAAATAAACAACTTTATGGCTATAATTTACAAATAAACTGAAATTTAAGGCTGTTTTTAAATAAATAAACTTTTAAAAACAATATACACCAAATTGTTATAGGTATTATGCTGGCATTCACAATAAGTCCAGCCTAATTTAACATATAGGTATTATGAATCCAATGTATTTATATATGGTTCTATTGGAGGAGGAAAAAAGGTCACATACTTAAAAGTTTCGCACACCACAAGGTAGGTCTCATCAATTGAGAGGGCAACTCCATTAGCAAAGTAAAGATTGTCTATCAATTTTGATGTCACCTTTGTTTGGGGATTGTACTTTAGAAGTAGCCCATTGGGCCTGGCTTCTAGTAAATCCAAGTACCAATTGTGAAGACCAAATTTAGTGCTTGCTATGCTAAAATACAAGCTGCCACCTTTGCTTTCTATTATATCATCTGCAAACCTATTTCCATTAACATTCACATATTGTTGTTTTTAGTACCAACAACACGACCATAGTATATTGATACAACATTTTATTATCTTAAATCTTAATGTCATTAATTGACTTCCACCTATTTTCCTTATTAGTAATAATACTGATAAAAAACTTATTTTCGATTAACCATTGGTAACAAACATCATATGCAACTTCACATAAATAAGAAGTGTTAATAATTAATGAAATATTTTACTTTAATCTGTTATAATAAACAAAAAATCTATAACTCATTGGTTCCATTGAAATAAGGGACATATATTAGAATATTGATAAAGCATCAAAATAATCGTCAGCTTTATGCATATTTGAATTATGTTTTGATATGCGCGATACAATTTACAATATAAAAGCTCTTTTGTTAGGATTATGTAGCCTTTATTAATATTTTCAAAGCCTCTTAACTTTTTAAGTTCTAAATTACAGAACTTTTCTTCTAAAAATTACAGAACCTTAGTATGTTATAACCATGATTACTAAACAAAAATTATTCTGTTACCACGTACCAAAGCTTGGAGCCATTGAAGTCGGAAAGTAGAGTTGTTACTCCATGGTCATCAACCTTAAGCAAACCCTATAATATTTAATTTATCAATTTACATACACTTCATGTTGGGATGAGTTATCCCACATCGATAAATTGAAAATGGTGTGCACGCTTTATAAGCTATTAGAGACCTTCTTCCCATTGCCATATGGTTTTGGGATGGTATATATCTTCTTGGCTTATGAAGTGTGTGCACCTCGTGTTCCCCCGTTAATATGCTGGCATTCACAATAAGTCCAGCCTAATTTAACACTTCACCTTTTAAGGTACCAGACAACTTTTAAGTGAAATGTACGTAGCTAATAAAAAAAAAATGGAGTATATATATTAGATAAATTCATAATGTAGAACCTGTTCAGTGTCACAAATGATAATACCACCTGCAGTTGTGGCCGTCATTCCAAGCAAAGTAGTACTATTAACCTTCTTCCATGGCTCTAACGAACCATGTTTGTACATTTTACTGATCCATCCATCTCTACTAGCTGTGTATAATGTTCCATCCTTATCCACACATACATCCTCTGGATCTTTCACTTTCCCTTCTCCTATTTTTATAACTTTCTACATTTGTGCAAAACATCATCATTCATGGGGTTTATATATTACTTAATAAAGCAAAAAAACACGTATAACAGCAAAGCTTGTAAACGAAAAAAATTAAATACTTTTATGAGAGATTCACTTTTGGTGATTATACAACCTTAAAATAAAGAGTTAATATACTAATAATTTATATTAAATATTTTATTTAACTTATGTATAAGACTATCTCACGATCAAACTATCCCATCAAATATATAAAGAGGGCGGATCAAAGATATTAAAAAAAACATTCTTCTCTTTAATCTAATGTTCCCTTTTTATTCCTACAAATGCATATTTACTGTGACACACGTCTTATATATAGACCAAATAACCTATCTAATATATATTATAAGAATAAGAGTTTCTTATTTTAGATGTTTTTACCAAAAAACAATCTCTCATCAGAGTATTCCATTATAAAATATACGTGGCTTATTAGGATTATGGTGTAGAATATGGTTATAGTAATATTTAACAATTTAGTATATAGAAGTAATTGCTATAATTGTTTATCCAACTATAGTCCAATTTTGGCTTTTACAAATATCAACTTTAACTTTTCTACACAAGTAATTATAAAAATGGACCACTTGGCTAAGGCATCTTACTACTATTATCAACCATAATATAGTTTAGAGATAGCGTATAGGATTTAAACAAATACTCCTTTGTTTCATTGTAAATGTTCCATTTGTTTTTTTCATGTTTGTCAATACACTAATTTAATACTTAATAGTAATAATTATGTATAGTTAAAAATTATAAAAACTAAGTATTAATAAACATTATATTGAGACGAATCAAACATGGACTCATTTAACTATGTTATAATGCGAAAATAAGAATAAAATACAAATTAAGAGTGATTGAAGAATAATAATTCAAAAGCAAATAAGACATTTAAAAAGAAACAAAGGACTCTTATATTTTTCCAAGTAACTAAAATATTATTAAAGTGTCCATTATTACTCACATGTGAGTTATCCCACATCATAGAAAGAGAATAGGTATGTTAATTTATAAACGAAACTCCTACTACAACCAATTGATCTTAGTAGTAACCCTTCTTTATGTCTATACGTGGGTTACATCTACACCTCCTTATGTGGATTGCTAAATTTATTTTTATAAGTACATATATTTGTGATATCCTAGGGATATACTCCCTCGATCCCAAAAATTTATAATTTTTATCTCATACGTAAATTTTTATAAAGTTGCAAATTTAGTAGAACCGAGAAAAGTTGAGAATGTTACATACCTGTAAGTCGATGTTGAAATCATGATGGAAGTCAGCTAAATATGCAGGAGGCAATACAAGTATTTGAGGAGAAATTGGTGAGAAAATATAGATATGGAGTACCAAAGCAACTAAGCATCCTACCAAGAAAAAACTTATATAAATACATTTTGAATTCATAATTTGAAAAGATAGTAATAGAAACTTAGTTTGAAGGTTTCTTTTGATATTAAAAGACGAAATTTTAGATTTTTCTTGAAAAAAGATATTTACTTTGTAAATGAAACAAAATATATTTCTCTCATTGTTGGAGTATTGTTGGAGTTTTGATAATATAAAACTAAAACAAATTATTATGTGGTGCTAAATTGAACGAACAGTCTGTGAGAAGTGCAAATACGCAACTCACATGCTACAAAGTAGAAATGTATGAATCATTATATGGTCCTTCCTCTGACTGTCCTTTTTGGATGCTAATTAAGCACAACCATCTATGCTAGCTACACTATTGGATACGTCTCCCCTCCATTATAAGGACCATCCTAAAATGTAGTGCATATTTTTTCCAAAACATTAATCACAATAATTTAATTTTTTACTGATTTCTCTTGAATAATACTATTTTTGATTTAACTTTGAATATTGTCAACTATAAAGGGTATTTGCTAAGAATGCATCAAAGTGACCTCTTACCTATACAACAAGTCATTTTACATAAAAAAGTTAAAAAGTAATTATAAATTTTTTTAGATAAATAGTGAATTTTATTATTGATGAAAAAAGCATATATAAAACAATGGACCCAAGTGCCGACATAAAAAACCTCATATGAAAAAAAAATTATTGTGCATTATATACTATCTATCCCATAGATGGTAGGTTGTTTTCGTGTGAGCACTTGGTTAAAGTCATGTAATTGTTCTTCTTCCCATTGGAGGAAAGCTCTTCACCAAGTGAAGTTCCAAACCCAATAGCCCTCATGCCAGCTTCCAAGATCCGCCACAAAACTCTGCTATTGTAAAGAAAGTTTGTATAACCTCAGAAATTGTTGTTTAAGACTTCCCCGTATGTGTCCAAAATTTGATCTCGAACCATCTTGTAAAATGACTTTAAAATTGTGTTGTGGGGCTTGTATCAACCATGGTCATATTTTTAAGTAGCCCTGCAAGTCGTGGAAAGGACCATTAATTAGTAATAGATGTAAGCATTTCTACATTTGGAATTTCACCATGAATGCAATAAATAGATTTTAAAACTCTCTTCCATTATGAATTATGCTCACACCCAAACATCCAGCACCATTTAAGGAGTAGTCCTAAGTTTTTGACTTGTATGTTTCCAACACCCAAACACCCTAGCTAGTTCATTAGGTCGGAGCTCCAATAATCTTCCAATTTTGACTTGTATGCAATGAATAGGCTATTGACTTCTATTATAAAATTAAATTATAAAAAATTTAAAAAATAAAAAAAATCAATTAAGTTTATTATATTAACATTTAATTTTAAATATTTTTTTAGTTTTATTTTTTATTTTTTATTTTTTGTAACAATTAACCTACAAAAACCAGTTATTATTTGGGTAATAATGTTCTTGGGTAAGTGATTCTAAAATTGAGATTATAACGTTAGTGGAAAATATGTGGGGACCGTAAGGGATACAAAAATGTTAAAATAAAGTTTGTGGAAGATATGTGAGAGTTATAAGCATTATTAAAATACTAGTTAGTATCGGAAAGATGCACGACTTTATTAAATTTTTTGATATATTTGTATAAACTAAGATTATACAATCATTTAATAAATAAAATTGAAAAGACTTTATAAATAATTAGTAAAAAAGAAATAAAAAAAAATACATGATTTTTTAATACATTAAAGGTTATGACTTAAAATGTAAAAAATCAATTAGTATGAAAATATTATAGTCATAATTATAAAGTAGTAAAGTCAACGATATAACTATTAGTCATAATAACAATGACATCATCGTTAAGTTTTAGAGGAAAAATTTTTGTGAAGTTGTAACACGTAAGCAATTTTAAAAAGTGATAATATCATGCGTGTTTTGTTCTAGTAACAGTTATAGATTAAAACGATGTTGAAAAAGGTTATTTTGTCTTAAATTTATAATATAATTAAAAAGATTATTTATAGGAAAAACAAATGAAATGACGAATTGGTCACCCAACATAGAAAATACGAGATGTACACGTTCCGTAAGTCAGAAAATCTTAAAATTATATGACTATTAGAGGAAAGATCCTTATAAACATAGAAAATACAAAGTGTACACATTTCATGAGTGAGGGACGTCTTAAAATTATATGATTATTGGAGGAAAGACCCTTATAAGTTATAAAGTGCATAATAATATTAATTCATCCATGTAGAATAATTATTCTCAACAGTATCATATGATGATTTGCAAGGGGGATCAATGTTCTGATGAATAATGGAAGAAGTTGGAGGAAATGGAACAACTATGAATTGGTTTCTCTTCAATGGTGGAAATGTGGTACCTCTGCCATTAAACTATCCTTTAAATGTTACTTTCAAGATGATATACTTACTATGTTTCATTTTACTTGATATATTTGACTTTTACGTAATCTAATGTGTTATTTTGATCATTTACATATTCGATTATACACATTCAAAATTATAAAAAGTTAATATTATGAAAGTATGCAATTAGACGATTTAAATAAAACCCCACTTGACTATATTTTTCCTTAAATATAAGCCATAATAATTAAAATAAATTTAAACGCTAAATAGCGTGAATAACCATAATATAAAGAGTATTTTAGGAGGGAGGAGTAAAATATAAATATCTTTGGTCTTGAGTGGTTTTAATCGTCACATTTAAGCTGTCTTGAGCGCACCCACACCACAACTTGATCATAACTAAAAAATATATGGTATGTACTTTTTTGTCTCTTTGAAATAGCATTATTTGACTCAAAAAGCTCTTAAATATTTGAGTTAAATGGTATTATCTGAGAGGGACTGAGGGAGTACTGCTAAGAAGAAAACATGGATATATTTTGTCATTTTATGTAAAGAAAAACAAGAAAAACAATATCAAGTGGAATTTAGTTTTAGTTTTATTAGTCTTAATGCAGATTTTCATTATATCAACTTTTGATAGACGGGTTGTTTGGTAAATAGAATTTAAATTGGATTTTGATTTTTTAATTGGTCAAAAAACCAAAAATTTTATTTTGTAAGAAATTTGTCAGCTAGTTGAAAATTTGGCTTTCTAGCCAAAATGAAAACACAAAGTCTCCCAAAAGACAATTTGGTAAGACCTAGTTAAATATTCTATTTTTTAAAATTTTGACATACGAATTTGAAGACTTAAAAGGTCTAATTCAAAACTTAAAATGTCAATTTTAAAACTTAAAAAGTTATTTTCAAAGTTTTCAATGCCAATTTCAATGTTTAAATCATTCTATTTTAAAGTTAAAATGTGATTTTAAGTCTTGCAATTAGTTTTTATTTTTTTTTAATTGGTCTTTTAATTCTTGAAATTGTCCTTCTAAATCTTGAAATTTTTAAATTTCATGACTTCAAATGCCAATAAACCCTTTGAATTTGTCTAAGTCTTGAAATTGAGCTTTTAAGTCGTGAAATAGGTAAAAAAAAAAATAATTAGGACAACCCAATCATGAGGCGTTTCACCCGAGACTTTATGAAATGAAACATTGAGTTTGGGTTTCGATTGGGTTTGACTTGGCTTTTTTAGTTTTTTCTCGTTAGGTTGTTTTTAAGGCAAGGGTCAAAATTTTCGGGTTATGACCCATTAGTTTTTGGTTGGATTCCAGGTCAATTTCGAGTCAAGTCAAAATTTGACAATTTTATTGACCTTTTATAACCAACCTTGATTTTTAATTGTTGTCTTTTATTAGTAGTTAATAATATACATGTTAGATCTTAATAAATTTATATTAATATACATTTTCTAAATATTAATTTTTTATAATATTTAGAAACTCACAATTAAAGTTATTTGGCTTTTCAATATTCATTAGGATGAGTTAAAAAAATGTTCGTTCAGATCGATTTCAGATCACGGGTTTTGAATCGGTTAAAATCAAGTTTTGTATCCAAATTAATGTTTATATAATTTAAATCTAATTAAAGTCGAGTTCAATTATAAAATCGTGTAAATATTAAATTGTCAAATCCATTTTAAACACCTCGAATTAGGACAAGTGATGTTGTTAGAATTTGGATGGGATGACTAGTGAAAATAAAAATTGGTACTAGACTAATTGTACGTCATATCAAAGTGTACTACTACTCTACCACCCATCTAAGCAACCCCAAATACTACTCCACCAACCCAAAACAAATTCTTTCTGATCACAACTTGTAAGAAAAAGTCTAATTCTCAATTCAAAATTCTTAAATTCTTAATCTTGAATCTTGATATAGAAATTCATAAATACAAATCTATAACTCCTCCTCCTAATCTAATCCCTCTCAATTATCCCTGTAAATCAACCAAATTCAAGATGATGCACATGACCTTTTACTGGGGTACAAAAATGGTACTCTTGTTCGATTTTTGGAAGACCGAGTCATGGCTCAGTTACTCACTCAGTCTTCTCTTTTGTTATCTTTTTGCTGCGTTTTATCAGTACATGGAAGATCGTCGGCTTAGCATTTTAGCTATGGGTATTATTCCACCATCTCAAGGCTCTGGGAATACTCCTTTACTTCCTCCAAGACTCGGAACTCGGTTAACAAAATCGTCCCGATTCGCCACAGCCGTGTTGTTCGGAGTCAACTCAGCTATTGGGTATGTTTTGATGTTAGCTGTTATGTCTTATAATGGTGGTGTTTTGATTGCAATTGTTTTGGGACTTGCGGTTGGGTATTTTCTTTTTCGTGCTAAAGAATATGAAGCTTTGATTGTTGAAGATACTTGTGCTTGTTCTTGATCATGATCTTGATCTTAAATCCCTCGATCATTTCTTTTTGTTAAAGTTTTTCAACTTTTTGTTTAATTTTAGTTTGTTTTACTTGTAATTTATATGTGTATGTTGGTGAAATTATTGAATTGGGAACTTATAAATTGTGTGTATTAGTTTGGGTGAATTTGTTGCATTACAATTGATAGTATTCTCCTCCAATTGATTATAATGTTTCTAATTATGGAAGTGCTAATGGATGATTTTGGAGCATAAAATGTTTGAATATTTGATCATCCCGACAAAATTGATTGAATATTATTCAATTGATACTGTCAAAACTCTGCTGAATATGGTTTAATTACCACTTTCCCTGTCTTGTGAAATGAAAGTGCTTTTGGACGCAAACACACAATATAATGAGATATCTTATATACCTCCCCTCAAATTATGTTTGGTTTCTTTAATGGATTTAACAATACACTAATGTATAAACTCTGCCATTTGAGAACAAGCTCTCAAGACAAAAATCTACCTTACATTGGAGATAACCCTCAATACTAATGCAAAGAAGAAGAAAAACTCTCTTGTATTATTAGCCTTTTCACCTTACTTCTAATGATGTCTTAAGCCCTTATATAATGCCTACAACCTATTAGAATCAACCCTTGCACGTAGGCAACTAGCAACGGAAAAGCGATTTTTTGGGTTTTGAATTGCCCGCTTGGACCAGCAGAGGTCAGCACTCAAACGAGTGGCAACTGCTTTGCATTCACTGCTTGCTGCGTGCAATTGCGTCATCTGAGGCAACCATCCCCATGCCTTCGCCTCGTTCAAGGCCTGTTCCAATATCATGTGAAGCTTCTTATCATAGCCTCTTTTGTCTTGTACATAGCATCTTATTTGCTCCCCATCAATCACCTCATGAAGTAATCCAAACCTTAATTCATCACAAGCGAACTTTCCCACATCCTCCTCCATAGTACAAGACATGGTATGTGCGACAATGTGATCAAACTCATTTCCATGACTAGGAGATTTGGCACTTGCTTCAACATCTTGGTTTTGATTGTCGTTGTATCGAACCTCCCCTTAGCCAGCCTGTACTAGAATAGTAAATAATTAGTGTCGTGTTAAGAAATGAATTCAATAAAAATTTTAATTTAATAATTGAGGCTTCAATATATGTTATGAGTCTTTTGAACAACACGTTTGGAAGCTAGATCCTCTTGTGCTTCTGTGCTAAATATTTCCACTTAAGATAATCTCGTAAGCTCTTAAATGTTTAGCTTTAATATCACGTTAAGGAACCAATACAACCAAAAGTTTAAACTGATGATTGAGATCTAGTTATATACTCCCAACATTAAAATTGTTTGATTTTTGGGCAATTAACTTGTTGAACTAGTTCTATTTGTTTTAAATTGGTTCCATATGAATTGGTGTAGGGTGGACATCTGATAAATTCTGAGTTTTGGGGACTTATTCTATGCCCTTTGGGATTGGAATAAACCATCTACATTAGCATAAAAAACATAAGTACAGTATTTGTAATTATGTAAACACAGTTTTGAGTTTCATATGTCATATCCATGTCCATGAGTCATGCCTACACACGACTTCATATTCAAAATTATCATATTCAGAAAATATAATTAATTATCAGCCAAGTTTATACAACCGATGGAGTCGATGGAACTTGAATATAAATTAAATTGCTCAAATCTAAGTTACTCGAATGTATTATTTTCATCATCTAACATATCGGTTGAAGTAGTGGATGAACAAACTAACCTTGTCATGACTGAACCAACTAGCTTGTATAAGTCATTATTAATGTGAAAAAATAAGCCAAAAACTAATTAAACTAAGTCCTTTAAATTTAGAGGTGTTCGAAACAGATTTGATGACCCGACAATGACCTTGTAAGTAACTCCAATTTGACCCAACATAAAAAAGGTTAACAATTTAATTATGTAAAAACCAACATGAATACTAAATTCCAAGTCAAATCAATTCAAAACATCTAGACCAAAATCAATCTGGTTATCGAGTGAACAACTCTACCTATAATATAGGACCAAGACATTTTATGGAGAACAATATAAAACAATATTAATTGACGCTAGATGACCTAGACAATACTCCTAACTTTGTCGAGGATCCTAACATATAAAGTACATCTTTCACCGTTAAGGGTCCTTATTATTTTACTGCTCCAAATTAGTTCTTAAAGAGGAAAATAAATCCTTAAATTTAAGAGAAAATAAAAGTTAAACTAAGAAAATAAATTTATTAGAGTACAGTAGAAAATTTAGAAAGTATTATTATTGTTAAAGGTAAAAAATAGTTGTAAAGCAAATAGAGAAGAAAAAATAGAAGAATTAGTCCCCTTATTTCGGAGGTAACTCTAGTGAAATGGAGAAAAAAACTCCCCAAAATAAGATTGTCAGATTAAATCTCGCATTTTCTTCAGTTTTCTTATACCATTATATTCTTTTATCTTTCATCTCACTTTACAAATTCACCTCTACTTATATTCATTTGTATAATTTAACTTTTAACTTTTATTTTCACCTAAATATTTACTTATAATACAAATATGCCCTAAAATGAAAGACAGAGAAAAGAAGACCAAGTTTCTTGGTCTAAATGGGAAATCATTATTGCAAGAAATATATATCATTGTCTTGTCGGTTATATATAAACGCTGTTTATGATGAACCAATCCATGAGGAGAAATCAAATAGGAAGCACATAAGTTCTATTTAAAGATTACTAGTATTTAGCTAGAAAAGAAGTTGGATGGATGGTTTGAGTATTCACCTTGATAATCAAGGCATTCAAGGAACGACTCCTTGAGCGCGATATTTTCTCTTCTTTTTCATTTTTCAAAAAAATTTTGATTTTCGATACTAATCAGTTTAACAATGGATGGCAGGCGGTAAAATTATATAGATTTTGCACTGTATTTATCTCGGTTGGGCGGGTATGAGTATGGCTTCAATGAGTAGTAGGTGTTTACTTCATGAGGTGTTTATGGGTATGAAAGATGTACCCGCAATAGGTGGTGCGTAGGTGGTGGGTATGGGGTCTTACTTGCCCCATACCCACCCGACTAGCCCCACAACCACGCGCCTTATCCAATATCGTACCCCCTCGGCCCCATTGTCATTCACCATATATCTAAAATGTACTAATTTATATCATGTTTGTATTTTATTTAAAAACTATTGTCAAAAAATTAAGAACATTAATTTTATTTTATTATAATATATGGTTTAAACAAAATACATAAGGATTTATGAAGCATATCACGCAGACTTGAGTGAATATGAGGCAGATATAAAATGGGTATATCATGCTAAATATAGCGTATGGAGATGGGTTTGAATGCATAAGTATGAAAACTTTACCTGTCATAAATGGTAATAATTTGGTGGATATGAGAATTTTAATTGGTATGAATATGAAGAATGACGTACCGTATCTACTCATTCATTTTTATCATTCCTAATTACAACTCTAACATCATGATTTACGCCTCACCCTCCTCCCTAACATTTTTCCGTAGTCTTCTCCCTGGACCCATCCTAACAAATTTTTTGGATCATTTGGATCAATACTTATATCTAATTGTACTTTGTCCAATATGAAAGGCACTGGTCTGATTTATTATTGCTTTCTTTGTACAACTCTATTCCATCAAACGAATCCAACCTATTGATTCCAACAACAAGACTTAAGCTGATAATTTATACCCTGAGAAAATTTATGTAATCTATTAAGCTCATTTATAACTGATTAAGTCATCATTTTGACTTAGTAGTGTGGATGCAGGACATGGTTTCTTCATATATGACGATAAAATATTCACTTTCTAATAAAATGTGGATGAGATTCGAACTCGTGATCTTCTGCCACATTGGCTTTCGATACCATGTAAAGTATTCTGCTCAATTAAAAGCGTAAGCTGATATTTAAAACCCAAGATAATTTATATACTCTATCAATACTCTCTTCGTTCCCGCCTAGGTATTCCATATGTTTAAATTATTTGTTAATCACTCTTAATATGTATTTTACTCTTAATCTATCAGTTAGAATACATAATTAAGTGAGATTTTATTTGATTCTTATCAATTCATATATTACTAATATCAACTTATTATAATTTTTAATACTCCCTCCGAACCAATTTAGTTGACCCATTTCCTTATTTGACAAAGTCTTTTTAGTTGTCTCATTTCTATTTTTGTCAATCTTTTTTTACCTAAATATTATTAGTTCACACAAGTAATTACAAATATATCCTCATATACCTTACTTACCCAACTACCTTTCACTACTTATCCTTTACAACTTACCTTTTTAATGGACCCCACACCATTTTTAATAATCGTGCCCAAGCAAATGAGACATATAAATTGATTCGGAAGGAGTATTAAAATTTAAATAAGTACATTAATATATGTGTCAAACTAAATCAAACACATAAAGTGAAGTTGAGGAACTATTAGTTAAAAGTCACATTCTCGAATAGCTTTATATTTAGTATCATTTTATTATAACACCCGAGGTGAAATATGGGAACTATTTTCACTGTTTCCCGAAATTTGCCAATTTTATATTTAGTTTATTCTAGGAATATTAAATATGCCTTATTTTAAATTTGAGTAATAACCCGTAGTGTTTCATTAACTATTGTTCACACATGAATTTACATTTTCATCCATCTATATATTTCTCACTCTTTATAAAAATTTGTGTTTACTACTTTTTCTCACTTGCCTAATTTGGGTGGTGTTTGACAAAATAACTTATTGAGCAATTTTAGCTTATTTTGATACTAATAAAAGCTTGGGGGGGTCACACCAGCTAATGCTAATGTTTGGTAAACTAGCTGGTTGAAAGTTGAAACAATTTATTGTTATGAATAAACTGTTTTTGAACAAGCTGCTCATAGTACGGGATTTAAAATCAGCTGGTCAAACCAATTTATTAAATTCAGCTGGTCCAATCAGCCATTATAATCAATTATCAGCTACTAGCTATCAACCTTTTTCCGAACACCCCTTACGCTTCAAATATATTTAGAGCAAATTTAGTGCGATAGATGGAGTAAGAGGTGTTTAAAACTATTTGGACAACCTGATAAGCTGATACTAACCCGACCTCATCTGACCCTGTAATCGAATCTGATTTGACCCTATTTAAAAATGAATTTACAATTATATAAAAACCAGTGTGGAAACATGACTCAATTTGACCTAAAATCGATCTAATAATCGGAATAAACATCTCCAAATGAAGTACTATTGTGTAAAATTAAAACTCTAATACAAGGTAGCAAGAATTCTTATATAATGATTAAGCAACTACTTAGTCCAAATGACATGGCACATTACATTACTTAGATAAACCAAACTGTAATTGAATCCTCCTAATTGATTGACTGATTAACTGGTTCATCATGCACCATACAAAAAGCCCACACGATACCTTAATAATTCTTAAAGAATAAAAAGTTTTTAATTTTTTTATTGATAGTATGAATTGAACTCTATAGAGAAAATGACTCAATAATACTTTGTATATATTTGTAAATCGTAATGCTTTAATAAGTTAAATTTTAAAGCTTAATTTCACAATTTTAGAACCAAACAAGTTTACTTTTGAAACTTATTTGTTTTACAACTTTTTTATTTTAATATTGTGTGTAGGATAAAATTCTTGATGTAGGAATGTTTATGAAACTATAAAAATTTGGAGTGATTTTCGCTTGTACATTTAAAAATATTAAGAATTATTATGGAAAATATTGCCCACAAATACTAAACCTACATAGAAGATATTGTATTTCTTAGAAAATATATACTAGAACTATTCCTATTCCTATCTGATTAAATATTATTTTTGTTTTTTACTGCTATTTAACAATTATTTTTAATTTATATATTTTACTAAAAATTTAGGACACATAGTTAAATAAAATCTATTTAATTCATCTTAAAATAAATTTTATTTATATTTAAAATTTTTAATTAAATAAAATTAAAATATTTAAATTTAAATGAGGGAGTAAAAGAGAAGTTAAAACATTTGGAAAGAATTTACGGAAAAAGGTGTGAGAAAAAGAGGTGACAATGCAATAGTATCAGATTCTCGCTCTGTTTCCGTTCACGCGTGTTAATCAGCTTAAGGCGTCGTCACACCCACCACCTGCTCTGCAAACGCTGCAATTAAACATAAGTATTTCTAATTAAACATTTTGTTTTTTTTTGAGTTTGTCATCAAAATCATTTTGTAAAAAAAAATCTCAATTTTAATACTCTCTCCTATTTATCTAATAGTTTTATTTAACTAAGCATATTTATTAATGTAACAATTCAATTATTAATATTTCTAATTAAACATAAGTAAAAATTATAAAATGTTGATATAAATGATATTTACATTGAAACGAATCAAATAAAATATAACTTAGATTAAGAATGAAATATAAGTTAAAAATAATTAATAAACAATTTTAAAAATTAAATGAGATCAATAGCTTAAATAGAAAGGAGTAGCAAATTCAAAAGAAGTTGAAAGGGTTAATGAATTCTTCTCCATGTACCTTTGAATTATTAGATAGGAAGTATTAAATTGAGAGTTTTTAAATATTGTGTATCAAATTCAATAAACGAATGAAATATGCATCAAATTAAAACATGGGACTCTATAAATTAGAAGTAAGACTCATTATTATTACAGATCAATCATTATAGTCTCGCAAAGGCCCGGAATAATGCAACAAATTTAAAAGATAAATTATAGTGATCAAAAAATACAATTCATTTATAAAACCCATCAACTTTAAATTATAAAAGCAGAACAATCTATTAATTTATAAATAAAAATATACACAAACAAAGTTTCAAATTATAATTTTTTCATAAGAAGAAACTTTATTTTGAATAAATCAATTAAATCAAAATAATTAAAGACTTTTAATAAATAATTAAAAAGTCATTTAAAAAAAATATAATTATTAGACATTTTAAGTAAATATTGAAAAGTCAGTTAAATTAAGGATGAAGGCAATTAGTTGATACAAAAATAATGTAAGAATGTGACTAAGTACACTAGAAAATAAATGATTAAGATCGTGATCGAGAGATTAAGAAAAAATATGTACGAACCAAATGTCCAATTCTATATTTTCTTTATTCTATTTGTTTTGTATCAAGTTATTTTAATCCGTCTTATTTATTTTGTAGTAGTTTTATTTTTGGATAATAATTTACCACTTTTATTTTAAGTCTCTTTTAATTTAATCCACGCAATTTGTTTTCTCTTTTTGTTTCAATTTATTAAAAACGCCACAATATTCTTTGCTTCAAAGGTATTGATATAAAGAAAGTAGTATTCTCTTATTTGATTTATACCCTCTATTCAATGCACTTATTCAATACAAACACATTTTACCTAATTCAATGCGTTCGTCGGATCGTTTGTATCTAAAATTGCATATAACTAAAATTTATATAAGTTTGATGTTATGAAAATATGCAACGAGACGAATAAAACAAGATTTCATATGATTATATTTTTCTCTCCTAATAGCCAAATATGTAAATTACAATAGAATGATGAATAGTATAAATATTGGTTTGGTGCAAGTAATATGAAACGGAGAAAGTATCTCTAGTTGTGCATAATTAAAAACTATAGAAAGTTGATATAAATAATCCTTGCATTGAGACGTATCAAAACAAGATCTTACTCTACTATGCTTTAACTTATAGATTAATAATAAAATAAAGTATAAATTAAAAATAAGCGATAAATAGTATCCAAAAAACAAATGAGACATTACTAATGAATTGAAGAGAGTACTAAGCTTATAAACGTATACTTCCTCCTTTCCATATTAGTTGCAACAGTGGTAAAAATGACACTATTTATTCATCACTCTTAATTTGTGATTAATTTTTAAGTCAAATCTTATTTGATTATCTAAATGTAAAGACTATTAATATTAAACTTTTATAATTTTTATCATACATAATTAGAAATATTAATAATTAAATTAATGAATTAAAAAATAAATAAAATAAATGTTGGAAGAAGCAGGAAGATGGAGAGTAGTGAGTACTGAGCAGTACTACACCCCACTACAGCACAGTCCACTACAACAGTCACAGGCTCACAGCACCAGAAAGTCAGTAACTACTGAGTTTATGTTTGTGTGTGTATATGTAAGAGCCTAAAAGCAGAGCACAATTTTCCATTGCTATGTCAATTACCCATCATTTATTTTTTTATTTTTACGTACTTTTACCACAAATTTTTAATACACCCAAAAATTCAACCTTCGTACTATCAATAATTCTTACCAGCTTTATCAGTAAACAGTAACTTAATATTCATAAATTTCAAAACCATAAAAAAATACTTATTATTATTGTCCACGGATAAAATATTTATTATTATTGTCGAGTTGGAGACTAAAATATCTTAATAATTTTTTCATTTTATTTAATTTTTACATTTTACGTAATCTAATGTGTTATTTTGATTATTTAAATATCGAATTATACAAAGCTAAATTTTCTAAAAAGTTAAGGAAAAATTATCAGGAATAATACGATCTTTTGTTTATTTTCCTACAATAATACCAACTTTTAATTAACCATAAATAATACCAACTTAAGGGTGTTTTCTTGGAAAATTCCTAACATGTTAAAAACTATAGGATTATATTGCAAAAAAATTGGTAAATAAGTTGATAAAATAAAATTGATATTATTCTAGCAAAAACATTTTTAAGTTGGTGTTATTGATGGTTATCAACAGTTGATATTATTGTAGGGAAATTAACAAAAGGTGATATTATTCACGGTAATTTTTCAAAAGTTAATATAATAAAAGTATGCAATTAGAGGATTTAAATAAGATCCTACTAAATTATGTTTTTTATTATAAAATAACTATAAATAATAATATAACAAGTAATTTAAGAATGAAAAATTATGTATTAATAATGAGATAGGTAGATGTAGCCAAACGATAGTTATAAAAAGAAACACTTGTAAATGGACAGGCTACGCCTTAAATGTCATGTCTCAACATTTCATTGCCTGTTTTCTTTCTCTGCTCAATGTTCAGTCACTCAGTCACTTAATTGTTTTGTCAGAAAACTACACCACACTCCTTTCACACAATTCCTCTTATTTCTTCTACCTACTCTTTACTTACTCCCCCACTGCCCGAATTGCCCATTTCGCTTTTTATTTTTTGTATTTTCTAATGGCTACCGATGGTCCGGGCTCGCTCTCGGGCCCGGGTTTCAGGGTTCAGTCGCTACCTCCTCCTAGACCCAAATCTCCTCCGGATTTGTATGGGAGAAGAAGAGAAATGGTTAGACTTCAAGTCATCGAAAGAGAAAAGAGCTTTCTTGAGGTTGGTTTTTTAAATTAATTTATTTTAATTTATTCATGTTTTTAAGCGTTAATTAAGATGCTTAAGTTTCTGAGCGAAGATTTTTCTTTTTATTTGAACGATAAGGTTTATTATCTCTTTCACCAAAAATAATTTTAGCCTTAATAAATAAGTGTTTTATTTTCTTATCGAGTTAATTATCTAAATTTCTAAATATTTAGTTATGTTAATTTTTTCAATTTAACCTCTGAGTCTTTATTTAACCATCTAGAAAATTGTGATAAAAAAAGTAACAGAAGGAAGTAAAAAAAGTTTGTGTGTTGCTTATCTCCATAAGCATGTCTTTAGCTTACTTAATGTACACTCATCATATATCAAATCTAACATATATTATATTTATGTAATATTATTTGAATAGTTGGTGAAGTTATCTTTCTTAGCTTGATAAAATTAATTAATTAGGTTGAATTGGTTCAATTACTTTTTTTGTCATTTTGAAATTGGTATTAGATTTTAATATATTTTGGGAAGGACAATGTAAAATTTTTCATCAAATAAAGGATGATTATCTTAATAATTCCATTTTTGGTAAATTTTATCTAATCTAAACTTGTTGTATCCCCAATTTTAGAATTTGTTGTTCCATTAATATTCAATTAAGCATTAGCTAATTAATATTTTTCATCATTTTTTAAGCGTCTAATCATGGGTGAGCATAAGAGATATATTAATTTTTTGCACTTTTTTTTTTATTTTTTTTTATGTAGTAATTCTCTAACTTACTCATAGCGTAACAAAGTAAGTCCTTCGTCATATATAAAAGGTTAAGAATGGAAAATTTTGCTATAAAATTTTAGGCATATTATTTTCTCTATAATTTATTTTAATAATTTTATTTTTAATGTTTATTTAAAGTTTAAAATATTAATTTTAAAGAGTTTTTATTTTATTTTATTTTTTTATTTTTAACTTAGGTAAGTACACACATTTGGTACTTATATCAATGATTTCTAAACAATAATGTCATTTGTAATTTAATTGGAAAAAGGTAGTAGCCTTAAGCTTAGCTTCTCTCTTTTAATCAAACTACATGTTTTGTTTTATTTTGGGATGATTAAATTGATAACCTTTAATTAAATATTATAGAGATTTGGGTGTCCCAACTTGTCTAGACTCAAAAGACAACTATGCCTTGGCTTTTCTGGGCCTACTTTACCCCCTACCCTTGATAGCACCTGGATTTTATCAAAATCTTTTGAAACGGATACTCAAATTGTTGACATTATTTTGGTTTTAGTTTTCTCTTTGATATGGCTGCTGTTTTAATTTTTTTAAAAATAATTTATAAATTACGGCTTTAAAGTTTAGTATTTTTGCGAATTGCTGTTTTTTTTTCGAATTAATTACAGCCACCAAAGTATCATAATTTACGGTGATCGGGCCAAATTATTAAATTTCGACCACTTAACCTAAAATTACGACTACTAAAATGCTCGGATGTGATTTGGTTTGAACATAGACTTTGATACTATAATGGCTATAATCCTCAAAATATAAACTTTGAGGATGTAATTTTCAAAAGTCATAATCTTTAAGGCTTAATTTGCAAATTATTTTTTAAAAATTCTGAACAATTATAATTTAAGAATATAATGTATCCCATCCCAATACATGATCATCATATCCATTATATGTCGTTTATAAAAACTATAATTAGAATAAGTGAAAAAAAAACTTTTAATTGTTGTAAGAAATTGGTTTTATATATTTATAATATAATTAAATTTAAAGGAAAATTAAGGTTTTTTAAGGATTGAAGTAGGAGTAATTGTGTGACTCTGTTGACTGTTCTAGAATAGTAATCTGATAATTCTCTGGACATAAAGTAACAGTATTTCTCTTATGGAAGCTTTTCTTTTCTGGACAAAAGAAAAGAAAACACTGAAACTAATTTCTTTCTTTTTATAGCTTTTCTAATTGTCAGTGTTATTAAAGCTTGTTGCATTCTATGAATGCATCCATTTTTCTGTTTAATTTACTGTTTTTTTTGTCAATTTTTGGAACCCAGAATTTCAGAATTCTTGGGGGCTGGCCTTAAGGTCATGCAGGTACTCAGTTTTTTTTAACCAAACACCCAAAATAACCCTTTTATAAGGGCATACTATAAATGTTGGCACTTGGCAATCTACTTTCGGACCTGTTTTATTGGAGACAAGTTATGAAAATATTTTACCAAAAATTGGGTTATGTTTCTTCAATGATTAATCAATTAATTAAGCTTAGTAAATAGGAGTGCCAAATACTAAATGGGGTGCACATGAGAAAGAAAGAGGTGTTTAACGGGGCGGGTCAACAGGGCCGGCCCTAAGCAAGGGTAAGGCGTGTTTACGCCCAGTGTCCAAAAATTTTAGTTTTTCAATTGGTGCTAAGGTTTGAACATTTCTATATATACAATAGTTTAGGAGCCCACAAATAATCTTTCGCCCTGAGCCTTAAAAATCTAGGGCCAGCCCTGGACAACTCAATGGGTCATGGGTTGGGTCACATCTTAGTAGGTCATTATCCGGTCGGGCCATTACCAAGCCTTGGTGTAAAGAGTCGGGCCAGGGTCGGATAATTATAGGAATTGGTTGCAAAATAAATGTTACCGCTTTTTTTTTATGATATTATTATATATATAGGTGGGTCGATCCATCGGGCCATAAAGTAGAATAAAAAAACTGTTATATGAACTTTTAAAAAACGGGTCAAAGTAGATGCGGTTTAAATGGGCTTTGACCCATCTCGTCCAATTTAAATTTGACATAACCCACCTCGACCTAGTGCATTTAAATTTTTGTCCCGACTCGGGCTGTTGAACACATCTAAATTTTATATTCTTCGGTCCCACTCAGATTGCTACTCCCTATGTCCTATAAGATTAGTTATAAATAAAGTACATGTGCAATTAGTGTTTCTCAATGAAAGGTACAAAGTGTGCTGCATGGAAAAATAAATATATGGATGAGGTAAAAAATAAATTTAATATTTTAGTGAACTAGAAAAAAGACGATTATAGTCAAAAACAAAATTTTAGCAATGGATATGAACCAAATTTGAATAAAAAATGTAGCAACTCTCTTGGGATAGGAGTATTTTTTTTAATGTAGTAGAATTGTAGGCGTACAAATATTAAATTTGGTTGGGTGGCTTGAGAAAATAAAACTAAAAATATTAAATTTTATGAATGGTATTAAAACAAAGTGAAGAATGTATAAATTAGAATCTGATGAAATTATCAAAGTGGTAGAAACATTTTTATAAAAGAAAACTTATTTTCTTATAAAATCATGTATTATTGAAGATAATTAGTGGTATAACCTTTTAGGATTTAGAGATGAGTAATTATGGAGTCTTAAGGTGCTCCATCTCCATTTTCACATGCTTCCGACAAACATTACATGCACATTTTTTAAGGTACCTTAGCTTATTGTAATAGAAATCTAACCACATAACATGTTTTTGCTTACTTTTATGTGCTTTTCAAAACATAATATGTGTTCTTCATTGTATAGGTTTCCGTTTTATACTCCATTTCATTCTTTTTGTTGTGTCATGAGACCTTTAAAGAGATATTAGTAAAATCAGTGAAACGGAGAGAGTATGTTTACGATATAAATTCATGCAAGGCAAAACCTAACTTGTAAAAAACTTGATTTTCCTCATTTTCCGTTCTTTTGTTTGCTTGAAGATTAAAATTAATAAAAAAAATTCGGGGGGAGAAGAGTTTTCATCACTATAATCTGTTTAATGTTCCCTTCAGAAATTAAACTAAATTGATTTTCCTCCATCCTTTCATCTAGCTCCAACGCCATTTAAACAAAGAAAAATTAAATTTTATTTGCGTTCCCCCTTGAAAAATAGTTTTCCGCCAAACCAAACACCTCTTGCAGCCTGTTTGCTTATTGATACTAAAAAGTGACAATGATTTTGTTCTGTAAATTTTTAATGAAATTTACCACGCCACTCTGAAACATTGTTCATAAAAAGTTTTTTGTTCGCAAATTAATAATTGTTGTCAACCAAGAGTTCCTCCCTTTGATGTGCCTAAATCTCCCTTAATGTTACAAAATCATTTTGGGTTAATTATACCGATTTTTCCCTTCAACAACAACAATGTCAGAGTCGTAATCCCAAAAGATTGAGATTAAGACTCTGACATTAACCAATATATGAGTGCCAATGGTCCTCTACATAGATTTCTTTTCTAACCATTAACTTCATCATAAACAGGAGGAATTGAAACTTGCACACCGTCTTCAGCCTGCATCAAGATGCTGCAAAGAGTATGCTTGGTTTTGCAATAGACTTGTATAGCATCTTTTTTATGTTTTTACTTTAAGCATAACATAACAATATTACAAATAATCCATTTTGTGCTTACCTGAAATTGATTATTTCTGCAGAATTGTTGATTTTGTTGCAGCAAATGCAGATCCATTGCTTCCAACGTAAGTCATTTTCGATTATAATTTCATAATGTACATCGTCTTTCATACTAAATCTTATCTCCAATCTTTATGCAGAAATCGGAAATCTAGCAAGCCCTGCCGTTTTTGGAAGTGGCTCTGGTATGTTTTTCAGTTCATTTGAACTCGATGCATTGTGCATCACACTGAATCTTACATGATAGTTATAGTACATCGCTTTGTAGTTAAAATTATTATAGATCAGGATTCGTTGGACATTCGAGACTAATTGCAATCGGAAAGATAATCAAATGGAGTATATTTTTCATGCCACGTAGTAAAATCTTCTCATTACCTAAATAGATTGTAAAAGAGAAGATAAATTCTTTATAGAGACTGTCTCACCGTGAGATGGCTTAATAGAAGCTGACTCAATTTTAATTTATTAAAAGAAATAGTTTAGAGATAGTTTAAAAAAAGAAATTTAATATAAATAATTTGGACAGCTTGTATGGACCTATCTCACAGTAAAACAATCTTATACAAGACTTGCTGAAAGGAAAAGGGAGGGGTTAGAAGAATGACTTATATTTCTATGCGGCATACTTTTGACCATTATGCTCTTTTTCTTGTTGAACCAAGTTAAAGTTTTTAATTCTATCAAATATGTATATTTTTCTACCTTTTCCCAATCAAAAGAAAAAGGAAAAGATCACACATATTCCTGATTAACATCTTCTGTCTTGTTTTATGGATCATAAAGAATACTCACACGAGTGCACCGTGTGAATACTAAATAGTATTACCGAGTAGGGGCGAATCCAGGATACTACACTTGGGCTGAACACTTGCTTGTATGTATGTTATATAACTCGGGTCATCGGATCATGGCCTGAGCAGGCGTGAGCCTATATTCCCCGTTGTTACCAAGTTTAATCTGGTATAATCTTAGTCTGGCTTCTATATTATTTTGAACTAACTACAGTATCATCGATAAACAGTGGATTGTCATGCTTCAGCCTATCATGGATTTGCTGTTGTACAGGGTGCTCAGACTGCACTCTAAATCTCAAGCCACCCCAATGCTGTTCATGTGAATCCTGTACTTTAAATGATTGCTGCTCATGTATCCGATGTTCGTTACCAAAGTGCAGCTGTTGTAGTAATCCTTGCTCCTGCATCTGGCCCGAAAACCCATGTAGTGGAAGCTGCAAAACATGTGGAAGTTGTGGAAACTGTGGAAGTTGTTGCAGTTTCAAGTTTCTTCGTTGCTTCGACTGTTGTAGCTGTAAATGTAATTGCTTGTGTCCGAAGTGCCCTACATGTTCGGAATTGTGCATTTGCGATTGCAATTGCAACTGCTCTTGTCCGAAATGCCCATCGTGTTCAGATTTATGCAATTGTAATTGCAAATGTCATACGTGTTCGGATTTATGCAACTGCAAGTGTTGTCCGAAAGTCCCGAGTTGTTCAGATGTATGCAATAACTGTTTAGGGTGTGTAGGCAGTATAAAAAATTGTTGCTGCGGCAAGCATTGTTGCATATGCTGTTAGGTTGTCCATTTAAGATATATGCAAATGTGAATCGTTTTCATCCTGTACCATTGTATTATGAATGTTCAAAATCATTCGATGTGTTAAAAAAAATTTTCTCGATAATTGTACAAAATATTAAATGTTATCTCCCCGAAGGCGATTTAGGCCAATTCACATATATTATGAAGCGGGTTTAATTTTTTTGTCTCCTTGATCGTGTTACCATGTGATGTAAAGAGATAGATTGAATTTGTACACAAGATTATAATAAAATCAAGTTTTACATAGAAATGTAACAAAATCATCGGAATAGCGGATTAATTATGTCGCCAAACTGGGGCAAATGATTTGGAATAGTATTACAGTAATGGGATATTAACTAAGATACATTCCTTCTGTGAGTAATCGTGAAACAACCATAAGAAACAACATTTCCCTAACCCGAAATCATCAGATTAAATGGGCGAGATGATCTTTCTACCTCTAATCGGAAGGCGAGAAGAATCTAATACAATGCCTTACAATTAATTTAGCACACTTTGAACATTTTGCTCCAACCACCAAATTAAAGCACACGATTTCGATGCCAAGCCTGCCCAGTTTGGAGATTCTCGAACATCATATGGTTCTCGCTCCAAACTGCATTTACAGCGGCTAGCAAGCATCTTAAGGTGGCGTAATGCTGCAGAAAATGAATGACAACTCTTACAGTGCTCGAGTCCATGTAAAAGAAACTGGGCTTCTAAGTTGGTTCGTTTTACTGCTCCGTAAAACTAAAAGTGAATCAAAAGCACTTTTTGTTGGGATGAGTTATCCCACATCGATAAATTGAAAATGGTGTTCACGCTTTATAAGCTATTAGAGACCTTTTTCCCATAGCCATATGGTTTTGGGATTGTATATATCTCCTTAGCTTATGAAGTGTGTGCACTTGTGTTCCCCCGTTAATATGCTGGTATTTACAATAAGTCCAGCCTAATTTAATATGGTATCGGAGCCGAAAGTGGTTCTTGGTATGATGTGGCTCACATGTGAGGGGGAATGTTGGAAATACTTCACATGTGAGACAAGATCCCACATCGATAAAATAGTGGGTTGTTGACTTGCATATATAGTGGGTGAGCTCAGTGGCGGACCCAAGAATTTCAAACTGGGGGTACAAAATACGAACGTCATGTCGTTCGGATAATCGAATAAATTTTTTTTTAAAAATAAAAAAATTATAACACATAATAGAATCAATAGTTAAAGTCTTACAATCCAAAATAACAATAAAAGTCTACAATACTTAATGTCTTACACTAATACACTTCAAAATTACAAATTCATCCTTCGAGTCTTCATACTTTTAAAACAATCAATAATCATTTCATCGGAAACTTGTAGAAACACTTCCTTCTCAATAAAAGTAACCAAACAATCATTCATAATTTGATCACCTATGCTATTTCTCAACTTACTTTTGACATATGTCATTGCGGAAAACACTCTTTCTACACTTGCCGTAGTAATAGGAAGAATCAACATCAACTTGATTAGCAAATGTATAAGAGGAAATGTCTCATGTCTCTTTGTTTCAACAAGCATCATGGAAAGAGAATTGATATCTTTCAAATCATGAAATCTTTCATCGTTTAACATAGCATCCAAGAACACATCGAGTTGAAGATCAAGAGCCGTTAAATCATTACATGAAAACTCCTCGGGATATAAAGAAGCAAGTTTAAGTATCTTCTCTTTATCAAAAGATGAAAAGTTACCTTGAGGACTTAGAGAGACCATGCATGTAAGTAACTCCATGTTAATCTCATTAAAACGGTTATCAAGCTCTTGAAGATGCAAATCAATTACTTCCAAAAAGATTTCAACTCGAAAATGATGTAGATTTGTAGCTTGTTGAACAAAACGTCTTCCTCTTCCTTGAGGCACATAATGAGCATCCATAGATGGAACATCAATCTCGTGTTTAGTACAAAATGTAATAACTTTTTTTAAGAGATTATCCCATCCTTCATCTCTCATCTTTTGCAACACATTTTTTGTAGTACTAACAAGTCTAATTGCATCTTTAAGAGATAAAGCGGTAGTGTCACCCACATGTACAATGCCTAAAAAGCGTTCCACTACCGATCCACTTTCTCTTTTAACAAACCGCAAAACAAGAGCTAGTTGTTCTTTTTGAGACACATCACTTGATTCATCGGCCAAAATAGAAAACTAACCATCTCCAATCTCTTCTATTATGCGCTTGGTAATCTCCTTTGCACAACAATTGATAATGTCTTTTTGAATTTTGGGAGATGTCAATTGACAATTTTTGGGTCCATTTTGGAAAGTATGTTGTTTGACTTCGTCAACCTTCTCCCCTAACCACTTCAAAAGCTCAAGAAAGTTACCCCTACTATTTGATTCCTCACTTTCATCATGTCCCCGGAATGCCAAACCTTGGCCCAAAAGAAATCTCAAACAAGTTAAGGATGCATTCAAACGAATATGATATGAATCCATTTGAGCTTGACTCGCATTATCAAACACAACTTCAATTGATGTCTTTTTTGCATCTCTTAGATTCACATATTTCTCATAAGCAACATTATGAGCACTTTTAACTCCACCAACATGCTTTTGAAACCTATCCGGTTTATTCCACCATTTAAACCCTCCATTAACAAATGCATCACCCCCATTGTAAATTTCAACATCCCTCTTGAACAAATAACAAGCAAAGCAAAATGCGGCATCTTTTTTAACACTATATTCAAGCCAATCCCATTTTTTGAACCAATTGACACTAAAACGGCATAAACCACCTACTTGTTTTTGAGGGAAAACATGTGTTTTTGGTTGGCAAGGTTTTTTAAGAATATAAGCTCTCCTAACCGGATTTCTTTCAATTGGGGGATAATCCATTATGTTTTTTCTCAATCTCGGGTCATGAGGAAGAAGTTCAACATCATACACCCAATCATCATCCAAAGGTTCATCACAATCATCATCCAATGGTTCATCACAATCATCATCCAATGGTTCATCACAAGCACTTGAACCACCTACTTCCATATTAACATCTTGAGTTGGAGGGGAACTTAAAGGAGAAGGAGGAGAGTCAATGGTTTCGTTAAATGATCCTTGGGATTTCATTCTTTTAAACAAATCGTATTTTAGGGTTTAGGTTTGATGATTTTGAACAGATGAAGAGTTTCTTCACTATTATCTCAAGAAGAAAATAATCTTCAATCTACTATGTTATTCGGCACAACAATCCATTCCGCGGATTAGTTCGGCTAAAATATAATCTACAATAAAAAGATTAACATAACAATTAGAGGTGTAAAGAGAGAAAACACACCTGAAAAATTAGGGTTGATGATTTCGAAGAGCTTCTGAGTTACTGCTCAAGCCTCGAGGCGTGGTCCGGTTGTAACAAGAGAGGCAATCTCGATACATAATTAACTTTTAATAATAATGTTTAATACAAAAAAAATATTGCGGAAGTCTCAAAATGCCGAATTTTTAAAAACTTTAAATCATAAAACTAAAACTGTTTAAAACAGAAGTAAAATATTACCTCTGATAAGAAATATTGTTTGCTCAAAAAGAAAAGAAAAAAAAAATACATCATCATCAAGTGATCAATAAAGATACAAAAAGCAGCTAAGTTCTCGATAAATAGTAATTGCTGCGGCCTGGATCGGAACCTGAACTAAATCCTGCAAAATGCTGCCATCCATGATACGGATGACAGCCGATTGAATCGGTCAGCACTTAACGCCGAGCATAACTTCCTATCCAGCTCAAAATACGGAAATTATACGCTACATTTACAAAATAATAATTTAAGTACGAACTTATACTTAATTGACACCACCGTATATTTTTACCATGTTCTTTTTCTGTTACATACTTTTAAGTCATTAAGATACCATTCTCGATCTTGACAGAAGTACGTTACTGCCACTTATACAATTCGGTAATCTTAACACTTGAGTAAGTTCATTTGGTTAATACTCATAACCGTACCATGCATCATAGCATCAACACTAATCAAGTTTATCAGTGATCAACAAGCACATCAATATGACACCTGATATATGTAAGGGTCTGGTTAGGTGAGAACCATAGTCCTAAACCCTAACTGTGGTGGGAGTCGCCACCCCTCCAATACAATATTTATGCTCGAGCTCTACAGGATAGGTAGCGAACCCCCTGTCTTACACCGCATTTTACGTGCTGGCCAACACGGACGCCGGGATTTTACATGCCGGTCCATGGTTCGACATTACCTTACTATCAGGGTCATTCAATCAATACATTTCACACAAGTACATCACATTTTTATTACTCCAAGTTGACTTTGAATTTGAATTTGACCAACCTAAGTGGTAACTTCATTTATTTAATATAATTCTTAATCATAACGTTTAATTCACCTTTACGTCTTTATATGTTCATTACTTAATTTTTACACATTAAATTTTATTTATAACTTTATTTTAATAGTTCACTAAATTCACACTAATAACTTAATATTTTATTAATAGTCTCCAAATTAGTATTTTCCACAAGTAGCTACTAAAATCTATTTCTCTTGAAATAAGTTCCCAAAATCAAAATTTCCAACTTTAAAATAAATAAAACTTTATTCTCCTCACAAAATCAAACATTCTAATTAAAATTCAAGTTAAACTGCAACCTTTGGATAAGTTTTCAAAATTCAACAAGTTTACCAAAAAAATAATTATTTCAAGTTTGGAAAAACAAGTAAACTTATTAGATTCGCAAAAATCAACATTCTAGTTATAAAACAAATAAAACTTATAATTTCACAAAAAATCAATATTTCACACATAGTTTAAGAACATGTTTACAAAAAATACTTTTACATCTTTTTATATAAATTTTGGTCAAATAGTTAGTAGATAAAATATTATTTTGTACTAAATAATTAAATGTCACAAAAGTTATTATTATTTTTTTTAATTATGAAATCTCATATATTCAAGAAAATCACTTCAATATTTAATAACTTATAAAGCTTTCTCAAAAATAACTTTTAAGATTTTATTTTAATATTATCACGAAATAGCTTATAATAATATAAAAAGAATAAATCAAACTCTTTTTCTTTTAATATGATAATGGTCGAATGGCCTATGAGTATTTCGGGGCCTTTTTTTTTCACTAATAAAACAACTTCATTTAATTTATTATAGTAAATTCAAGATTTAAATAATTAACATAACCACTAAAAAAAACAAATAAAAAAATAAAAACTTTACACAATAACTTAGAAATTTACTATAACTTTAAGGATAAACTTAAATCTCATAATAAAGTATAATAACAATATTCTTAATATAATCATACTTAGTAAAATACGTTCATAAAATAACTTACTACCTTATAAACTAGTTTGAAGGCTAACATAAACATATTAATACAAAATTCTAACATAAAATATATTCTTAAATATAATAACATTTCTAATGTAACACATAACTCATAAATATACTAGTACTAGTTTATAACATGAATCATGCTTAATATCACTAGAATATAATTTTGCACTCAACTTCTTAAACTTGTTCAAAGACTATTAGATTAACATACTAAATATACTTTTAGCATACACATACTTAATATAATCTTGATCATAATTTCATTAAACTAACTTCCACTAAAATATATCATCATATTTCATACTTTACATATTATAAAGTAAATATAATGTAAAATTCCACAAAAAGAGTAGGGTAAGAAGTTATACCATACTAACACCAAGGATTAGTACTAAGTACTAATTAGAAAAATAATAAGAAATAAGATCCTCCAAGATAGATAATAATGCTCCAAAGATAATTAATCCCAACTCCCAAAATAATGATGATGATTTAAGCTAAGTAAAGAGTGTTCTAAGCTCCATGTTCTTTAATTTCTTCAATTAATAAAGGTATTAATGTAGTAAGATTTTAATGAAGTGAAAATATAAGAAAGAATGTTAGAAAGATTTGATGATGGTGGTGTAAGTGATCTCATGGCTAACGGGGGTATTTATAATGGGTTTGGGCAACTTTGTAGTTCATTAGATTGTATGAAAAAGAGTGTTAGGAGTATAGAAGAAGATTAACTTGTGTAAGTGATTTAGAGTGTGTAAGTGATTTAGAGTGTGTAAGTGAATGTGTAATAGTTTGGAGTGTAGAAGAAGGTTAGCTTGTGTAAGGAAATGGTGATAGCTTGTGTAAGTGATGAACATCATCATGGGTTACCATAGAAAGGATTTTGGTTCATCAAAATTTTGTTCTAATATGTACAAGTGAATATACTTTAAAATAATTGGTAAATTTGATCATGAAAATATGTAGTTTATTTAAAATTTTGCTTAAACTATACTTAATGTTAATAATAAAAATACGACTCATTTTTATGTATAAAACAATTATATCAAAATTATAAGGTTAAATAATAAGTAGTAATGTTAATTTAAGGAAGAAAGTTATAAAGTAACGTTTTACAAAATCGTGAATATAATAATAAAAACTTACTTTTCGTACTATAAAATAATAAAATAATATTTTAGTGCTTATAAAAAGATTTTAAACAAAATACTATTTTAAAGTTTAATATTTGAAAGAAATTACAAAATCGGAAAAGATTTAGGAATTAAAGATGGTTTGAAATGGATAATCAAAGGATTAGAGATTTGATTTGAAAATTCAGAATAATTAATCGGAAGATTAATATTAAAAATTTTGAGTCTGTTACACCGGTGGTCGCCGACGGGTCCAAACTTCCAAGGAGTCGAAGGAGATCGAGATTGAGAGTCTGAGAGAAAGGGGATTTGAAAATTAGGGTTGATGATTTTCTCTCTTTCTTTTTTGTTCTCTTTCCCCGTTTCCCGTGTTTTTTGTTTTAATTTTTTTTTCCTCTTTTTAATTTTTCAAACTGGGGGTACAACCGTACCTCCTTGTCAATCAATTGGGTCCGCCCCTGGGTGAGCTAATCTTCCTACTACCATATGGTTTTGGGAAATAATGAACTTCACCAAGTGTATGTGCAAGTCAACGCTCTTGACTCGTGGATTTGTAGGCTCAAGCCCACGGGTCTCCCGTGTCCACACGAGTGGGCCATGGTGAAAATTATGTGACGAATTTTCACGGCCTAATATGGTATCAGAGCCGATGGTTCGATCAACAATTTAAAAATGCCATGTTAAATTAGGCTGGACTTATTGTAAATGCCAGCATATTAACGGGGGGACACAAATGCACACACTTCATAAGCTAAGGAGATATATACCATCCCAAAACCATATGGCTATGGGAAGAAGGTCTCTAATAGCTTATAAAGCGTGCACACCATTTCTAATTTATCGATGTGGGATAACTTGTCCCAACACCTCTCCTCACATGCGAACCCCCGTCAAGTTCGCATGTAGGAGTAATTAATTAGGGTAGGAAAGCCATTCTTTTCGAACCTACCATTTTTAAATTGTTGATCGAACCATCGGCTCTGATACCATATTAGGCCGTGACAATTCATCACATAATTTTCACCGTGGCCCACTCTTGTGGACACGGGAGACCCGTGGGCTTGTGCCTACAAAACCACGAGTCAAGAGCGTTGACTTGCACATACACTTGGTGAGGTTCATTATTTCCCAAAACCATATGGTAGTAGGAAGATTAGCTCACCTACTATATATGCAAGTCAACAACCCACTATTTTATCGATGTGGGATCTTGTCTCACATGTGAAGTATTTCCAACACTTTTCTCCTTGCCATTGCTCCGAAAAACAAGTGTTGAAGGCCTCACCTTCACACCTACTGACGAGGGTATTCTTAATAACATTTAGATGTATTTTTGAGCATTACGGGCCTTATTAAATTAGTAAATTGCAAGTAAGAGCTTCATATTTATTTGATAAATTTTCAAATGAAACGGCCTTACAGTGAGATCATCTCTATTAAATTGGCCCAATGTATATTTACTATCTCAAAGTAATTATTTATAACCTTAAAATGATCACTTAAAATGACCAATTATAATTTTAAAGTGCAGTCTTAAAATGATTACTTATAATCTTAAAAGTCATCTCATAAATATTGGAGCCCTGTGCCAAATTTATCATATACTTCAAATCCTTACAATTTAAGGAAAAAATAAAAAAAAATATATGATAAAATCTCTCTATTGATTAAACTTACTATCTAACATGCTTATATGTTTTCAAACGAAAGTGAGATTTTCGAAAGAGATAGCATAACAGAAATTAAAATTCATTAGTTTTTTTCTTATTAGTTCACAAACTTTGAAACAGCTAATTACCCTCGTGTAAATTATATACATGTGTTTGTGGTAAGTCGGTAATTGAAACATTAATAGAAAAAGTATAAAAATGGATTTTTGGAGTCCCATTGATGATCGATGATCTCTGTATACTGCTTTACACATGCTAATCGATGATCATGCCTTAATTACAATCTTAAACTAATCAATCGAAGAAATAAGCTGATTATTTAAATTTGTGTCATAGTGAAACGATTTCATACAAGTCTTCATTAGCGAAAAATGCTTTCAGGATCCTTAATAATAAGAATAAAATATACTTTTATGTTAAAAGAGTAAATTACTCTCTAAATTACTCTTGAGGAACAGAGTACACAAATAAAAATTTAAATAGAATGATAAGTAGAAGAAACTACATAAGATAGAAATAATTAAATGAATACCATAAACTTGTGGAGGATCATGAAATTAAAAGAAAATAAAATAAAAAAATTAAAATAAAATACTCATTTAAGCCGTTTAAAAAGTCTCTTTAAAAGTGAAAAATATTTTTTAGTTGCTTAAGATTCACTTTAAAATCCAACGAGATAAACTTAAGAACATGGCAAAGTTAAGGAGATGGTTTAATTAGTTAGAGGGACGCTTATATAATAACTAATACTGAAAAAGATAGTCTTATGGAGTCATTTAAAAATAATAGAAGATGGCTTAAAAATAATTGATGCAAAATTGTCCATGCGTGTTTAAAAATGATTTTTAGATAGCTTTCTAATTGATTTTTTCTAGAGCTTGTTAGTTCATCAAATCAAATATTCAAAAATTTATTTGATTAATAACTTTTAAGCCATCTTCTAAACAAACTATGAATTAATTTTGAATAGCATTTTCATTAATTGTTGATTGACTTTTCCTCTAATATACACAATGACTAGTTTTACCAAAAAATTTTAACAATTTGAGTTAATATTTAATAAAAAAGTCAATGCTACCAGCTCATTAAGCATTAAACTAGCAAACAATCATTTGACAAATAAGTAAAATCTTGTAGAAACTTACTCCACACAAATAATACACTTATACATAAATCACTTAATTCTATAATTTAATGGGATTGTAAGTAAGCTCATACAAGAGTTTAGTTGTCAAACACCCCTTCAACAAAATAACCATTTGGCCAACTACCCAGATACTCTTGTTCCCATTTTCATCCTTATAGTTTTATAGTTTGAGCTATAAGTTTAACTATAGCAAATTCAAAGGGACAAAAGAGTATTTAGAAATCAAGCAGAATAACCATATACTACTGTATTGCACTTCAGATTACTAAATTTAGAAAGTAACAAACTAATCCATTGATTTGAGATGCTCTAAAATAGAGATGTGACCAAGACTAGAGTATTGTTCACGAACTTCAATAAACCCTATAAACAGATTTCCATCATAGGCAAAATAAAGTCTCCGGTAAAACTGCAACCTTTTTGGTACTTTTGCACTGAATATTGCCCCAAAAAGGTTCAAATAGTTGAATAAGCATGGTGCAATATCGAACACAATACAGCGGTTCAAGCACTGGTGTCAATGTGTAAACAATTCACGACCTAAACCTGATCATTTGATATTTTATTGATGATATCCGACAACTATTCAAGGTTTTATCGTGTACATAGTTGATAACATGGCAGCAACGGAATGAATTAGTCACTACACTCATCGTTCAGACAAAATTCCATTCCGGATTCCTTTCATACTGCTAATGGCCATACTTCTGGAACTCCCATTCACTGTTGTCTGATGAAGCAATCAGAAGCAACTCAGTGATATTTATGCAATAAGAAACGGGTTAATTTAGCAAGAGATATGCAAACATACCTAAAGGACAAACTTGACGGGTTTTAAGCCATCGGCTGATGCAGTGAAAATGAAATGCATGATTGCAGACTCCTGCAAAAATGTTTCAACAAAGTGAGAAGTGATGATAAATAATCACTTTGTCCTAAATGTTTTAGCCAATTTCTTTTGGTTCGAAGTAAATAGAAGAATAGAGAAGGCGATAAAAGAGATAATTCTGGGTCCAAAAATAGCTAAAACTTCACCCTACAAAATTTTGAGACATATCTGACAAAGCTGTAACTAGAAAATTCAATTATCATAGGAGATCTAGTAAATATCAGCAAGTAGCAACTGAACACATCATTACAACTTTATAAACTTGCCACCTAGAGCATCCAGCCATCAACTGATACTGCAAAAGCCTTAGCCCTAACATGGGGTCAACTACATGAACAAAAACAGATCAATAGGAGAGATCTAATAATCTACAACTAAGAAAAACAATTACAATTATCATGCGCATAGATTCTCCTCCATTTATCCATATGTTGTTATATGCCCTTACAATTCTTTAAACCAAAAGCTCAGCATTCAAATTCAGCATAACTAAGCAAAACAAAATCTATTAAAAAAATAAATCACAATTAGGGAGGGCAAAATGGGCAGCCGGATGCAATATGCCCTTCCTCATACCCATAGTCACCTATTAAATTATATACCCACCACCAATGACGTGAATTTTCATATCCACGTTTGCAAACCTAAATATGCATTCAAAATCATTCTCATCCACTATGACCAACTAAGTATACCCATCACGGGTATACTCACCTTATAATCGTCTCACATTCACTCCATATACGCATTATATGCATTTCATACAAGCAATTCCTTACAAATTTAATTATATATCTAATTTTATTTAAAACATATATCATCCGTTCCTTAAATTTGTTCCCACAAGGAATGTTTATGAGAATTAAAAAAATAGAATTTTTTAGATGGAAGATATATTATTTTATTGAATAATAATTTAATGAAGGAAAATTGAAGACCACAAAAATTTTAAAAATATTAAAATAAAGTTAGTGGAAAAAAAATATAGGGACTACAACTATTGAAAAAAATGTTAAAATAATGTTAGTGGGAAGCATGCGGGAACTATAAGCAATATAAAATGTTAAAATGAAGTTATCATAACTCATAAGCATTAATAAAATATTAAAATGAGAATTAACAAGTTAGTTATGTCAAAAATTTGTGATATTATTATAAAGATTCTTTATAGAAACAAATAGAACGACTCAAAATGGCAAATGTGAACTTTATTGAACGAAGGGAGTACATGTAATAAGATATATTAATATTCTTAATTTTTATCAGTAGTTTTAATAAAAGTGTACAAAATTGAAATAAAGTAGTATATTGTCCACATAGAGCGGACAAGTATGGGACAAGTTAAGTGGGTATGGGTATTGGGCGAGGCAGGTGGATATAGAGTTGGAAAGACCTTATACCCACCACCTACCCATTACCCATGGTGGGTAAACTTTTCATACTCGTATCGACTAGGGAGTGATCATAAATGGGTTCTTGGTGTTACAGATACCCAATAACCCAGGTACCCGGATATGCAAGTAATCAATTTTGCAGCCAATTTTTCAATCCGATTAGACAAGTACCCAGTACCTGAATAATTCGGGTTGGGACAATGGATACCCCAATTAACCCGAATTGATTTATAGTAGTAATATTTAGTTGAAACTGATCATTGATGTAAAATTAATTTGTAACTTGTTGGTAATAAGTATTTATAGGTGTCAATTAACATTTTTTTAAGGGATAGGTTTCAATTAACACAGTGCTTTCAAATCACAAATGTTGTCGTTAGTAACTAAAATTGAGGATTGCGAGTCTTGAAATGGTAAAGATAAAATGGGAGACGATGCATGGAGTTAGATTAGTTTAATAAAAATAAAATGTGCTGCCTAGCGACTACCAAGTGCCTAGTCTGTTTAAAGGGTTCTGCCTTTAAAAAAAGGTTAAAAGTTCAGTTTTCTAATATCTTACCGTCAACGGGTACCCATGAGTTAGCAATATTCGGCCCATGACTAACCACGTAAATGGGGGAACCTAGTTAATAATTTTCTAAAAATAACCCGCCACTAAGTATGCAAATCGACAGGACTGATTTTTGAACACCACTAATATTCATGTTTTTCTTTCTAAAAAACAGAGATGTTTCAAAGAAGACTCAAAAAAGAACCTCATTGTGTTTTCCTTGAGCAAACTAGCAAATTGGCTATAGCTGAGCAATCTAAAAGGCCCTTTCTAAAACTAGAGTTAGTAAAAATAATTCTATCATCAGGGGAAACTCTCCATGAAAAACCAATTACTTCCTTCCTAGTCTTCATAATAATTAAAAGTTTTGTTTATGAAATGAAAGCACATGCTTTCAAGTCCTTTTGCTCCCTTTCTAAACCCATTCATACTTCTACTCCTCCATAACTTCACATATGTTTTCTCCTTTTTCCTTTCCTTTCTAAGTAATTATCCAAATAGTGAAATGTGCTAGACGTTCATAGGGAGAGCATTGTTCAATGGCTAATGAAGCACTAAGGTCTCCCTTCACCATACAGATCCAAATTCACATGTGGCTTACAGAATACTGTGAGATAAAAATCATCTAGATGTACAAACATCTTCTGTGGTAAAACACATACAGCTCATGTCAAGTTGCTACTATTAATCAGCAATTTATGAATCAAGAATCAAGAAAAAGCTAAATGCCTAAATGCGAAAAAAATATGATGATGTCACACTCACATTCCTAGCTTATGTAGCTAATTCATAAAATATGGCCAATATGCATGGAGAAACTAGCGCATGCAAACTTCACCTACCACAACCTTGCAACAGTGAAGGCCAAAAGAGCAAAATTGAACAGAACGAATTTGTCCAAACTGCAAACAAGTTTTTCTCAGTTTCTTGTCTGATCCTGATTCATTCAAACACACAAACACCGGACATGGCTATTAAATCCAATTCATACAGACTCCAACATGCATACTAAAACATCCCCATCCATCCAATGCAAAGCTAATAAGCCTATAAATAGCCAAGAGGCACACCAACTCTATCCAGTCACTTCAAGGCTTCATGCTATACTCATTCCTTCAATCATATCAATCTATTTAATGCATGCCAACTCAAGATCAGTCATATTCTCTCTTAAAATGCAGATGATCTCTTAAGCTAATTGAGTTACATAACCACGAACCAAACTTCCAGACAAGGCATCATGTTAAATCAGTATCAAGTATCAAGAGTCAAAATATTGACCAAACTTCAGGTGGACAATGCATTCCAAATCCACTTATCTACGTGGAGATGAAATATGCTTTGAACAGACAATTATCAGCTCAAAAAGAACATTTTGATTACTGTTGACATAGAAGCCAAATTTCTCATTTGTCTGAATATGCTTAGTCATAAAAAAAACCCCTTCGACAAGTGATAGTGTAGAAGGCATTGTCATCCTCCCTAATGCATAAAGGTATGAAGGACTTAACATAAGGCTTGGTGAGGCGAAGCAAAAATAGGTAATCACCTATACACCACTATGTGGCTCAAGGTGAGGTCTTTTAGCAAAAGGGGAAGTTAAGTGCTCTAGGGACTTGAGGCTCTAAGGCCGTTCTGCAATTAAGTGTAAAGAATGGAGCCAAATTTTGTAGGTCTTTTAGTATAGTATATTTTGAGCGGACACGAGCTGCGTGAACATTAGGTTAGATTGTTAAAGAACGGAGTCAAATTTTGTAGGTCTTTTAGTATAGTATATTTTGAGCGGACACGAGCTAAAGGTGGGATTATGAGAGAATAATCAAAATGTAAGTTTATTTTCAGTGCGTGAACATTAGGTTAGATTGTTAATGTTAATTTTTCCTTTCATTTTTTATTTTAGTATGTTGTAATATTTTTTTTAAGGGGCATCCATTATTATATTGCCTGGTCCCAAAGAGTTTAGACAAGGTTGTTGATCACCACTAAGACCACAAAATTGTTACCATATTAAAACAACGATATACTTACAAGATGTCATCTATTGAAGGTTAAGATTTAACCTTTTTTGTTTGTAGAGGTCACGGATGAAATAACTAGACTTAAAAAAGAAAAGTTTCATGGTTTTATGGTGCTTGTTGTTCACTAATGACATTATGTTGGGATAACATTAGAAATAAAGGCAATGTTAAGCTAGAGATATGGAGGCAAATGATAGAATCAAAAGAGTTTATACTAATTTAAAGTAAGAATCGGTTTACAAATTTGGGTTTGTGATTCATTAGGTACCTGATTTCTTGTTCATTCGGTTGTGTTTGAACCAATTTTTAGGTTCGTGATTCATGTTATTTGATTCGTTAGAGTTTTTATTAAAAGGTTAGCAATACTAATTGATATTATTATTATTGTTGTTGTTACTATTATTATTATTATTATTATTATTATTATTATTATTATTATTATTATTATTATTATTATAAATAATAATATAATTATTTAAAAATAATAAAATTATTAAAAAATAATAAATCTCTTGTTTAAATATCATTATCCCATTAAAGTAAACACAAAGAAGATAAGTTAAAGTCCTATTTTACATGGCCTATCTAGCCCATATACTTCTAAAGAAAGCAAGGAACCACTCTTTTTTCCAAACCCTAAAAACTTATTGCCTCCTGTCCTTACCTTTTCTTCCTTCGTGTGCCCTCTAGGCTTCTTTTCCAACCTTTCTTCTTCTCCATCTTTATTTAAACTCTGAAGCAAAGAACTCAAGCTTCTAACAGCGAAACTTCCATGTTAGTTTCTATCTTCTTCTTCTCTTCCTTTCTTTTTCTCTCTTCACTTCTCTTCTATTTGATTTATTTTCTGACTAGTATGACTAGTTCGTTGATTTCACTAATTAAATCGTGAACCATGGCAATTTGAATCGTGAAGGAATCCCGGTTGGGGATGATTGAAACCCAATCGTAATTCAAGGGTGAAGTGAATGAATCATGTGAAACTGATTAAGACACAAATAAAATGTTGTGATGGAATGGAGAATCATCCATATGTGTTGTGAAGTTAAATTTGAATACGTATACGCTCCTTCCAAGTTCCAAGCGAATGTTTCCAGTACATATACTCAGTTTCTCACATTGAAGATATCGACCAAAATATCGAGCATAGAATCACTCCCTCCGTCCCACGGGGTTAGCTTTCTTTTCCTTTTTAGTTTGTCCCATGGGTTTTGCCTCATTTCTATTTTCGGCCACAACTCACACTTTCTCTTTAATTCTCATCTACACATTAAAATTATCTATTCATCTCAAACACTCATTTCTTACACATCCTTATAAATCATACAATTTTTATATAATTCTATGCCTTTTCTTAGTTTGCTCAAGTTTTTGTCCTTCTAGCAAATGTTACAAGACAAACAAAATATGTTGCTAAGGTTAAAGGAAAAAGTTAAATAGAGTATATATTTAGACCAACACTACTATATGTGTTATCATCTTCTTTTAGAAGAGATCATTGTAGAAAAAAGGAAGACCATAATGTGTAGTTAAGATTGATAAGTTAACATACTCCAAATGAAAAAAAAAGGGAGAATTGATATTTGTTTGGTTCATGTAACTGACTTATATCATTTGGAAACAAGGTTTTAGCATTATTATTGTTGTCTATCATTTATATTATAAATCTTTTTATATTTCTATTTACTTGCAACCCTTCTCAAAACACGAATGCCAATACACTTTTTAAAAGTGCTAATATCTCTAGTTATGCACATGTTAAAATCATACAAAATTAATTTATTGTGATCACATATTAAAGACCAAAGCCAATAAGTCACATGACTATATTTTTTTGTTAAAAATTTAATTTATGAATAGTGTAAAAGTCAAAGAGTTGCAAATAGAAGTAAAATGTAACGGAGGAAGTAGTTCGTAACCTACTAAGCATGCATCATCCAACCAACTCCATTAAACATTTCTTTACATATCATATACATCAAAGAAACTACCCTACCAAAACCACTATTACTATCGGAAACAAAACGCCAAATCCAAAACAACCTCCTACAAACATAAGCATTCTAGACGAGGGAAATTATACAGCAGTTTTATGCAACATAATCCCTGGAATTAGACTAAAAGTCAAAACTACAACTATCTATCCTCAAGTTCATGCAATTTTCTAATGTAAGTCTCACCTTACACACACACACAAAACAGAATTTTGATGAAACCTATAGAAAACAAGAACATAACACTTCCCTAATGTCATTAATGTGATAGGAGTAGAGGGGTCCAACATATGCAACATGGAAAACCAATGAGGTTGTATAGGATTAATCCTAATCTTTGCATCCATTTACAATGAATTTTTCACACCATCATAAATGGACAATTACTAAAACCCATTCACCGCATTATTCTAAACCATTCAATAAACGAAAGTGAAATTGAAGTAATACCCCAAGCAACAGTACACTCCTCACTGGTAGCACTCGCTTGATTGGCTTGACACTCGATGCCTATTCACAGAAATTTCCCAAAAACATTAGATCTTTCAAGAATTTAATATTCAACACAAACATATCAGAAAACAGAAAACTTACAGAGATCCATGATGTGATTCCTACAAATAGCGCAATTATCGACCACAATATCTGGCAAAATTCAAAAAGAAAAAACAACAAATCGAAGGATCCATCAACCAAACAAATTAGGGTTAGGGTTTAATAAGATTGGAGATGAAAAGTTTAATGGAAAATACCCCAAGCCCAAAGAGCAACAGCGTTCCATTTTTTGATCTCGAAACGTTTCGGTTTCTTAGAAGAGGAAGAAGCAGCGGCACTTGAACCTTCACCGGCGGCGACCATTGTTACGTCTGTATCCATGGACGCCATTTTTTTCTTCTCGCCCCCTTTCGGCTGTTTAATGAATTTTTAAAGAAATGGAATACAATTTGAAGATAATTTTAAGATGGATTAATTTAAGGTTTTGAAATTGACATTAAGTCATTGAACTTAAAAATTTTAAGATATAAATTTTAACATAAAAAATTCTTATTTTAATTTTAAATTAAAATGATTTAAACATTGAGATTAATACTCCATTCAATATAGGTGTCTTATTTTTTTAAAATGTCTCAATTTTATTTTTTATTGTTAAATTTACTAAATTATCCTTAAAAATCTTACCTTTTATTTTCAGATATAAATTTTAACATTAAAAATTCTCATTTCAACTTTAAAGTAAGATGATTTAAATATTGAAATTAGTATTCCCTTCTATTCAACATACGTGTCTTATAATCTTTTTTAATTAAGTCATCATAAATGTCCTAATTCTTTCATTGTTAATTTTACTAATTTATCTCTTAAAAACTTACCTTGTATTACCCCTTTATCTATAATAACTCCACTTTACTCCCTTAAAATTAGAAAACAATACCCTTTCAATCTTACCCATGTGATTCCATTTGGCTTTCTTAAAATTTGTGCAAAATCAAATGGAACACATATGATGAATAGAAGGAAATATTAAAAACTTTAAAATTTTGTTAAATCTTAAATTTGACCTTTTTAAGTCTTAGAATTATCTATTTAAGTCTTGAAATTGGTATGTTAAAACTTACAAAAAATATTGGGTTTGAGCTAGTCCTACGGCTTAGGCCATCTTACAAGAGACTATTTAATGTAAAAAAAAAGTAATAGAAGTAAAACGTGAGCTTGTGTTATGGTGGGCTTTTGGGATCTGAAAATTATACTCTTAGCATTACTAACGCTGTGAAATTTTTTTTTTTTAAAAAAAAAGCATTTGTTAAATATAAAAAAATCTTAAGGGAAAACTAATTTTCGAAAAAGGTATAGCAAAATCGTTGTCAAGAATAACGATTATCTATATAGGCTAGAAACTAAATTTAAAGGGAAAGCCAAAAAAATATAGTGAGATGATTTTAGAGAGAAAGGCTCTTTTAGGGTTTAGGTTTTCCTCCCTTTTGAGAGCCTCAAGGTGGTGGCGCAAACTCCCACCCCCCCTCCCCCCTTCTCTCTTTTGTTGCTTCTCAATGGTTTTGGCTGTTTGTATGTTGGTGTCCTCTTCAGGTTTTTTTTCTTCTCATGTTTTCTTGCTTGCTATGCTTTTCTTTTGGTGGCCAGGTTGTTTTGGGGTAGAGTATTTCTACTGGTGTTTCTTCAAGGTTTTGTTTTGGTGGTGTTATGGTTATCGGTGTTTTTGGTTCTCGTTTTGGGTTCTTGGTCTTGCGTTTTTCTCAGATTTAAGAGCTAGCTCTCTTGGTGTTTTTAGGCTACTAGTTGTCTTTGAGATTTTTATATGGTCTTAGTTCTTTGGATGGTGATACTTACGTGACATGGGTGTGGTTGGGGATATGCTCTGGTGGCTCGTTATTTCAACCATATTTCATGTGGGTTTTCGGTGGTGTTATTAGCTGGATTTCAGTTAGTTTTTTAGGTGGAGGCTCGATGCATTACTCAAATCAAAAGAGATGACGCTTGTGGTGGTATTTCTTGGCGGTGTTCGAAGGGTGGTGATTGATGTTCAGGATTTGTTTTGTGCAAGGTGTATCTAGTCTTGGGGTGTTGAATGATGTTCAGTTACCGTTTTGTGCGAGGTGTGTATTGTGTTTCTGGTTTAGTTTTCTGTTCTTTTGTGAGGTGTATCTGTTTTTTGCCTCCATATGGTATTGGGTGGTGATGGTGGTTTTTTATGGTGGCTGACAAATTAAAATGGGTCTCGTAGTTTGTTTTTCAACCTAGGAGGAGGTGTTATGGAGTGATATCCCAAGAGATGGGTAAAATGGTGGTGTGTGGTGCATTTCAAGGTTTGGGTGTGTGTGGCCTTCGTTTTTTACGTCGTGAGTGATTATCCGACCTCTCTCGACTTCTAGTGTTGAGCTTTGCCTCCATGTGGTCTTGGATGGAGATAATGGTTGTTGGCGGCACTTTAGTGTTTTTCTTGTGGTTTTTGGTGATATACCCATAACCACTTCCCTAATACAATCTGAGTGTTGGGATAATCCTACTCACTGTTCATCCTTTGACTTCTGGTGTTGAGCTTTATCTCCACGTTGCTATTGGTTGTAATGGTGTGTCTATCGCCCTTTCTATTGACTTCTGATGTTCGTCCTCTCATTTTAAAATTTTCATGGTTTGGAGTAGTGGATGGGTTTATCTCCTCATGTTGTTTGATGGGCAGGGGTGGTTGGTGATCTGGCGGCAGTCGGCATCTTTGAAGTTCTGGCGATTGACGTCCATGTCATTTACTAATTCTTGGGTTAGGTTCTACGTGTTTATGGTAGGCCCATCTTGTTAGGACCTATTGATCGGTGTTTTTGGTGGGCCGTCTTGTGGTATACCTAAGGTGGAAAATTTGAAAAAAAATAAGATTATTTAACAACTTTATTAAAAAAAAAGCTTCGTTCAAACTTTAATCCCAAAATAAGCGTCCTTGGCTCCAGAGCTAGGTTTGGTGTAAACTCGCTCTTACTAACAGCGAATTAAAAGAAATGGTCAAAATTTTGGTCAATGGATATGTCGCTGTTACTAACAGCGACCTAATGTTTGACTGGTCAACAAGGTCAAGTCGCTATTAGTAACAGCGACTTCATGTGTGTTAAATTTTTCAGTTCTCCTTCTTCCTCATTTCAGTTTACTTCCTCATTCAACCTACGAGATCTCCCTCTTCTTTCCACCATTAAAATCAACTTCAATCCTTCAATTAATCTCATCAAATTCCAAGTTTCTACTACTAATTAGTTTTATCATCTTCCTACGTTCACTTAAGGTACTATTTTTTTTTGTGTTTTTTTTCCTTTTTCGAAAATTAGGGTTCATAAAATGTTCATAAACTTTCACATAAATGCAGGTTCTTAAACTTGCAATTTACTAATCTACAGCTTATTAAGGTACGTTTTTATTATTTATTATTTAGTTCTTGTTGATTTTAAAATGTATGTCATTTATGGTGGTGATTTACACTTAAACTCTATGAATATGTCAAATGTACTTGTTATTTGCCATGATCTTCATATTGAGGTTGTTTGTTCATGAATTTAATGTAGAAAATGTTTGAGTTTAATGTAGAGAATGTTTGAATGCAAAACCTAAATTTGAGTTTAATTTAGAGAATGTTTGAATGCAAAACCTAAATTTAATCAATGTTGTTATGTAGTATATATTTATGAACTTGATGGTGATGTTGATTTTGTACATACTTTTGTAGAAATGACTTCATTTCGTGTGACTGTTGTACGTTTTTGGAATGGTTCAATTCGATCAAGTAGTAGCAATGTTAAGTATGTTGGGGGAAGACGTAAACTGTTTGCATGCAACTCAAACATGGATTTGAATAATTTAAACATCTTATATGCTCTAAGATTGGCATTGACACTACAAGAAGTACTGTTAATGTAAGTTTTAAGTCCAATATGAGTGGAGAATTGTTTGCTCTTCCGGTTGAGGATGAGGAGGCTATAGATGCAATGTGGGAGTATTCAAAGTCTACCTCTATTCCTTCTTTAGAGTTATATGTAGAAGAGGTACCCCTAGGGAATTAAGATTTCAATGTTGTAGAAACAAATGCATTCCTGAATGTAACTTCTTCTTCTCCTTCTCATACGCCCTTACCTACCCAAGAAACCCAAAATCCCATTATGCCATCTTTCTCTTCTCCTTCTAATGAACCCAATCAACTTCAAATTCAAGTCTCAAATGATGATACTTTTAACTTAGAAGATACGAATGAGCCTTGGGGTGATGTTTATAGTGAGAGTAATCAATTCGTTGAAGCTCCTTCTGAGGACGATGTGGGTGTTGACGAGGAGGCTCTAGCTAATGACATGAGCTTAGGCAACATTCCAACAATCATTGCTCCTACACCTTATGCACTAGTTCCCCCTCTAGATGAACACGTTGAGGACAACTCTTGGAGGTCTTAGGCTTGTGATACAACCTACACCGATGAAGGAGAGTTTCAAAAGGGTATGATGTTTGATAACAAGGATGCGTTTTTGGATGCTGTCAGATTGTATCATATTCGTAGGAACGTTGAGTACCGAAGAGACTTCAAATCAAACCGTCCTCACCTTGAAGTGTAAGAGAGGGTGTGCTTGGAGGCTTAGGGCTAGGAAGAGCTCCTATTCACCTTCATGGGAGATTGTTACATATAAAGGGAAGCATGGGGGTTGTATATTAAGTTCTGAAAATGTGTCAGTTGGACACATTCATTTGACATCTTCCGTGATTAACAATCTTATTAGAAATTGTGTTGTTGAAGACCCATCAATTAAGGTCTCTGTAGTGCGAAAAATGGTGAAAGACCAATTTGGTGTCGAAGTGACTTATAAGCGGGCATGGTGTGCTAAACAGCAAGCCCTTCTCTCCATCTATGGGACATGGGAAGATTCTTATCCTCTCCTTCCACGCTTCTTGAAAGCAATGCAAGTTTCTAACCCTGGGACTGTAGTTGAGTGGTTCTTTAAGGAAGATAATGATGTTGGTGTGTACGTCCGTCCTAGTATTAGAACTTTCCAACGTGTGTTCTGGGCTTTTAAACCTAGTATTGAGGGGTTCAAGTATTGCAAACCCCTTATTGCCATGGACAGAACACATTTGTATGGTAAGTATCGCCATACGTTGTTAACTGCGATTGCTCAAGATGGGAACAAGGGAATCTTCCCGCTTGCCTTTGCTTTGGTGGAGAAAGAATGCATAGCCGTGTGGTCTTGGTTTATGGTGTGTATTCGTAAGCATGTGATGCATAGTCCAGGTTTATGTGTTATTTTCGATAGACATGCGGGCATTCTAGCAGCCATGGAGGAGCCGGAATGGCAACCTTCGAATGCTCATCATAGGTTTTGTTTGCGGCATTTGTTAAGTAACTTCAACAGTCAAATGGGTAATGTGAAGCTGTAGAAGATGTATGGAAGGACCCTTACCCTGCTGAGGCATACGCTGCATTGCCTCAGCACTCAGGGATCTTGTTAGGGATGTGGAGAGCCTCTGTACCTTTGATATGCTTCGACATAGTCGAAGTACATCTCCCTGAGCGCGTACTGCGCCAATTTGGGATGTTATAGGACATCCCGCCGCCTTGGGACACAGTGGCGGATCTCCATCACAGTTCACGCAAGGGTCGGGAGCCCAAGAACTGGTTAGAGATCAACTAGCACAATATAGCTCGTTGGGATCACAGGCTGAAGCTGTTGGCCCAAGGTGCATTGATCGAGGCTGTAGGCGCACCTACTTCGGCGGATTACATGCCGTGGTTCCTCTCCATCACTCGTCGATGGATGACACCACGAGGTATCATCGCGGCAGCCCAGTACGCTCCCGCAGAACCGACGATGACACACTTTGTAAGTATTCTTCAACGTTGATTATTATCCATAGAACTTAAATGTTATACATTTCATTAATACTTCAGTCTTAATGCAGGCACAGGGCATTGCATTTGTCATCAGCTCCACCCAAGAGGAGCCTGTACGGGAGATTGCCCAAGGCATACTCCTAGGGACACAATTTCAGCACTTCATTCCAGAAGTCGTTGTGCCCGACACCACTATGGACGAGCAGAGGTCATCTCCTCATCATGTCGACGTTCATCTTGAGGAGATAGACTTAACGTGCCCCGACTATGGTGCCGGGTCCTCACAGGGTGCTGATCATTACAGTATCAATCACCTCCCCTATCCGAGCGTCATGCGAAGGCCTCTTACTATCGTAGGAGGCGTCATAAACCGTCATAGTTAGACAGGGTACAGGAGGAGGATTAGCATTAGTATACTGTTTGTATATATTGAACATTAGTGACATTTTGTATATATTGAACATTTGTACATATTCAATATTTGTAACATTTAGACTTTTGTTTATAATTTGTAATATATATGTAGATGTATATATTTTTATCGTATTATCACACGTTTATTATGAATGAAATGATGTTAAGTACTCAGAGTTTTCGGCGATGAATCATTCCGCCAAGAATACAGTATGAATTTAATCAAAAACAAACAGACAATCATTTTAGGGAAAATGTTGTCGAAAATTCAACACAATTTCATTCATGTTCAACGAATCCATATCAAATTACATAGTTCATTCGTTAAGTTAAACTACTGTCGTTAACTAATATTGCTTCTTCAACTTTCTCATAATTCTTTCAGTCTCTTCTTGCCTATGTTCCATATCATCTATTTGTCTCTTGAGATTCAATACCTCATCTTTAAGCTCTTGTTTTCTTTTTCAAGCGATTTGGTACCCTTCTGAGCAACCCACCTAAAGTACATACATTTGAATCCTTCATCCAAGTAGAAAGGACAAGCAACAAAATTACGACCAGGATCGACGTCGCTCCAATCTGTATTAATCTCAAGTTCATAACCACAATCACAAAGCTCTTCAATAGAATGCTCTTGTGACATCTACGGAACACATATGATATAGTAACATAAGTAAACATTCAAAAATAATATTAACATTTATAAATTGAGAATAATACTAACATAATACTTTATGTTACCTTCAAAATCGATTAACTAGAACAAGAATGATGGAGTTTGGATACAATGAAGTAGAGAAATGATGGAGTTATTTATAGAAGATAATAACAATGGCTATTTTTCAATTTTACAACGGTTAGTTTAAATCATACAAAAAGATCAACAAAAATCAAACCAGGTCAAGGTTTATTTCGTTGTTACTAACAGCGACATTATGTTTGACCAGTCAAGCAATAGGTCGCTGTTAGTAATAGCGAAATAAACTTTGACTAAAATTTTGACCATTTCATTATACTCGCTGTTAGTAAGTGCGAGTATACACCAAGCCTAGCCTCGGAGGCAAGGACGCTTATTTTGGGAATAAAGTTTGAACGAAGCTTGTTTTTTGAATAAAGTTGTTAAATTATCTTATTTTTTTCAAATTTTCCCTAAGGTGTATGGCTTTTTGTTTTGGGCTTTTAGGTGTTTAGGTGAGTTAGGCTATGACTCACCTTTAGGTGTATGAACTCTTTAGTCTAGTTGTTTTGCAGCATACCTTTAGGTATGGTCTAGGTGTGTATAATGGCTTGCCTACTATCTTTTAAAAAACGCCCTACATCGTTTTTTCTTAATGGTTTTTTCCTTACGTGATTTTTTTTTATGTCGGAGAAGTGCATTCGATATACCTTTAATGTTTTTTGTCTCTTCTTAGAAACTTATTTTTTTTATAAAAATTCCCAGTTAGAAAAAAAAAAACTAAATTTCAAGGGAGGTTAAGTTCAAGGTCAAATTGGTTGCCAAGGAGAACGACTTTCTTGGTCAAGATTTTTGACCATTCTTGACCAGGGGAAAGTCGTCCATAGTAGGGACTTTGTCTGTTAGTTCTGATCATCCTTGACCAGATAAAGTTGCTGCCAATAACAGTCACTTTCAAAGTATTTTTTTCTCTACAGTTCCTTATAAATAATTCATGCATTAAAACAATCAAATCTATATGTCCTTGATCATCACATGCCACATATAAACAAAAATCATATACACAATCAATACATAAACAAAATTTAATAGTTAAGTAAAAATATCTAATATACTATTGTCCATTAACTACAAAATCATATACAATAGAAATATAGGATCAAATGAGAAGAAGGGTGTTTAAAATAGGTAGAATAAGAACCAATATTTATCCATGATTTCAGTAAGACAAAATTCTAAGGTCACTATAGAGATAGAAAATTATAATTGTAAAGGTCACTATACATACACAAAGGATATTATGTTATAAATTATGAACATTTTTTAGATTTATGACATAGTATCCTTCATTATGTATAGTGATCTTTACAATTAAGTTTTTCTAGCACTATCGTGACTTTAGATTTTTTTTATCTTATTGAAATCAAGTGCGTATAATGCTTCTTATTCATTTTATATTAAACACTCTTCTTATTGGATCTCACCCTTTTATATATATATATATATATATATATATATATATATATATATATATATATATATATATATATATATATATATATATATATATATATATATAATTTAGATTATGTAAAAACCAATTAAAGTGGCAAAAGAAAAAATAGATGTGCATAAAAAGCTTGAATAGTGTACACATTCGACTAGCAATTTTATAAGCAATAATACATACACACATACACACATACATACATATATATATATATATATATATATATATATATATATATATATATATATATATATATATATATATATATTCGAATGACATTTTTATAAATAATATGAATTTTTTCCATCACAAAAATATATACCCCTATGAAATTCTGTGTACACCTTCTACAATAAAACTATTTGTTGATGGCATTAAGGTGCGCCATATCATCATCAATTATCTACAATTACAACATTTGTGAATGATCTTAGAGAATGACATTTGTACTATACTAATTAATAATTAAATAAAGCAACTAGTAATACATAGTAATTTACAAATATAAAAAAATTTGTGCATGACATTAATATCTATATAGTTTTTACTAATTGACAATCAAATTAAACCATTTACTTGGTGATATCTTTTTTAATATGCCAAAATACATTTTCCAAATAAAACTCAAGTTTAGTAAAAAAAATCAGTCTAATTGCAATCATTAACTTGGTTGATATTATACAAAGTAGTATCTTAAAAAAAATAATTCTATTTTCACCCACAATATAGGCGAATTTTTTTAATTAGTCAACATAAAGTCCATTTTAATTAGTTAATTAGTTATTGTGCAGTAACAAAAACCTTGACTTTTTTTTTGTGCCATGTACATGTACTCCTCTGTTGCACTTATTTTACATTATTTCAAGTTACGACATGAGTTTTTCATCTAAATGATACAAAATGCATAGAATAGAGGAGTAATATCGTAAGTTAGCTAAAGGGCATTGGAATCATCATCGGATACCATTCCAAATGCGGAAAACGCAAGACATGAAGCTAAGACTATATATATAAACACAACGCATCAGATTTTGAATGACCACAAATATTTAAAAGGTTGTTCCAAGGAAAGTATATGATTACACATTTCAAGTACAAAATTTTTGCATTCAATATTGGACAAATTTTGAGATTCAAGGAGATTACAGTTTATACCTACAATTATTACCATCAAAGATAAAAATGTATCTCGTGATAATCTTTAATGTATAACGTCCTATTTCTGCCAAGTCTTACAGATGAACCCTGCAGGAACATTCAGATACAAGATTGAGAAACGGAATCATATTGGTAACAGTACTACAATTACAAGCAGATGAACTGAGAATGACGTCAATGAACTGTGAAACGAAACATAGAAGGCGACTAAATACTAACATTATAGGAGTAAATCTGAACTGAGAATGACATCAATGAACTCTAAAACCAGGCCCACCACCATCGATCACACCCCCATCTCCATACATGAAAACCAGACAGACAATAGAAACATCATACACCAAAACACAGGTCCATCAGTAGGAGATAGAGGAGCTAGAATATGGCATCACCATACAGACGGAAATGACCAAAACTAACAAAAAAATCGACCATCAAAGAGAGAAAGCAAATATTACAGAGGGGTGAGAGAGAGAAGAATAAAGGGAAAAGGAGGAACTCAAGACCTTGATGTCACGACGTTCATGGGTTTTTCAAAAGGTGGAATATAAGCCATTAAACATCAAAAACGAACTTCGTGAAGGCTAGTGGTGGTCAATGGTAGTTAAAGAACATGGGAGAGAAGAGAAGCATCGGCTTTAATAGAAAAATAAGATTGCGAGCCACAATCCAAAATAAGACCAATCAAAATTCTTACTATAACCAAACATGATTGAAGAGTTGCCTTGATTCTCTCCTCCCTATTTCCTTTCTCAATTCCTTTCCCTTTTTCAATTAGAAATCAAACAGCCCCTAAGTCATTCACAAGGACAATGTACAGTACTTGTCCTTTTAATCATAGTACTAGGAAATCTTCAACCATACAAGCTAACTTCCAAAGAGCATGCAATAAAGACTAGCTGACAAATTATGCTCATATTCCTATAAAAATAAACAGACTAAGGGTGAAGCTAGTTCTATGAAATTCGATACTCATTTCTAAATTTATTCACCTGTCTTGGCTGCTTAACATGTAAAATTAGTTATTCCATGTTTTTACAGTTGTACTTGTACATACAGGTTAATGACAATAAAAACCTCACGGATCTTTTATACAAAATGCATCCTACTCAATAATTTGAAGGAAAATAATAAGCTCCCAATACAATGCAAACAGAGGAGCGTAAGTATAAATCTAAAACACAAGGAAATGAAATAAATCCTATTTCATTCGTTTTACAGCCACCATATGATACAAACCTCTATATTAGCTAAAATTAAAGTTTCAGCCCAAACTACACATATGACAAAAAGAAGAAAAAGACGTCCAAAGCTATATGCCTAACCCACTTAAGATTAGGCAGTCTTTTCCACCAAGGGCAAGCAAAATGAACACGATAACCGCCTGTCCTCCTAGGACTGAAAAGCAGTGAACATAAGAGAATAAAAAGTGATGGGAAGGACAGATAAGTTGGGGAGAACTTGCCTCCAATGGTGATTACAAGAAAATAATAAAGCCTCTCGCCTTTAAGTGAAATGTGAAAAAGGTAATAAAGATTTAAGAGAAATATAAGAGTGATGGGCTGAACTGAAGTGAATGGAATTAAATGATAAGAAAAGAAAATATTTTGAGAAGGACAGCGCCTTAGTTGTCTACTATCAGCCAAAATAAAACAAAGATTTCAAGTGAGGGCCACCAATCCCGCTCTTAAACACGTCATCCCAACATAAGGAGTCAACAGTCAATACCTGAACCAAAACGAATCAATGTGAGAGATTACTCTTACCAATGATTACTTTATTAGATCCTATTCAATAATAATCTACAACAATAAATATCAAATCAATATTCTAAACTGAAAGCATTCCAACCCATACAATAGTGCACTCAGTGAAACATCTCGATTCGAATTGTAGCTCAGCTCGTACTGGATGTAATACTTTACATCTTTATAATATCTCCTTGAGAAACTTGAAACCAAAATTACTAGAAATCGGAAAATTTCCACCGAATTCAGTTAAAGAATCTTCGTTTCAGAAACATTTTGAGATTAACGCTTCTGAAACTATATTTCCCAAATGATTTTTTACAAGCCCAAAAACATATTGTAATTATTAATATTAAATCCCTTTTCTTTTATTTTCCTATCTTTTCTTTTTAGTCATTTTCCTTTTTTACTTTTTCACTCTTTTATTATTTGTTGTAAAATAAAATTGTACCTACATTTCCTACGTTTTCTAAACTCTAAATTAACGTTTCTCATTTCCATTTCTCAAAATCAGCTCGAATTTCGTTTCATATAACATTACTTAATACAAACTTAAGGGGAGCTCCTTGGTATCTAATTTTACAAAGATCCACAATGACCATATGTGCCAAAACAACATTCCATATATTGTTTTACTTATACTTGGTCATAACCCTTTTGTTTCTGATCCCCACCTCGACCTATTTTCTAGTTTTGGTCAATAACACAATGTAATCATCAAACATGAATGATGAAACTTTTGTCTATATAGATCCAGTCACCTATTCTTGAATCGAGAAAAATAGGGCTCAAAGCATAATCTTGATTTAGACCAATCTTGGTTTGAAACCTTTGATTGCTTCTTCACATATCCCGACATTAGTTGGTAGTTCCTTATACATATCTTGGACTATATTATATACTTAAGTGAGTAACTTTCTTTGTTATAACACCAAAATATTTCCTTTGGAACTTTTTCATACATCTTTTCCAAATTAATAAAATCATGTGCACATCTACAATGGTAATATAATATTTATTGTCATATCAAAAGCATAACTTCTATGGTAGATTGCAGTGCCATAAAACTAAATTGGTTTTCGAAAATGCATGTACATCTTTCCCAACCGTTGTTCTATTACCCTTTCTTATAACTTCATGTTGTGGCTTAGAAGCTTAATTCTAAAGTAGTCAATAATCTTATGCATACCCTCCATTTTTGAAAAGGTGATATAGTGCTTATGTTCAAATGTTTTTGCATCTTGTTTGTTCTATTGATATTTTAATCAATTCAATATCATCGTTGACAATTCTAAGCCTCACAAGGGCACTCACTACCTTCTTTTGTTATATTTTCTTTAATATTTCTTCCACATTTACCATATTTATTTGTCTCATATATTCCTCTTAATTGATCTTTTCATCTTATAAAAAAATGTGAAATTGTTTATCCTGGACCCACTTCACCCTACTAAGATCATTTTCTAACCGCTTGTCTCCATTCAACCATCCTATAATATTTTTCTCTCGTTCTCTTGAGTCCACTTTTTGTATAACTCTTTGTCACTTTTACCTTTGTCATGTATCACTTGCTTTGTGTTAGTTTTGGCTACCTTATATTTTGCAATTTTCTCCTTACTCCTACATTTACCTGAAGTTAAATAGCATTCTCTCTTTTTTTATTGTGACCTTTACTCCCTTATTCCACTACATGGTGTCGTTTTTCAATACCATACTACCCTTTCACTCTCTTTAAATATACTTAGTTGCACGAGCAATATAAATCCTCATCTTTTTCCAAGTAAAACTTCATTCTCCTTATTTGCCCAATTGTCTTTTTCAACGACTCAAGTTCCATTATTTTATTTTCATTCACCTTGGATTTTATTCTTGTGTAGACTTGATTGCAAAGAACATCAACAACTATAAGTTTGTGTGGGGTGACTATTTATTCACCTAGTATGTTTTCTCCTGCTCATGAAGTACTAAAATTGGGTTACATCCACAAAAATTTTTTTAATGATCATATGATCTTTAACACTTCCTATACCACTTATTAATTACTAGCAAATCATACTCCTTTCCAAAGTAGATTTTCCTCCCCATTTCATATGCGATATCTAAAGCCTCCATGGACACTTTCAAAGCCGCTTTGTGTTTAGCCAACATGACAAGTTACATCACAAACAACATAATCATTTCAAATGTTGGAATACTTTGCATCACACTCGTATAAAGTGAAGACATTTAATATTTCTCTTCCATACACAATCTTCACAATTGTATTCTATATTCTACACCTCTACCATATTTTTGGTTAAATATTCATCTATCATAATAGATGCTTCTTATCTTTCCCTAAGTACAACCATTTGCATATTTTTCTCTATTATGTATGACTTGGATTCTACACTAACCCACCTTATCTCCTACATCAAAAAAAATATCAATCTTAAAAATTTGCATAACATCCACAAATTCTAAGTACTTTCTTAAAAGTTGTAACATTTTATAATGTCAATCTTAGCTTAGATTCAAATCTTTTCTATGGTTTCTTAACCCAAAAACCTAACACTACACTACGTCAACTAGAAGAAGCATAAAGACCTTGCTCATTTTAAAAATCATAATAAAACAAAGTTAAATTAAGCTGTATGAGAACAAAGATGGAAACTACTCCATCTTTGTTAAAAATCTCCAGTTATATGAAAATATTAATATGCCACAAATACCACAAAAAAACATCCAATCTCGGAGAAGGATGGATCGGGGTAGATAAAGTGAGTGCGATACATAACATAAATGAGTCATCAAATAAAAGAAAGTAGGAGACCGTGCCACTAGCACTAGTAAACGATAAATGACAATTTCTTTCATATAATGCCATACTAATTTATGGAAGAATCTAAAAATTATCAAATACACCTAATTATCAAGCAATACAATAAATTTATGATACAAAGTACAAACCAAATGTTTCCTAAATGGAAGATAATCAATTTAATGATTTCTAGTTTCTCATCAGATTCATATCCATTCTCAAAGTAAACGTTAACCACAAGCACATTTGACAGCAAACGTCCTCTATTATTCACAATCAATATCATGTTCTCATTAGGGTGTCCAAGAAATATAGCTGCTCCTATAACTGAACATTAGAAGTTACATTAAAGTCGACGTAGAATATGTTGATCAAAAATAAGAAAGGAAAATATTATTCAACTTCTAAATAACAAATGCGAAACCACTAAAATCAACCAAGCCTCATGATCCTAATATAGGCAAAAAGAACTTGTTCCTAAAAATGCAATACAAAAACATTCAAAGTAGGCAAAGAATAGCTTCAGCTCAAAGTGAATATTCATCATTTGCCAAAAACAAAAAAATAGGGCTTCCTTCTTCTTTTCGAGTGGAGGTGGAGATATTGAATCGATAAACAAGTATTTACAAAGAGAACCATAAAGTGTTAATTAATATAATAACTAATGAAAATCAATTCATTCTTCCAATCAAATATATACATGCCAAAAGCTTCCCTTTAATAAGGCAGAATGCAGAATCATGAAATCTAAAATCCAAGGAAAAAAAATCACAATATTTGGTGTGAACTATAAAATGTAAATTAACTGATACACCCATTGGACGCCAATTAATCAAAATGAATAAGAAAATTAAAAAAGAGACAAACCTAGGCCTTACATATCAATCAAGGTCTTCGTATCTAGTTTCTGATCCAGAGTCTGGATTGTCCCTCCTTGGGTTTGATTGGCTACCAGAATTAACATCATTACTCCCCTCAGCTGTAGAAGCAGCAGCTCCAAATGGCCATGGCAAGGAAATCCTAAACCTCCTCTCAACGGTTCGATCATTAGAAGAACCTGCTTGGGACCCACCATCATCATTTCCATCGCCATTACCATTGCCATCAGATCCAGGATTGGATCGTCCAGCACGAACCCTTTGTTCGTAGTCAGGGTCATCAGTGGGCAACTCATACCGGCAAACAGGGCAAGAATTATGCAATTCCAACCATGGAAGAATACAATCAGAATGAAATACATGTTTGCAAGGCATTTGTTTAGCCTCAGCACCAAGTTCAAACTCATCCATACAAACAGCACATTGAGAAGAATCAGAAGATAGCAATTCCTGAGTGACTTGAACATTTGGAAGACCTTCAACAGCTATTTTGGCAGCCGGGGGAGTCCCATATCGATTGGGATCGTTCTCAGCGAGCTGTTGAATCAATTGCTCTAACCCTGGACCAAAAAAATAATCACCCAAATTGGAAGGAAGACGGAAATTGGGAGCAGGTTGATCTGGGTTAGAATTCTCAATAACAAACTGAATGTTGGCACCTCCAGCACGCATGGTTTGAAGATAATTCTGGAGAAATTGAAGAGGATTAAAGACATCAGCGTCATGAAAAGGGGATCTAGGGTTTGGTTGGGAAGCACCAAAAATGGAAGATAGATCAATAGGGTCTACAGAAGTAGAAGGAGGAGGAGGAAAAAGAAAAGGGGCAAACGGAGCAAGTTGATCGGCGGTAGAAGAAGTAGGGGTAGAGAAAAAAGGGGAAAACGGAGTAGAAACAGGATTAGGGCTATCGATTTCTTCAAGAAAACCGCCATTACAATTGGGGCAAGAAAGCTCAGAGGAAGAATCATTAGAAGGGGAAATAGAAACGGTGCCATTGCATTGATAGCAATAGTAAAATTGAGGAGGATTATGAGAGGAGGTTGTGGAAGGAGCATCGGAAGCCATTGTTGTAGAAGGAGGGGAGAAAGAGAGAAAATGGAAGAGGATGAAAATGGAGGCGGAGGAAAGAGATTAGCCTTGGCCTTCTTCCCCAATGGCTGTTAATTTTGAGAAAGGGGGGAAATTGAAGGCAAGCGGTGTGGGCGTAAGTAGGGACATTTCAACATTCCATTCATCAATAATCAATTCATCCATTGTTATTGTTTATTTGTTTATTTGTTTATTTGTTAATGTCTAACATTCATCAACACACACCCAAGTTTGTCCATGTAAATAATATTTATTTGTTAACTTAATAAATTATCTTTACGTGAAATGATTTGGCATTGAAGAAATTTTAGAATTTTATTTTATTATTTTATATTTATTTTATTTTTTTTGTTTTTATTGTGATTTACATATTACCGTTATTAACTAGGAATTTCTAAGCCACACCCACCCAAGGCTTGTTGCTTCTAAGTTCTACTTCATTGGTTGGCCCCTTAGATTTATAACATCCACTAGTTAAGAGGGTAAGGTATCTTCTTTGTCAAATCTGATTGAATTAGATCTAAATTACTAAGGTTTAATTTGATTTGATCTAGATTGATTTAATCATATTTGTTTCAGTATAATTTGATCTGATCTAATCTGATATAGTTTAATTTTGTCTAATATGACCTGATCTTATTTGATTTATATAGTTTATGTTATTATAATATTTTGATAAATAATACTCCCTCTGTTCTTTATGATGCGTATTTAGAGATATTAAGGCTTAAAATTTACTAAAAAATGCGCACAAGGTGAAGTGGACAAACAAACAGTATCAGAGAGAATAATTGTTAAGATAATACTATTATTACACAAAATTCTTCTATGAGACGGTCTCACTATGAGATATATTTTATACTTGGGTTAAATAACCCAATAATGAAAACTTTTAGCTTATGGGCTACTTATTTTGAGGTCGCTTCACCGTGAGACGGTCTCATACAAGATGGGTTGTTGATATTATTATTATTATTATTATTATTATTATTATTATTATTGTAAGGGCAAAGGTTGAATTATTAAAAAATAAAAGGTTATGCTGATAGCAAATTAAGGGTAAATATTGGATTATTAAAAGATAATTCAAAGATGAGATTATTCACAGCGTATGGGTGAAATGTTGGATTATTAATATCAATTTTTCATAATAATAATAATAATAATAATAATAATAATAATAATAATAATAATGGCATGGTCTGATTTAATTAGTTTAGTCTGGATTGTTTTGGTCAGAAACTTTTTGTTCAAATCTAAATAGGTCTAATATGAAACTTTCTGATTCGATCGAAATAGTTCTGATATGATCTTATCTTATCTGATCTGTTTTGGTCTTGTCTAATTTGATTTCAACAAGAATAAGTAACCAGTCCAAAAAATAAGATGAACAGAACATGCTCTAAATATTAATTTTTTAATACAAAAAAAAACCATTATTTTATTACCCTAACGTTATTATGTGACTCCCACCTGGCAATAACACTAACAAAGTGGTTGTTTAGATTGACTATTTCACATAAATATAAATGCACATGATTTAATAGGTTGTTTTACTATAGTTCATTATAATTCGAAACTAAAGAACAAAATGTTTATTTTTGGCTTCGTTGAAATAAGAAACATGTAAATATTAATTTATAGTTGAAGTGTAAATCAAAATACCAGTAGATGAGAGAAGTTAGTGAATGAAGTGAACATAGAAAATAAGTTTGTAAATGAGATCAAAATAAAATGGTGGAATCATCGTTTCCGTAAAAGAAAGTTTTAGTAAAGTTTCATTTTTTTATTTTACTCAACAAATTTTCAACCCCTCCTAAAATCACTGATGTTGTAAAATGGGGGCTCTTTAACCGCATTCTTCTTTATAGATATAGAGTGTCATCTTCCTTCCTTCCCCTAGACCCTGCTCATTGTCTCTTTGAGCAGAATACACTAAATATGATAATAATGATAAGTAGTAGAATAATAATATTGCATTTACTCTTTAAAGTATCATCAATATCATATACAATTACAAACTAAAAAAAAATGTACGCATGTCAGCTTCCCATTAAAGATTCTATCATAATATATTTGTCAAATAACTTGCTGAAATCATTTGATTGAAAAACCAAATTTCAGATCATAAAATAAAGAGAATAAGACCGGATAATTCTTAGATGTTTATATTTCAAATTTTTAATAATTATTACATATCAATTGAAATTGAGGTAAAACATCCAATAATTCATGTTCATATGACTCAAAATGACCTAGTTGAATCAAAGGCTAGTATGAATGAGATCAAAATGACCTTTATTTGTTTGAAGTCATATATTTTACATACATTATATTTATTAGGGTTAAAACTAACTATGATTACAATAAATACTTGCCACAATAAATGATACATACTTTGTTTAGAACCAATTATATCACACTTTGAAACATTTAAATGTGTTATACATATGCCTATTGCATTCCTCTAATGTTAAAAAATGATTTCACATAGTTAGATGAGAATTATGTTCAATATATGAATGCCCGTTACTCATCAAATATTTATAACTAATAACTGTTAGGTTTATTTAATGTTAAACTTGTCGATTATACCTTCTATTCGTGTTTTCGCTCCCTTTTCAATTAGGTATGTTGCATTTTTTGTGCAACTCTACCACGATCCTATTATACGTTTTGCCCGACTCTACCACGGTCCAGTCGTGCGTTTTGTGCGATTGAGTTCATTTACCAGTGTCCTAAAAATCGAAACAAACTTTAAATGGTCGTTATTTATCGTTCTGTTGTCAGAATTTGACATATAATACTTTTGAAATCCAGTTTCTAATGTCACGAACTTTGAATTAATGTGATCTTTCTATCAAAAGTTATAGCCAAAAAAGTAAACATGTGTCAAGTATCAATTTTTAGTTAATCAGGCATAATAATATTAATTAACCCACTTTATTTTGCATTATTATTCTTGATATATTTACTTTATAATTTAAGTTTTGAGTTAATTAATAATAATAATTTTTGTTTAAATAACAATGAATTTAATTTAATTAATAATATTTTAATATGCACAAATTAATTTCTGTTCAATTAATAATAATATCAATATAAAATGCAAAATCATATAATTAATAATTACTTATGTGATCAAATTTATCAATCATATTGTTTGGAAGTTCAATCATGAAGTTAAGTGATTAGAGATGCTTTTCTTCTCTTCAAAGTGGTCTTCTTAAATCATCAATTTCATACCATATCATAACATAATTAAACAAAAATTATTATTAATTGAGATGCTTTTCTTCTTCTCTTCAAAGTGGTCTTCTTAAACCATCAATTTGATACCATAATTAAACAAAAATTACTATTAATTGAACATCGACAGCTCCATTTTTGCCTGAATTTCACGATTTAACTGCCAATGCAACGATACGGAAGATAAACCATCACTTTGATACCATATCATACTATACCATCATACGGAATAAATCCTGCTTATCAGATTCCGAGGTAGATGATACACAATTTACAAACCATACATGTACCCCTCTTAAGAGAGGGCAGAAGGAATGTGGTCAATTAGATCCCGAAAAGCTAGAACTCAACCAAAAAAGCGATGAAAATCGCTTATAACGTATTAGAAAGCTCCCTGTGCATTCCAACAAAAGCAAAATAAAAGGCGAACCATAAAAACCAATTATAAATAAATAAACCTTAAAATTAATCAGGACCTCTGTCATCTGCCTGAAAATGTAATCTAGCAATGCGATTAGTTTGGCTTTACTAACAATTTATAGAACCTATCCATAAAAAATGATCTTTTTCGGCCCTTCGATTCTGCGAGGGGAAACTGATTGTTGCAACTCAGCCGGAATTTTCCAGCTGAATTTGAGGCCTCTCTCCATTGCATCAGTAAGGAGAAAGTAATTCGTTTAGATCGAATGAAAAGTGCCATGTGTGCCTAATCAAAGCCGTATCGTATCTATGCAGTAGCACCAACCAGTTCTTTGCCAGGAGTTGCACGAGCAATGTTTTGGGGCTGCATTCAAGGAAAACGACACGTGAAATAGCTGATAAATACAAAAAAAGTTAATGGGTATTAATGAAATATGAATAGGGAGAACGTTGTAGCGATGAAATAATGGGCGTTACATGTTACGTAATGGTCAACACAGCGTTTTAACAGTGAAAATTCATGGACCGTTCTAAAAGTGAAATTTAACATCACGGCAACTAAACAGTTTACATAACAGACGTAACGTAATGTCCACCCAAAAAATGGATCCAAATTGGCTCATTAGCACCTTAACAGGCAACAAATGAAGACATTTATTAGAGTTTCTTTGGAATCATACCTCAGCCAATTCTTGTTCATGTTTAGGAATGAATGCAGTATCCACTTTCCCATTTTTGAAGTCCTGTGGATAAGCGAAAATAAGAAAATTAAACAAAATGGCTTATGAAACAATATAAAGGTTTCAAATCTAAGGAGAAACGATGATTAATGGAAAATATTAACCTCGATATCAAGAATGAGTTTGTGGTAGTCGATAGTTGTTGGTACCCCTGCAACAGAATTATCGGTCATTTCGATAATCATGATGGAAGGATGAGACTGTAAATCCAAGGGATGTTTTGACTTGTGAAATAAGCCAATACATTCGAACAACACAGTATTTGTTTCACTTTTTTCGACCAAACAAAAGATATACTCCTATATATAGTTAATTTCTTATTTAGAAACCAGAAGGGGATATAGTGACAATTGATACATCTTCAACTGTGAAACACAACACTTGCCTGTAATAATTGTATCATCAAGGGCCCTCTTCATACGAGCAATGGCTTTCTCTCGAGTTGGCGCCCAAACAATTAGCTACATTAAGAAAGAAGCCGAGTTAAACACAATTGCATTGGTCTTTGATATAAGGTATCAAGCACGTTCCCGAACCTGGGACGGTGAGACAAGTGATTAGTATGCAATGGCTTCCTGGTCATCCACTAGAAGGTACCCCACGGCCCACATTGCCCAAATAAGAATATAGAAGAATACATTGCCCAAGAATTCAAAATGAAGACATAATAGAGGGTATTGGTGTCATAAATATTAAAGAATACAAAATAAGAAAAAATTATTTCTATTGGTCTGGCATGTTTAAAGAAGACTAAAAAATGCACAATAACAAAAGTGAATAGTTGGAACTCGAAGGACAAGAGGAAAAGGTAATAGGAGTGAAGAATGAACCGATAAACTGAGATTTGCGAGACCATATTAGAATAGATAAGAACGAATGTAGTCTCAAAATATGTGGATAATCATACAATTTTTAGTTGTAAATACGAGGAGATATGGCAAAATAAAGTACTCCTATTTCTTTTCAAATGTCCCACTTACTTTTAGGTTACTATTCATTGATTACTCTTAATTTGTATTTTATTTTTAATCCATGTATTAAAACATAGTCAAATGAGATCTTGTTCGATTCGTCTCAATATAAGGTTTATTAATATCTAGTTTTTATAATTTTTTAATTATACACAATTATCGCTATTAAGTATTGAATTAGTGCATTGGCAAACGTGCAAAAAGCAAATGGGAGCTTTGAAATGAAATAGAGAGAGTGATTTTTGTTATCAACGACCCTTTATTTACGTGAACTTCCTATTTATGTAAAATTGCTTAGGAGGGTCAATGATCAATCAGAAACATATTCTTTGTTATCACAGACAAAGGTAAGGTTGTGTATAAGTGGGAGCTACTTAATAACATGGGGTAATTAAATATAGTTGTTGACGATCTCTTACTTTGATTTTGACCCAATATGTTGGGATTGAAGCTTTAGGAATTTTTCATTAATTCTATTAAGGTCCCTATGAGTGATAGTAGACAACATTTTTCACACATTCAACTTACAAAATTGACTTTCTCCACAATAAGGCATAAGATTCTTTTTTCTCCAACACATGAGGTAATTAGAAAGCAAATGCAGCAACTTTTTTGAAACTTCAATTTTTATGAAAGAAAATGAAGGTTTATCACTTAAATGGTAAAGCATATAACTTAAATGAGATAGAAAAATGCAAATAACTAACTCATACATAGTGATAAAATAAAAAAATAAATACTAGGTACACAATTTTTTTCTTGTACAAATGAAGATTCGAATTTCTACCACTAAAAGAGAGAAGACAGTACAACAAAACTCCCTCAATTCCTACATATTTTGAGCCATATTCCATTGCAGATTGCATTTTAAATAAATGGCATTCACATCAGTGTCCATTATTGTTCACATAGTCCTCACCAATTATTCTAACGTATACAACAAGTCACCCCACCCAACGTAACTCTTAAATAAGCACACCAAAGGAATGGAAAACATTCAGGAACACAAGGACTCATGAAAAACAAGAATGTTTATGAGTATAAGACATAAGACAAAGGAATGACCATAGATACAAACAAAAATTCAGGATACAGATATAAAGGTAACTTGAACTGATAAACAAACCTTGCCAAGTAGAGAATCATAACTTGGTGGAACAACATAACCTGGATAAACATGGCTATCCATCCTCACAAATGGTCCTCCAGCAGGCAAGTAACTCGTTACCTTCCCTGAGGAAAAAAATAGATATAAGTTTCAAATTATAGGATCACCAAATACTGGCAAGTGCATTTAGAAGAGAGCGAGTTAGAGGAAATAACAGATGTAATGGACAATAAACAGTGCCCAACAGTTTTCACCTGGTGTGTGACAAATTTCAAATTATTAGTGACTTAATGGTGTGGAGATTTGACCTTATTCCCAAATCGCTAAGGTTCACCTTGACTCTGTTTGAGGTCCAATTCAACATTGTGTTATGCTACTAGTATGTTTGTACGTGAGCGCGTCTGGGAAATGTCCAATATATCTGGAGTCTTTTTTATTGTCTTAGTGCTGAATCCTAGAGGCAAATAATACTAAATTAGTTAGGAGTGTTGTTTATTATTTTGATTATGTTTTGTTGTAATTACAGATGAATTGTTAGAATCCTAGAGACAAATAATCAGAGTACGTAGCTAAACTTGTAGCTAAAAAGTATTGTTTGCAGGTTATAGCATGCTTAAATCTAGTCTACTACTTGGGATATTTTTTAAACTAAAGTCCCGGTTGTTTTACGATTTTTGGTATTAAGGCTGAACAACTTGTATAAATACAAACTATTAGAACTTGTAAATTCAGTTTATTTGTTGATTATCTGATTGTAAGTTTTGATTAGTTAGCTAAATAAATATCCGCTTATCCAATTTTGTGAGTGAAGCAATGTCGTTTAAATTTGATTTATTTGTTCTTGAGAGTGAAGCACGAGAAGACATTTAATTATGAGTGAAGCAATCAAACAAGGGTGCAAAAACTGATTGAAATTTCGCCTTAAAAAGGATTTCAAGATCACTGTTATAAAGGAGACTTTCCTTTGCAAATATCTATCTATTATTTTATCCAATGTTTGAGTTGATTACTACCCAAAGACTGTGCAGTTAGTTTTTCCTCACTTCTTACTCAAGGAATCCTCGCCTTATATCATCGCAAGTTGGTCTTCAATCAAACACTAAGAATTCAAATGGATAGAGCCCTAGTGAAGCTATTTGCTCACCACATTGGATAACAATGCTTCACAAATCACACCAAAGATTTAATATTCAAGCACAAAATATTCCTTCAAATTGGAATGGAATAAGCTTGTTTGACAATCCCCTATTAAATTTAGCAAAATAACAAATCAAAAAGATAAATCGGATCTCAGCAGAATCAGAGGAGCTTTAAGGGCAGAGAAAGGAAGGACGGTGTGTAAGACACTAAGTCCAACAATCCCCTATTAAATTTAGCAAAATAACAAATCAATTTCAGAAATAAAAACAATCATTGAAACGAAAAACAATTTAGCGTAACTGTAAAGACATGCTAAGAATTACAATTTCTTTTAGCCACAAATAAAAATTTACATGGCATGAGAATGCCAAAGAATTAAAAAGAGACTCATCATTCTTGGCCACAAAAATATCAGAATAACGAGAAAATATCAATTATTATTGATTGTAGATATCACGCACATGGGTCAAACTACGACGTTATGCTAATAGCCTATATAAACAAAGTGAAGCAGCATCTAGGAAACTACACATCCCTAGAAAAATTAAATTCTTTTTTTGGGGATGGGGGTCAGAATCAAAATACAGGTAGCCAGAAGCGTAACTTGAGGGACACGAACAGAGTACAAATAGAGTTTAAATTTAATTCCAAACAATGTAACAAATAAATCATACCAGGCCCAGGTCGAAAACCTTTGAATGCGTCTTCTGCATTAATTCGACACTCAATTGAATGACCTTTAAGCACTATATCTTCCTGCAGATAGAATAGAATGAATTAATACTGCAGTCCCGTAACTGGCAAAGATGAGCCTTGAACATATAGTAATGTATACCTGTTTGTAGCGGAGCTTTTCACCCATGGCTACTCGAATTTGCTCCTCGATTAAGTCAACTGATGATATCATTTCCGTCACTGGATGCTCAACCTATATACAGAAAAAAGAAACATAAAAGCTAAAAACCTTAACAAGGAAAATTTACTCAGTTCCACACGATTTTATTTCCTAAATTTTTCTACCTGGATCCGGGTGTTCATCTCCATGAAGTAGAAAGAACCTCTTTCATCCAAAAGGAACTCCACTGTTCCTACACCAATGTAACCAATTGATGCTGCTGCAGCTACAGCAGCATCGCCCATGGCTTTCCTTATCTCTGGAGTCAAGGCAGGAGAAGGTGCTTCTTCAAGCAGCTTTTGGTTCCTTCTCTGGAAAAAAACAAACATCAGCAAACTATGTAGGAATGCTGAAACTTAGGATTGAAGGATAAGCAAGGTCAGTAAGAGAAGAAAGGTTTTTCATGGGTTTGCCCAAAAAGTAGTTCAAGTGACAGAATGAGAAGCTCACAAGTCTTTGGACACTGGGACTTTATCTTAGCAAGAAAAAGAAATTTTGGCGGAATTTCGAAAATAGTAGAAGTGTACGAAGACAACTATTTTCTATGATGATACTGCAATGCCGGCAATAATGGATCAAAATTCAAAACTGACAAATTAGATCTCAATATATATATATATATATTCCAGAATTCTGTTAAAATAACAATAAAAAGATTCTCCAGTTCTCTTTCAACCCCGTTCCCTTTTCCCTCTTCATACAAAACAAATGAGATATATTATGCCTAAGACAACAAACCATAAAAGAAAATGAACAGCATATTGCCATAGCCATATCAATCCATAGGAAGATAAGAGTCATAAAATATACCGCTCAATAACGACATAAAATCAGTTTATGTTCACAATAGAAATATTTATTGTCACAGGAAAACACACTTTTTAAAGTCAGTAGATCACTTATGAATATGATGCCTGATGTTCAAGTTTAATCACCCCCACCCCCACAAATACACTATTTTTTGAATTTTCAACATAATTGTATACATTATCCAGACCAGCATCTTAAAGTATTTCTCTTTCTATTAAGCAGCAGAATTCCCACTTCATGGTGTTAGAGTTAACGTAGGCAAGAGACTCAATATTAATACCTAAAACAAAAATATAGATACAATTCATTTGAGAATCCAGAACCCCCACATATCTCCCCCTGCCCCTGCTCCCCTATTGCAAAGAAAAATATCTAGTTTAAAAAGTATCAATTTAACATCTGGTAGCACGAAAAGAAGAACTCACAAAAAGAAATAACTTTTAACCATTAAGGAACTAGCATGTAGAAAGAAAGCAATTGAGATTATACCTGAATACTGCAATCACGCTCTCCAAAGTGAACAACATTCCCATATTTATCAGCAAGAACCTGTCGAAGTAGCAATATAAAATTAGCATATAACTCATATGACCAAGAGAATCACAATGCAGGTAGCAGCTCAGATCCAATGAAAACTTCACTTTCAACCACCTATCCTATATAGATTTTCATACCCATACATATACATGTAACTTAATTTACACGTGACAAATGTTCACAACTTTGACATTTGATAAGAAATATAAAACTTTAAGAAGAATTGCAAGACCAAATAACAGAAATGATAATAGTTAATATCACATGATAGAGAAACAGTTGAGAAAAGCAATGTTATGGAGCTTCTCCTTGTACAATAATACAATTAATACTCCCAATAAATTACTTGGGAACGGGAACTCTTACAAATGTGCTTTAATTCTCAAATGTTTGGCCCGATTTTACTTTCTCTGTTTGATAAATACTTCCAAACATGGAATAAAAACTCCTTTGTTACATTAAGTACCGCCCTTTATGTAACCAGTATGAGAGTTTTGCGATGTTAAATCCCATTATATAACGGTGCATGACTTTTCAAAATCAAAATGCTGCGTCACCCGTTACGCAACATGTAACGCCCAACGATGTTTCACCATTACAACATTATTTGTTTCCCCGTTAAAATTTCATTAATCCTTGTTAACTTCAATTATTAAGATCTCTTAAATTATAGTTACTCATAATTTTAGTTAAACAAAATAATTAACTAATAAGTTGATTAATTATACACTAAAATTACCTCATATAGTGCAATTATAATAGCTTTGGGCATATTTTTTAGCATTATAATAGTAGTTTAACAACAACAATGCAATTATTAGTTTGAAACTCCCCTTATGTAATATTTTTTCAAAAGTATTCACGCTGCAACGGACGCGATTCGCGTTATCACTTCGTTATAGCCGTTTTCTTCAACACCGTAACCATTTACGCAAATGCATCGGCGACCGCGGTTTTTGCTCATGCTTCCAAAACGTAGGTCAAACACTTACTTAAATTGAAAGATAAAACAGAAACAGAATAAAATTGCTTTAAACGCGGGAAAGACAAGATTTAAAGCCCCAAATAGATAATAAAAAATTTAAATATTATATAATATATATATATATATATATATATATATATATATATATATATATATATATATATATATATATATTAATCAAAACAAATAGAAACGTCAATCATCTTATTTCAATTTTGAATCCTTTTAGACAACTAGATTTTATGACGGAAACAGTTATCGCTGTCCCTCTATAGATTTTCCTTTTTCTTTACTCAATAAAGCATCTATATCAACTATCAGCAACCCCCATCCTACCCTCCACCAAATCTAGAGTGAAGAAAACTAAGAAAAATTTCTATATTATCATGCACTTATATCACAAGAATGGACGCCGCCAGGAAGATTATCACAGTTTATCATCTGCCTCTTCTTTTAGCCAAATCCCTTCCTAAATACATTTCAAAAAGTCCAATTTTTATCGCAAATCTTGCTACTCCAAAAAATACTGAGAATACATTATACGTACAATAGCGGCCTCCAGATTGATTGCCAAATACCTGAAATTCAATATGCCTTGGATTTTGTACAAACTTTTCCAAATAAACTCCATCATTTCCGAATGCAGCTGCAGCCTCACTCTTAGCTTGCTGGAGAAAATAATTACAGAAATTAAAAAGAGTCAATAGGATTCAATTTTCATTTGGACATTCATGCACCAATATCAAGCATTTAACCAGTAGATGAAATATTAATGCTTGAACTTACAAAAAAACTAATGCATTTTTATTTTCAAGCAAGAAAAAATTTCATAAAAAAAGCATTTGTGATGACAATAAAAGTTAAAAAAAGCTTAGTAAAGAAGCAATTTAATGCTACCTGAAGCAACTTTACAAATTCATCTGGTTCCTTAGCAAGACGCATCCCACGTCCTCCACCTCCAGCGGTTGCCTGCCAGATTCAGGTTTTAACAGTAGTAAGTCCCCAGGTATTGTAAAGATTTTTGGTATTGGAACATTGCATGTCATTCATAAAGTAAGTGTTTTATGAAATTATATTATCATGCAAATTCTTAAACAATTAAACTCTATGCACAAGCTACAAATAAAACTTAGTAATTTCACTTATGTTTTCATATCAAAAAATAAAATTCATTAAGGTGCAGTTGCTCATACACCAAGATCCATTACAATATCAGGCTGAGCAACCGAACAGTATATGCATTCATATTTACACCTTGAATCATAATGTACAAGTGTATTCCTACCAAATAGCACTAACTTATAGTTTACTAACTATGTGAAATAAACAATTTAGAGAAAACCAGTATATGCATTTAACATGATTGAACTTTTTCTTACACTTTAAAAGCTATTGAACCATTTGTAGTAAAGCAGTTGATTTCAAGTTGAGTCCATACACCTTGAATCATAATGTGCAAGTGTGATCTTACCAAACAGCACTAACTTATGGTATACCAACTATGTGAAATAAACAATTTAGAGAAAACCAGTATATGCGTTTAACATGATTGAACTTTTTCTTACACTTCAAAAGCAATTGAACCATTTGTAGTAAAGCAGGTGATTTCAAGTTGAGTCCATACAGTAGACAAAATAAGAACCTACCTTAATCATAACAGGGAAGCCAATCTCGTGAGCAAGCTTAATAGCTTCCTCTGTGCTCTGTTACAGAAGACAAAGGCACATATTAAAAAGTCTAATCCCACAAGAAAAGAAGGTCCTGGTACTGCACACAGAATAACAACAAATTGCAAAACTTTGGGATATTGTTATCAATTGTACCTGTAACAATCCATCACTTCCTGGAACAGTTGGAACACCAGCTTTTTTCATAGTATCTCTAGCAGTAGACTTGTCACCCATAACACGAATGCTGTCTGGCTGCATATATAAGGGTGTGAACATATGGAAGTAAAACATGGCACATACTAGGTTTGCATGAATAGAAATCAATAACCAGGTAAAAGCTTGGGAGAAACCAAATGAGAAACAACCTTTACTCAATAGAAGAGTTAAATATCAAACTCAATGTGCTTTTTTTATTTCCTTTTTAATACTTTTAGTTCGTCATTTCTTTTGATTTGTTGATTCATATGGGGCAAGAGTAACTATTAGAACATCACTTGATCAGAGTAAGTATTTAGCATGCCTGTGTGCGTTGGTCCGTTGGACAACAACTATGTTCCACTCTCATTAGTAAGGAACTAAGGATACAATATAAGAACAAAATACTACATTTGACGCTTAAATTTGGGCTAAAATAAATTGGAAGTCCCCGATAAAAGCAAGAAACAACTTCAGCTCTCAGATTGACCTTTTTAAAAGATGAAAAACATTAGTTTGAGCAACATAGGGGTTGCATTTCCAATCGCATCTATTTATGAAAAGTGAAATACATAATTGATTTCTTTAATTATCAAAAATTTTGAAGTGTTACATAATCAATAGACACGAATGTCAGTAGAGAAGATTCCACAATTTCTCCTTATGTAAATTATGTATTCCAGAATGTTACAATAAAAAGATACTAGCATAATATAAAACAAGGCTGCAACGCATCGCGTTGGCCGCGTTGTAAATGTTTTCAAAATAAACGAACCGATATTCCCTGTGTTATAATGGTGTAAAAAATCACATATTAGCCTGTATCAAGGGATAGCTTATGGTTTTGACCGGTAATTAAGCGTTACGATAACCACATCACTTCCGTTACCGTATCACCGTTCCGTCATCGCGATAGCAACTGTTACCACATTTTTACACTATGGATACTAGTTCATTTATCTACATTATAAGGCAACATATTAAAAATTTGTATTAGGTAAATTAGTGTTATGTCAAATTTTAGTTTCGGCTAATAAGATTACAGAAAAGGCTATTAAAACAGGTTACAATAAATTTCATCTAAATTTTTCTGATTTTGTTCATTTTAAACATAAATTTTTACATTGACATGAGATTTGATGAAGAACCTGCAAAATTTGTAACTAGCATCAATGGAATTACTTACATTAGGTCCAATAAAATTTATGCCATGTTCTCTACACATCTCAACAAAGACAGCATTCTCAGCAAGAAAGCCATATCCAGGATGCAACATACTGCATCCTCGGCTCACAGCAGCTGATAGAACATTGGGGATCACCAAGTATCTGCACAAAATGAATCAGAAGAACTAATATATGACAACAAATGGATTATCAACAGGTTTCCCTTCACAAAACATTTGCAGAGAAATCCATCTAGTATGATTTCAATGTGTCCTGACTCCAGTGTAGAATACTCCCTCCTATTCATCCCAAGGGTTTGCCTGGATTGGCTGAACTAAAGGCTAAAAATTACCACTTAAATATTCTGGATCAATTTAAATGCCTGGATTTAAAGGAAAAATTAAAGAGAGTAAACGATTCCCCTAAATTTGGGGATAAATAATCACTCTACCCTCCCCCAGAGGAAATATTTAAGGGAATAAAAATCCTTGTAGCAGCCTCCTTATATCTATTGCCACCACCGCTCACGAAACCACCACCGCCACCCAACAAAACTCAAAATCTATTAAAGAACTCAAATTAAAATTTTAAGATCCATAAAAGCACAACTCATAAGCAGCCCCAAATATCTCAAATGAGCAAGAAAGATAAGATTTTAATTCAATATTACTAAAAAAAAAAATCAAGATCTGAAATTTGTTCCATTTCATAATTAATCTGCAATGCAAAAAGAAAAAATACAGTGGTGGTCATCGACTTTATGATGGTGATTGTGGTGTGGTTTGAGTAAGGTTGAAGGTTTTCATGGTGGATTGCTTATGGTGTGTGATGATTCAAGAATTTTGTTGTGGAGAAGAAAGATTTATAGCAGGAGAGAGTGGAATACAAAAGACAAGAATAATGCCAAACCTCAATATTTAATGCTCCACCCAATTTTTTTCCCCAAAAAAATTTATGTTGTACTATTGTCCTAAAATTATTTACTCCCTAAATTTTTATGTGTAATACAGGCAGGCCATAAGTGTCTCATTTCCTTATTGGGTCAAGTCACCCTGAATGTTTCATTTCTATTTTAGGTATGTTAACTTAACTAATTTATACCTATTAAACTCAACTTTTTTACACCTTTACACTTATTAACCCCACTTTATACCTATAAAAATTTAAAAACTCTACACTTTTCTCTTACATATGTGGTCCCATTTGACGAACTAAAAGATAGTGAAAAGTCAAATGGGACACTTAGGACGAATAGGAGGGAGTAACAAAACACTAAGTGAAATTTCTTATTCAGCATACACTCAATTATTCATAGGCAAGGAAATTTCTTCAAAGGGCTACTATCTGCAGTCTGTGGCTCTGCGCAGCTGAGAGGCAGTTGTTATACTGTGAGAGCTACTCAATCATCCATAACCTTCTATACGTAAAATTTCGGAAACAGAGGGTTTTAAATAACTCTTTCGAATATCGTGATTGCATCAAAGCGGTGTACATTTCGCAAGATCTCGAAGACTATCACTCCAAAAATCCAACGAAATGGGAATTTAGAAATTAGTAATGTGATAAATGAATAGAGTGGCTGGATTATGTAAGGGATATCACATTGCACCAACAATAATTACGGAAATTCTGAAAACTATATTGCAAAATCAAAGTTTAGGACGGATGCTTACGATTGGTTACTTGGAGCTTCACCAATACAAACCGATTCATCAGCCAGTTTGACATGGAGTGCATCCTTGTCTATGGTTGAATAGACAGCAACACAAGGAATACCCATTTCATGAGCAGTTCGAATCACACGAACTGCAATTTCACCTCTGTTTGCTACCAAAATTTTATCACCACGACAAGTTGCAGCAAGAGCCCCGCCACATTTCTTTGACTTTCGGTTTATCTTTAATACCTTAGCTGCTTGGCCAGGAAAATTCACCCTGCTCCCCACCACCAAACTAGACGGAGCTGTCCAGATTTGCTTGTTCTGCCTCATCCATAAGCCCTACGATTTAAGTTCATTTGCCAAAAAAAGCCATGAACACACCATCAAGTTTGCATTGCAAAAAACTTGTTTGACCAAAACAAAAAATAGGAAACCCAGAATATCATAATTTCCAAGCATTTTTGAGATTGGGTTTAAACAAGGAAAACTAGTAGACATTGCCTGTATAACCAACCATCATATCATCATATTGGGTTTTTTGTTTGCATTTTGCATGTATTTGTCGGGCTAAGGGTCTCACTAGCTCCAACCTCTTTATCTCCTCTGATTATGAGCGGAATATACAGGTTATATGATGATGATTAATAATGTCATTCGTGAATTCCAATTTTTCATAATCATACTAAATTCCACAGTAACTAATTCAAAACAAAGCCTTAACAATTTACAGAATTTAGCATTATAAATGAACAAATATAAAGAAAAATAAAACCCAACAAAAAGTACTCACAGGTGTAGAGGATGGAGCAGTAATAGATTTGCAAACCAAAAAAGCATCCATGTTTGCTGATCAAAACCCTGAAAATAGCATTCACCAAAACCCAATTCAAATTAATACCAGATTCTAAATCAATAATTGCAAGTTGAAATTCGAAAATTTATACCGACCAAGACAAATTAGAGATCTCTAAAACCCAATCCAAATTTTTCTAAAAAAATCAAGCGGGCTAAGAAAGACAATGCAGATTTGTTGGGGTGATGGAAAAAGAGGGTAGTAGTTGAAGAAGCAGAGAGGTTGTTGAACTGTTGAAATTGCTGCTGTAGATTGAGGAAGTGCTACTAAATCTAGAAGTGATTGAGAGGTAAGACGACGATATAAACGATGTACTCCTAAAATGAGAGCAACAAATGAGAAAGTAGTAATTCTTACGATTACGAGGTACTCTATCCATTTTCTAAGTTTGCTATTGAAAGTGACAATTTTGTTCAATAACTGTTAATCATCCTTTTATATACTAAATTGAATACTATTTAATGACACGTGTTAGTTTCTAGTAAAAATTTTTCCATTTAAATTAGTTTTGCACAAGTACTTTCTTATAACTTTATTATAGTTTTCAAGATTATTATATATTAATACATGTTATTGCAATAAGTTTGACTGATTGAAAATAAATTTTCTTTCTTTTATATGCGTCGGAATATTATATGCGATTTTAGTAAGATTGAAAATAATTTTTTTTAAAGATTTATCATCTATATATTAATACAAATTACTTTGATACTTTTTACCTCTGAATTGAGCATGCTTCTTTATGTACACCGTATATTATAAGTTATCATTCAATATACTAAAATGTTAATATGAGGTTGATAAATAATTTCATCGAGTAAATGACTAATTGCAATAATAGTTATCTTCTATAGGGCAAAGACAAAAATGTCAAACAAAAATAAATAAACTTATTATTATTAAAAATGAAATGGGTAACCCAAAGGCTTAAAGTTATTCAAATGAAATGAGCAGCAAAGTAAAAGTATATAAAATGTGGTATTGAGAGGATATGTTGTGCGATGATCTAAGAATTTTTGTTAAAATGGAGCTCGTAAAACTCTATAGGATTTCATAAATTCATGTAATATATCTAGTCTTTCTACAATACACTGGCCATAGTTTTCTTTGAATTAGATTGCCTTTTTATATTTTTTCCTTCAAAACAATACGATTCCTATCCAATTTATTACCAGTGAGAATTCAAAGTGTTTTATAGCCAAAACATTCTAAATGCATTTACCTTTTTTTTGATGAAGTAATTTACCAATTTCTTACCAAATAGTTTTATCAAGTTGAGTGGAAAAACTAGAAGTGGAGTTTAACACGTCAGCACAAATCCGTATTTTGATTTCATTTTAGTATTAGTTGTTTTCTCTTCGCTTACATTTTTTAACTTTGCTTACGTTTTTTTAACTTTAATGATATATTTACTTTTCATTTGGTTTCATAGTACTAGTTTGTCTTATCGCGTTTTATTGTTTAAATGTTAGTTGTCCAATCAACTTTTATTGTTGTTTAGGGTTTTATTGTTAGTTTTTTTGTTTTAAAAAAAATTAACTTCTTAAAATCTAGGTTTTTGGCTTGGTATGAAATTGATGTTCAATTGTGTTGTGAACAACTTTTTCAGTGCATGTAATTTAGCAAATTATTTCATTTTGTATTGTAGGAAAAATTAGATAAATTAGGCGTGCATGTAATTTAGGCTCGATTAATTATTTGTAAATTGTATATATATAGAGGTGTTGTTAGTTACTAACAGAATATTGATACAAAATCTATATTCACATAAACCCTAAAAACCCCATTCTTGTTCTTGGTAGAAATTTTGATTTCATTTTAGTGTTGGTTTGTTCTCATACAGATACTGGAGTTGTATTTAAGAAATGGCGAGGAAGAAGAGAAACCAACAATCTGGAGGAGAGAGCACTGTTAATCCTCAGCAAGGCGGAAGAAGCGGAAATGGCAGTGGTCAAACAGGGCCACCACAAGCTGCTGGTGGTCATCCAGGTGGTGGAAGGGGTTATGGTTCCCAGGGACGAGGAGGTCGCGGAGGATATGGCTGTCGTGGTGGTACCCAGTCTGGTGGCATGGCCTCGCAATATGGTGGACATGCAGAGTCCCAAGGCAGGGGTGCTCAGCAGCATCCACGTGGCGGAGCACCTCCTCAATGCCGTGGTGGCCATAGTAGTGGATCCGCTGGTGGGTCCATTCGTCCTTCAGTTCCCGAACTGCACCAAGCGCCACAGGGTCCCTACCCACCAGGGTCTCTGCCACCTCAAGCGATGACCTCTGGTAAGCCAGCGGAACTCTCAGAGGCCAGTTTTTCTGTGTCCTCTATGCGGGCTGGGCCATCACAGGTTCAACTACAGCTTGAGCAACTTTCTGTTCAGGAGTCATCTTCTCAAGAAAGTCAATCTTTGCCTGCTAGTAGCAAATCAGTGAGGTTTCCTCTCCGACCTGGGAAGGGGAGCATTGGCACTAGGTGCATTGTGAAAGCAAATCATTTCTTTGCTCAATTACTTGATAAGGATTTGCACCACTATGATGTAATGTTTCTTATATTCTTTTGTTCTTGTATTCTTTTGTAGTTCTTTGGATCTTTAACATGTTTTCTTTTTCCTTTTGTATATTATTCTTGTATTCTTTTGTAGTTCTTTGCATCTTTGACATGTTTTCTTTTTCTTTGCGTATATAATTCTTGTATTCTTTCGTAGTTCTTTGCATCTTTGACATGTTTTCTTTTTTCCTTGTGTATATAATTTATAGGTCTCTATCACCCCAGATGTGACATCAAGGGGCGTGAATCGTGCTGTTATTGGGCAATTGGTGAAGTTGTACAGAGAATCTCATCTTGGAAGCTGTCTTCCGGCTTATGACGGAAGAAAAAGTCTCTATACTGCAGGCGCTCTACCGTTTACCATGAAAGACTTCAAGATTACACTTACTGATGAGCATGATGGGTCTGGGGCACCAAGGTCTGACTGGTTGCATTTCATTATTTATGCTTTAGGGGCTGTCTGGTAGCTCTTTTTGATAATGTTTGTTTTGGTTGTGTCGATAATGTTTCTATTCCTTTGTTGCAAGTAACTCCTTTAGTTTAGGGATGACAAAATGGGGGGTGGGTGGAGTATGCCCTCCTCCATACCCATACCCAACTTACATTTTTGTATTCATCACCCCTTACCCACCACCAATGGCGGGTAAAATTTTCACTTGGGTATGCATTTAAACCCACCCCCATCCACTATGGCCAACTTGGTATACCCGTCATGGGTATGTACACCCTATGCCCAGCTTGTATTAACTCCTAGTGCGCTTAATAATTTTATTTTTTGTCATTAGTTTTTGATAAAATTATACAAAAGTGATATAAAGTAGTTCATTGTAGATATGGGGTGGACACGTATGATGTGGGCCGGGTGGGTATTGGGTGGGGCGGGTGGATATAAGGCGTGGCGGGTGGATATGGAGCGGGTAAGACCTCGTACCCACCACCTACCCACTACCCATGGTGGGTAGGACTTTTCATGCCCATATCTGCCCACTACCCACTAGATTCATACCCGCCTCAACTGGGATGGATGCGATGCGAAACCCTAATACTTTTACCTACTTGTCATTCAATCCTTTACTTTGTTGCATTAATGTCAAGGTAACCAATAAATAAGCAAACTTATTCTCCTCATCGCTTCTCTCACCATTCAACACCCTTACCCCTCTTTATGCCAAATAATTGATAATAATACTTAACAATACCATTACCATTTACCCCTCTTTGAGAATTCTGTTTCCATTTCATTCCTATTTCTCATACCAAACACTTTTTGATATTAACTCTTAATTTTTTATTTACTAAGTTCTTTTTGTCAGGAGAGAGAGGGAGTTTAAGGTTGTAATTAAGCTGGCTGCACGAGTGGATTTGCATCAGTTAAGCATGTTTTTGCAAGGCAAGATTGCAGATGTGCCTCAGCAGGCTCTCCAGGTTCTTGATATTGTATTGCGTGAATCACTTACTTCTCGGTGCGTTTCTGCTTCATTAGAAGTTCTGCAGTATTTTTCCATTTCCATTTGGCTCTTGCATGATTTGAGTTTCAAATTTGCAGCTTCTCACCAATAGCCCGTTCATTTTATTCACCTGATCTGGGAAAGAAGCAACCACTGGGAAATGGTTTAGAAAGCTGGCATGGATTCTATCAAAGTATCCGTCCAACACAGATGGGGCTATCTTTGAATATTGGTACTTGTTGATTCTCCTCTGCAGTATACTGGAATAATGCTCTTTGTATTATCCCTTTTTGCTTTTAATTTGCTTGTATTTTATAATCATGTGTGCAGATATGTCCTCCACTGCCTTCATTGAGCCTTTGCCTGTAATTGATTTTGTGACCCAGCTGCTGAACCGGAATGTGACATCTAGACCATTGTCTTTGTCTGATTCTGATCGACTGAAGGCAAGCCCTTTTCTTTTTACCCTTGAACCATTGGTGGTATCTTATCTTAGATGCATTTTACCTCCCATGATCTTACCTCTATATACACATCACGTTTTAGGATACCTTGAATCAATGTTTTGTTTCAACTTTTAACTTTGAGGTCACTTCCAATCTGTCACACAATCTCCTCCTCTTTATATGCAATCTGTCTTTTGTTGTCATGTATTTTTGTATCCACATTCAAATTTTATTTACTTAATTCTTTTTGATCATGCATTCTACTGCTTTTTGAAAGATATTATTAATTATATTTCTTCTTAGTTTTTTGCCTTTTTGTTTTTTGCTTACATGGACTGTAGCATATGTTTGCATCTTGGCTAGCATGTAATATGGAAGACTTGGAGTCTTGGATGACATCATCCTCTTCATTTTTAGTGTACTTTGTCTCTTTTACTTTTATATATCTTTGTGCATCTTAATTCTTTTATATATTTATCTTAATTTTAATCCACAGATCCAGAAGGCTCTGAGAGGAGTGAAAGTTGAAGTTACACATAGAGGAAATATGCGCAGAAAATACAGAATATCTGGGCTGACATCCAAGACAATAAGGGATCTCACGTAAGTTGTGGATGTTTAAATGAATATTTTGTTGATTATGGCCCTATGAAAACTAAATATTGTCTGAATTAGATATGGAAGACCAGAAATCATGCAGTATGGAAGCACAAAATTTTGAGGAAAGAGCTGATTTTGTGAAACATTAAAAAAGTTTAAGCTAAAAATTTATTTATTTACTTTAAAAAAGAATGTCAATAGGAGTATTTTCATATGGCTGGATAGGTTGTAAATAGCTCCTTTCTTCTAAAGGAGTTATAAGGACTCCAACCTAGTTGGTTCTTTTGCTCACCTAAGTGTTTTTTTACTGTGCATTGATATATGTGAGTGAATGAGAAACTTCATTTACCTAAAAAAATAAAAAAAAGGTTCGTCTGAATTTCTCTTTTTATGTTCAAATTTTGAACTTGGATTTCTTCCCCTTTTTGGTTTAGTTTCCCTATTGATGAAAGAGGCACGATGAAGTCTGTGGTGGAATATTTCTATGAGACCTATGGTTTTGTAATTCAACACACACAATGTCCATGCCTACAAGCTGGAAATCAACAGAGGCCAAATTATTTGCCCATGGAGGTTGTTATTTGTGTACTCCATTTCCATTAGCTTTGGAATTAATATTTGATTTTATTCAAATACCTGATGGTTGGCGATTAATTTATTTTGCAGGTGTGTAATATCGTTGAGGGCCAGCGATATTCCAAAAGGTTGAATGAACGACAAATTACAGCTTTGCTGAAGGCCACTTGTAAACGTCCTCAAGAAAGGGAGAGCAAGATTGTCCAGGTTTGTGATGGGGCTGTTTTTTAATTAGTCTTCTTGTTTCCATATGCTTTACTAGTTATTCAGCTTTTAAGTCCTTGCCAAATACTTCTGTGAGGGGTTTATTTGTGTTATTGAGTACATTGTTTGGCTATTTTACTCAGTTGCCTTTTAATTGCTTTTGTATGTAAGTATGTAATCAAATAACGAAGTATAATACATGTCAGTTATACAAAAAAATTTCCTCCTCACCTTCCTATATGTTTAGTATACTTCCTATGTAATTCTGTAAACATATGCACAAGAAACCGAGTAAATTGCTTGTTTGGTATGGTGTATTTTGGTTTGGTGCATTGCCAATTTATTTTTGTGTCCTTTCTTGTTGGATTCAAAGTTTTATGGCTTAATGTTTTGGATTACAATATACTATAGTAAAATAGCTTGTTAAATCATGTGCATTTATTAATGTGAAATCATAGATAATGTTTTTATCAAGGACCAATCGTGGACAACCTCTTTGTTTTTACAAGGGTAAGGTTGCGTACAGACTCCCAAGTCCTACCTATGTAGAAGCCACTTATTGGCATTAAAGTAATGAAATTGTTTTCATTACCGTTGTATTTATGGACTTGATTGGTTCAATTAACCATAAAAAGATACTCCCTCTCTCCCCATGAAACTGCTCTCGTTTTTTATGATGTAAGTATCAATCTGTAACTGGAGAATAATACAAACAACAAGTGGATGAAAGAAATGAGTGATTGAGAAGTAGAAAATAAATTTGCGGATAAAATTAAAAGATAGAGAGTGAGACCATTGCCAAAAAATGAAAAGGGTGCAAAGTAATTGGGTCAAATTGAAGTGGAAAACTAGTGCAAATGTATAAGGACGTAGGGATTAGTTTTTTGGGTGTTCTATACTTCCTCTGTTTTTTGTCATCATATCTTTTTATGTGAGAGAAACGATGCAATTTGATCAAAAAATGAAGGTAATATATCATGTCAACCTGGGCTACTTTTTTACTTACCAAAGGTGTTGCAATTTACTATTCCCGATGTTATCACGATCCTTGATGCTTCTTTTTCAGACTGTTCATCACAATGCATACCATAATGATCCTTATGCGCAAGAGTTTGGTATTAGAATTGATAAAAGGCTTGCTACTGTTGAAGCTCGTGTTTTGCCTGCACCATGGGTATGTAATTTATTGTTTTATTTTTTATTTCTTTTCGATACCATTTTAGTAGTCTGTGATGTTCATGCATTCTGTAGGGATTGAGATTAGGTAAAGGAAAAGCGTATAAAATATTTTGTAAAGAAAGAATATGATTTGTGAAGGTTGATGACTGGAATTGAAAATTGTGTTATTACTTGTATGCCTGAATTGTGATGTATGTAGAGGGATCAGTGCCACATTGGTTTCCTATTTGCAAATATTACATTGGATTAATTATACTGCTAAACTGTTAGTAGTTTTGAGTAAGTTTTAATGTAAATTGTTATATGTGTAAATTTTGGAAGTGTTCATCAAAACAAACTCAATGACACCCTCCATGATACCATATTTTATATAAAAAAACTGGAAGTATCTTTTTGCCATATATATTACTATATTAGTGGAAACTTTCGATACAAGAATGATAGATGTAAGATGATCTAATGGTTGATTTATAAGGTGGGATATCTTGCAGAGGGAGAAGTTGTTTATGTCATGCGTAGCTCAGTCTCCACTGATGCGTCTTTTTAAAATATAATAGTTTGGTCATCTCTCCTTCGTGTTTTTTTTTTAATTCACAGATGCATATGCCGATAGGTATGTAGGGAAAAAATCCTCTTGTCTTCGAGAATTGCAGGATGCCTAAAGGATATATTGGATGGGGTAGGGATGCCGTATTATTCTTGTGTTCATCTTCAAGGCAAATATCATAGTTATCTGGCTTCAGATGATAATGGACTATTGAATATGTGAAGTTTTTATTTATATGAAATTGTTGATGGTGTTTACTATCAATGGCTAGTTGGAAACAACCTTTGTGTTTTATAATGAGGGTAAGTTTGCCTATATCCGACCTACCATAGTGGCATTTGAGTGATGGAATGTTATTGGAATATCATGTTTCATCTCTAAATTTCTTCAATTCTGATATATGTTTTTCTTGCAGCTGAAGTACCATGAGAGTGGTAGAGAGAAGAAATGTCTGCCTCAAGTTGGTCAGTGGAATATGATGAACAAGGTGATGCATTAATGCTTCACTATGCCGCATTTTCTATTGTTCACTGCTGAAACTATATGAAAGACATGTTATTCAAAGAGCATTCCATTTTTATTGATTTTTCTTCTGTAGCGTACAAAATTTTTAGTGCTAATCTCTTTCTTGAACAAGCTTACTATTATCCTGAAATTCGAATGAATTGTGGATGTGTGTATTGAGATGTGTGCTTTGTTGGTGTGGAAATGTAGCCAAGGGTCTAAATATTTTCGTGTATCTGTCTTTTTGCTATGAAATGAATCATTGTCATGGAAAAAACCGCGGTTGTGGATGCGTTTGCGGAAACAACCGCGGTGTTGCAGAAAACTGTTACAACGGAGTAATAACACGAATTGCGCCCGATGCGATGTGATTTTTGAAAAAAAAAATCACACAAGGGGAGTTTTGAACTTATAATTGCATTTTTGTTGTTGAACTACTATTATTATGCAATAATATACCTATAGCTATTATAATTGTAATATATGAGGTTCTTTTAGCGTATAAATAATTAACTTATAAGTTTTTAATTTATTATTTTGTTTATCGAAATAATTAAAGTTAATGGGTGTTAATAAAATTTTAACATGGAGACAAGTAACATTGTAACGGTGAAATGTCGTTATAACGGTAAAACAACGTGCGTTACACGTTACGTAACGATCAACACGGCATTTTTAACGTGAAATTTCACGCACAGTCGTATAACAAAATTTAACGTCGCGGCAACTCTCAAACTGGTTACATACGGGTGTGACGATTCCTTGTATCTTTCTAAAAGTTTCTTTCCATCTTCTTCTTAATTTGGACTCACTTTCTTGTGTTTTTGAAAATGGATGTGTGCTACACATCAGTCGAAGTGAGGTTGCAAGGGTGTCATGTATATGAAGTTAAGACATCTGGAATCTATCATTATAATGTCCTTACTCCTTACCTGATAATTTTGTAAGAATATGTAATCTGGAAGTAGAGCCATATCTCTTTTCTGAATGTCTTTTCTTTTTCCTGCAGAGATTGGTTGATGGGGGAACGGTGAACAATTGGATATGCATAAATTTTTCTTGCAATGTGCAAGATGAAGTTGCAAGTAGATTTTGCTCTGAGCTTGCTCAAATGTGCCATATTTCTGGCATGGTATGTTGCTCAATTTGATTTTCATTTGGTTTTTTTTTTGTATGGTTAAACAAGTGTTTTTTTGACATGGTATGAATACACATTATGTCATATTGCATTGACCTTCCTCCTTTGTATTTTCTTGTTCTTTGTATTTTCATGGCTTGGTTGGCTTTTTCATATCTTGTGGATCTTTTACATTGCATATGGATGTTTGAAGGTTTACAATCCAGAACCACTACTACAAGTCTTCTCAGCCTATCCAGACCAAGTTGAGAGCGCTCTAAAAAATAGATACTATGATGTCATGACAAAATTGCAGCCTCAAGACAAAAAGCTTGACTTGCTTATTGTGATTCTCCCTGATAATAATGGCTCTCTCTATGGTACGTAACTATTCAATTAGAGTGCAATGTTACCTCTTCTTTTGCTGGTTTAATTGATTCATTACTTTTGCTTCAGGTAATCTGAAACGGATTTGTGAAACCAAACTTGGAATTGTGTCGCAGTGCTGTTTGACAAAACATGTGTTTAAGATGAGTAAGCAGTATTTGGCAAATGTTGCTTTAAAAATAAACGTGAAAGTTGGTGGAAGGAATACAGTCCTTGTTGATGCATTATCATTGAGCATACCTCTTGTTAGTGATCTGCCAACCATTATATTTGGTGCTGATGTTACACATCCTCACCCAGGAGAAAACTCGAGCCCATCCATTGCAGCTGTTAGTGACTTTATATGCTCTTATTGTCTACTGTTTTCTCCATTTAGGTTTTGACACTTGTTTCTGTCCACTGCCATTATTGATCACATTTATGTTTTGCATAGTACATTACTGACACTTGAAAGGGTAGTATCTTTTGATCATTTTTGAAGAATTCAATACTTTCTCATGTCTTGAATCTCGATTCTGTATTATTCATCGTTTTGGAGATGCATTTTTTAGTCCCCCCCATAAAAGCTATGCCTTCTTTTATAAAGATCTTGCTTGATAGGTTCTTGCTTACTGATCCCAATACTCATTTGTATTAAGGTTATTGTAGGGAAAAAATCTCAAACTATTAATTTTTGGATATGAAATGGCCTTTTCTACGCATCATATGATACATGTTTAATGTATGGGGCATATCATATAAGGACAAGGGGAATATATGTAATATTAAAATTTTACTCCCTCGGTTCTTTTTTGTTTTCTCCATTTGACCAAACTATGTGAGTTTTTCGGATCAAATGGAACTATAAGTGACAGGAGATAATACTTATCTTTAAACTTTCTGGATAGAAGAGTTGTGTAATGGTTTTGTTCTGTGCTCATGTTTTCCCTCATTTTCTTGGGGTTGTGTGGTGAGTCAGGTTGTTGCTTCTCTAGATTGGCCTAAAGTCACCAAGTACGCTGGTCGGGTTTCTGCTCAAGCACATCGCCAGGAGTTGATCCAAGATCTGTACAAAACCTGGAATGATCCCAGCAGGGGCCCGGTTACTGGTGGAATGATAAAGTAATACTCCCTCTTATTCAGCTTATGTGTCTCATTTCCTTTTATGGTCAAGTCACCTTAACTGTCCCATTTCTATTTTTGGTATGGGTTTTTGACTTTTATGCCCTTAGTAGCTTTATCCTATTTTCAATTATACCCTCTATTACCCATACTAATTTTCCTCCCTTACATTAAAACCCATAATACCACTCTCTTTCCTACCCTTAGGGTCCCACTTTTTGACTCTCCTTAAAATCCGTAAAAAGTCAAATGGGACTCCTAAGGTGAATAGAAGGGAGTATAGTTTATTTTGCTCCCTGGCACTATGTTGTCCCAAGATTTCCTCTCTGGAGACCAACTTGTTTTAGAGGCTTGTTAACAATGTCCAAGGAGTTTGGTTGTTTTGAATTTTTTAAATATTTTTAGACACTTTTCAAAAACACCTTGTGTTTATGAACATTTGGTGTTTTTCTCGTTTCTTCCATCTCTTTCCCCCTCCTATTAAATGAAGACTTTTTTCATATGCTTCTATCTCTTCTTCCTCTTTTTTTTTATTTATTATTTTATTAAAAACATCAATTGCAAGGTTATCACTAACTATGCTTTTATCACCCCTCTTCATTGCGCAGGGAACTCCTTATTTCTTATTACCAGTCAACACGCCAAAAACCACGGCGTATCATATTCTACAGGTGCTCTCTCATTCAGAGTTTTTGTTTCTTTTGGTTCAATCTAGTTGGTTTCTGTTTTCTTCCTTCCTTTTCTCCCCTAAAGTTACTGTTCTTATGTGTCAAGGGATGGTGTGAGTGAAGGTCAATTTTATCAAGTGTTGCTGTATGAACTTGATGCTATCAGGAAGGTTGAATATCCTTGAGCCTTACTTTTCCTTTGACATCTTTGAGTTGAAATTTTGTATTACTCTTTCACCTGATTAATTTTACATTTCATTTTGGTAGGCATGTGCTTCCATAGAGCCGGGTTATCTACCTACGGTGACATTTGTTGTGGTTCAAAAGCGTCATCATACAAGATTGTTTGCCTATAACCATCATGATCGAAATTCAGTTGACAGAAGTGGCAACATATTGCCTGGTTGTTATCGAAAATTATGCTTATATGGCCCAGTTTTAGTTTGTTACCTGGTTTATAAATTGTTTATTAACTGTTTTTATTTAATTTTGCAGGCACAGTTGTTGATTCTAAGATTTGTCACCCAACAGAGTTTGACTTTTATTTATGTAGCCATGCTGGCATTCAGGTTTTTTCTTATACTCTGCAGAGCTTTGCATGTACATTATTCAATCTCTTTTGTCTTTTTAATTTGATTCATTTTTTTATTCTTGGAAGCAGGGTACTAGCAGGCCGGCACATTACCATGTCTTGTGGGATGAAAATAACTTTACGTCAGATCAGTTGCAGTCGTTGACTAATAATCTATGTTACACGTAAGTTCTTTGAGCTTTCTACATCTGAAATTTATTTCCCTGTTTTGTCTTGTCATTAATTTTTTTCCCTGATTGGCTAGTAGTTGATTTATCCCTTGTAGCTAATTCAATGTTAAATCTGATATTTTCTATGATAATGTTCCTGTTACTGGTATTTACTGCTAGCTCCTTGCATTGGTTCAAGCTAAAAGTAAAAATTGAGCAAGTGTTGTGCAGCGTTCAAGTTTGGTGGAAATCTAAAATGTGTTGTCAAGTGTTCAAATTAGTTTTAACTTTTATCAAGTACCCAAATGCTTCTGTAAGCATAAGCCTAGTTTTATCGCAGACTTTAGTGTCGTGTTATCACAAGTCACAAGGATGACCTCTTTAAATTGCTTTGTTGATGTGTATCAATTTGACGATGTGCTTTAAGCCTACACTACGGACTTTAAAATAAACCTATCTAAATTTATTCATGTGAGATGAGATGCAAAAGGCTTTAAAAGCACATGCTCCTTGAGATTGATGTTTGGATATGAGATATATCTTAAAATTTTTGGTTTTTGCTGATCTCTCTTCTTCAAGGTCTCCTTGCCACCAATTAGATATATCTTTTTCCTTTTTTTTTTCTTTCCCTGCTCCTATTTTGTTCATCTTGATTATTCTTCTCGGAAAGGCCTTATTGCTTCCCATAAATGGTATCTTTGAAAGAATTAGAAGTCATTCTATCCCCTTGGTCATTGTTTGACAGTGAGCATGTGAATTTGGCATTTGATATCTTATTCTAAGTTTTGCTAGGATCTTCACTGCTCAAAGTGCCTTGATGTTCAAGTTTTTAATAATTAGCTTCCCTGTTTTGTAGGGAACATTTGCTTTCAAAGTGGTACTAGGATCCTAACTCCTAAGCTCAAATAAAGGCTTATAATAGTACTGAAGTAGGTAGTAAATAAAAGTGTAAGAAAACAAAATAGAAAATGAAAAGTTCACTTAGGTAATTGTAACACTCCGGCCCCTCGGATCGCCGGTGATACTCATGGAGATTGTAGACTAGTCCCACAGACCAACACAAGTCTTTCCAGCGCACTTTGGCGTCACTAGTGCGCACTCAGGATAACTTCCCAAGAGGTCATCCATCCTAAGATTACTCCCCATCAAGCACGCTTAACTGTGGAGTTCTTAGCAAATGGGCTCCCTAGAAAAGAAGATGTATCTTGTTAATATAAGTAGTCTATCAATTCTTTTAACGATAAATCTGGGGTCTCACACTAATACAGTAATTGTTATTGTGAGAGCTTTGCAACTGGTCAGTAGGGAATTGGTCACTGGTCATAATAAAAAAAGCTAGTATAGTAATAGCCTTGTGAACGCACAAGACAATAGACTAGTAGAGTACAAAGCATTAAGCTCTTCATATTTCACATTTTGAAAACAGAAAATGTATTCTTGCTTATTTGAAAAACCAAAAAGCCTTTCTTCTCCCTCTTTTGTTTCACCTACAGTCACTGCTTCAAGAGCTTCAATGCCGAAGCTTCTTGAATCTATTTGCAAGTGTTTTTGCTTTCCCACTCTCAGATCGGTTATTTTGTTGATTCAAATCGCGAACCATAGCAATTTGAAATGCGAACAAACTCTGGTTAGGGCCGAACAAACCCAATCGGAATTTGCATGGAAACCGAACGATTTATGTGACACTGGTTGGAATGCCTCTTGCGTTTTTGAATTGAATTTCCGGCTAAAATTCGAATGCTTAATATTTGAAGGAAGAGTTTATAAATATGAGAAAGATTGTTTTAGAATTAAGGAGTTCAGATAAATGAGGATTACTAAAGAAAATTGTTTATTCCCCACTAATCAGTAATCAGTAATTGATTTACAAAAGGTGCTTTAGGACTGCTGAAAGTGGTGGAAGAGTTTGTAAATTTGTCTATAGAAGTTATGTTTTTTCCTAAAAGGCATGGTTTGTAGATTGTATTACATCCTAGCCTGCGATATCTAAAGTTGGCTACTATCTAATGAACTTACAACTCATATAGATTATCTTGTTTGGTTTTTGGCTGATGTTTTCTCCTTTTGACAGGTATGTAAGGTGTACTCGATCAGTTTCAATTGGTAGGTGTTATTTATGATATCATTTTTTGTAGTTTGCTTCAGTTACTCACTGATTCCCATGTTAATTGTTAATGTGTTTGGATGATAGCTCCTCCGGCTTATTATGCCCATTTAGCTGCATCTCGTGCTCGCTTCTATATGGAGCCAGTAAAATCAGATAGTGGCTCGACAAGTGGTGTTGTTGCTGGTCGTGGAGGGAAGGCAGCTGCTGGAGGACCAAGTACAAGATCACCTGCTGCAGTGCAACCTCTTCCTCTTTTGAAAGAGAATCTGAAGAAAGTCATGTTTTACTGCTGAAGAATTGACAATTGGAGGGATGGTCGTCGTGTGTTTAGGCGGTCGTCTAATGTCTAGTGACTAGTATTGCTACTCTGTTCTCTGCTAGCCTGTGGTATTTTAGCATTTGTTGCTCTCCCTTGTGTTTGAATCACTGGAATTCATGTCAGTTTCAAATGGTTTATGAACTTATGCATCCACCTTTCATGACATTTTATGCTCAGTATGCTCATTTATTAGTATTGTTGGCTGTTATTTGATCTAGAAATGATTTTGAAAGTCCCATTTGAATTTATTTACTTGGGTTATCCTTGACCATTTCACCACTCATCAGCTGAATTTCACGTATTGCAAACGTTAGGTGAGTTTTTGGGGCAATTGTTTTTGTTTGGTATTTTTACTCTTGATCCGACCAATTTTTTTTTTTCTACATTAAAAATGTTAATAATAAATAAAAAAAATAGTTTATCTAACAATCAAATTGTGGCTGCAATCACTGTTAAATTTCTTATAAAATTGGACACGTTACACTAGGCTTATCAAACAGGTTGGGACATGTTGGAGTAGGTTTAGAACTCCATTGATTTAAATTTAAGGGTGTTTGGTATGAATTTATTAATATCAAATAAAGGATTTAATTATCTACTCTATTTTTTTGGTATAATATTAGGTCAATTCTATTCCTTTCTTGAGGACAATGGTCTATTTTGTTACTAGTTATTTATGTCAAGTAACAAAATTCTTTTTTTTTTATATATAGTTATTCTATATTGTTATATCAAACAACATATAACTACTACAATTTTTACCTTTACCCTTACTTCTTTTTTGTTATTTCTCTTTCCATTATATTTTATGTTCCACATTAAACACCCCTTTAACATGTTTAGTTAATTGGGTTGAAAATTACAATTCTAATTTGATCTACAACAGATCAATCACCTGAACTTGACCTATTTGATTGTTTAGAGTTTTTTTGTTTTCATTTTAAGATTTTTCACTTTAGTTACATTTTATTTTTATGCCTTAATTTTTAACTTTTCGTTCATGAGTTGTTTATTTTGTATATACTAGAAAAATAGAAAAATACTAAATGAATTAAGTTCATGTTTTACTTATTGATTTAATTTAGAATTAACTCGTTTATTTAAACAATTATATAGGTTTGTTTTAGGTTAAAAAAAATGACTTGAACTTAACCTATTTAATAAACAGATCAAGTCGAATCTACCTTTTTAATTAATTGGGTCAAAAGTCTTAGTCTAAATCCACTTATTTCAAACTTTTGCTAGACCTACTTCAAAACATTTTTGACCATTCCAATCTAAAAATGTGAAAAATAAATACACCAACTTTGTTTTGATTTGGAAATTAAAATTTCCCAAAAGCTTATTTTATTCAATCTTTCAATTTTTTAAGATCCATTGAGACTGAATGAAAATTTGAAATGATTAAGACTAATTATCAACAAAATAAACCAAATAGTATAAGTTCAATTTATTTCCAAAAGTAAGGGTGAAAATTCCAAACTTGTGGTTTGGGGCTGTTCGCAGTTAGTAACTGCGAATAGGTTAAAAAAACAAAATAGTTGTTTGCAGTTACTAACTGCGAACAGCTGTTTGACTTTTTTTTGACCTGTTCGCAGTTAATAACTGCGAACAGCATGTTCCACAAATACGCAGAACAGCTTCCTTCGTTCTCATTTTCTCTAATTCTCAAAACCTTACCTTATACTACTTGACATTCTTCTTCTAAAATCACTATTAGACTAGATTCAATCCATCAATTCTTGCATTTCTCTTTCAATTTGGCATTTCAAAATTAGTCTGAGATACTCTAACTTGCACAAAGGTAAACTTTTATGCGTTTTTTTAGTATATATATTGTTTTTTAAGGGTTTTGATGAAGTTTGGTTATTTTCTTCAATGTAGGTTACTAGTTCTTAAATCAACACTCTTCTTAATCATCCATAACTATTCAAGGTAATGTTTAATTGTTTTCATAGCTTTATGCTGGTTTTTAAAGTATTGTTGTTGATGAGCATATTGAATTAGTTGAATTTGATGTACATTATATATTATTAGAAATGTTGATGTTGGTATTAGAAATATCATTTATGAACTTATTAATTGATTTATTATTTGAATTTTATGTGCATTATATATGTATGAACTTAGTTACAATATGGACTTTATTAATTTGTAGACCAAAAAGATTATTATCAAATGAATATAATGTACTTGTATGGGCATGAAGTTGATGATGATGTTGATTTTGTTTGTATTCATATAGAAATGACATCATTTCACGTCACTATAGTATGTTTTTGGAATGGTTGTATTCGAGAAAGTAGTGGCAAAGTTTATTATGTTGGGGGAAGACATAGGTTGTTTGCATGCAACTCGAACATGGATTTGAATCAGTTTAAACGTTTTATATGTTCTAAGATTGGATTGGACCCTACTAGAAGTACCGTAAATATAAGCTTTAAATATGACTTGAATGGAGAATTGTTAGCCTTTCCTGTTGAGGATGATGAGGCTATAGATGCTATGTGGAAGCATTCAAAGTCCACCCAAATTCCCTCTTTGAAGCGTCGTCTTTGGTGAGTAGTAGCAGTCCCTTAAAGGGTCTGATCAGACTACATTCTTGAAATAAACTTTTACTAAAGCTTTTGAATTGGAAATTGTTGAGACAAATGTTGTTGTGAATGTTTATGCTGATATTATGATATGGTCAATGGATCAGGCTTACGAGCTGGTCAATGACGGAGTTGAGGAACATTGTTCCCTGCTCCCTATTTGAAGCGAATTGTCATTGAGATATTGACTAGCTTCACCCGAGAGTGACATAGCCTTAGAGCTATGAATGTTCCTCTCAACTAGACTCCCTGTGCGCACATAGATCTAGGAAACTGATGTTGCTTTTAAACCTATGATTTGAATTACTGTGTTTTGTTGTTTGGATTGTTACTTCTCATTCAGTATAAACTAACCCTCTATTGTTTCCATCTTTTAGTTTGATTACAGATCGAAACCGGTCGGGAACGATGTGTTAGCGGTGATTGAATAGAGTTTCCAAGGATGTATATTGAGCTGAGCACGTAGGAATTTGTAGATTTGTATTAGGATTTTGGATAAATGTATATTTGTTTTGGTTGTGCTGGTTATATCGGACTTGTAGAAGAATTGTATGATTATCTTGTGTATTAGTTAGATGTTGGTTTTGGGATTTAGCTGAGTTAGTCACGTTGAAGAGTTTGTGACCTCTTTCCTTGAGTTTTGGAAGTGTGATTTCGGTTTCTTGGGATACGAACCCAGTGATGACCCTGTTTACCCAGTCAACGGTAAGTCGGGTTGTTACAGAGGGTTTTGGGTATTTTTAATCAAATTAAAAGAAAAGGAAAAGATGAAAGAAATTAAATTGAGAATGTTTCATGTCATGCGTATTTAAGATTATTCTCGCACTGATAATTCTCTTAAACTTACTCGTTTTAAAATATTAATTTTCCAAATGTTACATTAAGTTGCCAATTACACAATATAATATTACGTTAACTAAATATTAATTGCAGGCACAAGGTGCGGCAGCAGTGATGCGGTACAGCCACGAGGATCCGGTGAGGAAGATTGCACAAGGCATGCTCGTCGGCACACAGTTCCAGCACTTCATACCGAAAGTTGCTGCGGAGTCCTCACTGGCTACGGCCGATGCATACGTCTCATCTCCTGCTTATGACTCTCATTTGGAGGAGATGGATCTTTCATACCCCGTTGACGTTGCAGGGACCTCGTAGGCTAGGCCATCATAGCCATCACAGTACCAGTCCCCTCCTCTGCCAGAGTGACACCAGAATGCCTCTTACTTCCGTAGGAGGCGTAGGAGACCAACACAATAAGATAGGGTAGATGAGGATGATGAGCGTTAGCGTTTCGTTTTTGTGTATTTGGATTGAATATATATATATATATATATATATATATATATATATATATATATATATATATATATATATATATATATGTGTGTGTGTGTGTGTGTGTGTGTGTATGTTTATTTAGTTGTATATTTCAAACATTTGTATATATTTAATTGTATATATATATATATATATATATATATATATATATATATATATATATATATATATATATATATATATATATATATATATATATATATATATATATATATATATATATATATATATATATGTTTATTTACTTTATCATAGCCTCCAAGCTTTGACTCACGAATGTTCGACGTTTTAGCGATGAATCATCTCGCCTGAAACATACTTTGATTTGTAATAACTTATTCTAATGTCTTTAATGCAAATACAACAAATAACAACTCAATAATTAGGAAAAAAAAGTAAGTAGCTGGTCGCAGTTACTAACTGCGAAAAAAAAAGTCAAAGAGTTGTTCGCAGTTAGAAACTGCGAACAGCTGTTTTGTTTTTTGTGACCTGTTCGCAGTTAGTAACTGCGAACAGCCCCAAACCACAAGTTTGGGAATTTCATGCTTACTTTTGGAAATAAGTTGAAACTTATCTTATTTCGTTCATTTTGTTGATAATTTGTCTTATACATTTCAATTTCTCGAGACTAAATTGGGTCTAAGTCCAAGAAAATAGGGGCTTGGCTTAGGGTCATTAGATTACATTCAAACCCTACTCAAATCCACTGAACCTATAATTGACATTAAACTCATTATATATATACTCAACTTATATTGAGTTAGTCTTATGAGAGGCCGTCTCTTTGAGAGATGCATTGCAAGCCCCAGTCCATCAAAGATTAATGTCTACTTATCGTGTTCTTAATACCTACTTGCATTATCTTTAATGCTAACTTACCGTATCCTTAATGTCAACTTTCAATATCTAAAATGTCTGCTTATAATAGACCGACTCAATTAGAGATGGTCTTTCAAAGAGACGTCTGTCATAAGAATTTGTAATTTGTATTTTATTTGTATTCATTTTAGACATATATGTAACTAATAAACTCATTTTAGACTAAATTACACTCTATAAATTTGAATGAGTCTAAAATTTTCAAAACTCTATGGAGTTTAAATTTAAGTATGGGTCCATAAAATATATAGATGGATAAGATAATTTATATATATAAAAAAAGCACGAAATAAGTCAACAATACTTATTTTAAAAAATAAGCGTCTAATTTTCAAACCTGAGGTTTGGTGTTGTTCGCAGTTAGTAACTACGAACATGTGCTTACTTTTTTAAAAAGGCAAAGAAACTGTTCGCAATTACTAACTGCTAACAGGCTTGTTAACTTTTTTGACCCTGTTCGCAGTTACTAATTGCGAACACCACCGAGCATAATAGGCCTGTTAGTGACTGCGAACAGGGTCAAAAAAGTTAACAGCCCTGTTCGAAGTTAGTAACTGCGAACAACTTCTTTGCCTTTTTAAAAAAAGTAAGCACTTGTTTGCAGTTAGTAACTGCGAACAGCACTAAACCTCAAGTTTGAAAATTAGACGCTTATTTTCTGAAATAAGTTGATTATTGACTTATTTCGTGCTTTTTTTTTATTATTATAAATTCGCTTATCCTTTTCAAAAATTCTAAGTTTGATAGGAGCCAACCCAACCCCAAACAATGACCATCCTCCATCGGCCCTTTTTATAATAATAATAATAATAATAATAATAATAATAATAATAATAATAAGGAAAAATTGACATAAAATAATGCAACCTTTTTGTGATTTTTCTACAATAATTTTACTTATTGATTAACCATAAATAATCCAAATTTTAGGGTGTAGTTGCCTAGAGTAAACCCGATAACTAGTTGACTTACTACATTAAGTTTTATTTTTTTAATAAAAAAAGATAAATTAAAATTAAATGTCGAAAAAAAATATTTAAAAGATTTTATGATCTTTTTTAGTATTCATAATTTATGTTAATTTTCCAAAAAAAATTTCTCTTACATTAATTTTCAATTTTTTTGTAAATTACCTATTATAGCAGGTCATTTAGTTAAGAAAATACCCCTTAAAGTCGGAATTATTTATAGTTAATCAATAGGTAGGATTATTATTGAAAGATCATGAAAAGATTGAATTATTCTAAACAATTTTCCTAACAATTATTATAGGGTCCAATTTAGCTTGTCTTATTGATTTTGCACCATTTTAATTTTTAGCAATGGTCTGATGGTCTCATTTTTTTAATCTTATCAATAAACTTATATTTTATTCATCTAAACCACTCATTTTCATATCTTTTTTTTTTATCTAATTCTTCTTTCCAATTCCTCTTTCTACAAAATTTCACCTATTTTGTAAATTAAGTACTTTATTCTAATAAAATTAAAAATCACCAAGGGAAAAATAAATAAATAAACAGAATGGGCAAACAGCTGGTCTCCTGAGAGACCGTCTCTTTCGTCTCTCAGGCAGTTAGACCTAACCTATTAAAGCTTAATACCCATTTATTGTATCTTCAATACATACTTACATCTTTCCTTAATGCGTACTTAAATTATTCTTAATGCGTACTTACAGTATTCTTAATGCGTACTTACAATATCTTTAATGTGTACTTACAATATCCTTAAATGCCTACTTACAATACCCTTAATGTCTACTTACACCATCGTTAAATGCCTACTTACATCATCCTTAAATGCGCCTACTTATGATATCTTAAATGTCTACTTATGATATCTTAAATGTCTACATATGATATCTTAAATGTCTACTTACAATATCTTTAATGCCCACCGGGTAAGCGTGCAGTATTTATAATATCTTAAATGCCTACTTACAGTATATTTAATTCTCACCGAGTAACTTATTTTACATTTACCCTTTATGGCCAACCCAATTAGTGCAAAGAGACTATTATATCCAAGCATACACTACTTATAATATCTTAAAGAGACTGTCTTTTGGGAGAATTTTGTAATGGCCAAAATCCCAAATCTTATACAAAGACTATTAGACCCAAGGGTATTATTGGTAAGAGGCTAGGAGCTTTGCAAGCCGGTTGCTTCTATTGACAATCGAAGGGCAGAGAATACGGTCATTTGAGTTCTATAAATGCTTGTACTCCTTGGAGTATAGGAGTTATTAAACATCGCCATCCTTTTCATTTTATCGCCACCCCCTCAATAAAAATTACAAATTTGCCTTTAGACTTTAAAAAATTATAAATTTGCCATTGGACTTAAAATTTCTTAACAAAAGTAAATCGCACTTAATAACACTATTATCACTTTAATCCCGAACATTTTTAATGTAATTCGAAATAAAAAAAATTATAAAAAATAATTAAACATTTAAATAAATTATTTGAATTCAAAACTAATTATTATAGTAACATTATCATAATATAATAATATATTAAAAAAAAAAATTATTACAACATTTATTAAATAACAATAACTTAAAAAATAAATTAATTAAATAAAACAAATTTTATAATTCGAAATAAAAAAAAATTCGAAACAAAAGAATTTTTTTTTTAATTTCGAATTATAAAATTTCTTTTGTTTAATTAATTTATTTTTTAAGTTATTTTTATTTAAGAAATGTTGTAATAAATTATTTTATATTAATATATTATTAAATTATGATAGTGTTATTATAATAATTAGTTTTGAATTTAAATAATTTATTTAAATGTTTAATTATTTTTTAATATGATAATAATATATTAATTAAAATTTAGTTGTTAATTAATTTTTAATTTTTTATTAATAGTTTAATAAAAAAATAAAAAATAATTGCAGTCGCACAAAAAGTGCGACTGTACCTAGGTACAGTCGCAGTTTTTGTGTGACTGGTATTATTTTCTTTTTTTTAATTTCGAATTATAAAATTTCTTTTGTTTAATTAATTTATTTTTTAAGTTATTGTTATTTAATAAAGGAAAAATTACCCTGAATAATACGAACTTTCACTGATTTTCCTACAATAATACGAACTTTCAATTAACCATGAATAATACGAACTTTGATACATATTTCCCGCTGGCATACCATTTTACCTGTTATCGGTAAACTTACTCATTTCTTTTAAAATTTTTTTTGGCTGATAAAACTAAGTAAAGCAAACAGAAGCAGAGCAGTCCTTCTCCCTCACGCATGCCATTCCAATAATAAGATAAGGAACCTTGAATTAAACAAACAACCACATTATGGGTTAACTCACTAGTCAAAGATTGATGTTCATCTGGTTCTTCAATGAACTTCTCAAATCCTCTAATCATTGCTTCCATAGCTACCTTGAGATTTTTCTTTTTTCTTAGGCCTTTCTTTAACTTTTGAAGATAAAGCTGGTTGAACGCCACCATCTCCAGCAGCTGAAGCTGAAAGACCATCAGTTGGTTGCTGCTCAGTAGATGTGGATTCTTCACAAGGCTTTTCTTTGGCAAATTGAAGCCAAGCATCATCAAGCCTATCTTCCACGTGAGCTGGTGCTGTTGCCAATCCAAAGAAGAACTGAACTTCCTCATCTGAAAAATATTTAGATTACAGATTAGTACAAACAAGCTAATTAATAATTTCCCAATTTTTTTTTTAAAAAAAGAATTAAAGCCATTGATTCCTTGCCCATTATTGTATGAACCGTTAACATGGCTTGGTTAATTTACAAAATGTTTTTTGACTACTTGTAATTTAGCATGAATACTATGTTTACGTAAAGGAATTCCTTTTACAATTGATGTTCTAGATTAAGATGATGACGAAGGAGAATACATGTTAAATATCAAATTACTTTAGAGATTAAAATGAAAATGGAAAAAAAAATTTAGATGTTGGAAGAAGTAAATAAATTGGAACAGCAAAGTGAGCAAAAGATGAAGAAGAGGCTGCTGAAAAAAGGCTGTCTAAATACCCATTAAAATGATGAAGAAATGGAAATTTACCGTTTCTCTAGGTAAAGAACAGGTCAGGTATGTCAGCGGGAAATATGTATCAAAATTAGTATTATTCATGGTTAATTGAAAGTTCGTATTATTGTAGGAAAATCAGTAAAAGTTCGTATTATTCAGGATAATTTTTCCTTTAATAAATGTTGTAATAAATTATTTTATTTTAATATATTATTAAATTATGATAATGTTATTATAATAATTAGTTTTGAATTTAAATAATTTATTTAAATGTTTAATTATTTTTTAATATGATAATAATATTAAAAAATAAACAATAAAAAATAATTCCAGTCACACAAAAAGTGCGACTCGATCTAGGTACAGTTGCACTTTTTGTGCGACTGGTATTAATTAATTAATTTATTTATTTTTATTTCGAATTACATTAAAAATGTTCGGGATTAAAGTGATAATAGTGTTATTAAGTGCGATTTATATTTGTTAAGAAATTTTAAGTTCAGTGTCAAATTCGTAATTTTTTAAAATCAGGGGTACATTCTATTTTTACTAGGAGGAGGAAGGCGATAAAACGAAAATGGTGGTTTAAGGATTGGTTATAAATTTCAGTCATTCAACAATTAAACTTGATTTGAAGTTGGAACTCAAGGCAAGAAGAATCGCAGAACGACAACAAAGAAGCCATTGAAACTCGAGCTTTTACCATCCACTAATGGAGAACTGAATGAGTTGTATGTGAATCTCCTTATTTCAAATCCAAATATTCCCAAGCCAATATGAGCAAATTAGGGTCTTCCAAATTGGCGGTTTTTAATGGTGAAACATGTTTAGGAGAATTGGAATCCATACCCATTGCAAAAGAATCTAAACTTCAATTCCCTAATAATGAAATTCGAATTCATCATATTTCTCAATCTAATGAACGTTGTCATCCTCTCTCTCTTCTTCATACTATCTCTCCTTTCTCTCTTTTATGTAAACTTGAGCCTTCGGATCAGCAACAACCACAACCTAATCTCCTTAACCTCCATGCATCTTGTTTCTATGAGCTTAAAACTGCTGTTGTTTTGCTTAACAATGAGGAGATTCATCTTGTTGCTATGCCCAGTAAGCAAAAAAAGTTTCCTTGTTTCTGGGTTTATGCTGTTCCTGTTGGACTTTATGTTTCTTGTTTAGGGATGTTGAATTTGCGTTGTTTGTCAATTGTTTTCGATCTTGATGAAACCCTTATTGTTGCTAATACTATGAAGTCCTTTGAGGATCGGATTGATGCCCTTAAGGGTTGGATTTCAAGGGAGATTGATCCTGTTAGGGTTTCGGGAATGAATTCAGAGTTGAAGAGGTATGTTGATGATAGGGCGTTGCTGAAGCAGTATGCTGAAAATGATTGTGTTGTGGATGGTGGGAAGGTGTTCAAGGCTCAATTTGAGGAGGTTACTCCATTGTCTGATAATTATGGAACTGTTGTTCGCCCTGTTGTTCGCCTGCCGGATAAGAATCTTGTGCTGACTCGAATTAATCCTGAGGTTTCTAACACATTATCCTTTTTTTTTTTTTTTTTTTTTTTTTTTTGTGAAAATTCTAACGCATTATCTTTTTCCTTGCTTTGTTGTGTTATATGTATGAGTGCAAAAGGTGTTTTTTTTTAATGGCATTTTTTTGTGTGGTATAATAGAATTAGTTTTTGTGTAAAGCCATCATATGAATGATTTATTGCTTGAATTGGATTGCAACTTTGCAAGTGATTAAACATCAGTTTTTTCATCTTGTTTTCCTCTTGATCTTTTTGGGATGCCATGTTTTTTTTTGTCTCTAATTTGTTCATAGTAAACTATTTGATGTTAATTTAGGAATGAAATGAAATTCCTATCTTGTTAGAAGATTGTGGTGTCACATACCATGAATTGGATGAAAAATTTTGGTTGATCGCAATGAAAAGGGAATCAACTTTAAAACTTTGATTTATTGTTTAGACAATAATTGCCGTCCTACACATATTGTATTGCTGGTCTAATGACCACTCATGACATCTTCCATACTCGTGCCAAAGCGACATTTCATTTATTTTGGTCTTACTCAACCCTTTTTAATTCTAACACTTGATTTCACATTTTTAGTTTATGGATTACTTCATATATGTGATTTCTTCCAATTATACAATGTTATAAGCGAACAAAATGCACTATCTTCTCTTTCAAAGGGTCTTGTTATCTCATTTTAGATCTGTGCAAAATGGAATAACCTTGTTGTAGATCAATTGTGATCATTTCTTCGCATGTCTTAACATTGGTTTATACTTCCTTATACATATCTAATACTATTCTGATATACTTACATGACATATGTTTGGTTGCTGTAGCCCATTGACGTATTTAAGTTGTATATCTCAGTATCTCCACATTACTGAAATTTATTGCAAATTCTTTTTGTTTACCTCAAGCACATGATAGCAACGCCCTGAAATAAAACCAATTTGGATTTCAAAAATGCTTATTTTCTTAAACGGTGGATGTCATCCTTTCTCATAATTTCATAAAGCAACGTATAAGCTTGCTTCCCATGTAGTTAGAACGTACAATTCTGTGCATCCCCATTTTTTTTATAGATAGGTATTAGGTATATAGTGTTTATGCGTCAATCTTTCGGCATTTTTATTTAATATTTATATATATTTTCAAAGCGGTTGGTAAACTTGCACTTGCTCAATACATTTCCATGCCTTGATAAGATTCTTGCCGCTATCCATAACTTTCTTTTACTACATTATCTTCAAAGCTTCTTTGTTTTCAGATTTGTTCACAATCATTCTAAATTTTTTTTTCTTGTTTAACTCAATTACTTTTATGTTTCAATACTTGCGCATATGGTGATCCTGAATTATACAGCTGCATATTGAGTGTACTAGGGATTTATAAACTTTATGCCTATTGTCTTCCATCCTGCCCAAAGTTGACCGCTCAATTTGTCGACAATCATCATTCAGCATGGCAATATGGCCTCTTAATAATGAGTGAAATTTCTGATCAGCAATTTTCTACTGGCAGAACCGTGATACTAGCGTTCTTGTGAGGTTACGACCTGCTTGGGATGAGTTGAGAAGTTACTTGACTGCAAAGGGACGCAAAAGATTTGAAGTATTTGTCTGTACCATGGCTGAGAGAGACTATGCTTTGGAGATGTGGAGGCTTCTTGACCCAGAGGCAAACCTAATAAATTCAAAGCAACTCCTGAACCGTGTTGTCTGTGTGAAATCAGGTAAGAGTAATCACTTAGTATTTCTGTTGGAAGTTCTGATATCCATGTTAACTATGGTATGACTAATGCTAGTGCAATAACACGTAGAGTGACATAGAAGTAATAAACTTGAATTACAAGAGGAATCAGGCTGTCCATGGTTGAACATTTGTCGTTGAAAACATCTTAATGTTTTTTGTTCTGAAGATTTCCGAATCTTTGCTGGCATCAGTTTCAAATTTTTGTTTAGATCTGTGTTTTCATTGTTATCTCTAATTTAGATGGTTTTGCAAGGATATATTGAAAACAAAGAATGATTTCGTCATCAGGTTTGAGCTTGCTGACAGTGAGTGGATTTTTTTGGTGAATGATGAAATATCAAATTATAAATAACTTGGTTTTAAAATACAAACTCTGTTTGTTCCCTTTCGTTTGTCCACTTTATGATTTTTCACTTTAGGAGAGAGAATTTAAAATAAGGTTTTTTAGGGGTGTATAGAATATAAATTATATTCATGTGAGATCTTGTTAGATTCGTCTAAATGTATAATTTTTAATTATACATTTTTATAATTTTTATGATGCAAATTTAGAGACATTGAGGTTTAAAATTTCCTTTGAAAGCCGTGCAAAAAGTAAAGTGGACAAACAATAAGGAACTAAGGGAGTATGTTCTTTTTGCTTTATGTATCAAAACAATATAGAGAATTTTTTGGTAAGATATGGAGTTTCCCCCTTTTTTTATAAGTTAGATTTTTTTTCTAAAGACCTCTTTTTTTAATTCAAGATACCGAAATTGGTTTTCTTAAAATTAGTTCTTTTTTATTTGTGAACCGATTTTCTTCTATTGATAAAATATTGTTTTTTAACCTAGAGGAATAATTTTATATACCTTGAAATAATGTCTTTTATATTGTTAACAATTGTTTTTCAGGATATTAAGTACAAGCAAAAGAGTGTTTTTGGTGATTACTTATTTATTTTTTTTTTGACTTCATGAGTAGTCTCTATCATGGCATTAAAATTGATTTGTATGCTCTTATTAAGAAACTGCAATTGTATTTTAGGGTGAGGGAAAACAACAATAACATCATCACATCTTATGTCATGAACCCAATTTAAATAGATTTTTAGACCCTTATTAAGAAACTGTAGTTGCATTTCCGGGTAAAGGAGAAAGGTTGTGACTGGTTAGTGACAACCAACATTGAACATCATCACATCTAATATCATGAACCCAATTCAAATTAACGTTGAATGTCTCTTGAGTGCAACATGCCACACTTTCAACACTTTTCAAACCAGAATGTTATTCTAAGCATGCAAGAACTTTAAGATCGTCATCCAAAGAGGCGCATTACGCCGCTAAAATGTGGCGTCAAATGAGTAAGGGCTTTACGCTTCAACTCTTCAATGTATGCAAAGGTTTTTAAGTCGCTGCATGGAAGCACCACCCATTTTTCGTTTGTGGTGTCAAATGAGAAAAGATCACTTAGTGTCGGGGATAAAAACCATAAAAAAGAATCGAAATCTAAGTTAAGATTGATTGGTTGAAGCTCTTTCAATGGAGTATGTAAAATTAATAGATTTAGTTGAAAAAGTGTGTTGGTGGAGAGGCTAAGAGATTCAAAAAGAGGAAATTATAAAGAGTGTTGTCCAAGAAAGATAAGAAGAGAATTGAATGTGATCCGATGATGGAGGAAAATTTGGGTAATGTTGTGGATGTGGTAAATGTGTAGAATCTATGTTTTCTAGACTATGCCCGTCATGTGTTCGAGAGTCGTCAATGTCTAAAATTACGAGATATAAGAAATTTGAACATGGAGTCGAAAATATTGAATCTTTTTGTAAATTTTTGTATAAATGGTGTTGAACCTGTTTGAAACTTGGAGACATCAACTTCTAATTAAGCACCATTAAATTTTAATGTTTTTTAAAGCATATTGAGGTTTTTGTTTCTTAATTCGGAGGGGATATCTAAAGGTGCATGTTGCCTGTTATTTGGAGCATTTACTTTGTTGCTTTTATATTTACCAAAAAACTAAAGGCCTTAGGGCTTGGAGATTTGATGTAAATTTTGTTATCTATGTAAATAGAATAAGAGTTAAGATTCCATCAAGAGATTTCTTAGATAAGAGGCCATGCCAACACCTTATTTGCAGTAAACTTGTAATTGCGCAAGCCCTAATTCACACTCTAAGCAAATTTTTTTAGGAGCATTTATTTAGATATAGCAACAATGCCCTGTATAAAATTGATGTCAACTCCCTTGTTTTCATATTTTTGATTGACGTCGCATTAAGGTAAGAAGATTTTCCACATAAGTTATGTGAAAGTACATTATTTAATTACCCTAATGCCATTGTGGGGGGAGGGGGGGGGGGGGGGGGGGGGGGGGGGGGTTCACATGTACACAAACTTAACCCTTGATAGTGATAATAAGGAGGTTGTTTCTGATTGATCCTTGGTAGCAAATTTCGTCAGTAATTTTTACATTTACAAGAAGTGCATATGTTTTAATGAGCCATTGAAAATGAACATCAAAATAAGGTTTTCAATTTAAAAATTGAACCAGAATGTTTCAATGTTGGATGGAACCTTTATATTCTTAACTCCTTTAAAAAAGTCATTGACTCTGGCAAACGTGATAAATCCTTTGAGAAATTCTACTTTGAAACTTTTACAAATTAACCATATACATGATAAACTGATTGGTGAGCAATGTGTCATAAAGAGTCTATATATTCTTCTAAAGTCTCATTAGCCAATAGCCAATATTTATGTGAAGAGTAGGTATGGGTAAATTAAGTTTCTTGATCTGGAGGGAAACCTGTGTCTCGTCACTTATAAGCATTTGTTTTTGCGATGCTTGTCAACTTGTCAGGATCAAGAAAATCTCTGCTGCATGTATTTCAAGATGGCATTTGTCATCCTAATATGGCAATGGTGATTGATGACCGGTTGAAGGTGTGGGAGGACAAGGATCAACCACGTGTGCATGTGGTTCCTGCATTCACCCCATATTATGCTCCCCAAGCTGAGGTACAAATCAATTTTGTGGCATCATATTGAGTGATATTGATATGTGATCCTATATGTGAATCTTTTCCTTCGCTCAATAGACAGCAAATGCTGTTGCCGTCTTATGTGTAGCCAGAAATGTTGCTTGCAATGTCAGAGGTGGCTTTTTCAAGTAAGTGTTTTGTCAGATTGAATATTAAGTTATGCTGTTATAACGATGCAGGTTGTTTACTGTTGCCCTTTAATTTTCACTTTTGGTGAACTTCTGTAAGGATCCTAACATTTTTCCAATTCATATTTCCTCTTTTAATATGTGGTCGCTTTTTGCTAGAGAATTTGATGAGAACTTACTGAGGAAAATCTTTGAACTATCTTATGAAGATGAGATGTCAAATTTACCTTCTCCACCAGATGTGAGCAATTATTTAATTTCAGAGGTATGAAAGTTGGTTTTCTGCATGCTCAATTCTTCATGGGTTTTAAATATGCTTCTGGTCAAGTTAAGCTATGTATGCTTTTAGGACTCGGGATTTGCACCAAATGGAAGCGCAAGTGTACCTATTACTGAAGTCATATCTGGTGCAGACGTTGACCAAAAACTATCGCAGTTGGTAAGTGACTTTATTTCCTTCTCTACAGGTGGAGAAGTTGATTGGCGGATAGCTTTTTATGATGTTATATAATAAGTCGACCCCATACTGTTGGGATTAAGGCTATGGCACTGTTGGCCTTGTTGTAGAGTAAAAAGCAGCCATTCAACTCTTCTTTTACGGTGAATTTTTAAAACCTATTTTTATTCTGCATATAATCACGCACAACCTTTATGTACTACCTTATCCTTTACTTTCCTTCAGGATGAGAAATTGGCCATGGATTCAGACACTAGTTCAACAACGAATATTCCAGACTTGAGATCGGAAACACCTCAGCAATCAATCCCATCTGTTCAGGGTGTAAATCCTTTAAGGATGACTATTCCATCACAGAGTATAGATTTTTGTCTCATTTCATTTTAGTTTTGTATTATTCACATCAGTACCTACTTTTGATATTATGAATGTATTCTGATACCTTCTTTTTCTCATTCTTGGTTCTTATACTCTTAGAGGGTTTGCTTGGTGTACCGGCTAGAAGAGATGTAAGAAATCCATCAGGTGATCCGCCTATTCTCACGTTACCTGCTCAAACATCAGAACGTAGCTGGTCAGTGGAAGATGCAAACAAGGGACTTTTGAATAGTCGTGGATTTGTGTCTGCACAAGAGCCTGATAAGTCAAAAGCTGATAAACAACGATCTTATTCAAATTCGCTTGGTCATAGCATGACACCGTCTATTTTATCAGCTCAGCAACATTCCAGGGCAAGGGTTGATGAGGTTTTTGTTGGTGCTTTTAGCCTATTATAAATTTTAATGCTTGTATTACTATGTTGTCTACGTTTGCATGTGTTTATGGTCTTTCTTTGATTCTTGTTAACTGCAGGCAAGTCCTGGACAGGAAATTCCTAAACAAAATCTTACAGCCAGTGGGACGTCAGGTATGCATAGTCTTTTCACAAAAAAGTTACTTGGAATTACATGATGTACTTTGCTGATTTAATAGTTGGTGGAGAAGTTATTACTCGGTTTTTTAGATGTCTAAATTTAGGATCAAACTTGAGGGATATAACAGAGAGATCGAGAGATAATTAAAGAAGAGAGAGGACATAGACACAAGTGTGGAATTTGTTTGTGCTAAGTTGCACAAGGAGTATATTTTGAGATATATGGCCTGCATGACACAATTCTAGATCCACCTCATTTCAATGCACTATCGAGTACTATGAGGAGCTTTTCCAATTATGTGGGCAAGAATGTGAAATCTATCTCTTTACTTGCCTTTTGGTTTGGATTTTGGAGTCTGAATAGAATTACTCGGTCTTCATTCCCCTCCTTCTATATTTAACCCCATCTTTTTGTTATTGAGGCGTAATTGTTACTTTTGTATGGTTAATTAATTTTGAGGTGTGCCATGTGTATCATGTACCATAAAAGTCAGAAGTTCAATGGTCACTTATTTCTTCATTGTGATTATGCAAGAGGATTGTGGGATAGACTCTTTCTCATCAAAGAGGAATCTTAGATTGCTCCACAACGTATTTGTGATTTCTTGAGGATGAAATTTTATGGCTACCATTTGGGTAATTTGGTTAGAATGAAAGTGTTGTGTTTTTAGGAATCAATTTGGAAAATTTTTTTTTAGCATCTTTATGAATGAAAGCTTTTGGATTTTTAAATGTTTCTCGAGGAGTTCTTTATTGAATTGAACTGAGGGTTATTTTGTAAGTAGTTTCATGGGTGTGACATCTTGTCCCTTTAAGTGTACTATCTATTTTTCTTAATATATTTTCTTTGTAAAAATGATTATGAAGTGTAAAATATAGTTATCTTATTCTAGTTAATCTCTTGCCTTTACTGATTGAAGCTAATTTTAATACGATTGGGAGAAGAATTCAAACAAGATTTAAAATCTTTATGAACCGCTTAGGCTCAATGTTACTAGGATCGAGGGTCGATTTGGGTTGTGGCACGGAATTGGCAACAAAATTCACCAATTTTCAAAATCTAAGGTCGCGTTGATTAGATTTTGGGTCGAGTTTCTTGGGTTGCGAACGATTCAATTTAAATCGAGGTGCAATTTTGAGGTCAATTATCAAAGAAAATATACCTAATATACTTAAATAGTTTAGATTCTAGAGAAAATAATAAAGGAGAAAAGAGGGATTCTATGAAAAGGAGAAAAACAAGCTGATTCCTAAGAGTGAAGGTCTATTTGAAAACTTGCAGATGGTTGGCCACAATGCCTACAAGTAGTGATGGCCACAGTCCGGGTTGGGCCGATTCCGTTCCAGTTCCACCCGGTTCCGGATCCATTTGGAACCTGATTCGAACGTTCCGGTTCCAAACGGTTTCTTGGCGGTTCATGAGGCGGTTTCGGCGGTTCCAACTTGCGGGTCGGGCGGGTCGGACCATCGTTTCATTTTTATTTTTCCTTTAAATATAATATAAAAATACTATAATAATGCGGACGTACCTTTGATGATTACTTGATTATTAGCGAAATTCATTGCTTGTCATCGTTATTAAAATATTTACTAAAAGGAATGAAAAAAATAAATTAATAAGAAACGATAAAGATGATTAATAAAAAAGAGGGAGAAAATGGACTTGAACCTAATACCCAAAGGAATACTAAGCTGCCTACGTATCCCGAAGGAATCAAAGCCCATGTAGTTTTTTGTCATACCTTATTTTTGTAGTTGTTGAATGTTGATTGATCGTTGTCCGATTGATCCTATTCGTCTTCGTCATCATCATCTGGTTGGTTAGATGCTTCCGCTGACTCTCCTCCTGACGATGATGCAGATGTATCCATCATCATCCATGGATCATCATCATCGTTCTTTAATCCTTGTGTTCGAAGCTCCGCTTGATCCCAGTCTTTCTTGCAAACACATATTTGAATACTTTGTGGAGCAAGACGAGATCTCTTTTCGTCTAAAACTCTTCTACCTGCACTAAAAGCAGACTCCGACGCAATCGTAGAAGCAGGAATTGCAAGGATATCCTTTGCAATTCTCGATAATATGGGAAATTCTATAGATTTTTCTTTCCACCATTCTAAAATATTATAGCTACCTTGGTCAATTTCAAAGTGATGTTTAAGATAATTATCTAATTCTAAATATGAAGTGGAGGGTGAAGAAGAAGATGATCCTACAAAACTATCATCTTCGCTTATTATGTTAGCTATTACGGAATTATAATAAGAGGGACGTGCCGAGACGCTAGCACGCCTAGACGTATCGCGACTTGGGTTATATACACTAGCATAGTAATCATAAAGTTCTGCTAAAAGTTTTTTATAAGTTCCAACATAATTATGTACATCACTAGGCGGACGATCTAATGATTGGTAGTAAAATCCAATTAGTTTAGTAAGGACTTCTGTCTTAAAACATGGGTCTAAAATTGTCGCAATTGCATAAATAAAAGGAAAATCAGTAAAATATGTCTTCCACTTATCCATCATATCTGCAAGAATCGGCTTTAAATATGGGTTAGTATCATCATGCGAATATTTAAGAAGATGATAAAAGATAGTAATACACTCACTTATTACTAAGTGGACGTTTGGTTCGTAAACATATGAAAAAATCTTAGTTGCGTGGTCATACGCTTCTAATATTTTCTGTACACCTATAGCTAGTTCCCATGTGTCATCACTCATATAGCTATCTGTACACTCACTATAAAGTTGTGTTATAACTGGACGATAAGCAATCGCTTTTCTTAATAAATCGTTGGTTGAGCCCCAACCTGTAGGAGTATCTAATGACCAATACACTTTTTTTAGTTGATAATGGTCACATAATTCCTTATATCTTCTCTTTATCTGTCCAATTCTAAGCCACTTCACTATGTCTCTAATGAGATCTAATAAATCACTTAATTGTTTTATACCTGCTTGGCAAGATAAGTTTACTATATGAGCACAACAACGTACGTGTAATAATCTACCCCCAAGGATAAAACTAAATGCAGGTTTGTTATACAAAAGTTCGATGCATTTAATGTTGGCGGTTGCATTATTGGTAGAACAACAAAATATCTTATCTAATAAGTTCCATTCTTTACATATCTCTATTAATTTGTATTTTATGTTTTCACCCGTATGTCTTTCGAGCATTGCCTCAAAAACAATGAATAATCCAATTTTGATCTATCCAATGTGCTGTTACATACATATAAGCTTCTAAATGTGGGGGAGCAGACCAAATATCAGTTGTTATGCTAACCCTACCATTAAAAGATTTAAACATTTCTACTAATTCATAGCGCATTGATTCATATAATTTAATTGTGCGTTGTTTAAGAGTGTTCCTAGGGATTGCTCTATATTGTGGTTGCAAAGTTTTTCTAGTGTAATGCTCGTATGCCTTACTCTCACCATGGTTAAATGGCAATTCATCACAAATTACATATTTAGAAAATTCATCAATCATATCATTACGAATATATTTAAAAGGCATACCTGTGCTGGGAATGTCCCACTGTCGGCTTCCACTTGTGCTCTCGCTGACGCTTGCTGCATGAGTTTCTTTTGTGATTTCATGCTTCTTTGTCAAATGTTTGTTAAAAGATCCCGTACCACCACCTAACATGTATTCATAAAACACAATAAATGAATTTTTAATACATTCTTGATTTATAAAATTGTATTTACCTCTGGTGAAATTGTATGAAACTAAGGGCTTTACCCTTTACTTTCATAAATTTGACAAGTGCATAAGAAAACATCTGGATTGTCGGTTGGTTCTTTTGTAAAATACGACCACACATATGAAACAGCTCTACCACTAGGAGGTGGAATTGCCGGAAAAGGTTGTCTTACTGGTTCATCTTCATCTAAATTTAAATATAAAGACATACTCAAATACCACAATATATAAATAAATAATAATTTAAAATTTAATCAATTTGAAGAATAAAATTATAAAACTAACCGATAGTTTGGAAATTGACTCGTTTACCACGAGCTTGTCTTTGTTGTTGTTGTTGTAGTTGTTCTTCATGTGATCTTATTGATGACTGTCGAGATCTATGTATCCCAATAGGGGTCGTTGGTTCCTCTTCTTGTTCTTCTTCTTCATCAATTTGTATTTCTCTTTCCACTTCTTTTGCATAATTGTGTAAATTTTGGTCGTACCCTTCTGGATAATTTGGTTCATAACTATAATTACTAATCGAAGGTGTTGTTGATGCCGACGGAGTTGAAGTGACCTTTCTTTTGGAGGAGCTAGAACCTGCCACTTTAGTAACCTTTTTAGAGGCTTTTTTAAAAAAAGAAGACATGATAATATTGAAATAATAATAGAATTAAGAAATAAATAAATAATTAATAGACTAATTATGTAATTAACTAAATTAAGAATAATTAAAAGACTAATTATGTAATTAAGAGAATAATTGCGTAATTAAGTATTTAAGTAGAGAGAGTAGGAGAGGAGATGAGTTGTGAATGAAAATGATTGAAAGTGATGTGTATTTATAGAAAAAATTGCAACGGCTAGAAACGGCTATATTTCCGGTTCCGGTTCCATGGAACCGCTGGACCGATTCACCCGGACCGGTTCCGGTTCCGGTTTCCATGGAACCGTTGGGCCGGTTCAAGCAGTTTTTTTCCGGCGGTTTCACGGTTCCGGAAAATTTTTTCCGGCGATTTCACGGTTCCGCGGTTCGGGCCGGTTCGGAACCTGTCGCGAACGGTTCCGGTTCTGGGACGGTTTCAAGCGGTTCGGGACTGGTTTGGTTCCGGGTAACCCGCTCCGTGGCCATCCCTACCTATAAGGGCAGTCTTAAAGGGAAGAGAATGATGTAGGAGCATCCCATTGCCACATGCCTTAAGCAACAATATTGGGCTAGGGCCTATGGAAGTCAAGCTTCAGATTTCCTAGCTACTCCAAATAGTGAAAAATCATGGACACGGTCGCGTTTGAGGTCAGTAGAGATAGATTCATGGTTGTCTCAGCTATATTTTGACTGCGGCAAGCTCAAAACTTTTATAATATGATCGCGATACGGGATATAGTTTTGCACCATGGTTCCAAAAGTATTCTTCAAGAATCTAGCTTCAGCATGAGTGGAATTTGACAACCTTTTCTAGGAACTACTTGCTGGAAATGCAATTTAGAGGCTTGCTAAGTTCCAAAACTATTTCTGAGCTAATTTGATGACGCCTTATGAGCACAAACTCAGTCTTGGCCCTTGGGTGTTCACTGTCTCGATGAGTATTTTGATGTTAAAGGAGAGTATTATCTCTGAGTGTGGTTGTTGAGGTGGATGCCAACTTGTGTTCTGAGAAAGAATAAAAGTCTATTAAGTGCAAAGTCAGCAGTAGGCAAAACAAGAACCAATCACAAGCAAACACAAAGGACAAGGAAATATGACACATATGGAGGCTGCTGTCCAATCACCTTTCCTTATCTTAAGGATAAACTGTTGTAATTTCAATGTTATTTACTGGTAATTACATAAGTCCTTAAGGAGATTTTAAGCTTACTTGATCACTGAACTAAGCTAGTTATACACTGCTTGATGTTTTTGTATAAAAGCTGGAGTTTCTATTATTTACTTGTTGAATAGATGATAAAGCAAGCTTCATATCAAAAACACGTATAAGGTGTATTCTTAAACTCTCAAAGGGATTCTTAGGTTCTCAGGTGTGAAGAGTTATAGTGGCAAGTTCAGCTGGGAAGGGGTGTCCTTGGCTGTCTTGTATCATTTACCTCTCTCCCTTGTTTCTTCTTTGCTATTTATCTCATATAAGCTTTTCAAGCGTCCTATTTTCACTTGTAACATTTGTCATCTTTTTTATTGAGTTCATAGTAGTTTAGGACATTTTACTTAAACTATACCTCAATTTTCACCGCTTACTGTACTGTCTACTTTCTGTCCTAGCCTTTAGCTCAGCTTAACTTCTACTGCGTGGTTTGTCAACTTATTAAATGCATCACCAGGTGTTGTCACGTATGAACAACTCTTGCTTGCATTTTGGTTCAGAAATTTTACCATGAACTGCCATTATGGAATCAACATGTCCAGACACTGCTGCATTTCAACTCTTCACCATTCTTGTGTTATTTTAGTTTCTGATCATCCCTTTCTACAATCTGAGCTACAGGCGTTGCTGAAATTTCTAATTCTCAGAATCCGGCTCCTAGCATTAGCAAAGAAGCACATGTCGATGCTCTAAAAGTAAATACAATTCCCTCCGGCTTATCTATCAGCGTGCTGCAAGAAATTGGTCGAAGATGTTGCTCTAAGGTTCATGAATCCTGTTTGTAGGAAATCTGTCTGTTAGATTTTAGTTTCGAAAAAAACCTCATATAGTTTCTTCAATGCAGGTTGAGTTCAAGCCAATTCTAAGCACAAGTAAAGATTTGCAGTTCTCTGTTGAGGTTAGTATAAGTTGCTATGATTGCAATTGTTAGCATAGTTAATGATGTGGATTTATATTTGAAAAACCCGGCAAAGTTGGTCCCAACTATGCCAAACTTCTATCAGTCTCAATTTTTAAGTAGCTACGATTTGTCCCAACTTTAGGAAATGCTTTCTCAAAATGGTCTACTCACTTATGGTATTAGTCATGGTTACAATATCAATGGTGAAATGACTTTCGTGGTTATTTCGGACATCCAACCTATATTTTTGTTGCGGTAACCTCAAAAATCTTTACGAAAATTGTCGCGATATGGTGATAAAAGCAACATTTTGCACTTGGGTGCACTATGACTGTTGACCTGGTAAATAAAAGTACTTGGAATCATGTTATTGGATACCTTGAATTTAGAAAATCCCTCCTATGCTTTCTCACTCTCTTACCTTACCTTGAATTTAGAAAATCCCTCCATCACCAGCTATATTACCACCTAGAAATATAATCAAATTCACCTTCCCATACAAATTAAGGGGACAAAGTAGTATTGATTATTGAAGAGTATTGGAGTTTATTTTTACACCTTTAAAGTATTGTTTTGGTAGATTTGAAAACCTTTATAACTTGGCGGATACGGTCATGGTGCCAAAATGCGGTAGTGGACATTATGATGTGGTACCGAGGGCAATGTGGTTGTGTGCTCTTAAATTTTGCCTAAACCGTGAATATCACTTGAAGCGGACTAAAATATGTTTTTTTATACCTTAATGATGCGGGTAATGTTTGTTTTGTAAATTTAAAAACCTTTACGATGCAGTCGATATGATACTATGCGACCTTGTATTTGCACTATGGATACGATACGATGCAGCCTTGATTTTGCACTATGGTGTGCTCTCTTTGTGAATCTTTAAAATAGTGTAAGCCGGATAATATTGAAATGTGTTGTTTTTGGTTTAGGTATTGTTCACCGGTGAGAAGATAGGTGTTGGAATGGGCAAGACTAGAAAGGATGCTCAACAGCAAGCTGCTGAAAGTGCTCTTCATTTCTTGGCTGGTATGTAAAATAGAAATGTAATTGAAATAGTATCTATTAATCACTTGAAGTGTTAGATGTTTTTTTCTTTAGACCGTAGTGTGCAACATGTATTTTTTACTACCATGCGAATTTCAAATTGAGTCTCTCATCCACATACTTGTGGTGAATGTTTCTGTAGTTTTGGGTTGAGGAACGCTCAGTTCTGAGTGGAACTATGCAGTTCAGGTTGACCAGCTGGCTGATTGGGCCTTTTGTTGTTTTTTATTCTGTAATTAACAATTGTCAATACGAATAAGCGAATCTATTGGCTATACAGTTCCATGTTAGCTTGGTAAAGTTAGTGTATATTCATTTCCGAAGTAGTCAATTTTAAGCAATGGTAATATTTTTGTCAAATTTGCGGATCACACAAAAGATAAGTAACAGAATAACCAAAGGAGATAATTAAATTGACTATTTTTTCATTTGGTGTATACCCTTCTACTTTCAGTTGCTAAATTGCTTCAGATAGTATATTTCTCAATCGTTGATCCTATATATTTTTTTATTTCCAAGTTTAATGGTTACTTCAACCTGGATCTTAACTTCTCAATTGCCATGTCAAGGTATTTGGCTTATTGCTCATCATAGTTCATACTTTTACCCGTTAACAGTTATAAATTTTGAAGCAGCTCTAGTTGTCAGCTGAACGTGGAAATTTTACAAATTTTCTTTTAAAAAACTAGATCAAGAGTTATCTAGTTTCCTTTCAAATCTGATGGCCCAAAAATAAAAAAAAAAAAATCTTATTTGGAACCTGTACCTTCCATGCTAAATTTGAGATCAACAAAACTTTTGGATTTAGTATAAGTGTTTATTGAAGGATTTTAAGAAAATGCCTAAAGATTCATGGAGCGAGATAACCCTTTAGAATTTAGAGAAGCCAGATAACCCTAGTCTCGATCTAAAGCTGACTTGGATTTGAATCTTTGAAATGGGAATAAGTGGTTTTGTTCAAACTCGGATACTGCTTTTTCTTGCTCTCATCATGAATTTTATGAGAGATTGCTTGATCAAAGCCAGAGCGTAGACTTTGAGATATCTTTGTGCTGGGCTCACAGATATGAAAAGGACAGAAATTTAGGATGTAGCTTTTGTGACTATGGCAGATGGTACTTCATTTACATGACGTATCCTGCTGGGATCTTTCCTTGGGCCTCGTCCTCCTGGGACGTTTATGCACCGGGATGCCCCCCCCCCCCCCCCCCCCCCCCCGTTATTTTTTTGATAACAATTATTTGGATTTTTGCTTACTTTACCTTTTAATCTTAAATACATACCATTAAGACATTACATTAGACTGACAACTAATTAATATTTTATTTCACAGAGAAGTATTTGGCTACGTGTTCTGGTTTGATTGACCGGGATGATAAGCTTCCAGTGCAGAATGAAAATGGATTTGTATGGGATGACATTAACCTTCAATCTGATGAACTGTCATCAGATGAGAAGCTACATAGAGAGAATGTTTTTGAGGTGAACAATGCTCAATTTTCTTTTGTTTATTTATCAATGATATTGCAGTCTTGTATTAGTAGCAAGAATATGAAACCTTGGACGTTTTGTCAGTCATGCTGTCATGCATGTCAAAGCGAGTTAGAACCTGTTCTCTTCAACTTATTACTTATTCTTATTGGAATTAGATCATACCATATTAGATTAACCATATCAGACTTGGTCAAACCAAATCAAACTAGTGTTGATCAAACAAGACCAAATAAATAACATATATATTAATGTTAATGTATGCTATAATGTATGGTGACTCATTGTAATTACATAAGGTTCATGTAACTGAAAAGAAACTTTGGGATTAGAATTTGACATTGTAAAAGAGGCCTGCTTCTAGAGCGTGTTTGGTAGAGATTTTTCATGGTAAGATAAAGGGATTATGCAAGTGAACCCCTTACTTTTTATTAGAGGAGAAAGGAAGCAATACTGTTACTTGTCAATTACCAATACTCCTATATTGTTTCCATTAGATAAATAATGATAACAGCAACTCCTCTCCACTTATAAACTTCTATGAATCTCCATGGCCATTGGCCCATGGTTACTCTTTCTCTCTCCTTTTCCTTCACATCTCTTCTCAGTTATTCCCTCTTATCTTTATCTTTCTACTTTTAAATGCTTACGAATCTTCGCTGCAAATCTTTGCCATGGCCATTTATGAACTTATTAGCATTCAATATTCTTGGTGATCACCCTACTTGATGGATTGTGTAGATCCATTTTGAAGCTGGCGGATTGATTTGGCCATTGATCTTCCTCTTCTCATCGCTTCAGAAGATTGAACAAAGAAAAAAGCTGTAACATTAAAAAATGGGGATTTTAATTGAAATGATAAGAATAACAATGGAGTTTCTCTCTAGAAGGAGGAAGATTTGGGTTAGAGAACGCAAGGCACATTTTCTCTCTTTGTTATCACTAACAAGGGTAAGATCGCGTACCTCCTAACCCCCAAACTCCACCGTTGGTGGGATCCACTTAACGACATTGGGGTAATGGAATGTTGTTGATTTTAAAAAAAGTGTGGGTTAGCTTTCTCGAAAAATCTAACTGCTTAATGTTCAAATGCTGTATTCCTATCAGATAAGAAATAAGGGAATCAAATTAAGTGATTCCTTCTCCATCATCAATCCAAACAAATGATAATAATGATGCTTAATTTTACCCTTTCCCTTATTTTCAGTCTGTTACATATATGATTTTTATACCAAATGACCCTTGGTCTTTACTATTTAGTATTTACTGTTTCTCATATGCTGACTAATGCTTCACAGGCTACAGAATTAGGACCTCAAAGTAATTTCCCAATGATCATTAATCAGTTGGCACCGAAGCTTGGGAACTCACCCAGGTACAATTGAAGCAATCCCCTCATGCGTGTTTACTATTAGTAAACTGTCCCTATGGACTTGTGTTTGTTTTTAGGGATTGTACATTTTTGTGACTTTGCTAATTGAATGTACTCGATTATTGTTGTATTACTTGTTTTTTTTGTCTATTTCAAACATTATGGTTGATTTAACAGTACAACCCTGTATGCCACTGCCTTGTTTCGATGGTTCTGCGCTTCACTGATATATGTTTTGCTTAGTGTGTACTATTAAACTCCTGGATCTGATAGAGAGATGGCTTAGCTTTTGGTTATAAATTGCTTGTACTCTGTACGTGCATTATATGTAAACCTAAAATTATAGCCTTGATGCTAAAATATGGTGGCTCGGCTAACAGCATTTTTGGCTACTATTTACAATTTACCAACTTAGCGACATTTTGGCCACTGATTGCAGTATATTGTTTGTTTAGCTTTTGGCTGCTACTTGCAGATGTACTGACTTTCTGTTCTTTTTTAACATTTCTGCATCATCTAGGTTACAGCATTCCTTATCTGGTAAACAGTCGAAAGAAGAACCAGTACGAGCTTCACAAAGTTCATCGTCTGCCCGTCAACACAGGAATGGTCATCCGATATTATGATCAAAATTTCACCTGAGGGATCATGGCTTTCTTCAATACACTGATCTGGGCAGAAGAACTAATATTCATGATTGTGACAGATTGTCTGAATCATCTAGGTTACAGCACTCGTTGGCTGGTACAGTCGAAAGAAGAATTAGTACTAGCTCCTCAGAGTTATTCATCTGTCCGACAACACAGGAATGGTCAGCCGATATTATGATCAAAAGCTCACCAGAAGGGATTATGAAATGGAACATATCTTTGTTCGATACACAGATGATGGGTTGCAGAACAATGTTCATGATTGTGATAGAGTATCCCCTACTGATGGTGAATTTTCGCCAATACACATACATGTTCCATTTCCCAATTTGTAAGAGGAAGTTTTGAGACGTATATATTCAGTTTAGTTGACTAGTTGCATATTGATCCATGGTTATTAGAATCTCGATTCTGATATACGATTTTACGATCCTACAATCTAAAAATAGCCGATCGATGCAGATTTTAATTAGGATCTTAATGTTGATAGAAACGTGCGATCCTACTTAACTTAAAATTTTAGGGGTAGTATCTTAACACGATTCTATGATCCTATAATCCAACGATCTGACCCTAAAAGGTAATTTCAATGTGAAATATTTTCATATAATTCATATTCACTTATGTATAAATATATATATTTAAAATAATTATATCAATATCACTATAAAATTTAAGTTTTTCTTAATTTGTAGTTTAAAATTATTATTAAAAGTATTACTTTTCAAAACAAAATAGATAAAGTCAAATAAGTTTTTAAACAAACATAATCAGCAATTAGTAATCCAAAGCATATTAATACATATTTATACGCAATCTTACGATTTGATTCTACCGATTTTGATATCACTTCCTCAACGATTCAAGGTAGATTCACCATTCTAACAATTATGATAAACTGGGGCTCTGGGCAGCTAAAGTATGGGGCGGGGTTGGGCGGAGGGGGGCGTTTGAAACTTTGCGGCTCGTGCTTGCTCACCAGTAATATTTATTGATTGCAAATTCTCTACATATAATAAAGCAAGTAATAAATAACCTATAAATCTGAAGTATACAAAGTTTTTTAAAATTCTAAATAAAGATGTTAAGCTTGAGTAACTTCATTTTGAGTTGTAAAAAATTTGACCTAGAAATTATATCAACAATAAAATATTGACAATTTTACACTATAAATACTTTTTAAATTCAAGAATAATAGAGTAATAAATTGTGCATTGTGAGTGGAGGACGCATTGATTAAAAAATACATAATTATTAAAAAAATACCTTATATTATATAGAAAGTGCGGAGATTATCCATCTAGGTAGAACTAGGATCTCCTCCGATGCAATGAAGGTCGTTAAAATTTTGAACACACAAAAGATAGGGAGATTAAAAAAAGATACTATTAATTCCACAACTTTTGTTTAACTAGTGTTAATATTTGCTTAATTATTAATTAATTGTGATCAATTTAATAATATTGTTTTTATGCTAGTGTCTTTTTTGAAATGCTTAGTAGAACTTTCAAACGTAACTAGTTTAATTCTAGAGTTAGGAGGATTAATGGGTAACATACTAACATATGATGGGGTATGACTATAGATGATTATCTGATATGACTCTTTGAGGATGTATGGAAGATGAATAAAGTTATCTCCAAAACCCTAAAAGGTAGAGGTGTTCATTTGGGTTATCGGGTCAATTTCGGGTTAAGTTTTTCATCGGTTTGAAATCGGGTCTTGTCTCGATATTGATTTTTAAATAATTGTAAATTCATTTTTTGGCCGGATCAATTCGGATTTAATTATAAGGTCGGATAAATATCAAATCATTGAATCTATTTTAAACCCCTTTAACGGGAAGTTTAATTGAAGGTAATAAGACCAATTCCAAAAGGCGAGTCTTTCCAAACTCTAATCACCACACATAGTCACCCTTGTTTTAAACGAGTGTAAAATCACCTAATTTTAGGTCTTGCAAATAATGGTGTACTATCTTATAGGGTCAATCTTCCTTAAGGACCCTTTGATAGTCTAAGTAGGTACTTAGGGCTACAAATTTGTATATTTAAAATACTTCAATCGACTTATGCCAAGTTCATCTTTCTTACCTTGCCTTGTCTCTCAAAGCACGCTAATTAAAAAAACAAATATAGCAAATTTATGAGACAAACAAATAAAACTTTTCTCAGTTATTTTTTAGAGGTTTTCAAAACAGATTTAATGACCTGATTTTCACCTAATCTTAAAATCAAACCCAACATGATCCGACTTTAAAATAATTTTAAAATAATATAAAAATTAATATAAATATAAAACTTAATTTAAACTGACTAAAACATACTATTAGCTAAAATTTAACAATGATCTGAATGAACACTTTCATGTAGGAACGAGGGTTTCTCTAAACAAACAACCCCATCATGAGCATCCTTTCTAAAACAAATTGAAAAAAATGTAGTTTCATCAAACGAAAGGAATAAAAAAATAGGGCATAGTCTTCCTTATACCTCACCTGTAATTCTCCCTCCCTCGCCAATACGCTAATTCAGAGAGTGTCAATCTTCCCTTTCTTCGTCAACGCTACTAAAGATTTTGCCTTTTAAGTTTTAACTATTCTGTATGAACTCTCTTCTTTCCCTTGCAATTTAAATTCTTTATCAAGTTTTTGTTGAGTTTTCCCAAAATTATTGTTGAAATTGGTATTTCTTTAGTGATCTTTAAGTTTTCATGTTTGATGAATTAGAAAATAATTAACATGATTGGAAAAATTAGTAGATTGACTAAACTGGTTCAATAGTTCTTATACTGTTTTGATGAACTAATTGTGGGTTTAATCGCTTGGTATTGTGCCCAATTCTTAAATGTTAAAGTTTTTGACGGGCGATTAATTGGAAATTTGGTAATGTACTAATGTAGTTTTGATAGTGATTCATCAATATCATAACCGGTGTATGTCGCTCATGATAACTATGATTAATGTCTGAAAAGGATGAAATACGACAAATTATAGATGTTGCCAAAGAGTTCGTCCTTGAGAAATACATAAAAAGTTAAGCAAAGCAACAAAAATACAAACATTAATGACCAAAGAAATATAAAAATTATAAACAATATAAAGGCTAGAACAATAAACAATGCATGTGTGACATAGGTGTAGGCCTCGATGATAATCAAGGCCTATGATACAAATACAAGGCCTATGATACAAATACAATGTGTGAGGTGCAACTCGCTCATATCATTTCTAATTTGTTCCTTCCAAATTTTTTTAGGTTTACTACTACCTCTCTTTCCATCAACTATGATGCTTTCCACTATTCTTACAATCACGTAGGTGGTTTTCCTATGGACATATCCAAACCATCTTAATTAATTTTCACATAGCTTGTAGCGATGTGTGCAACTCCTAGCCTCTCTTTTAAAACACGGTTTCTAATTTTATCCATCATAGATTGTCCAACATTTGCATCTTTGCTACTTCCATCTTATGCTCATATATCTTCTTAACTGGCCCATACAACAAGGAGGATCAATCTGCAACTTGATAGAATATACCTTTTAATCTAGTCGGAAAACTCCTATCACATAATACCCTAATATAGATTTTGTATCGGATTCATATCATATATGAATAAACTTGAGTAAGGCAATCTGACATATCAAGAAGTCTAGCTATGTGGGAAGTTTTGTCATTGCAGTTTGCACATTGTTATTGTGTCGGAAAAAATATGGCGTTGACGAGTGTTTCAGTGATGATTTGATCAGTCATCCACCCTTCATGGCTATAATTTCTGTGGCATATGATTTCTATTTGTGGAGTAAATATATTCTTGTTTATGTATATTAGATTATTGTGCTTGAAGTGAATACTTCATCATCATTCCCATTATACCCTCTCATAGAAGTTATGGTTAAGATGTAGGGAAGATTGAATGACAACAGACCATATCCTTATCAAAAGAGATAATAAGGTTGTAGCTAGTGAGATCTCAGCTTGAGAGAATGACAAAAGAAAAGACCTAAAACAAGTCTAGGCAAGGCAAAAGCAAGACAAAGTAAGATAAGGCAAAATAAGACAAGTAGCAAGGCTAATAAAATAAAGCAAAGAAACATAAATGACAATCATAGAGGCACAAACAATAATTGTGGCAAAGACAAGTACCTATAGTCTAGGATACAAATTCGACGTCTCAAACTAGTTTTATCCACGTTCAAGTCCTTAGAGAGGTGTAATTGCTCATGTCATTTCTAATTTTCTCCTCTCACATTTTCTTTGGTATACATCGATTTCTCTTTTCATTAACTGTGATGTTTTCCACCTTTCTCAAACACGTGCATCGGTACTCTTCCTTTGCACATGCTCAAACCTTCTCAATGTGCATTCACACATATTTACAAAAATGGGTGCAACCTCTAGCCCCTCTTTAAACTTGGTTCCTAATCTTATTCAATCTGGTTTATCTATGCATCTACCTTATTCATTTTTGCTATTTTATCGTATACTCATACATCTTAACTGTCCAACACTTTATTCCGTACAAAATAATAAGTTAAACTGCAACTCATTAGGATTTACCTGTTAATCTAGTCGGGAATCTCTTTTCACCTAGCACACTTGACGAATGCTATCTATTTAACCATCCAACTTGAATTTGGTGCATTATCTTCATCAATATCCTCGTTGCTCCGAATTATTGATCCTAAATATTCAAACTTGGCTGTTTGTGCAACGTTTTCTTTAACGGTCATTTGAGGTTCCCACACATCTCTTCCCCATTTACATATCTTTATGAACCTTCTATTTTGATTTGCATTGCAATTTGTTTTCTAGAAAGAAAATAAGGGTGAAGGAAGCTTGTTAAAAAACAGACCAGGATTAAAGCAAGAACTTTGTTTTCCCATCACAATGTAACGCAGCTGTACGATTTTTAAGAAGCAATTTTAAGTTTGAGTTGTTTTAGTTTGAAATTTTTTTTATAGAACCTGAAAGTCATACTGTCTTGATAATGGCTCTCTAGATGTCATTTTTCTTATGTTTGGCAATTAGTTGCGTAGACTGTGGATATCTTTCAATGGAAACTTGAGATATTTGCAAATGGTTTCACCTTTCTTTTACATGGTTTTTTTGAGGTTTCAAAAATATGCTAGTAAAAACAAGTGGTAGCTAAAAACAAAAAGAATCTACCGTTGGATTTTTGTTGGCGTATGATCCCAAGTATATCATAGTTGATTATCGTGTTCTGTTTTGAAACAAATCAACTATGGTCTATTTGCTCCATACTTGACCTAAAATATATACCGTGTAGTCAGTGTAAATGATGATGACGAGAGGAAATAAGGTATAAGGAGCAAGGTGTTTATTGTCTTATCATGAATCCTCTTTAGGACATAGATTTGAAAAGTTAGAATAAAAAATCCTCAATTATCTGTGCTGTATTAGTCATCAGCCTTTGCTTGACTCATGATTTCAAGTTCGATTTTATACCTGGATGTGCTGAAAACTTGTTCTCCTGGTTACATATTCAGTGGTTTGGCAAGTTTCTTCTCTGTGTTTTGTGAAACATGGATTTGAACCAGTCTTTTCATTTTTGCTGTTTTTTGATTATAATATCTCGCGTTGATGAAATTTTCTTTTCAAACTAGTATTGCAGACCAAGGCACTGCTAGGCTGTGCTATACCATTATCTTTTTGAAGTTTGAACAAATTTATTGGAGATGTCAGGAAAAGGTCCTCCCACAGCGACTGGAATGATGCGGCATGGCCCACCCCCTGGAGTCAGAGCTCCTGCTGGTGCACCTGTTACTGAGATAGATCATATTCTAATGGAAAATAGGAGATTGGCAGAATCGGTAGTAGCAATGAGGCATGAACATGCCATGGCTGATCAGGAAATACTTGGACTTAGGGCATACATTAGAAGTACCGAGACAGAAAGTGATATTCAGATGCGTGTTTTACTTGAAAAGATTTCAAATATGGAGTTAGCCCTTAAAGGTGGGGAGACTATGAAGAAGGACCTTCAACAGGCACACAAGGAGGCACAAAGCTTAGTAGCTGCTAGACAAGAGCTTGTACTGAAGATTCAGGAAGCTAGAATGGAGCTTGAGAAATGGCATAATGACATTAAGAAGATTCCTGATATGCTTTCTGAAGTGGAGAGCATGAAACTGGAACACCAACATCTACGGTGAGTACTTACTATTTTTGTGCTTTATTCTTTAAGACAAGTGTCTAATGAGTACCGGCAAGGCGGAAATGTTATAAACCTGTAAAAACAAACATTTTTTAGAACCATTGCATGCAAGCGTGAATTGTGCATGTTATGGTGCTGAATAGCTGATATCCCTATTTTCCATCCCATCAGGATGTATGCCTGATGTATCTGCTAGTTTTAATTCTGTATATGAGGGTTGCTTTGGTATTGGTTCTTCCTGTAAATTATATTTCTCCTGGCATCCCCATATTTTTTTTCCATGATTTTTTCATACCTCAAATACCAAGCTAAAGTAGTGGTTAAACCGTAATGCAAAAATGAGGCTTCTGTCCCATCTGCAATAACGGTCACAATGATGCAATAACAAAGGCAAATATCTGCCAACATCACAAGATATCCCTGTACAGTTTTACCCATCTAAAATATGGTCTTTACACCTATTATGCTAGTAGTATCAGTTCGGTAGATTTGAAAACTATTGCAAGTCTTGTTTTTGCGCTGGTTAATTCTGTCAGGTTCGGTTTTGGGTGGGTCGACCGGGTTTGGTTCTACCCAACGGGTCAAGAGTTTTAAATTTTTTATTGATAATATATCGTTTTATTTTAAAAATTAATTTTTATTATATTAATGGACCAATATACAATTAAGTTTTAAATGAGGAAAGTTTGACTCAAATGCCAAAATATAAAAATAAACCAGAAATATAGCGAGTCTAGAATGAAAGGGATGATGTGGAACTTAACAATGGGTAAATTTGGAAAATTGGGTCAAAACAGTTGGTTATACGATCGGATTTGACTCTTTTTGCGAGCTGGATGGGTCGTTTTCAGTTTATGGTTGCAAAATTTTGGGTTGTGACGTATTCTATTCGAGTTTCTAGTCAATTTTGGGTCAGATTAAATTTGATTACTCTGTTGTGGTTTGATACGCGAGGTGCAGCGAGACGCATAAGCGGAGTTTTTATCCATAATCTCCTCTCCCTTTTTACATTTTCAAGCTATATTTAATTTTATACTTCAATATGTTTTAAATCGACACAATTTGTTAACATTAAATAATGTTTTATTTTATTGAGATAAAATATTAACTAAAACGAGTCATGACCTTAAAAAGCAAATTGCATATTCCAATCCAGCGAACCACAAAACTAAAAACTAGCGAATCGCGAATCCGAATCTGTACAACGAATCAAAGCGAACCGCGAATCATGTGACATTTGCACAAGGCGTGAAGCGAATTGAGGCGCTCACAGCGCACACCTCTTTTAGTGGGATTTGCCTCACCTAGCTGAGGCGTTTTCAGTCGAGCCTGAGCTCGCGGCACACAAGCGAAAAGCGAGGTGCGCTTTTCATAACTAAGGATAATATAGCACTTGTGGAAGCGAGTCAAGTAGCACTGCCTACCTTTTTCTTTTAAGCTTTTGCGAGGTATTTGCTGAGATAATTCAATATAGCTGTAGACCTGTTGTATACAGATATATTCTTGCTGATGATTAGCCACAGGATTTTACTGTCTATTTTGGGAGTTATTAGGTTTTTGTTTGTTGTTCGTCGGCATAAACATCTTTTGTCTCTGCAGTTCATAATTTATGTAACCGCCACTTTTTGCTTGCTTCTTTTACTCTGATATACTTGATTCTAAACCTTGTTAATTTGTACTGTGAAGTTCTGCCTTTGAACTTGAAAAGCGTATGAACCTTGATATAGTGGAACATCTGCAAAAGATGGAGAAAACCCTAACCAGCATGGATAGGGAGAAAGAAAGTCTACGAGCTGAAATACAGAACGTGGAGAAGAGAGTGCAAGGTTGTCTTTCTCAACTTACATATTTTATCATGGAATTAGTTTTATTAAAAAAGTCATCTCAGACATGGAAATTTTGGTAATGAAGTTCTAGTGACATAAATGAAAGAAGCTCAGAACATGATGCATAGTGAAATTGAAAGCAAATGAATTAAGATTAGAGAAGCTAAAGGCTAAAAATGAACTAGACATTAACCCATAATAGTTCTGATTATCATCTACTCTCTCTAATACCCTCTATAGACTTATAAGCTAAGTTTTATTTTCCTCCAACTAACTCTTCTGCCTTTTCTCATGCCCATCCCTTTACAAAGATGTATTTGCAATGTTTTCCAATATGACCATATTGTGAAGTCATAGCATATTTCTTGAGTTACTATAATTTTTCAAAAATTACCCTTTAGGTTGCATAAACTTAAAATCAGTATTGGCATATCAGGCAATGCTTCATAAATCACTATTGTTATACTCCATCTGCCTCATTGGGAAATGCTACAAGTACAAGCTACGTTACTCGGACTCTTCATTTTGCTTCACGTACCCGTGCCTGATCCTTGATGCTTGGACATTTGGTATGACACTTAGACACTTTATTTTAGGCGTAAAATTGAATAATTAGACATGTTCAACACTTGGGCATGTACTAGTATCTGACATCAGTACCCGAGTCCAAGTAACATAGAGTAAGAGTTTGGTTTTTTTTTCTTTTCTTTTTTTTTTTTATAAAAAGTGGGGCAGTAAGGTGTATTTAATAGGAGTAGGAGAAATGTGTGGATAAAATGAAAAGATAACTTAAATATGTGGATGAGAATTGAAGAAATAATAGTTTTAGTCCAAAATAGAATCGTAGCACTTCCCATGGGCAGAGGGGTACAACTTTTTCCTTCTATCCCAAAGTAGTATGTGTGAGGGTGACTAATATTACTTGAAGGAAATGTTCTAATTCATATACTGATAATTGTATGTGTGTAATGCCAGCTCCCTATGGTGGTGCATATCCAAATAGTGATGCTCAATATCCCTCTCTATGCCAGACTAATGAGCCGTATTACGATTCATATCGAATAGCTTCCCTGGACAGAACAGCCCCTCATAGCAGTGCCAATGGCCCGTCTTCTGCAGCTGGCAACATTGTTAATCCTCCTGTGTCGAGTGCTGCTGGTCGAGGATCTTGGATGGGAGCTTATGATCCAAATATGATATGGAGGTAGATTGTAGCTGTGAAACTCATGTTCCGCACATATAATATCCATTGCTTGAGCCATTTTTGGTTTGCTGCGTTTTCTATTTCTACCACCGTATGAAGGGCCTACATTTTGGAGGTGGTGAAGTTTTATCTTAGCCAGAAGCAAGAACTAAAGAGATGAATATCAGCTGTATCTGTTCCAGATATTGCAATCATCAATCTCGAATCTGATATTCTTATATGAGATTTTTATGTACTAATAAACTTGTTACCATAGCTAACAGAGTTATTATAAAATTTGTTGATGAAAACATGCAAGAACGAAAACGGTTGGCTTTGGTCGTGATCATGTATATACTTCCATCTTTTAATTGTAGAAGCTAAACTCCGCTCGCTCTTACAAAAGGTAACATATATTTATTTTTTATGGTTGACCGTTTAAAATAAAATTATGGGTCTGATTTATCATCATCATATCCAATTTATCTTACTTGTAAAAAGAGGTCACAACCTATCACAGAAATCAACTAAGTTTTCGAAATTTTTGCAGAATGAATCTAACTTCAATTTTAAATTTTCAATTATTTACGATTAAGTATAAAAATTTGAGATTTTACTTTTAAAAATTTCTTTGAAATTTTATTCAAATATCTCAACTTACAGAAGTTTTTGGTTTTGAAGCACAAAATGCCTTCAATTGCTACAACAGGATAACTTTTGATTTTTTTTTTATAGAATTTTTAATTTAAAATGAAAAAAATTTAGAAGAATTTTTAATTCTCAATTTGTGCTAGGAGAGGAGATGTGAGGGAAGCGGTTGGATTTTGGCGGCTACGATTGGCAAGAGTGTGGGGAGGGAGGTTGAGGTGTTGTGTAACTGAAGTAGGGTCAACACGGTCCGGTTTGGTCTGGTCTGACATTAAAATCAGACCAAATTAAAAATTTCGGTCTGAAAAATTTTCGGACCGGATCAGACCGTTTAAATCACCATACCGGACCTGACCAAACCGTTTTACAATGGTCCAGTCTAGTCTGGTTTGGTCTACAGTTTTTTTTATTTATTTTCATCCAAATTAATACATGTATTTATACAAATATTTCACACCTACAATTAATAAATATAAGAATCTGTAATTAGTTGATAACATAAACATGATTCAAGTATATATATTGCTACATAAAAATAACTACATCTTAAAATATCTAGGTAGAAACTTAATTTTTTAAATACAAAATTATGATTTTTAACCATAGTACGGTTTGCGGTCCGGTCTGGTCTGAAAAATAAAAAAACCGAGACCAGACCGTAAACCGTAATTTAATTGAAAAAAACCAAACCAGACCATTTAAACCGTAGACCAGACTAAATACTAAAATTTCGATTTGGTCCGGTTTGGTTTACGGTTTAGACCAAACTTTGTTCAGCCCTAAACTGAAGTTGAGGATTTTTTTTTTATTTACAAACATTTTTAAAAATATCTTAATAAAATTTTAATTTTAATTGAAATATACTTGAAGATAAATACACCTTACAATTAGAATTTTGAGATATTCTACGTAGTAAGCACTAACTATGGCAAAAAATAAGTGGTAACAATTATTAAAATTTTTTCCACAATACAGTACTCAATTCTTGGAAAAGTAACTACAATAACATTATTAAGCTAAAAACATTTATTTTCCGTTAATTATGAAAATGATTATTCAAACTTTAATATAATATAATTTATTTTATATATGGTTATTCAAATTTTAAAAATCAATACTTAGTGAACTTTGTTCTTGTTTCTTGTTCTATTTTCGTAAAAGTATTAGCTTGGAAATTTGTAATTATTATTATTTTTTTTGTAAGTTAAGGTTTGAATGGAAGAGATATGGATTGAGATTGAGAGTGGAGTTGCATTGTGAATACTATTTGTCTCACTAAATTTAACATATTTTTTATTTTAAATTATTCTACTTATTTTATATTATTTTTTAATTTAGAAACAGAATAACAGATTCTACTATATTGTAAACGATTTGTTTTTCACTCTTATGACAAAGAATTGATTAACACCACGTTACCACCTATAAAAAGAATTAATTTCTCCTTTCTTGTTTGTAGGGTATTCTCAAGCTTACCTAGAGGTGTTTATCGGTTATCGGGTCGGTTTCGAACAGGTGTCATTCGGTTCGATTGTATTTAAGATCGATTCAGTTAGTTACAGTTCGGTTGACGATCAGTTATTCGAGCTATCGGGTTTGCACCGGTTTAATGTCAGTTGAAGTTTGTGTCAAATCTCCATCGATCTCGAGTTGTCATCGGTTAATAATTGATTCAATTTTACCGGGTATAGATCGAATTCGGGTATTTTTTTTGAGTATAATTCGGCTACGAGTTACTATAAGATTAAGTTGCTACTTGTTTTTCAATTGCTGATCAAATTCTTTTTACTATAGGGAACATAGTTATAATGCAAATCAATTAGTGATTATTATTTGTTATTAAAATATAAGTTTTATCAATTTTCATCTAATTTGATTAAAAATAGTTTAATAAATATTTGACCACTGATAACTAACTCTAAATATATAAAACTATGTATTTATAAAGATTGAATTTATGAAAATATCTATTGATTTATTAGAGTAAATAATAAGATGATAGAATATGAGTCAATTATATTTCTATGCTAAAAGTTGGTTTGGGTTTACAGCAGTTTGATTTAAAACTGAATCGGGTTAAGTGGTTTAGTCGGATCGAGTTCGGTTCGTACATGATTCGGGTTGGATATGAATCGGTTGCCACTATTAGGTTCGGATAATCTCTGTTAACAGTTATATGTCGGGTATAAAAATCGGTCGCAATTCGAGTTTAATTTTCCCATTTTTGATTGTCAACTGATTCGGGTGCAACTTTATTTCGAAAAATGTCAATTCGATAAACCTCAAAAAGAAAATACATTTTCAGATCAAACAACTTTCGATTTCAGTTTGGATTTTCGAGTCGGATCATATTTGAATAGCCGTAAGCTTACCTAATAGTTAAAAGAATTCCAAAGAGAATTGCATTCCATGAGTATGACCACTATCCACGAACCACAAGATCACAACCGCAACGTATAGTAGTTGAGTTGACTCATTGAATTCAAAAGTCAATGGTATAGCCTTCATTCTTGACTCTTGAGTCTTGACCAAATATTCTAAAAATTCTAAATTCTAAAATATTTTTTAGTACATTGCAGAATGGGAATGAAAGAACTAGTTAGAGAGTTGCTTTTATGATTTTCGAAGAGAAAGACGAGATTTACTTTAATAGTGACAAAATAAACTCATTAATTTCTAAATTATTATTTTCTCATTTTAAATTATCTGTAATATTAAAAATTAGTGTAGAGATCCGTACATACACGATTTTTAGTATCAACATATATAAATATTACTACCTCCTATTCAGCCTAAATGTCCCATTTGATTTTTGGCACTATTCACTTATCACTTTTAATTTGTATTTTACTCTTAATCTATAAGTTAAAACATAGTCATGTAGGATCTTGTTTGATTCGTCTCAATACAAGGATTATTAATATCAACATTTTATAATTTTTAATTAAGAATAATTTAAGATATTAAGGGTTAAAATGTTATCTCGACAAGTGTGAAAAGTCAAATGGGACATTTAGGCTGAATACTCAATCTGACAGTTGTATGTATAAATTAACTTTGTAATTATAAAAGTTGTCAGTAATATATTATGTAGTATATTTTATTCTCTAATTTTAGTCAAAGATCAAAGACACTTTAATGGTAGAGATATTGCTCAAGATCAAAAAAACATGTCATTTTGCTTTAGCAAATTATTGAGTTTCATTTGGCAAAACTCTTTTTAATCGTGACACGTGGAATTTTCCATTCTTTTTAGTATAATGTATAATACTGCATTGTTTATTCATCATTTTTTAATTTATAATTAGTTTTTAATTTATAGGTTAAATGTGAAAAATCAAACATAATCAATAAAATATTAATAATTTATTATATAATTAATTTTTAATTTATAGATTAGATAATGAAAAATCATACTCAAATGTGAAAAATCTAACATAACCGATAAAAGTATTAATAGTCTAAATATAATATGACAAAAATTCCAATCCCCTTTTACAAGGCTTTAAGTTGATCTTGTTGTCCCTCATTATCTCGAGACTCCATGAATCATCTCCAAACATTTCTTACTGTAATTGGTTGCTTCATTTTCATCACACTCTTATGCGTCCTTCTACTCCTCCTCTGGAATCAATGCAAACGCAAATCCCAATCTCCATCCCAAATTCCAGTCACTATTTCCCGACCCGACCCCAATTCCACTTCTTTCTCCATTTTCGCTTCCTTCGACCCTTCTCTACCTCAAGTTTCCATGCCCGAACTCTTAAAAGCTACTAATGGATTCGATCCTAAACTCATTATCGGCGATGGTAGTTCCAGTCTTGTTTACAAAGCCGAACTATCTTCTGGTGTTACCGTCGCTGTTAAAAAACTAAGTCTTGATGCTTTTCAAGGGCTTCGTGAATTTTGTGCTGAAACGGAAACATTAGGTAAACTTCGTCACCCAAATATAATCAAAATTCTAGGTTATTGTGTTTCTGGGTCTGATCTTCTTCTTATATACGAATTTATTGAAAAAGGAAGCTTAGATCAATGGCTTCTAGATACGCCACCTTCCTTCGATTCTAATTGGGTTCCATTATCATGGAATTTAAGGGTTAAAATCATTAAAGGGGTAGCAAATGGGTTGTACTTTTTGCATGGGTTAGAAACCCATATAGTTCATAGGGATATTAAGGCTAGTAATGTATTATTAGATGCTGATTTTGATGCTCATATTGCTGATTTTGGGTTAGCTCGAAGAATTGAAGGAGCTGATTCTCATATCTCCACACAAGCTGCTGGAACAATGGGGTATATGCCGCCTGAGTATTTTGGAGGATATACTGCTGCTAGTGTTAAGGGTGATGTTTATAGCTTTGGGGTTTTGATGTTTGAGGTTGCTACTGGGAAGAGACCTAATTGGCCTATTAAAGAAGATGGGCAAGAGATTTGGATGTTGGAATGGGCAAAGAAAAGGATTGATGAAAATAAGGAATTTGATGTTTTGGATAATAGTATTAGTATGAATAGGAATGACTTGAATCAAGATGAGGTTTGTGAATATTTTAGAATTGCTAATTTGTGTACTTGTCCTCAACCTAGAGAAAGGCCTCCTATGTGTGATGTGGTCAAAATGTTGGATCATCTTGGGAATGTATAATATTGTAGATCAAATGTTGGATCAATTGTTATTATGCAAACATTTTGAGTCGTATAAAGAAAGAATGCTTATACATGTATGTATTTGGTGACTTGTGGCTATTTTGGTGGCTTTGTAAGTTGTAAATAATCAATTACTTTAGTATTTTATTTACAAAAGCAAGGTGTCACCTTATGAGTGAATTTTATGATGCTTCAATTCTCAATGACTAATTGGGTGGTGTATTTTAGTATACTTATTATTCCTAGTGTTATTTTTGAATGATGATTGATTGGTTGATTGAAGAGTGAAAAAAGCTTAAACCTCTACATAATGTTCAAATTTGTTAAACTTCGATTAATTGCTTCTTCTTTATCATTTATCCTACTTAGTCCTTCATGCAATAAAACATAGTCATAGGGTCTTTGGCAAAATAAGTTATTGGACAATTTTAACTTATTTTGATACAACTAGAGAGTTAGGTGGTTAAACTATTTAAATTTAATTTTTGGTAAATTAACTAGTTAAAATAACTTATTATTATGAATAAGTTGTTTTTAAACAAGTTGCTAATAGCCGCACATTCAAATAAGCTAGTCCTTGGTGGGACCTACGGGCTAGGTTGTTGCATCCTCGTGGGTTGAGACTTGAGATGTTGAAGAAATAAGGAATCAAACAAGGGTGTTGTTAAACATCGCCACTCCTATATTAATGAAACGATGAAAATGTCCCTGATATAAAATAACAATAATCATAATAATAATTATAATAATAATAATAATAAAAATAATATTTAAATAATAATAATAATATTTAAAAAAAATAAATAAAAACCCGCGACTAACGGGTTTAGTGCGACTCAACCACAACTGAGTCGCACGCGACTCACGCCTTAAAATTTTTTTTAAAATATTATTATTATTATTATTATTATTATTATTATTATTATTATTATTATTATAACAACAACAACAATAATAATAATAATAATTATTATTATTATTACAATAAAAATAATATTTAAAAAAATTTATAAAATAATAATAATAATAATAATAATAATAACAATAATAATAATTATTATTATAATAATAACAATAATAATAATAATAATAATAATAATAATAATAATAATAATAATAATAATAATAATATTTAAAAAAAATTAAGAAAAAAATTAAGGGGTGAGTCACGCGCGACCCAGCCGTAGCTATGTGGCACAAAACCCGCGGCTCAGTCCTTTGTGCGACTGAACCGCGGCCGAGTCGCGGGTTTTGTGCGACTGAACCGCGGTTGAGTTGCGCGCGAGTCGCGGGTTTAATTTTTTTAAAATTTTTTTACAAATATGATTATTATTATTATTATCTTAATTTTTTTAAAATATTATTTTTATTTTTATTATTATTTTTATTTTTTTTATAACAATAATAATAATAATAATAATAATAATAATAATAATAATAATAATAATAATAATAATAATAATTATTATTATTATTATTATTATTATCATTATTATAATAATAATAATTATTATTATAGTCCAAGGGCAATATCGACAATTCATTAAAATAGGGGTGACGATAAAATAAAAAGGGTGACGATGTTTAAGGATTGTGATCAAACAAACCTAATGTAACAATATGTGCATCCCTAGTTGGCAGTTTTAGTTCTTGAGCTTAATGGATCACAAATTCTTGCATGGAACGGTCTCGTCATGAGACGCACTCCATACATTAGTTAAATAGTCCAATTAATACAAACTTATGAGCATATGAATTTTGTGTTTTAAGCTCGTTTCATTGAAAAACAGTTTCCAATAAGAGTAACTTTTAAAGGATTAGTTGAGACTCAAAGGGCAATTAGTCTTTCGGGAGGAGGCATGCTACAAGCATATCATAGTTGTACGTTTTCAAAATTTTTTCTGTTTTTCTGTAATTTATATGATACTTGAGAGCAATTCTCTTGGAATGTTATGCGTAGAGTAGTAGTTATTAGTCTTAATGTTGATGTGGCCAATATTTACATGGTTGTATAAAAATACTATTGACATTTGTAATGTCGGTCATTCAAAAAAATAATAAAGTAATATCCTCTATATTTCTTTTGTTATTTGCAACAAGGGCTACCTCTTCTTTTCTATGTTTTACTATATTAGAGGAACTTCACCATTGTGAAAATTTGAAAAAAAATAAGATTATATAACAATTTTATTTAAAAAATAAGTTTTGGAAAAACTTTATTCTCAAAATAAGCGTGTTTACCTCCAAACCTAGACTTGGTATAAACTCGCTCTTACTAACAGCGAATTAAAGCAAATGGTCAAAAAATAAGTCAAGAGTCAAGTCGCTGTTAGTAACAGCGACTTAAGGAGTTGACTGGTCAACTCATATGTCGCTGTTACTAACAACGACTTAATGCGAGTTAGATTTTTCAGTTCTCCTTCTTCCTCATTTCAGTTTACTTCCTCATTCAACCTACGAGATCTCCCTCTTCTTTCCACCATTAAAATCAACTTCAATCCTTCAATTTATCTCATCAAATTTCAAGTTTCTACTATTAATTAGTTCTGTTATCTTCCTACATTCACTTAAGGTACTAGTTTTTTGTATTTATTTTATTTTTTCGAAAAATTAGGGTTTACAAATTCTTAATCAACTTTCACATAAATGTAGGTTCATAAACTTGCAATTTACTACTTCTTGTTGATCTACAGCTTATTGAGGTACGTTTTTATTATAAATTTTTTATTTGTTGTTGATTTTAAAATGTATGTCATTTATAGTGGTCATTTACACTTAAACTCTATGAATATGTCGAATGTACTTGTTATTTGCCATGATCTTCATAATGAGGTTGTTTGTTCATGAATTTAATGTAGAAGATGTTTGAGTTTAATGTAGAGAATGTTTGAATGCAAACCCTAAATTTAATCAATGTTGATATATATTTATATATTTATGAACTTGATGGTGATGTTGATTTTGTAACTATTCTTGTAGAAATGGCTTCATTTCGTGTGACTGTTGTATGTTTTTGGAATGGTTCAATTCGATCAAGTAGTAGCAATGTTAAGTATGTTGGGGGAAGACGTAAACTGTTTGATGCAACTCAAACATGGATTTGAATGAATTTAAACATCTTATATGCTCTAAGATTGGCATTGACACTACAAGAAGTACTGTTAATGTAAGTTTTAAGTACAATATGAGTGGGGATTTGTTAGATTTTCCGGTTGAGGATGAGGAGGTTATAGATGCAATGTGGGAGTATTCAAAGTCTACCTCTATTCCTTCTTTAGAGTTATATGTAGAAGAGGTACCCCTAGGGAATCAAGATGTCAATGTTGTGGAAACAAATGCATTCCTAAATGTAACTTCTTCTGCTGCTTCTTATACGCCCTTCCCTACCCAAGAAACCCAAAATCCCTTTATGCCATCTTCCTCTTCTCCTTTTAATGAACCCAATTAACTTCAAATTCAAGTCTCAAATGATGATACTTTTAACTTAGAAGATACAAATGAGCCTTGGGGTGATGTTAATAGTGAGAGTAATGAATTCGTTGAAGCTCCTTCTGAGGATGATGTGGGTGTTGACGAGGAGGCTCTAGCTAATGACATGAGCTTAGGCAACATTCCAACAATCATTGCTCCTACAACTTATGCACTAGTTCCCCCTCTAGATGAACACGTTGAGGACAACTCTTGGAGGTCTTGGGCTTGTGATACAACCTACACCGATGAAGGAGAGTTTCAAAAGGGTATGATGTTTGATAACAAGGATGCATTGTTGGATGCTGTTAGATTGTATCATATTTGTAAGAACGTTGAGTACCGAACTGAGACTTCAAATCAAACCGTGCTCACCTTGAAGTGTAAGAGAGGGTGTGCTTGGAGGCTTAGGGCTAGGTTAAGCTTCTATTCACCTTCATAGGAGATTGTTACATATAAAGGGAAGAATGGGGGTTGTGTATTAAGTACTGAAAATGTGTCAGCTTGATACATTCATCTGACATCTTCCGTGATTAATAATCTTATTAGAAATTGTGTTGCTGAAGACCCATCAATTAAGGTCTCTGTGGTGCGACAAATGGAGAAGACCAATTTGGTGTCGAAGTGACCTATAAGCGGGCATGGTGTGCTAAACAGCAAGCCCTTCTCTCCATCTATGAGACATGGGAAGACTCTTATCCTCTCCTTCCTTGCTTCTTGAAAGCAATGCAAGTTTCTAACCCCGAGACTATAGTTGAGTGGTTCTTTAAGGAAGATAATGATGTTGGTGTGTACGTCCATCCTAGTACTAGAACTTTCCAACGTGTGTTCTGGGCTTTTAAACCTAGTATTGAGGGGTTCAAATATTGCAAACCCCTTATTGCCATTGACGGAACAGATTTGTATGGTAAGTATCGCCATGCGTTGTTAACTGCGATTGCTCAAGATGGGAACAAGGGAATCTTCCCGCTTGCCTTTGCCGGTGTGCATTCGTAAGCATGTGATGCCTAGTCCAGGTTTATGTGTTATTTCCGATAGACATGCGGGCATTCTAGCAACCATGGAGGAGCCGGAATGCCAACCTCCAGATGCCCATCATAGGTTTTGCTTGCGACATTTGTTAAGTAATTTCAATTGTCAAATGGGTAACGTGAAGCTGAAGAAGATGTATGGAAGGACTGCAGAGCAAAGACAACCACATAAGGTCATCGAGGGATTGAAGGCTATTGGTGTTGCTAATCGAGAAGTTCTTTTTTGGATTGATCAAGTTGGTGATATGTGTAAATGGTCAATTATGTCATGATGGAGGGTATAGGTATGGTGTTACTAATACCAACTTAGCCGAAGTATTCAATAACATGATGCAGGGTGTACGTTTCTTTCCTATAACTACTCTCGTGGAGTTCACCTTCTACCCTGTTAATGATTATTTTGTTAAAAGACTCGAGAATGCAAATGCATGGATAATTGAGGGAAGTAAGTGCACTTCACATGCCACAAGAATTATCACCCGTAACACTGAGAAGGAAAACTTCCATGAGATCGTCGCATTTGACTACAGACGAGGCCTTTTTCAAGTTAAGACTGGATGTGGTAATAGAGGATCCCAAGGGTGGTAAAATACAAAGTGTGGATATGAGAGAGATTAAATGCACTTGTAACAAACCCTCCATATATCACTTACCTCGTTCTCATGTTCTTGCCGTTTGTATTAAAAGACACTTATCGTATAAGCGTTTTGTGGACCCTTGCTACACTACCCTTGCTTTAGTCGAGCGGTGGCGCCAAGAGACACATACCTTCCACCTACCTCTAGGTGAGGCTACTGTCACTTTACTTGACGTAGTTGTGCTTACACGGTTTCCCATCGAGGGTCATGTCGTCTGCACCGTTGGACACCAACTCGAAAGTTGGCAAGATAAAGTACATAGATTATTAGGAGTCCGACCTCCCGCAGAGGTAGCCAAAGGGAGTGCGTCGCGCACAACATGTCTTGCGCAAAACTTCTCGCACCTCCCTGAAGGTGCTGATGAGGCTACCATTGAGAGATACGGCTAGCGTATCTCTTATATCTGATTGGTGCTATCTTGTTTTCCGACAAGACTGGCAATAGGGTACAACTTTTGTACTTGACGTTGCTTGATGCGCCATGGGAGGTCATCTCTGAGTACAGCTGGGGTTCCGCAGCCCTAGCCTATCTATACAGGAGACTGTGTGATGCTTCACGGAAGAACGTGAAGGAGATTGCTGGGCCCCTGATTATTCTTCAGGTAACACTAACTTTACATTTTAACGCTTTGTTTCTTAATTTGTTCTTATGTTTCGTTTACTTACTTATATCTGTAATTCATAGCTTTGGGCGTGGGAACACATTCTCATTGGGCAATCAATGAGGAGTGTGGGGCGTGGTGCATTTGCGCCACCTATTCTTCCACCCCCACATGTGACGTATGGATCGCGGTGGTCCTTTGAGAGACGTACAAGGACCCACACTGGATCTGGCGTGGGTTTCTACCGCGATCAATTCGATCTAGTTTGAGCTGACCAGGTAAAGAATGCACTTACTAGTCTTGTAACTATCATATTGCGTAATTTATTAATTGCATTTCCACGCGTAGTTTCGATGGAACCCTTACCCCGCTGAGGCATACGCTGCATTGCCTTAGCACTCAGGCATATTGTCAGGGGCGTGGAGAGCATCTGTACCTTTGTTTTGCTTCGAAATAGTCGAAGTGCATCTCCCTGAGCGCATACTGCGCCAATTTGGGATGGTACAGGGCATCCCGCCGCCATGTGACACAAAGGCGGAGCTCCATCACAGCTCATGCAAGGGTCGGAAACCCAAGAACTGGCTCGAGATCAACTAGCGCCATGTCGCTCGTTGGGAGCACAGGCTAGAGCTGCTGGCCCAAGGTGCGCCAATCGAGGCTGTAGGCGCACCTAGTACGGTGGATTACATGCCATGGTTTCTCTCTATCACTCCTCGATGGATGACACCACGAGGTATCATCGCAGCAGCCCAGTACGCTCCCGCAACACCAACGTTGACGAAACGATGACACAGTTTGTAAGTATTCGTCAACGTTGATTATTATCCATAGAACTTACATGTTATACATTTCATTAATACTTCAGTCTTAATGCAGGCACAGAGCATTGCATCTGTCATCAACTCCACTCAAGAGGATACTGTACGGGTGATTGCCCAAGGCATACTCCTAGGGACACAGTTTCAGCACTTCATTCCAAAAGTCGTTGTGCCCGACACCACTATGGACGAGCAGGGGTCATCTCCTCATCATGCCGACGTTCATCTTGAGGAGGTAGACTTAACGTGCCCCGACTATGGTGTCGGGTCCTCACAGGGTGCTGGATCCATTATCAATCACCTCCCCTACCCGAGCGTCATGCGACGGCCTCTTACTATCGTAGGAGGCGTCGTAAACCGTCACAGTTAGACAGGGTACAGGAGGAGGATTAGCATTAGTATACTGTTTGTATAAATTGAACATTAGTGACATTTTGTATATATTGAACATTTGTACATATTCAGTATTTCTTACATTTGGACTATTGTGTATATTTTGTAATATATATGTAGATGTGTATATATGTTTATTGTATTATCACATGTTTATTATGAATAAAATGATGTTAAGTACTCAGAGTTTTCTGCGATGAATCATTCCGCCAAGAATGCAATATGAATTTAATTAAAAACAAATAGACAATCATATTCAAATAGGGAAAATGCACTCGAAAATTCAACACAATTTCATTCATGTTCAACGAATCCATATCAAATCACATAGTTCATTCGTTAAGTTAAACCACCATCGCTAACTAAGATTGCTTCTTAAACTTTCTCATAATCCTTTCAGTCTCTTCTTTCCTATGTGCCATATCATCTATTTGTCTCTTGAGATTAAATACCTCATCTTTAAGCTCTTGTTTTTCTTTTTTAAGCCGTATTATTAAGTCTCTCTGCTATTTTGTACCCTCCGGAGCAATCCATCTAAAGTATGTGCAACCTAATCCTTCAACCAAGTAGAAAGGACAAGCAACAAAATCACGGCCAGGATCGAAGTCGCTCCAATCTGTATTAATCTCAACTTCTTAACCACAATCACTAAGCTCTTCAGTAGAATGCTCCTGTGACATCTACGAAACACATATGATATTCAAAAATAATATTAACATTTATAAATTGAGAATAACACTAAAATAATACCTTATGTTACCTTTAAAAATTGATTAACTAGAATAATAATGATGGAGATTGGATACAATGAAGTAGGAAAATAATGGAGTTATTTATAGAACATAATAACGACTATTTTTCAATTTAACAATGACTAGTTTAATTCATACAAAAAAGTCAATAAAAGTCAAAATTTGAGTCAAGCCTCAAGTCGCTGTTAGTAACAGTGACATTAAGGATTGACCAGTCAACCTTAATGTCGCTGTTACTAACGACTTAAGGCTTGACTCAAATTTTGACCATTTTATTAAACTTGCTATTAGTAAGTGCGAGTATACACCAAGGCTAGCTTCGGAGGCAAGAACGCTTATTTTGAAAATTAAGTTTTTCCGAAGCTTATTTTTGGAATAATGTTATATTATCTTATTTTTTTCAAATTTTCCACGATTGTCCTATAACAAAATACACCGTTGTTTTATTCTTCAAAACACATGCTACTCTTATCAATCTCATATTTCTACATTAATTCGTGGCCAAAGATCTAAAAGGTAAACTCAAATTTTCTTTTATAATATTTTTAGGGAAATATAAATTCATGTACAAAATAAATAAGACAACCAAATAAGGCTAATGTAGCATATCAATAGGGCTACTCTCTATGTCCTTTGGAGTTTGTTAGACAACATTTATAAAACTTCCATTTTAATTTGCATAATGTAAACACAAGGAACAAAGGATTATATACCTTTTGTTATCCATTCTGTTTTCTATTCTTAAACAATAAGTTTTTACTCGAGACTAAAGGATTATTTTCCTACAATAAAGTTATCATTATATACCTGTATTATTCTTCTAATTTTCTGGTCTTTCATTTTTTTGTCACCTACAAAGGAGCACAAGCCACAATAAAATACAAGTCACCCTATTCAAATGGAACTACTTATGAGCTACATGTATCAAGGTGCATAATGCTTTGTTTATCTGCAAGAGAACTGTGCACGTTTATCTACAGATGGTATTCCTTTCAGCTCCAACAGATCGGTGCGCATAAAGGACCCTTTTTGGGAGTGCCTCTCAAACAAATGAAACTGCCTTGCGGTTCAGTCGCTTCTTTCTATATCTCCAGGCAACTTGAATCCGCATAGCAGCAAGGCATCTCCAATATGGGGATTCATACCTGAAACAAGAAGGTATTACAGTAAGATCATAGAAGTTTAAGGTGTTGAGTATCTCTAGTGAAGCTCTCCTATTTCTATGAAGTTAATATATGTTCAATGGAAAAGAGTGCACTTGATTGACCCATGCTTTAATTCTTAACCTGAAAAATAATGATTATTATATATTGGATTAGTGTATAATGTCATCCACTCTTTAAACCTTACATAAGCCAAACTGAGGATCAAGTGGTAAGAGCCCCCAATTCCTAACCATGAGTTTCAAAGTTTGATCTATATGCCCCGAAATTGTTTTTGGAGATGGATATCATCCGCAACTTTGTTGATCATTATTGTGATTTCAACCCATGTAAAATTCCCATGTTCTAGTCTAAATTGTTACATTTCCTTGTGAGTAAAGACCTCTTGTGTCCTTTGAGGCCCTGACCTTGCAATAGTTGTGTGACTTCTCTGAGATAGTACATTTCCCAAATAATAAAATAAAGTAAACCAAAATTAATAGTTCAGATCCTAACTAAATTTCAGACAATAGCCATTTAATACGTAAATGAGAGGAGTGGAGGAAGGGTGTATATTCTGCTAAAAATAATTTTAAAATAACTAGGAAAACCACAGCAGGAGACCACCAAACTAGAAAAACACAATTCATTCAAATTAAGGTTCATGTACACTGCAAAAGTATAATGTCAAGTATCGAGGGGCAACAGAGCACAGACATCCAGACATAGAGGTGATCATTTGGGTCAATGGGACGAGTTTGAGTAATGGTGTTTGAGGATTTGTGCACAATAGGTTGACATGTTAATTTAGCTTTGTTTCTATCAGGTTGGGTCAAAATTAATTCAATTACCCACCTCTACAAATGCACATTTACTTGGCTTGAGCAATACTAAATTGATTGTTGAAGCCTGGTTGAGATTAGCAAATTAGCATTCCTTTCTTTCCTATTTCTCCAATGATGGAGGAATATGGAATTGGACGGAAATCTAGTAATTCTTCCCCTTCCTCCCTTTCTCTCACTTATTCCACCTTTCTTTTCTATTTCTTTATCCAAAGACACTCTTATGCCTCTTAATGGTGTAAATGCTCCTGAGAAGTTTGAATTTGATACCAGTAAACAAGCAGAAACAAAAATCTTGAGTCTCAACATATGTTTCCATATGTTGGAACCTTTTTATTCAAAAATGAAGAAAGGTCCATCATATCTAGCCAGGATGATTGAACAATGTAGTTATTAAGGCCATCATTACAACTTGTTCAAGTGCAGCTTCTATTATCTTCTTAGTTTGAGTAATTATGGTACTATCTCTAAGCAGTTTGTACCCCTTTCCTCAACAACATTTTCTTAATCTGAGACTTTTTCACAGTAGTGGATGGTTATAGACTTATAATATGATTTCTATATCTAACGGCATTCCTCATTACACCTCTAAATCACCATTATTATCCACAACTATATACTACTAGAACATGCAATTAAAGTAAAAAACTGACAAGCCATCAAGGTAGCAATATCTAAATTTCTAAATGATACTTATGTCCATATTATGGAAAGTGACACTGTGTCCTAATACTTTTAGCATTGACGAATAAGGTACTTGAACAAGTAGGAAAATCGGACACATAGAATACAAGTCCCCATAAAACACCAGTTTTACATGTGATATTTTGAAAAGTCTAAGGACCATTTCCTGTAAGCCCATTGTTATTTTGTTGAACTTCATACTTTCTCCCTTATCTTTTCAGATCTAAAGGGACTGCTCTGTAGCCTAATACTTTCTAATATATGACACTTCCAACTAGGTAAACACAGACTGCCTTCATTATCAACCTAAACCTAATAAACAACTATAATTACATTCAATAAAGCATAATTCTTAATATGAACAAGTGTAATTCGTATTGGGTAAAGTCAGATGCTGGGAAATTTCCAAATATATGAGCATATTTACATGCCACCAGTGATCATATTTATAACTTGAGGAACTTGAGAGATTTTGTCCATCACATACTCAACATACAAGCACAAATTTTCACAAACCTTATAGCTCCTTGGATACGAGGATTCCTCAGTATTCTTGGAAAAAGACTTGTAACTTCTTCAAGATCCCGAGCTCTAAGTATAAATGCTTCGACATTTGATAAACATCTTGCAGTCCTGTTGCTCCATAATCTCTGTCCGGGAATCTTACCTTTCTTTCCATCTGTGAAACATAAGCAATTTAAAATTCAATTCACTTATCACTAATCATTCTTCAAGTCTTAAATAAAAAGACTCAGACAAGAGAGATAGGCTGTAAAAGTATGATAGTGGCCTTCCTCAGAAGGCAAATCTCCGAACATCTAATAGTGAAGTTAATGAAAAAGTACAAGATTCACAAAGCGATGAATGGCAAATGTATGAACAAATTTCCATCAATAGAAATGATTCTTAAAAGTCACAAGCAGGTACTGAAGCCAGAAAAGTTCATTAGATATATTTCCTGAACTAGTGCAAAACTGAGTAAACAAACTGTATGAGGGCATTCAACAGTAATGTAGCAGTTTGCATTATTTTTGATATATTCTGACAAAGGGTTAGACAAATCTTCTTAATTTTGGAACCAAATTCACAACATACAAACTTGAGATCAAAAGAAAAATAGAAACACTTCCATAATCTTAGAGGGGAGGGGTTGACTTGTTACTTAAAGCAGGTAATATAGATTAGAAATAAAAAGGCAAAATAATCTAGCTATGGGCTCAGATATGGAATCAAACAGCATATATTTTAAACAATTGGCAACAAAAAAAAAACTAAAAAATGAAGAGTAATTGACCTTTGTTTTCAGAAGAATGCTCAAGGCACCATGTAAGTAGTTCTTCACCGCACACCTCTCCTTCAGACAAGGGAACTACTATACCATCCTCTCCAACGCTTTCTATTTTTCCTCGTACAATAAATACCATCTTATCTATCAAACCTCCGTGATATAAAACTTCACTGTCTTTGATATATGTTTTATGTTTAAGCCTCTCATAAACAGCATCCAAAATAGGCTCTTTCTCATCCACTAGAGTGAAAATACGGACCTGAAGAGTAAGTACAGCATAAAAGATCTTGTAGAATCTGTCTTTATAAAGGATTCAGCAAGCTCATGCATATTGATGTTAGATCATTCGGTATAAGTATATAAAAAACAATTATGGACCACTAGCAGTCGCAGAATATTGACAAAAAAGCAACAAGCTGAACTGATATGTAAAGCCCAAAAGATCTGTTACTTGGAGACCCACTTCACAAATCCATCTATCCATTATTTATATAGATACAACACAGTTAATAGACCCACTTATCATAACGACAAAAATCCATAAATCCATTCAGAGTATCTGACTTAACCAAAGCCAAACAATACAAGATAATAATATAACAAGATGTACTGATTAAAAGGAAAAGGAAATAGAAGAGCTTTAATGATGCTTATGGAACGTAGCCCAATAACCAAGGAAACTATCTAAATGGAAATCCATCAACCAAATGAAAATTATGTACTATGACAAGGTTCAATCTTCATTACTTAACAATGACCCCATTCTTAAAAGTTTATTCAGAATTTTGACCTTCAACTCGCACATATGAGATTTCTTTTCTCCTTAAATAGAAGATTATTGATTATATGGTGGCCGATTCTAATGATTAGTTGAGTACACACCAACTTCAAGTATATTCCAGTTATTGACCCGCTCCATATACAATACCCATTCATGTATACGAGGAAACCTGCTAAAAGGCACTGCATGTCTGCATGTATACATGACACGCAGGGAGGAGAACTATTCCCTAATCATAACCTTACACCTACAATAGCAAAATGACATATAACCTCAGATGAAATGTAAATGCAAGTTAGATGTCATCATTTGTAACTGTAACCTTATAACTTGAGAACAACCCAATAAAGGATTTAACTCTACAACATATGCAATTAAATTTCAAGAAAAAGCTCAAATTGGCATACATGATTATGTGTTTCTTTCAACTCTCATACAGAAGAAATGCACAAACTTACAGCATGAATACCCCAATGGCACCAAAATGGCTCCTACCTAGGTGGCTTAAGGTTTGGAGAGGGTAAATGCTAAGTTAGAATGATGGAGAAAAGAGTTGGAGTCATGAGGGTTTAAATTTAGTTGAAGTAAGACGACGTACGTGAAGTGTCACTCTAAAGAGATTTAAGATAAGCAAAGTGTAATGAAATATTCCAGAGAATCGCACACTTATTACCTACAAAAGGCAAAAGTTGGTAATATGAAAAGCTAAAAAGTACACCTGGCAAAAGGAATATTTTCAGTTGAGCTATACTCTGACATTTCGGTTATACAAAAATAGGGATGGGAATTCATGCTATTCTGTTATGAGCTCAGTTATATATAGGTATAGATTTTGCTAGTATCATCATGCTTGTATTTTCCTATAGAGTGTAATATCACTAAGGAGCTACGCAACCGCTCGAAGAGTTGAGCTAGGTACTCTGCCTAGTTTACATAAATATACAAGCATTCTATCTCTGGAAATTCTTCTTTCTCTTCTTCTTCTTCTCTTAATTCTGTTTTCTTTCTATATTCAGTGTTGTTGTATTGGGCAGGGGGTAGGTGTGAGCATTAGACAAAGACACTAGAAAGTGCAAAGAGAAATTAATTGTTTCAAGTGAATGCGTCAAATACCTTGGGTTTATATTATATGTGACCTATAGAATTAAGTTCCTTTTTTAAATTATTGTCAGAATATTCGAGGATTAAGACAATTTAGATGCTCATTTTCGCCATGTATAAACTAAACCAACAATTAGGATAAGCACAAAAATCAAAGCTTCTTAAATACGGATACACCCAACATATCAAAACTCATTACCCATGGATAAAGAAAAATGGTTTCAACATCAAAAACAACAAAGACAAGCACAAACATATAACGGATCTGAAACAGTAACCAAGCATCATCCATAGGTTCTATACCTGATTCATAAGTTGAAAGTTTCTTAGGTCCTTTGCTACATGTGGAAAAAATAAAGACCAACTACTAGTATATTATGTGATCGAGGTGTTCCCCTAAAGTTAAAGGGCAAGATTTTTCGGAGGACCATTAGACCAACGCTATTATATCAATCAAAATGTTAGGCTTTTAGAAATGACCATTTTAGGAAGGCGAGACTAGCAGAAATGTGAATACTTAGATGGATAAGAAGATATGCATTGAGCAATAGGATTTAAAACAAAGACAAAAATTTTAGGAGTCGTAAATATTGAGAGAAGATGAAAGAGAATCATTTAAGACATTTAGGTAAGAGCAAGAAGAAAATAGAAAGGAACTTGGGGTTTAAAAAGAGAAGAGGAAGATCAAAATTGGCTCGAAGGCACGAGTGGAAAAAATATAAAGGATATAGATTTGCAAATTGAGATGGTTGAAAATCAAACAGAATGGAGAGGAAGAATCCATGTGGGAACTGATAGTCCGATCTATTAGTTCATATAGCCGACCCATTATTTTGAGATTGAGGCTTTGGCATAGTTCTAGTTGTTGTTGAACTTACAAGCAAAACTCTTCAGAATGAGGATACTCTCCATATGACCCGGTCTTCAATTTGAAGGCCATGTTCCTATGTCTTAAAATTTAAGTTGTATACACTACTTCATTTGTCTTAAAATTTGAGTTGTATACACTATTTTATCGAAGTAACACAGGGACTAACGAGCTACTTATATCCTATCTTTTTAAATTCGAAACCTCAAACCTTGAATGCTTCAAAAATGACTTTATAAATAAGCATCGGCGGAATAGTGTTTTAGAAAAAAATTTGAAAAAGGCATACTTCACAAACCACACTTTAATCCTCAAAACATAAAATTAGACCCTTTCTTAGCTTGTACTCCTCGGGGAAGGGAATTTATTAAGAAAAAAAGGGTTTTTATTTGCATTTTCCTTCTATAAACTTTCCAAGAACAACACTGACAACTAAAATTCCAGATTTTGTTTATCAAATGTGTGGACACTTGACACACAATAATACATAATTCAGTTCAAGCATAGAACGTAATGATAAGGGATAAAGGATGTCACATACTACTGACTCAGATTTTGGATATCAATATACAAGTTGACCAAAATTTGAAAAGATTAAATTAATATTTTTGTTATGTACAAGTTCTAAGTCCACTCCCCACATGTCACTTCTGTTCAGCCTTTAAAAAACTCTTACTACATGCCATCTGTCAACATCCTCCAAAACTAATACTTAGAACACAAAAACATCCCTAAAGATGATTGTATTCTAAAATCCAACCTCGCATTCTCCATCAATTATGTCGAGTGATTGTCCCATTTCAGTGTTACCATGTTTTCTCACGCCCAAGAAATTTTGAGCCAAAACATACAAACATTGGGCACTTATAACATACTAGGTGGTAAATTGCAAATTCATCCAACAAATTAGGTAGTGAACTACGTAACACTGTTCCATTCCCATCGCAGTTCACAAAAATAGGATTATAGGAATCTTCAACTAGTATTAAATCAAAGTACTATGTATGCCAACAAAAATGTCATACATCAAATATGGCAATAATAATTGCTAAAAAAAAGACAGTTTAGAAATACAACCTTAATTAGTATCATTATTTATTCCAGCTTCAAAAGGATAAGATATACCTTACATTTTCAACAAATTTAAAAAGATGACGTCTTATTTCTCTTTGAAGATCCTCTGGAAGATTTTCCATTAATAACTCCTCATTTACGCCTCTAGTAGCAGCCCAGCTGTAACGTTCTGCTTCTAAGACTTTCCTGCAGTAGAGAAATCATGTATATGTTTATACGAATACCACACACAATGAAAATAATAAATGGGAAATGAAGTTCAATTATCTTAGAGACAACATTAAATTAGTAAGACAACTGGATTATAGCTTAAGTCACTCTTAAGACAGGGAGATACCAAACAAGCATCTGCAAAATGCTTCTCGTTACGTCTGCTTGTGTGAAAGAGCGCTGTGCTACTTACATAGGCTCACCATTCAAAATGGCACTTCAGCAATAGGATGTCAAATGCAGCATGTATACCTTTAGTAAATCTTTCCGTAGCCACACCCCAATGCATAAATTCACTAACAAATTACCCATGCTAAGAAAATGGGAGCCCAGTAATGAAAACTAGATTTGAATTCCAATATTTGTCTTCATCAAGGAATAAGCAACAATATTATTGAGACAAAAAACAATAACTCTATGGAAAGCTTCTTACACAAACAAATTGAACCATTTTCCAAATATGAAGTTTTGACTCCAACTGTAGATAGCAATCAAGAATACCTTTTTAAATCATGAGGCAAACGACGATGGCTCATCCATTGCTCAACATCACGCCTTCTAAATGACATCTCCATCCTCCTGCATAAATCATTATCTAAAGGTCAAAATAACATTAATAAGTATAGTATCTCTTTGTTATTGCATTGACATATTCTCTATTCATTAACAGTAGCAAAGGACAGAAGGATTCTAATTATGTCTTAATATACACATTGTTTTATTCATCTATTCACTGTACTTCAGAGTGTTACTGCATAGACATGTTTTCTATTCAATATACTTCAGCTCAAAAGTTAGATAAAGAATGAAAAAGGAAATCAAATCCCAGAGACCAATAATTTGCAAACTAATGGGATTAAGCATCATAATCTATGTAATATAACTTTAGAGATCTTGGGGTTGTATTATCTTTTTTCTTGTTCTCTAAGTCATGACTCCTCTAAATGAAGGAGATTATTTCTAAGGTTCCAACATATTATAAATCATAATGAGTATTCACCTCCATACTACAAAATATTGTATAATTCTAAACATTGAGAGAGAATTCAAGAGACTAGAGGTAGTTCTAATCCCATATACTCGATAAAATTCATTGTTCCATGTTTCTTGATCTTTTATATACATTTTCTAGGTTCGATTTTTCGTTTATATTCTATATCCAAACTTTAGACCAAGTTGCGTCCCATATCAAGTCTTCACAATTGAGAGGCATCTATAGACTCTAAAAAATTGTAGATAAAATTATTGGTTTAATACTCCCTGAGTATTAACACCATGCATATTAAGAAAATAAATTCAAAACTAACAAATATAAATTTAAATATTATAAAATTATTATACAAATCAAAAATTCAAAATCTTAAGTGGCAACTTCAGTAAAAGTAATCCAACTAAACATTATTGTCATTAACTAGCGACAAACTAATATTTTTTAGATGATCCTTACTCAACTTCATAGTTTTAATGTATTGAATGTTGATTAGTGTAATCACCCATATAAATAGGGAGCTCATTTGTTCATCCAAACACATCAAACACAAACCCCAAGCCTAAACATATAGCCTTTGTTATTCTCTTACTCAATTGTAATTCTTTATTTGTAAGAGTGTTATACTCCATTAAAATAGTATAAACAAGACACTACACACCACGGAGGACATAGCCATCATTGGGTGAACCTCCTTAAATCATTATGTCAATTTTTCATTTTATTTTCTTTCAAACATTAAGTCATTGAAATTCGTTATCGTTCATCAAGGTACTTCGAACCTTATCGATATTAGCTCTCATTTCAATAGAGATAAAATATCATCGAGTGATAAGATTAAGACTAATGTCATTGGGCCAATTAATCATATGAAATGATAATGTCTCGTTCTATAATGTGAAATTTATTTATTCTTTGACTCTCATAGCATAATGAATCTATTATTCATTTAAAGAGTAATAATTAAAGAGGGGAAGTAGCTTGTATGCATGTTAGAAGCTAACAACAACATATTTTTATTCTCTTACACAATGCTACAACTCAGTCTATTCCTTCTATTTGTTGTGATACAAGAAGAACTGGTGTGTGGGACTTTATGATTGGTCATTATCAATTATTATAATGACGACCTTTGTTGAACTAGGCTTGCTGATATTTACAAAATAAACCTTTGTTAAACACGAATATAAGGATTCACAATGGTATTCCTCTCCAAATAAAATAAACCTTATTATTTGATGGTTAATTATAATTAATAAATAAATCATTGCTTGCTTATATCTATGTGCGTTGCTAAACAAAAGATGAATTTTACAACTTTAAAATATTAATTTTTTTTATTTTTATGAGCTGTAGTTGAATCACTCGGTTTATAGAGCTTTGTCTCTTGTTTCTCTTCATTTTATTATAGTTCATTTTAGGGGAACTCGAGTTAGGAAGCATTATCATAACTACCTAGAATAATGTAGACTTCGTTTATTTAATTGGTAAACCTTTTACGTTTGAATTGTGATAATTAAACTTAATCCTTACAATCAAGTTGGATGATTTAAATTGATTGATTTGTTTTGTTTTCGTTAATGTTAAATAACGCTCTCCAAGTTAAATTAAGTCTTTAAAATGAAATCGTTGCGTTTTTATGGTTTAAATCAAAGGATGCTAGGATAGATCCCACATCACTAAGTCATTTTTCTAAAATAATAGTACAAATTATATTTCTTATCACAATCATTGCAATCCATCATAAAAGTACAATAATACTCATTGTCATTCCTCATGTCATTCGATTATAAATTCTAATCACCAATAATAGCCTCAATTATAATGCTCCATAAATCGCAACAGAAGTGTCTTATTTACTTATTGAGTCATTTCACCAAAAGTGCCCCATTCCTCAACTTATCTTCTTAAAATTTGAGCAAACGTAAAGAGGACACTTGTGCTGAGATCGAGTGAGTAATAAATAATATATACTAGTTATAGTTCAGTGATAATAGTTACAATTTAATATCAACAACAATAATGATCATTTATCCTCGAAATATAACCTATTCTAATATAAAGCTTATACATATAGGCTATAGCACAAAAGAATTCTAATAAGATTCAGGGTAAACGAAAAATTTACCTCTTTATGTGTGTCAATTCAACCTAAAGTTCAATGCCTCTAATAATAATCTTTTATGACCTCTATGTCTAAAAATATAACAAAAATATCCTAACTGAATAGCGATTATAATATATCAAAGCAAAATAATTTGAAATCTCTTTTTGAATATGGAAAAGCCCATTTTAAAAATTTATTAAGTTTTGAACTTCAAACTTTACAAACACAAGTAAAATGTTCTAAAAGAAAACCACATGTCAAACAGTGAAAATCTTAAAAACAAATCCGAAAAATATTTTTTTTAAAATTATATGGAAAGGATTTTAATTAACAAGAGAATGAAAATAATAGAAAATATCAAAACAAAGAAAATCAAAGAAATAGAGAAAAAGACGAAAAGTTAGAAAGATTCAGGAAAATCATGTTTATGGGAAAGAAAAAGAAAATACATGTATAAGAAAAATAGACCTATGACACGAAATGATAAAGGAAGGAAGAGAAAGAAAGAAGCAAGAGGGATGAAGATGAAGATACAATGAAGTAAATGAAGATATAGTATCTTGAACACCGAGCGCTTGTTGACTACGATAACACCCCAAACATCAAGTGCTTGATAATGACTTAGAAAGGTTATAGACTTCCCCAAAGACCAACACAAGCCTTTTCTAGCGCACCCTATCTTTACTCATACACACCCCAAAAATTTCCCAAAAGGTAACTACTTTACAACAAACACAACTGACTGTGGAATTTTTCACAAATGAGCTTCTTTAAAATGTAGATTCATCTAATTGATATGGATCATATTATCACTTCTCTTAAATCTCAAACTCAAAAGTATTATCATTCCTTGTTGCACTTGCAAGCTGATCTCGATGGGAATCTTAGATCTTACCCTTGCAAGATAAGTGAACATTGGAATGAGCCATAGTAACAAGTTGCTCTAATAATTTGTAGCACCTAAGGACCAAATAACGGAAGGTCACAATAGTTAGGGTAACACTTAGTTACAAAGTTATCACATCCACAAAGAAAAGTTGGCACCATCTTTTGCGATAAAGATTTAGAGATGAAGAAAAACAAGATAACACACAAAAAGAAAAATGCTATTATACGAACATTCTCAAGTGATGAATATTTTGACTATTGGACTTTCTTGAGATATTGATGACAAATTTCATGAAGTGGAATTGATAAATTTTTAAAATCAAAAGATTTAATAAAACAAGTCTTGAATTGAGCATATTCTTATAGTAGGACTCCTGCATAACAACTTCATATTTGGGGATGATGCTAGAAAAAAAATAGCTAGTTGGGAGATGGTTGTGAAGTAAAACATGATTCTTCTTTAGACCAAACTTTCATGAAAATAATGAGGTGCATGCTCAAAGAAACAAGATAAATGGAGCAATGTTTAGTTAAACATGACCAGGCCTCCTCTTGGTTATTAATATAACCTCTTTTCCATGAGGAAAGAAAAGGAGACTTCAGTTATCAAAAGAGCTACAGATCACACCTACACGTCCGCACCTCCAAAATGAACATCATAATTACATTAGTGATCAGTCCTACCAACACGCATTCCTTAACTCAAGCATGAGCAAACTACCAACAAGACAAAGCTGATAATCTTAAAAGCTTGCAAATACAACCTTTATCTTGTGAGCAATACATCCTTTAACTTAAATGCAATATTGCTACTACACTGTAATAGCCTCACTCCCAGAATGCAACAACGAAAAATTTACAAAGAAAAATGGCAGAAAATTATAAAGAAGAAGGAATAAGAAAAAGAAGATCGGCACAGTTTCGAGCATTGCTAGCCCCCAAAAGGTATTTAATTCCAAATTAAGCATATGTCATCATTACATAACTAACCCTATATATACTACGGTAAATAACAACTTTCATCACAAGATTCAATGCATTATTTTCCTCCTAGCAAACTGATAACAAAAAATATTCCTTTCAATTATGTAGCTTCCATGTATCTAGTAGCATTTGCATCATTCTTTTTGTTGCATCCTCTCCTTTTAATAAGTAATCAACTCTGTATCACGTGCCTTAGGCATGACATACATGCTTCCACAATAAATCTTCAATATGAATTATACTAGACATTCATCTGAACAATTACATCCTTGAACCTCACCTCAACCATCTTTTAATATGATAGTCTTAAAGACCTAATATTTGGACCCAAATAACACGCATGCCTAAATTTGACTAATAAAAGAGACCCAAAAACAAGCATCTAAGACAAGATAAGTTAAGAGGAAATAAAAATAATATGGCTAGAGGTCTTATGTAAATTCATTTGTCGGTGTTGCTGGCCCATTACTCTCTGAACTATCTTGCATTTCTTGATGCCTTGTTTTTGTTAAACTTTTTTAAGAATTTTTGTCTTCCTTCATATCAAGGTAAATAGTGTATCCTATCCAATAAGCAAGAAACTGCAAGATGTAAATTTTCTAAGTGGCAAGTGGAATGATAAATGGGAATCTTAAAAAAATTTCTTCGATAATTAATTACATTTTAAAGAATAGCTCCATGTGTACAATTAACACGTCTAGGTGCAAGAAAAAAAGAGCTTTGAAAGAGCTAAGGGAATATTGCAAGATTTTGTACCTACGACCAAGAGACTGCAAGAAGTTCTGCATGTTTCCAATCAGTAAAGCGAAGAGTAGGAGACCAACCCCAATTATAGTCATTGTAAAAAGAACTTCCCAAACAAAGTAGCTTGGTTCTTGATTGCCCGCCAAAGTACTAATTTGCTGCATGGTAGAACACACATCAGTTTCATAAGTCTCAGAAAAGTTTTACAATCCAATTAGTTGTTTTACTTATTCCATATTGCATTTCCTTATATAGAGCAAAATATTTATGTGGATGTATCACAAAAGTAGATGTTTGGTTGTTTGATTGATAAGAAAATGGAACAAGACAGTAAATGAGAAAATGAAAACTGGGAAGCTAGGGTTCACCAAAATTAGGAAGCTACGTATACATCCTAAAAATTTCTACTTTTATTAAGCCGGGATAATTGCTTATTAAGCTCCTAATTTAAAAAAGAACTTGTAATTAAAACCTTCTATAATCAAACAACATTAACTACTATGTAGGAAACTCATTTCATTGATATTCAATGTTTCTAGGATATGTAAACTTCCTTTGTCTAACCAAATGGCAAAGTTGTTAATCAACTAAAAAGATATTAGTTTGCAAGTTCATCAACCTGTAAGTACACATAAACATATATACATGCAAATATAAGAGTAATGTATGCGTGAATAATGAATATATGCTGAAGTAAATTGGATGCTAGACAAAGAAGTAAATAGAGAGCAAACCTAGCAAATTAAGTGCCTAAAGCCCTAAACAAAATAATCATGTTAATTATCCTAGAGAAACAAGTGCTCATTGATCTCCCAGCAGCAATGACAACCTAGATCCACTACAGACCTAACATATCAACATTTACCTTCAGACTCTTCACATTTAACTCAAGAAGAATCGAGAGCTTAAACTCAAGCTTAGACACTAATCATGTTTAGTATTGAGTTACATTTAAATACCAAGATGAAACACAAATGCAGGAAGTATTAAAATATATTTTGAGTAGACTTTCAAGTTTATATATCAGATAAACTTTTTGTAAATTTGCAATCCTACTATTTTTGGATTGACAATTAAGGCATCGTGCACCTAACTTCTTTAGGACCAATCCTACCATCAGTTGCATCTTATTTATTTGTTTACACGATTTCTTTAGCTTTTATTGGCAAATCCAAGACAACCAAACATGTACATAGAGATTTAGGAAGCCCTAAAATTTCATCTTCCATTGTCATGGACAAAAAAAAGCTGTGAATAATACACATTTAGAAAAGAATTACCTGGAATCCCCAAAACAAGGAATATATATATCTCTTCACAAAACTATCTATTGTGACAAGGTTCACTGCCTTTTTATAGATCCCATAATCAAAATAACTTTCTGGTATAAAACATTGGGTAGCATTTTTATTCTTTGTCCAGACCTCCCACCCAATAGCTCTGGAATGTTGTAGTGGTTGCGAATACCCACAATCAATAAAGTTCATACAAGAATCAATTTTAGAATACCGACAAGCATCTCGCAGACATTGATTCACTCTCTGTAAAAAGTGGAAGAAAAGAAATAATCAGAAAATGTAAAATTTTCGAACGATTCTTCAAAAATTTAGTTAATATAGAGTCTAAGTAGTAATCATGAAATTAAAACTAAGGCATTGCCAATTTTCCATTACAAAGATTTAGGTAAGGTTGTGGCCATACAATCATGCTTGGAAAATCCATAAGTACGTAGAATTGTAAAAAAAAAAAAAAAAAAAATAAGAATTATAATAAACTAAATCTAGATTTTTTATACCACAGCTTAAGATAAGGGGTAAAATCAAATTGTCATTACCAATGAAATTATAATGATCAATAACACCCAAATATTATACTGCTTACTTGACATAGTTATTTAATATTCAATCATAGGAACTCTGGGAGAGACAAATCCTTCAATGGTTTTTGGTTTATTATGATAGATGTAGATTATAAATATGATTTTTCCTACAAGGCTTTCAAAAATATGTCCATATATCCAACACATACCATTAATTTATTGTCATGGCCAATAGTCCACTATTAAATTCAACATGGTTCTATGATCAAGGCAAATTTGTAAATGGGAAATGTCTGAATTATCCTTTGATTTGATAACATGGTTGAGCCCACATCACCGTATTGTATAGGATTTTATAGATTACCGCAGTGGAATTAATCCCAAATGTCGTTTTGTGATCGTTACTTTTTTATCATGGTTGCTAAGCTTGCAAAATAAGACGAGCCTAGTCAATGAATTCATGTAAATAAAGAAAGAAAGAGAATTAAATGCATGTAAAAGAAGCAACGACTAGGTACTTTCAACCTATAAAATACAACGTGAGAGGTAGGGTTTCTCCTGAAACACCCCTTTCAAAGACTTGGTAGTTATGTAGAGAGATAAAGACTAAATTGAATGTACTCATAATGTTAGGTAGTTGGTTACCATAAAATTATTACATGGTGGGTATCTGTAGGAATTTCCATGCAACTTCAGTGTTCTTTGGTAATATTAAGGTAGTTGAGTTGTAGGCTCCAAACATTAGCCCCACACATAAAGGGAAATAGATCCACTTTTAATGATAGTGGTCAATTTGCGCAATGGTGTTTTTGATGTGTTGTAAGGTGTTATTTAGCTCTTTTTCCTGGATTAGGGCAACTATCATGAAATTAACCAACTTACATCTAGGGCTTTAGTTTCCAAAAAATTCAGGGGAGAGACAACATGAAAAGTGTCACTTTTCAAATAAAGTACGATGATGGAGAGTGACGTCCATAACGCGAATCTAAATCTCAGCTGCAAGCGCAATACGATAATGTTAGCAAAATGGATTAGTGGTTCTTTCGATAAGCAACACCAATCTCAAAATCTTATACAATACGATTGCAATGCGGTGATAGTGGGAGTATTTTGCACTTATGAGTTATGAATTACTGAAAAAGCATTTTTACGTTATGCTCGAAAATTCTGGAGCATGATAGCCGATGCTAACGGAGCTCATAAATTCCTAAAATTCGAGACAGGAAAAAAGCCATAATGGCCAAACTCAATGTCATTTAATTAAGGAGAAAAGAAAAAAGTTTATGTCGTCCAGGGATCGCTTACGTTGAGAAAGTAAAAAGATGGGTCACGTGAAAACTTTAGGCTTATGAGCCCGTAAGTGCCAAAGACCATGATGAGACCATCAGGTAGATAATAAAGATGTCCAAGTGACGACCCTAAGAAAATTCTTGCGAGCCTAGTGACGTCCTTCAATTGATCAAGATGGTTAAATCATAACATGGACGACCATGAGTAGGATGATCTTAAGTGAATACCTTGGTCGAATCATGAAGGTGTTTGAGAGATGACCATGAATAGATGACTTGAGACTAAAGTATTCTAGTAACAATCTTCACGAGACCACCTAGGTTAGATCATAAAAGTATTTTGGTGACAAGCATGAGGATGTTGACTTTTGACTAATGAGCAAAAAGGTATAACCATAAGGAGATGACTTTGGGCTAATGATCTCAAAAAATGATGGAGGGATAACCTTAATGAGACTACCTTGGTCAAATCATATAGGTGTTCGACAAGCATAAGGACATTTGATAGGGTTCTCAAAGTAGAATCAAGCTACCAATGACAAAAAGAAGATAAGTGTAGAAACTCAACCCAATTGAGAGGAAAATGATTTACATGGGATAGGAAACTCCTTTTCTACTTATTACCTCTCTTAATCAGCTCCTAACCAAACAATGAAAAAGAGGGAATTCTTTGTTCTTAAATTCAATCCCCCCCCCCCCCCCCCACACAAATTAACATATCCTTACAGTATAAGTGGTTCAAAAAGAGCTAAAAGAAAGTTGAATGTAGTAATAAGCTTGAGGCCATAATTTTTTAAGTCTTAACTAAAATACGAAAAGAAAACTATGAGTAACATTCATATTAGGAAATAATTTATAAGTACAATGCCCTTTTAGGGGTTCGAGAAACAAAATTTAAATAGGAGCAAAATACTTGAAACAAGTTACTTGTACACCCTTTCCTTTCTAAAAGGATTAAATACACATGATCTGAAATGCAATCATTGGTGAAATCAACAAGCAAAATTCATTTAGAATGAAATAAAAAACGAATAGCCATAAAACTTTATTAAAGAATCATGTACCTGTAAACCAAAAAGATACCAACATGAGCCCACCGCATGCCCGGATAAAACAAATGTGAGGAGATTAATAATAAAATTTGCCCATGCTGATTCAAATATGAGGCCAATGGATGATTGCCCAATCAACAATGGGAGAAACCTAATCAATCTTGGTACATATTGAACAAGAATGGCAAAACGAAGGAGATTCTTTGCATAATTTGCACCAGATGAACCTAGGGATTTTGGAAGAACAAACAATATGATGATCTGCAAGTGAGGTAAAAAGTATGCAAGTTAAAACAAGATCTTAAACATATACAACAAAATACAAGTTGTGATACACCAAGTGAAACATCCTAATTAAGGAATTGAAACATAAAATGAAAATTCAAAATTTACCCTCTCTAAGGGGCTTTCATCCGATTTTTGGGGATTCAAGCTTATTCATACACGAAGACAAGCTAGAAATTATTTTGTTTGTGATACAATTTAAGTAACTTTTTCCTTCAATTTCGAGTAGAATTATCTTTCTAAAGCTTCCTTCAATATTTATAAGAGCTTTTAATTGACATCTTATTAAAGACTTGTATTGAAATTCAACTTTAAAGTGTACCTTATTTTTCCTTTTCATGTGCCTTATTCTATTCCCTTCTTATTTTTCCTCCTTCAAATCCACCGACTGTTCCCTTGGCCAAAGTTTATTTGAAAGGCCAAAACTCCCTGCAAGGTTAGAGCTTTTTCTTTGGCTTGTGGTTATGGGAATTGGGAAAACTAGATACTATGGAAAATCTCCAAAAAAAGACTTCATTATAACTCTCTTTACCCACAACGGTGTATCATATGTTTGAGGGATAAGAAGGATAACAACCATCTTTTTCGACATTGTAATTCTACAAATAAGATGTGGGTTAATTTGATTATATCATTGGTGAATCTTGGATTGAGCTTGCAAGTATTAGGGATCTCCTTTAGATTAACTCTTGTGGCTTTGGAAAGAAGAAGGAACACAAGACTTTATGGCACTGTTGCATCTTAGCCACACTTTGGGCAGTATGGTCAGAAAGGAATAGGCGCATTTTCAATGATAGTTTGCTTGGATTAGATGTAGTTTGGGATAAGGCTAAATATTTAGCAACCCTATGGGTTAAGGCCAATGCTTTGATTAGGAGATTTGGTATTAATGATTAATGTAGAAGCAGTTGGAAGATTTTATTGTAATTAGATGTTATTCCAGTGGGATTCCTTATCCTATGTTTTGTATCAATCTTTTACTCTAATGAAGTTTTTCTTTATAAAAAAAAACTCTAAGCTATAGATTTTTTTAATCATATTAATCAAAAAATAATAATTTTATAATGTGGAAAAGTGGAAAAGGAAAAGGCTAAACACTCAAAATTGTTTGTTTTCGAAACACAATTTAGAAATATAAGGCCAAAAAATCTAGTTCTAAAAAATGTTTTCCTAGAAATAGTTTCTACTTTTAAGAAACATAAGTTACTCTGTCATTCTCAACCATAGTGTCAAAATATGGCAACAATCCGGATTGCGGTGAAGAAGTGGTGATGCGGTAACGGGAGCCATGTGGTTATTTTAAAGGCGAGTATCTGCTGAAAACATGAAAATTGCTCAAAAGAGCCCAAAATCAATAATTTTTCATAGTTTTTGCACTATGTTCTCAACTACTTCAGAAAATTAATAACAGGAATGAGAGAGGAAAAGAGAAAGAGGAAGAAGAAAAAAAAGAGCGAATGAAGAGTAGAAGAAAAAGAAGTCACGAGAAATTCAATCAAATCTGCCATGATCAACCCCCCACCAATTAATGAGAAAGCAAATGCATAATGATATAGAGAGGACTTTGGGAGGAAAGAGAGAAAGAGAAAGCAGACAGATCGAGGTTACCGTAAGCCAAACCATGAGAGATACAACAAGTACTTTGAATTAAGGAATATCTGGTTTTGACTCTCATAAGTTGGACAAAACTTGTAACAAGTTGCACTTTATTTCTTTTAAATGTTAAACCAAAACAGAAAAATAATAATACTGAATGACTCTTAAGTTTATGATTTCACTTGACAAGGACAAAGACTTCAATTATAAGTACTTGTAACAAAGCATGCAAGGATAAAACCTTACTTGAGGAATCGGCAGTGCGGCGAAAAAGTCAATCAGAAAAAATCCTTTAAGGTAATGAAGGGTAATTTTTCTAGGCTCATCAACCAAGACTCCAGCACCAACCACCCTGGATTCAGGAGCAATATAAGCCAGCCTGAACTGTGATTGAAGATCAAACTATACCCCGTCAGAGTTTTATCAATATAGAATGATCAACTTTCTTTAGAAAACTTTAAGTCAAAACATCATATCATGTAGTCAAAAAAAAAACAAAAAGGGAGAACAAAACATCCAGCCTACAAAAATCACATAAATCAAATTCATCCTATCTTCCAAGCAATTTGGATTAATTAAAAATTTTAGACAGTGGTAGAGGATTTTGTGCTGAATTTTCAAAGGTACCAATGCTGTGTTTTTTATTTGGAGCTTTTGTCAGCTTGTCTTTGGACATTCAGCCGGGTATTATTTGATCCTGTTATACTTGCCAGTGGTAGAATTTTATGGTTTATGTTTTGTAGCTTTTGTCGCCTGTTGGAGATTTTTGGTGACATCAAGTTTGTTGGGAATTGGGATTGAAACAAAAGGAAAACTAAGATATCCTCCTTTTCCTTGTTCAAATGTCACCATGCTTATTGCTTGAAGCCTTGAACTGTTTTGTGAATTCTAGAATCTTCTCCAGTGCAGAAAGATAGGACACTACTTCTGTAATCATATAAAAACAATACATTTTTAACCCCGAAAAAGGAAAAATAATTATGAGAGAACACTCAGCTCTAAAGAAATCATTCAACTAGTCTTGCATTATTTTTTTCATGGCTAATAATGAGGAAGCCGAAACTGCAAAGGCATATATATTTGAGTTTTGAGTTTTGAATTAGCAGCTTCATACTTTGATGAACAGGTTGTCAGAAAATACCAAGTCATTTTCCTTGATGAAGCTTAACCGAAAGCCAAACATAAAGAAATCTCATCAGAATTACTACATGTTACATACTAGCCCTAAGAAAAGTACAAACAATATTTGTACACTATTAGAGAATTTTCAATAAATTTTAAGGAAAATGAACAAGGTACCTGAAGAAAAATATGGAAAACGTAAATGAAGTCAGTTAAGCTTCTGAAAACTACCATTGTGATTGACATGGCCCAGTCCATGACTATGCACTTTGAATCCTGTAAATGAGCAGATATTAAATAACCATAAATTTCATAATGGTATCACAAGATCAAAATTTAAAAATAAGATTACAATAAACTCTTGTACCATACTACACACAAGACGTCTAAATTTTCTACATGTCCATAATAGTACACCAAAGAGAAAACTCTCTACAAGGCGTCTAAATCCTCTACATGTCCATAATAGTCACACCTCCTATGTGCTGAGAAAACCCACCTAAATGTAACTCTGTTCTCACAGAAAATACAAGACATATAAAATAAAGAAGAGTAAAATATCAGGCAGCTTTATTCTTGCTATATCATCAAGCTAAATGTTGCATGCAGCTTGAGCTCTGGCAGATCATTACCAGAAACAGCCAAGCGAAACCTAGTTTTCCTTGAAATGTAGAATTAGCATAATACACCGGTTACTCTGTAATATAGTCAATCAAATTTCCAATATCTGGGGTGATTAAATAGAAAAGACGATACCTAAACTAAAAAATTTGATCCAGCAGATCAAACAAGGAACCAAAATTGAATCAAAAGGGAGGACATACATCTCACAAGTTCTCAGGAGAACTATTATATTTTTACAATCTACAAAGATTGAAATCCTAATCCTAATCCTTATATAGGTGGGGAAAAAATTCGAAACATTTATAAGATAAACCTAATTCCAAAATAGTAAAGAAATTTAATCAAATTAGTTGGAGGTGTTTAATATAGCTGAATATGAGATCATGGTAGTAATCAGGCAAATCAAAGCAAAGGTGATTAGAGGTAGCAAGTTTCACACAGGAAACAAAATTATAATGGGAGAAGTTCGCAAAGTATCATATCAAGTGAGTAACAATTAACCTATGTTACCTAGACTCGGGTATGAGTATCGAATACAGGTACAAATCCTAGTATCCGGTAGTCACCTTTGAATATTTAAGATATGGGGACACCGTCCTAGTATTGGATACGGTTACAGAGATACGGAAAGACAAAAAATATCTCAAATAAAATTATTTCTCAAATAAAAATTAAACAAAGTAATTTTTAGAGCTTTTGTCCTTTATAACTATTTAATATTATTAAAATAGCTACTATAATATTTCCTATAATCTAATCATCAAGTTACAACTATTAATAACCTTACTATTGACTAATTAGATAATAAAACACAATTTCAAATAATCATACATCCAAAACCAAGGACTAAAGCAACAATAACTTACATTAAAGTCTTATACTGAAAAGAAATTAAATGATGTCTTCCATACACGAAAAGCAAAGTAAAAAAATTTGAAAAAAGGGACAGCATGCATAAGTTAGCCTTACACGCAAATCTAGATGACTAAAATTCTTTAATAACAACTCTAAAGTTTCTCATTTCTACTTTTTATAGCCTTCTTTAAGTTTTTTCTTTCTTCTTCTGCACTACTCTTCTCTTACCTCTTCTAATCATCAATAGTGGATATGTTGTATAAATTTTTATTTATCTTTTCTTTCCAATTTTAGCTTAAATTTTGGTCTTGTGTGGGATGAAGCTCCCTAAAAGCTAAAATCGGTCATCAAAACCTTTCAGATTCCGTGATCATGTTTGGTCCGGCATATCGGACACATCTTCAATACTGGTCTTCATACCGGACACCAGTGAGGCGGCGAAATTGGCGAATCCGAGTAATATAGCAATTAACAAATTTTCGAAGTAAGCACAATGTAAGACATTGTATCCCTAATAAGATTTGAATGCTAAAATTTTAAGTATGCGTCATTTAGCTATGCATTAAAGTGCTTATAAGCCTCAAGTGTAAGCAACACTAGTTTTTAACTTTCATGCACCAATATATGGCAAAAGCGAAAGGAGAGGTTACGAGACAGGAGATGATTACCTCTAAAACGGATATCACAAAGAAAAACAAGGGATCAACGAAAATTGCAATAAGGAGGGAGATGACAAAAACTCTGTTCCATTTCTGAATAACTTTAGCATGTGGATTTATAACTCCTGGGACATATGAAAGCAAAAAAGAATATAATCTTTTTGCCCATCCTTTAGCATCTCCATAGAGATCATTGTGAAACTGCAAAAAAGCCAAAAAATAAAAACAGTAAAGAACAATATAAGAAAACATGCAAGGAACTATTAAGTGTATGCATTGGATGGATGTTACACATGCAGTTCATTGTTTTGTAGAATTCCTACAATATCATCCACCACATTTTGTTCCATAATTTTGAGTAAAAAAAGGTTATAAATGATGCTTAGATCATAGTTGGAATGAGAAACATCCAACCATAACACCCATTAATTTAAGGTTATGAAAATTGTTAATGAAACTTCATAGCGATCTGAATCTAGAAGCAGATAGTTCTTCCTAATGACCCCTATTCCATTAAGTAGCTTCCTCCTAGGCAAGGTTAGCAAGTCGATGCATGCAATTTACACTTAAAATAATGAAAAAGGTTCTTTCCGATTGACCCTTGATTGCAAAGTGCAAACACCATTTGTAATTTCACATCAATATGAAGCACACATGATTAACACATGAAATATCACCAATGGCTAGAAAACACTAACATGATTAGCAGATGAAAAACAAGAACATTGAAACACACAACCAAACATACAGCCTTAAGGAGATTCATTAAGAGTTACTTAGATTTCAGGCCATGATTGTATGGAACTACCAAGATGCAAGGTATGTCATACATTGTAGGAAGCTATACAAGTACATATTATAAGCAAACCCTTAAGAACACATGAAATGATGGAAGTATTGAAGTTATTAAACATCAAGGGAATCAAATGCAATATCCAAAGCTAAAGTATGTTCTATAAAATGTAAAGTTTGTTATATCATACTTATATTATACTTCTATCACAAAAAGAAAAATTAACCTTTGAATCATATAAATCAGAAATTTTCCCCCTTTTTCCTTTTGGAGGCCTATCATTGTAATATGACGGACAAGTTGTACAGTATGGGTCATTGCACATTCCCAGTTGACCAGATCGCAGCAAATGTTCATTTTTATCATTATGAGTATTGTGCACCAATCCACTTGTGCTCATTCCATCATTTGTAGGATGCTTGTAAGTCGATAACAATTTATCCTGTTGTCCTGGGACTTCAAGTTTTGCATCATAAAAATTTTCTGGCTTGCTTTTAACATATAAGGGACCACTCATTTGCACGTATGAAGGTCTTTCATTTCTTGAAGTACGCCCTATAAAATTACTTTCGTGCCAAGATGTTGTAGAACTCATACGGGCAGACATAGAGACACTTTTGGACCACGATGGAAACTTATCAAATGTGGAATCTTCATACTCATCCGATAATTGTTTAGGATTAACAGACAACATTGGAATTTCATCCTTTTCAGAAGAATTCATATCAAAGTTTTTGGACCTGTCAGAGTTAAAACAAAACCAGTGAGACATGAAACTGAAGTATCTTATGTAATGAGGAAACACCCTCTTTTCCAAGAGCTACAAAAACAAAAAATTTAAATACATCACGTTGAAACTTTTAGATTTATCAAGCAGAGAAATATATAACTCAGTTAAACGGAAGATATTAGTGCTGGAAAGATGAAGACCTTCTCATCCCTCCAAAACAGCAAGAATGTACCGAAAGTGAGATGTCATCTACAAGAAATTTACATCCCTCACAATCAAATAAAAAACGGGACATATGAGTCCACTTATAATCTCTCTTTTGAGAATTTTCTGATAATAAGCTCAGCCATTTGTATACAACAAAGACAATATAACAACGCAAAAGCTTTGATGTCACCCATTGGTAAATAACATTTAACTTATCTTGCAATGAATAGCATTAACACTCCAAAAGGCCCCACATATGTGTCTATTCAGCCCCACATCTGTGTCTATTTAGACCCATATCACATATAAATGTGCACATACTAATTTGTATAAATAGAGACCTGAACATAATAATACTTTGTGCTTTTCTAATTGGTTCGTCAGTGAGACAGTAAGAGTCCATAAGCCGACGGTAAGATTTAGTCTAAGCCATTTCTGCATTGATTTTCTACAATGCAGTCCTGATTCACAAGCGGGCAATGGATTCAAGGACAGATCTTTTAAGCCGCCCAAAGTAGACCCCCGGGGAATTTTTAGGACATTACACAGACTTAGTGGTTAGGAGTACAATATTTGAACTAAAGGTTGAAATTTCAAATCTTGGCCCCGTAATTTTTGTTTGTATGATAAACTTGCCCCTTCTAACTTACAGACGATAAATACGCCACTGAGATTTAGATTCAAATCCTTGAAAACCCAATCTAGTGATATGATGACTCTGAGGACGAGAAAGAACCACTGTGCTGATAAAACACACACTACTTTGCTCATAAGCTAGCATCGCCTAACATCATACAGTCATTTTCTTTCAGGGGAGCAATAAGGCAGGCCCAAATCCGATGTATAATTTATGCCAGAAAAACCTAACTTGATCAGAGTCCAAAAGTATCACAAAACCCTAATCCTTTAGTTCTTTTTCATTCTCCACCTTAATTTATTTCTCTATTAGTAAACATTAACCTCAATTTCGCAACATAATTGCAATTCTAATTCGTAAAACACAAAAACGCATAATTTAAAAGAAAAACAACCAGCATCAACGACGAAAACCTAACATCAGGAGTACATAACAATTAAAATCATAGAATTGCACTTCCAATAATCTTGCTTCAGATAATAATAATAGTACAAAATAAAAGATGCAGAAAGCAGAGTAAAAGAAGCCATGGAAGTGCAGAAAGCGAAGAGGAAAGAAGAGATTTTAGCCATGGAAGTTGGAGATGAACCTGTTTAGTGGAGAACCGGAAATACAAGTAGGTGCTTGGACTAGTCACTAGACGACTAGTAGCGACTGCCGTCTGGTAATTTAGCAGACAAGTTCAACAGAGAATGAATGTCAAGTCGTTGAAGGATGTCTTGATATAATATAAAAATATAATAATAACAAAAAATGAATTAAACGTTGACCGATGACCAGACCAAGTCAATATTTTAAAATATCAATCCAAATTGAACTGAATAGATCGAATTGCACCGATTTGTATATTTTGTACCGAAAATTAAATTTTCATGTATTATTTCAAACTTATTCTTTCTAAAGCTCCTAAATAGATATTAATAATTTTAGGGTTTTTAATTTGAACAAGTAAAAAGCTTTTGATAAAAATCTAAAAATAAGGACAAAAATTTAAACAAATCAAATGGAAAATATAGCATACCTTTAACATTTCGGTTTTTTCAGTTTTTCGGTTTTGTCGGACTCTAGACCGAGTCCAAACCGAACACCGAATTATAAAAAATTCAGTCCACACCAAACCAAATTTAAAATATAGTTAAGCCAAATTACTTATTCGACTTGGTTTGGTTCAGTGTTCAATTTTTCAACAAATTACTTACACCCCTAACATACAGCCTACTACGTACTACTTGGATTTGATCTTGTCCAACCTTTATCCAAAATCAAGTTGGTTCCTCGATCCCATTCGATTTGATTATAAATGTGTATACACTATATGAGGTTGATAAGATAATTATATAGAAGTATTACATGAAAGACTTAAAATTAATTCAATTTGAATTGACTTAACCTGAAATATCGCATTTGATAGTTGTCTAAATATCTAAATGTACTCCTAACTTTTAATCCTTATGCGCTATGATTTTTTTTATTTTATTTTAGTTGTGTGAAAAAGTTCAATTCATTGAATTCAATTAATTATTGATCTGAATTTTAGTGATGAGACTAAATGAGATCAAAACTCATAAGTTATATGTCACATATTGAATATTCCTTATGTCTCATTCATTTAGCATTATTTTCTATTTTAGTATGTTTCCCTTATTTGACATTAATTCTACTTTTGGACAATGATTTATCATTTTCTTTTAGTCTCATCCATATATTTTAAATCTCTTTTCATTACATCCACACAATATCTCTCTTTATTTATCAACAAATATTCCCATTTTCTTAAAAAAAAATGTTTATTTCTCTTTGCAACTGATTTAAAGTGACGGAGTAGTCGTCAACTCCCATTAATGTCATCGAACCATGAATCACCTATTCTTATACCGTATAACCAAGTTGCACTTCTTTTGGTTTGACCACCAACCACCCCCATGGCTCCACCTCACCGTCACCATCAACAGATCAAGAGCCTACCCTGATTTTAGCCAATGACCAAAACTCCTTGTCCCTTGTCTGCAAACAACCTCCCTCCTCTAGGCGCACCCAGCCATAGCACACCAAGTGCACTCAATTAATGTCACCTTTTCTTAACCACACCCCTAACCACTGTGAAGCATAGGCAAACCGCACTGAGGGCCCGATCCCTCTTGTCAAAAATACGATCCTTTATAATTTTGACTTTGCCCCGTACTAATATATTATATATAATTTAAAGAGTGCATAATTTAACAAAAATTACTATAGGTCAATGATTGTGATAACATATATGTAATCTAAGGTTAATCAATCTAACCCAAATTTGAACTATTATTTTTTAGTAGACTAACAAATTTAATTAACACAAATACTTGTGAGAGACGATCTCTTTGAGAGACCATTTCTAATTGAGCCGGCCCATAATATATTTTTTAAAATATTATAAGTAGGCATTAAAAATAATCTAAGTAGACATTTAAGATATTGAAAGTAGGCATTAAAGATAAGTACGTAAGCATTAAGGATAATGTAAGTAGGCATTAAGAATATAGTAAGCTTTAATGGACTGGGCTTGAGACACATCTCTTAAAAAAACGGTCTCTCAAAAGACTAGCTGTTTAATTAATAATATAATGTTATTACTATTTATCTTTCATAATTTCACATCCATCCTTTTTTAAATATATGTGCTTATATTTTTGTTATTTTAATTTAAATAGTGTTTTTTTGGAGATTTAAAAGGCAAATACATGAAGAAAAACACTTAGTTTTTTTTAAAAAAAAAAGTAATTATAGGGAATTTCAACTCTATTTTATAAATATAATTTTTGCTATAATTCAAGTTCATTTTAATCTATATGATTTTAAACTTTTCATAGTTTAACTAGTTTTTATATAATAAATAATTTACTTGTACATCGACAATTTAGCCCCCTCTAACTGGAAGTCCTGGCTTCACCCCTGCTGTAAAGTGCTCGATTTTCATCTAATATTCTTGTGAAATAGATGTGCCCGACTCCTACATAAGGTCATGGTGAAGAAAGGGTTGACGATGGTTTAGGGTTCATCGCCTGAAGGGTGGGAGAGATGTTGTCGAGGTAGAGGAGGGAAATTGACGCCGAGGTTTGGGAGAGGGTGTAAGAAGAGGATGTTGGCGACAAGGATGGGATGGCAGCGAGGGTGGGTTTTCACTAGTTTTTTTTTTTCATTTTTTTTATTTTCTATGTTCAATTTTTCTTTTATTATCTTTTTTGAATTTCTTTTCTTTTGCAAAATCACATGTACAACAGGTTATCTGTCGCTCCAACCTTATCTAAGAAAATAACCTCTCAAAATTAGATTAATCATGGTTAATCTATAATTGAAATTATTAAGTAAAATTAATAATATTTAATTATTAAGGATAAATCAATCATATGAAGTTACAACTTTTGTCTCCGTTTTCCGTCATTGGAGACTTAAGACTATAGTTAGCAATGATAAAAACTTTGATGTTTTCTATACATATATTTAGACAATATTAAAAACACATTGAATTTTCTAAAATTAATGTGTTTGTCTTTAAGATGTATTTCAAACTCAGCCCATTAGACAATATTATTATAGGCTAGTCTCTTAAGAGACCGTCTCTTTGAGACGTATTTCAAACTTAGCCCATTAAAGATTAACGTCTAATTATCTTATTTTTAATGTCTGTTTACATAATCTTTAATGCTTACTTACCTATCCATAATGTCTACGTTCAATATTTTAAATGTCTATTTACATCATTCTTAATACATACTTATAATATTTTTTTAAAAAAAATATAATAAATCGGCCCAACTAGAAATGGTCTCTCAAAAAGACCGTCTCTCATAAGAATTTGTGTTTTATTATTTGTAATATATCGTAAATGATAACTATTATTAGGAATTAGGAAAGAAATCGCACAAAATACAATACCTTACATTCGACAGGGCCTAATTTAGGCTTCCGATGAAGAGATTTACATAAAATACAATATCTATAAACAAGGTATGTTATTTATGATTTTTTATATAATATTTTATTAGTTAACATGTTTTAAAGTCATTATTATTTTAGTATAAATTCTAACATCGTTTTTCTTTTTAGCACAAATTTATTTTTAGCGCATTTGCAACAAAAATCTTCCAATTTGAAACGGGTCACTTCTAAGATGTAACCCAACATTAGTTTTTTTTACATATTTTTCAATATTGTAAATAATTTTAAATAACCAATGAAATATTACAATATAGATTTCCTATCGTCACGTGGGTCACCATGAGTTAGTGTTTCCACCAAAAGTCATCTTATTTTTCTCACCAATAAAAAAATCATCTCATTGATAATGGCCAACTTACGAGCTTGAAACAATACTTAATGGCCTGAAATGAAGTAAGACAGTTGATTATAGACATGTACTTGGCATATCATAAGGTACAAAGGTACAACTACCTTTATCAATAGAACTCGTGGTCTAATTTGATCACTTCAACATTTGCCACTGTTGCAAAACGAAAAACCATTGGTCTGGTGGTTGCCAAATACCGATGATATATATAAACAATTCGTACAGAAGGAATAAAAACAAATTACAACCCCTCAACCACCACTAGGGGTGAAAGTTCGATCTACGGTTTGGACTTTCATCAAAACCAAATCAAACCATATTTTATTCGATCTCCATATTTTCAGACCAACACCAAACCAAATTAGTTTCTAGACCGAACCGAACCGCATTTTATATGTTTAGACCGAATCCAAACCGCCAGACCGAATTTTTGTTTTGGGCCGAATAACTATTTAAACTACAATTACAATAATTAAGACAATAGCAAATCATACAAGATTAATAATATTAGAAATAATGTCTTACAAAGTCATTCAAAATAACAAATCTTGCAAAATAATAAACAAAGTCTTATAAAATACAAAAAAAGCCTTCCAAATCACTAAACAAACTAACAAAGCCATCATATCATATGCATTAATCATCAATTTCAACTGTCTCTGGAATCATCCCATCCTTTTCATCAACAATTGACATCTTCATCAACTCTACAAGTTATGAAAAACAAACAATTACAATTTATATGTGATATATTGAAACTAAATTAATAAATAAATAAAATTTACCTTCTTCAATGTGCTCTACTTCTTCCATGTGTTCTTCAAAAAACACCGGGATAGGAGATGAGCGTAACCAATCTTGAGAACAAACAAGACTTTGAACCGTCGTAGGAGCAAGGGAACTCCTAAACACATCAAGAACCCTCCCACTTGTGCTAAATGGACTCTCCGATGCCACAGTAGATACGGGGACCGCTAGTACATCACGTGCTATCTTTCCCGTAATAGGAAACCTACTACAATTAAACTTCCACCAACCTAAAATATCAAAGTTCTCACAATCTTCTTCGGTATCTTCATCTAAATATTTCTCCAACTCAAGTTTCAATTCACCCTCTTTCTCATATTTCTGTTTCTTCCACTTGTTTTTCAACATCTTAATTTTTTTTTGTAAGGCAACACAAGCATTATCAACTTTCTTTTTTCAGTTAAGTTAAAATCATTTTTAAAGAGTTGTAACTCTAGAGTATCTTTAACCACTGATTCATGGACTTCTGTGCAACAAATTAATTATATGGTCTTAACTGCTCATTTCATAGATAATGATTGGAAATTACAAAAAAAAATATTGAACTTTATTCCTGTCTCTAGTCATAAGGGTGATGAAATTGGTAGGGCAATTGAGAAATGTTTAATTGAATGGGATCTTGAGAAAATTTTTTGCATAACTGTTGACAATGCTAGTTCAAATGACGTGGCTATAGGGTATATGCAGAAAAAAATTAATGCTTGGAAAACTGAAATTCTTAAGTGTCGTTTTCTTCATATGCGTTGTGTTGCTCATATCATAAATTTGGTTGTTAGTGATGGAATGAAACACGTGGATAATTCTGTTGTGCGTGTTAGGCAAGCAGTGAGGTTTATCAAACAATCTCCTGCAAGGTTGTTAAAGTTTAAAAAGTGTATTGTAGCTACTAAGATTATAACTAAAAAGTTGTTATGTCTTGATGTTTGTACAAGGTGGAATTCCACCTATCTCATGTTAGAGGCTGCACTTGTTCTTGAGGATGTATTTGAGAGGTATTGTGAAGAAGATCCCTATTATGCTAGTGAGTTAAAGGATAGAGAGGGAAAGGGTAAACCTGAAATTGCTGATTGGAATAATGTTAGAAGGTTTTGTCAGTTTCTAGAAAGCTTTTACGATCTTACTTTGCGTGTTTCTGGCTCTTTATATGTGACTGCAAACATTTTTTCACGAACTTGTGAATATTTCTGCTCTTTTGAAAGATTTAATTGATTCTGATGATATAGCAATGTCTCTAATGGCTAGTGTAATAAAGGATAAGTATGATAAATATTGGGGTGATCCTGAAAAAATTAATTTGTTGATTTTTGTTGCTGTGGTACTTGATCCCCGTTATAAACTTGAGTATGTTGAGTGGATGTTAGTTGAGGTTTATGGTTCAAGTGTTGGGAATTCACTTGCAAAAAAGGTGAAGGAAGCTTTGTTTCTTTTATTTGAAGAGTATAGAGGTTCACACTCTAATGATGTTCATAAAGAAGAAATTTCAGCTACTAGTAAAGATGATAATGCTTGTGTTGCCTCACAAAAAAAAATTAAGATGTTGAAAAACAAGTGGAAGAAACATAAATATGAGAAAGAGGGTGAATTGAAACTTGAGTTGGAGAAATATTTAGATGAAGATACCGAAGAAGATTGTGAGAACTTTGATATTTTAGGTTGGTGGAAGTTTAATTGTAGTAGGTTTCCTATTACGGGAAAGATAGCACGTGATGTACTAGCGGTCCCCGTATCTACTGTGGCATCGAAGAGTGCATTTAGCACAAGTGGGAGGGTTCTTGATGTGTTTAGGAGTTCCCTTGCTCCTACGACGGTTCAAAGTCTTGTTTGTTCTCAAGATTGGTTACGTTCATCTCTTATCCCGGTGTTTTTTGAAGAACACATGGAAGAAGTAGAGCACATTGAAGAAGGTAAATTTTATTTATTTATTAATTTAGTTTCAATATATCACATATAAATTGTAATTGTTTGTTTTTCATAACTTGTAGAGTTGATGAAGATGTCAATTGTTGATGAAAAGGATGGGATGATTCCAGAGACAGTTGAAATTGATGATTAATGCATATGATATGATGGCTTTGTTAGTTTGTTTAGTGATTTGGAAGGCTTTTTTTGTATTTTACAAGACTTTGTTTATTATTTTGCAAGATTTGTTATTTTGAATGACTTTGCAAGACATTATTTCTATTATTATTAATCTTGTATGATTTGCTATTGTCTTAATTATTGTAATTGTAGTTTAAATAGTTATTCGGCCCAGAACAAAAATTCGGCCTAATTCGGTCTGGCGGTTTGGATTCGGTCTAAACATATAAAATGCGGTTCGGTTCGGTTCGGTCTAGAAACTAATTTGGTTTGGTGTTGGTCTGAAAATATGGAGACCGAATAAAATATGGTTCGATTTGGTTTTGATGAAAGTCCAAACCGTAGACCGAACTTTCACCCCTAGAGAGAACTGTGCACGTTTACCTACACCTTGCGGCTTAGTCGCTTCTTTCTATATCTCCAGAAAACTTGAATCCACTTAGCGGCAAGGCATCTCCAGTATGGGGATTCATACCTGAAACAAGAAAGTATTACAGTAAGACCAAAGAAGTTTAAGGTGTTGAGTATCTCTAGTAAAGCTCTCCTCTTCCTATGAAGTAAATATATGCTTCAAACAAAAAAAAAAATTAGTGTATATTGTCATCCACTCTTTAAACCTTACATAAGCCAAACTGAGAATCAAGTGGTAAGAGCAACCATGAGTTTCAGGGTTTGATCTATATGCCCCGAAATTACTTTTGGAGATGGATATCATCCCCAACTTTGTTGATCATTATTGTAATTTCTACCCATGTAAAATTCCCATGTTCTACTCTAAATTGTTAGATTTCCTTGTGCGTAAAGACCCCTTGTATCCCCTGAGGCCCTGACCTTGCAATGGTTTTCTGCCCTCTCTGAGATAGTACATTTCCCAATAAATAAAATAAAGTAAACCAAATTTAGTAGTTCAGATCCTAACCAAATTTCAGACTATATTGGCTTAAGTAAATCTAGCCCTATTTAGCTGGCATGTCCTCTAGTGCACGACAATAGCCATTTAATATGTAAATGAGAGCAGTGGAGGAAGGGTGCTTATTCTGCTAAAAATATTTTTAAAATAACTAAGAAAACTACAGCAGGAGATGACCAAACTAGAAAAACACAATTTATTCAAATTAAGGTTCATGTACACTGCAAGTATAATGTCAAGTATCAAGGGCAACAGAGCACAGACATCCAGACATAGAGGAAGGGCGTTGAATCACCATTATTCTCCACAATTATATACTACTAGGACATGAAATTAAAGTTAAAAAACTGACGAGTCGATCAAGGTAGCCATGTCTAAATTTCTAAATGATACTCATGTCCTTAATATATTATGGAGAGTGACACTGTATCCTAATACTTTTAGGCATTGACGAATAAGGAACTTGAACAAGTAGCAAAGTCGGACACATAGAATACAAGTCCACATAAAACACCAGTTTTGCATGTGATATTTTGAAAATTCTAAAAAGGACCATCTCCTGCAAAGGCCATTGTTTTTTTGTTGAACATATTACAATCTCCCTTAACTTTTCAGATCTAAAGGGACTGCTCTCTAGCCTAATACTTTCTAATATATGACACTACCAATTAGGTAAACACAGACTGCCTTCATTATCAACCTAAACCCAATAACAACTATAATAACATTCAAGAAAGTGTAATTCTTGCTATGAGCATATTTACATGCCACCAGTGAGCATATTTATAACTTAAGGAGCTTGAAAGACTTTGTCCATCACATACTCATCAATGTACAAAGCATATTTTCACAAACCTTATAGCTCCTTGGATACGAGGATTCCTCAGTATTCTCGGAAAAAGACTTGTAACTTCTTCAAGATACCCAGCTCCAAGTATAAATGCTTCAACATTCGATAAACATCTTGCAGACCTGCTGCTCCATAATTTCCGTCCAATAATCTTACCTTTCTTTCCATCTGTGAAAGATAATCAATTTAAAATTTAATTCACTTATCACTAATCATTCTTTAAGTCTTAAATAAAAAGACTCAGACAAGAGAGATAGGCTGTAAAAGCATGATAGCGGCCTTCCTCATAAAGCAAAATCTTCGCAAAAAAAAATAGTGAAGTCAATGAAAAAGTACAAGATTCACAAAGTGCATGACAAAGGCATGAACAAATTTCCATTAACCGAAATGATTCTTAGAAGTCACAGCCAGAAAAATTCATTAGATATATTTCCTGAATCAAGTAGTGCATAGCTGAATAAACAGACGGGATGAGGGCATTCAGCACTAATGTAGCAGTTTGCATTACTTTTAATATACAAACTTCAGAGGGGAAGGGTTAACTTGTTAATTGAAGCAGGTAATATAGATAAAAATAAAACAAGCACAGTGATCTAACTATGGAATCAAACAGCATACATTAACAATTGGCAACAAAAAAACTAAAAAAATGAGTAGTCATCTGACCTTTGTCTACTGTACAACGCTCAAAGAACCATGTAAGAAGTTCTTCACCGCACACATCTCCTTCGGACAAGGGAACTACTATACCATCCTCTCAAATGCTTACTATTTTTCCTCGTACAATAAAAACCATCTTATCTATCACACCACCATGATATAAAACTTCACTGTTTTTGATATATGATTTTTGTATAAGCCTATCATTAACAGCATCGATAATAGGCTCTTTCTCATTCACTAGATTGAAAATATGGACCTGAAGAGTAAGTACGGTATAGCATAAAAGATCTTGTAGAATCTGTCATTATAAAGGATTCAGCAAGCTCATGCATATTGATGTTAGATTATTCGGTATAATTATAAAAAAAAAAACAAAGAATGGACCACTAGCAGTCGCAGAATATTTTCAAAAAAAGCAACAAGCTGAATTGATAAGTAAAACCCAAAAGATCTTAGTTACTTGGAGACCCACTTCACAAATCCATCTATCCATTATTTATATAGATACAACACAATTAATAGACCCACTTATCATAACGACAAGAATCCAGAAATCCATTCAGAGTATCTGACATATAACCAAAGCCAAGCAGTATAAGACAATAATATAACAAAATGTACTCATCAAAAGGAAAAGGAAATAGAAGAGCTTTAATGATGATTCTGGAACGTAGCCCAATCACCAAGAAAATTATCTAAATGTAAATCCATCAACCAAATGAAAATTATGTACTATGACAAGGTTCAATCTTCACTACTTAGCAATGACCCCATTCTCAAATGTTTATTTCGAATTTCGATGATCAACTCACACATCTGAGATTTTTCTTCTCCTTAAATAATAAGATTATTCATTATATGGTGGCCGACTCTAATGATTAGTTGAGAGCACAGAATTGAATATTCTATTCCTCGATAACTTCAGACCTTGGATGCTTCAAAAGTGACTTTATAACTAAGCGTTGGGGGAATAGGGTTTTAGAAGAAAATTTGTAAAAGGCATACTCCATAGACCATACCGTATATCCTCAAAACATAAAATTAGACCCTTTAGTAGCTTGTACCTCTTAGGGAAGGGAATTTATTAAGACATAAGGGTTGTTATTTGCATTTTCCTCCAATAAACTTTCCAAGAACACTGACAGCTAAAATTCCAAGTTTTGTTCAGCCGATGTGTTGATACTTGATACATAATAATACATAATTCAGTCCAGGCATATAAAGTAATGATAAGGGATAAAGGATGTCGCATACTACTGACTCAGATTTTAGATATCAATAGACAAGTTGACCAAAGTTTGAAATCATTAGATTTATATTTTTGTTATGTAAAAGTTCTAAGTCCACTCCCCACAGGTCACTTCAGTTCAGCCTTTGAAAGTCTAAACTCTAACTACATGGCATTTATCAACATCCTCCAAAACCTAATTTACTTAGAACACAAAAACATCCCTAAAGATGATTGCTGGCATTCTCCATCAATTATGTCAAGTGATTGTTCCATTCCATTGTTACCTCATTTGTCAGCCCCCTCTGAAATTGTTAACCAAAAGAATTTCCTAAAGATGATTGTATGCTAAATTTCACTTTCGAGTTCCCCATCAATTATGATGGTCAGTAGTCCCATTCTAGTGTTACTATGCATACCCATGAAATTTTGAGCCGAAACATGCAAAAACATAACACACTAGCCCTAGTAGTAAAGTGCAAATTCATCCCACAAATTAGGTAGCGGACTATGTAACACTATTCCATTCCAATCGCAGTCCACAAAAATAGGATTATAGGAACCTTCAACTATTATTAAATCAAAGTACTACGTATGCCAACAACCATAATTAGTATCATTACTTATTCCAGCTTCAAAAGGATAAGCTGTACCTTACCTTTTCAACAAATTTAAAGAGATGACGTCTTATTCCTCTTTGAAGATCCTCTGGAAGATTTTCCATTATTATATCCTCATTCACGCCTTTCGTAGCAGCCCAGCTGTAACGTTCGGCTGCTATGACTTTCCTGCAGTGGAGAAATCATGTATATGTTTATATGAATACTACACACAATGAAAATAACAAATGGGAAATGAAGTTTAATTATCTTAAAGACAACATTAAATTAGTAGAAAACTGTATAGTTATTTTTAGAATGTCTGGTAGTTCCTTTTTACTTGTATCAGTCTTATTACCTTATTTAGCTTATATAACTTTGTATATATGGAACCTGTGTATCCATTTGAAATTTTAACACAAACAGTATTCGAAACCCCAAAACCTTAATCTCTACTATTTTTCCGCATTATCCTTTTATCATGGTATCAGAGCCGTAAGATTTAGATCTCAACCTTAACCACAACCATCGGGAAATTTTTCCCATTAAAAACAGTCTACCCATATTAAACTCAGTTTTCAAAACAAGAGAAGAAAAAAACAAAACTAAGAGGATAAAACCCAATTCTATCTCGAAAACAATCATATTACTTGAATTTTTTATTTCCTGGCAGCTTTTATTGCTTCCTTGGAGTGACTTTCTGGCAGATTGTTTGATACATGCCCTTTCTGAAGGATTAAGAGAAAATTGAGAGGAAGGAGAAATGAGATTTGAGATTTGAGATTTCTGAGTTCGGTAGATTAGAGATGAAGATTGATTTTTCATCACACAAAAAATCCGGCATTAAAACACAAACAATGCCGTTTGTGATAAATAACCACCGAACTGCCGCCAAGCAGTCGGTAATTCAGACCGGCGACCTGGCCCATGATGTTGGTGCTGTTGCTGGGCATACGCTGCTGTCACCATCAAAAACTCACAGTGGTAAAGAGGTATTGGTGCTCTTTGGCCATGAGAGAAACTCACAGCGGGTTCATGGTAGAGGGAAGCGCACAGGGAGAAGGGGTAAATGAGAGAAAATTACCAAACAAGTGGGCATATACTACCACAATAAGCAGAAACCTAAAAGACCCTTTTCAAACCCATCACTCACGGATAATTTGAAAAAAATGACATTATTTAACAACTTAATTCCAAAAATAAGCTTTGTGAAAATTTATTTCTCAAAATAAGTTTTGTGAAAACTTATTTCTCAAAATAAGCTTCCGTACATCTAAACCTAGCCTCGGGTAAAATCGTTGTTACTAACAGCGAAAGAGGAAAAAAAAAATTAAAAACCCATAAGTCGCTGTTACTAACAGCGACTTATGGGTTTTATATTTTTCCAGTTTCCTTTCCTCATTTCAGTTCATGCATGGTTTTGCTAGCCTTACGAGTTCTTCTTCTTCATTCCACCATTAAAATCAACTTCAATTCTTCAACTAAACTCATCAAATTCCAAGTTTGTACCACTAATTAGTTCTGTCATCTTCCTATATTGCCCTAAGGTACGTTTTTTTTTTCCATTTTCGAAAAATTAGGGTTTACAAACTTTTAATCAACTTTCACATAAATGTAGGTTCATAAACTTTCAATTTACTACTTCTTGTTGATCTACAGCTTATTGAGGTACATTTTTATTATTAATTTTTTTATTCGTTGTTGATTTGAAAATGTATGTCATGTATAGTGATCTTCATAATGAGGTTCTTTATTCATGAATTTGTTGTTAATTTTAAAATGTATGTCATGTATAGTGGTAATATATTTATGAACGTGATGGTGATGTTGATTTTGTATAAATTGTTTTAGTAATGGATTCATTTCGTGTGACTGTTGTATGCTTTTGGAATGGTCCCGTTAATTACAAACTCATACATGGATTTGAATGAATTTAAACATTTTATATGCTCTAAGATTGGCATTGACACTACAAGAAGTACTGTTAATTTAAGTTTTAATACAATCTTAGTGGAGATTTGTTAGCTTTTCTGGTTGAGGATGAGGAGGCTATAGATGCAATGTGGGAGTATTCAAGGTTTACCCATAGTTATTGTTGAATTACAGCAGAGATGGATCCAGCAACTCCAAGCCCTCTCGACCCTAGTGTCCTTACGTTGCAGGCAAATCATAGGAGCAGTGTGCTATAGGATGTACAGGTTATTGAACTTACTCCTTTTGAATATATTACTTCATAATACTTTAACTTGAAGCTAACATAATATCATGGCGACAGCCCAGTACGCTCCCGCAGCACCGACAATGACGCACTTTGTAAGTATTCTTCAACATTGATTATTATCCATACAACTTACACGTTATACATTTCATTAATACTGAAGTCTTACTGCTGGCACAAGGCATTGCATCAGTCATCAGCTCCTCCCAAGAGGAGCCCGTACGGGAAATTGCCCAAGGCATACTCCTAGGCACGCAGTTTCAACACTTCATTCCGGAAGTGACTGCGCCCCACACCACTACGTACGAGTACGAGTCATCTCCTCATCACCCCGATGTTCATCTTGAGGAGGTTGACTTAACGTGCCCGGACTACGGTGTCGGGTCCTCACAGGGTGCCACATCATCACATTATCAATCACCTCCACAACCCGAGCGTCATGCGACGGCCTCTTACTATCGTAGGAGGCATCGTAAACCGTCACAGTTAGACAGGATACAGGAGGAGGATTAGCATTAGAATACTGTTTGTATATACTGAACATTTGTGTATAAATTGTAATATATATGTAGATTTATATATTTTTATCGTATATATTTCATTCATGTTCAACGAATACATATCAAATTACATAGTTCATTCGTTAACTTAAACCACCGATGCTAACTAAGATTGCTTCTTAAACTTTCTCATTATCCTTTCAGTCTCTTCTTTCCTATGTGCCATATCATCTATTTGTCTCTTGAGATTACAATCCTCATCTTTAAGCTCTTGTTTTTCTTTTTCAAGCCATATTATTAGGTGTCTCTGCCATTTGGTACCCTCCGGATCAATCCATCTAAAGTATGTGCATCCTAATCCTTCAACCAAGTAGAAAGGACAAGCAACAAAATCACGCTCAGGATCGAAGTCGCTCCAATCTGTATTAATGTCAACTTCATAACCACAATCACAAAGCTCTTCAATATAATGGTCTTTTGACATCTACATAATACATATAATATAGTAACGTAAGTGAACTTTCAAAAAAAGTATTAACATTTATAAATTGAGAGTAAAACTAACATAATACCTTATGTTACCTTTAAAATTTGATTGAAAAGAAGAAAAATGATGTAGAATGGATATAATGAAGTATGGGAAATGATGGAGCTATTTATAGAGCATCATTACAACGGCTATTTTCAAATTTCTAACGGCTATTTTTCTAATTAACAACGGCTACTTTAGTTTATAAATAAAAAAAAATTTAGGGGAAAGTCGCTGTTACTAACAGCGACTTATGGGTTTTTAATTTTTTTTTTCCCTCTTTCGCTGTTAGTAACAGCGATTTTGCCTGAGGCTAGGCTTGAATGTACGGAAGCTTATTTTGGGAAATAAGTTTTCACGAAGCTTATTTTTGAAATTAAGTTGTTAAATAATGTCATTTTTTCAAATTTTCTCACTCACGCTCCACTAACCCACGTGGAGCTACCCACCCGCGTACGCCCCAAGTCAAGAAAATTTGAAATCTACAAGTGGAAAAATCAAAAAAATGAATCAAATGATTCAAGTTTTAAAAATATTTCAAAAGTAAGCGTGAAAATTTCAAATCTGAAGTTTGGAACTGTTCGCAGTTATTAACTGCGAACAGTCAAATAGGACGAAATAATTATTCGCAGTTACAACTGCGAACAACTATTTTGTCCTATTTGGTGGTTTGCAGTTAGTAACTGCGAACAATTATGTTGCACAAATACGCAGATCAACTTCCTATTTTTCCATTTTTCCCCATTTCTCAAAACCCTACCTTCACACTCGACATTCTCCATCTAAAAGCATAGATGCATTCCTCTTTCAATTTGGCACTTCAAAGTTAGTCTAGGATACTCTACCTTGCTCAAAGGTAAACTTGTTTGTGTTTTTTTAGTGTATATGTAGTTTTTCAGGGTTATAAACGCAAGAGATAGTGTGATGATTGATCCCGATAATCCGCTGAATTGGAAAGAATTCAAGACGAGGCCTTATATGGCCGTAGATGTCATAGTCCATTATGTTGGGACGATGCAACTAAGGCTATAGTATTAGGATCACCATTAATTCAGGAGATGATCGAACAGGTGCATATTATAAGCTAGAGGATGAAAGTTGCACAAGACCGTCAAAAGAGTTATGCTAATCAATGTCGTCGACCGCTTGAGTTCCAAGATGGAGACAAAGTATTCCTTAGGGTATCGCCGACACGTGGTGTTATGAGATTCGGAAAGAAAGGCAAACTTAGCCCAAGATTTATTGGGCCATACGAGATTTTAGAGCGTATTGGTGAGGTTGCGTGCTTATCGACTTGCTTTACCACCTTTGATTGACCGTGTTCATGATGTGCGCCATGTGTCTCAATTGAGACAATATTTGAGGGACGATTTGCATGTTTAGCAACCGGAACAGCTTAATGATACTCTACAGTTGAGGAGACCCCTGTTCGGATACAAGATAGAAAGACTCGTGACATCCGTCAAGGTAGCGTTGCGCTTGTCAAAGTGTTGTAGTCAAATCACATTGTTGAAGAGGGGTACCATGTTATCCGTATATATAGTTAGTGTTGCATCTCCCAAATTCTTAGAAGTGTCAAGTGTGTTTAGTATTGTCCACTTAAGTGAGTTTGAGGACGAACTTTATTTCAAATTGGGTAGATTCGTATGATTTCGAGAGAGAAATTAGTAAATTTCATTAATAGTAGGTTATATATATTTATGGTAGTATTGTGCGAATGGTCACTATAATGTACCCTTGGAAATGTACTTAATTAAAAACACTTGTAGTTTGAGGGCAAACTCGTTTTGAGATGAATATAATGTAATATTTGGGTATTTTATCTTGGATTTAACTTTGAGGACGAAGGATATTTTAAATTGGGTAGAATGTAACATTTTGAAATTTTGGGAAGAAATTATTTCATGTTAAAAAAAAATTACTATTATTATTTATTGGAGTTAAAGAGAATTTAATAATTATAACTTATGAGAAATCAGAATGGGATCCTAATTTAATATATAAGTAGAGGTAGTATTATAACTTGAAAAAAATAATAATTATAAACTGGTAATTTTCAATCCGTCAATTTGTTCCCTGTCAATGGTTAGACGTTGAATAGAATGCCAATCATTTTCTATGTATATTAATTCAAAGGAGATACAAGAACCCTATTTATTTTCTCAATTATTATCTAAAGTATTTTATTTTTTTTAATTTTCACAAATATTTTTTGGGAGAATTTCATCATGAAACGGAAGGAATAATAATTACAAAATACCGATGAAATATTACAATATAGGTTTCATATCTTCACGTGGGTCAAGAAGAAAAAACACCATGAAAATCACTTTATGTTTCTCACCAAAAAATCATGTTATTTTTTTCAAAAAAATCATCTCATTGGTGTAACGCGACGGCGACATATTGCGACAGGAAAATCTTTATACAAACTTGAAACAAATACTTTATGGCCTGCAATGAAGCAAGACGTAGTTGATTATAGTCATGTACTAGGCATGTTATAAAGGTTCAAGATGAACTTATTGGAGGAAGGAAATGAGAGTCATTCCAAATTATTAATGTACGAGATCATGCAAGTCTAGGGGTGCACATGGTAGTTGGACAGTTGGTCTGGTCCGGTTAATAGCTTTTGCTTTGTAAATCTTTTTTTTCTGAGATAAGGTATTTGTTTATGCAAATATTTCGCACCTTCAATTGAATCTACGTAAATCATGATTACCATTTAAAATAAGGAAATTTCACATGGTAACCCTAAGGTATTGGGTTTTTCACGTGGTAATCAAAACTTTTAAAAAATTCACGCGGTAACCCTGACGTTAATTCTGAAGTTTTAAAGACCATTGTAAACCTTTTCCCCCAAATCCAAAGATGGTAGAGTTAGAGTTTATATATTGGGGGAAAAGGTTGGATTACTGCGTGAATTTTGTAAAAATTTCGATGACCACATGAAAAACCCAAAACCTCACCATATCATTCTCTTAAAAATTTCACCATATCTCAATATTTAATAAGTTTAAATTTCACTCAACATTAAAATGTATCTTACCCAATATAATAATTCTAACTTAAATTATTGGTTCTCATTTAGGGAATCTAAGATTAAAATTCTATCAAAGTTCGCATGCAATATTAAGATCGAAAATTTCATTCCATTCCATATTATACTAATATAGTTAGAGGTGAAAGTTTGGACTATGATTTGGACTTTTTATTAAACCATATCGAAAACATATATAATTCGGTTTTCATTTTTTCAGTCCAAAACTAAACCTTATTAATTATTACACCGAACCGTTTTCTTAAGCATTAAACCGAATCAAACCGCTTACGCCGAAATTCATTAAACCAAATTAAATGCCTTTGAACCAAATAATTTTTATTTTACATATTTAGGCTCAAACATTACTTAATAAAACTAATGATTTTTACAAATATGTAAATATATTCTTACAGAACATTAAAATTAGTAGCAGCTTAGCACATTTAGGCTTTAAAAATACGGAAAAAAGGGTTAAGGGAAAAGAATCTGATGAGTAATGGGAGGTGGGAGGTGGGAGGTGAGAGGTGGAATGGAAGATAGGAAATGAAAAGTAAATGAGAGACAGGATTAGGGTTAGGGGAGAGAAATGAAATGAATTAGAAATTGAATCGAAAACAGGCAACGGCTAGAGTTTAGGCGTGTAATTTTGACTTTTGGGCCAAAATTATGAACTAAATGAGTAAATGGGATTGTCCTATCTCTAATTCTCTACAATATTAATAATTTCGGTTATATTATTTAATTTTCGATTATTTGAATTTAAAAACCTAATCCAAAAAAAAAATATTTCTATTTTGGAATTTCCAAACCAAATTTCAAAAATCACAAAATCATATTTGTTATTCGGTTTGGTTTGGTTTGATTTGTGGTTTTAAATCCGAATAAGTTTTACCCCTAAATACAATTCTCAGTCTGTCTAGTCTAAAAAAAAAAAACAAAACCAGACAAAAAATCATAATTTTCAAGAAAATAAACCAAACCGGACTATTACGACAGTAGACCATACCAAATACTCAAAACTACAATTAGGTCCAATTTGATTTGCGGTTAAACCAAACTTTATTCAGCCCTACGCTATGCAAGGATGCAATGCGGATCATCACCAAAGAAACAACCGTCACAACTCACAACCATCTCCCGATTTTCCCAAAGTTGGTTTCTAACAGCCAAACTGAAACCAACAACCATTACAGAACAATGAACGATATTGGGGTTAAAGCAAAAGAAACCATGGAAAGAAGTACGGAGAAATGGGAGCCAATAACACCTACCCTTATATATATATATATATATATATAGAACTTGTGGCTTCCGAGGGTCAAGCCCGAATATGAAAACTCAATCTAGTGTTTTCTATGGTTTAATTTGATCACTTTAACATTTGCCACTGTTGTAAAATAGAAAAATTATCAGTCTGGTGCAGCCAGCTTCCAGGACTGTACTTGTAAAAGGTTGGTATCAAAAAGGACAGGAACGAAACAAAAACTTATTGATTTTTCGCAACAGGCCATGATACTCTGGGAGCAATGTCACGATATGAAACGGGTGAATAACACAGAACATAGAATGTGCATCATTTACAATTATGTACAGATTCATTTGAAAGAAAGAGGTTATGATAAAGGTTGTGGTGCATGCAAATGTACAAAATGAGGTAGTACCAATAAAAACCACCATCGAAATTTCAAAATGCCACCAAACCAAGCTCCCAAAAACTTGGCAGCATCACCTCCTCGCTGGAAGCTCAAATTGCAGACATGTTAAATTTTATACTTGAAACCCTTGTCCAAAATTAGCGCTCTAGTCTATAAATCAATCTGTAGTTCAACTGCATGAGAAGTTAAGTTAACGTAAGACTTCTCTATTCAGATTCAAATGACGAAATATATAAACAATTCGCACAGAAGGAATTAAAACAAATTACAACCCCCCCAACCACAAATTCTCTCTTCATAACCATTAAACTAAAAACCAAAAAAGAAACAAATGAAGAGAGATTACCACATGATTAGCAGTTACAAGTAATTGACATGTTAATGGACGTCAAGATTAGTCAAAAGACAGTTGATCTCTACACAAACCATCAAGCTAGGGAAACTAGATCATTTAGACTTCAGGCTAGCCTTCAATCTTTTCGTCTCTTCTGCTTGTTTCTGAAGCAAAGTTAAGCAAATGCATTAATAAAATAATAATATGAGCTGAGGTAAGAAACTTAGACATCGGCATTAGAAATTCTGAAAACCTTGTACAGCATCTTCCAGCACAGCTCTGATTTAGCTTGTAGCAAGCGCCACTCAATTGCCATCTCGTATTCAAGAGTGTTCGGCTGAGCAGAATGTGAAGTAGACACTGCTTCTCTCTAACAGAAAAATCCAAAATTACTTGTTAAAAGAGTGGAGTATGAGTTAGGACAAAAGGCAACTGAAGTTCTAAATCAAGCAAAAATGGAGCTAGGAAAAGTGAAGCAGAAAATGATTTATTAGCAAAACTATCAATACCGATTCTCGCTGTTGTTGATGTCTGACTTTATCTAGTACCAAATGACCAGGGAATGAACCAGGCTTTCCAGGAAAACATATATCTCTGCTCGCTATAAGAGGCCTGAAAGTAAGTAACAAGTCATGATCTGGCTTTAAAGGATTTCACACCAAAACAGAAAATGCTGCAGACCCATACCCATGAAAGAGGGAATACAAATTGTAAGCACATTTCAGATCACTTAGCTAAGCATTGTTAGACAAATAAAGGATAAGTATTTCTCAGCAACTTTTAAAAGCCCAGATCTTTGCTCTTCAGCTATTCAACACAGATAATGAGTTTCGACTTTAGAGCAACGGTACATTTACATGTAACTCTGTCCACACTAACATCCAGAAATAAACCAATAAATGAGCAAAATTACATGCCCAATGTCACCTTGAGCTTAACAAGTATCACCCTTTTGCTCTCTTCTTACTGAAACAATACTTCCTTCCCCCTTGTTTTGAAATTGTAGGCCCAGTCTGAACAAAAGGTATAACCCAGCAGACTAAATTGAAGATAATCACCGGCTAACTTAGACTGACCAATCTAGGAGGATGATAGACATTTCTTAGTCGCCAACAGAGTAATGTAATATGCTGCAGGAACACCTTATATGGAATTTTCAAATAGAACAATAATTATAAATAAATAAATATATAAACAATACCCAAAAATTCAGATTCTCACTAAGCCATGTCCAGACAAATAGTTTTTCACAAAATTGGAGAAGTAGAATAACAATATCAAATCCAGAATTTGAAACGGAAACTCTCCGGTTCTGCCAAATGAAAGACCAATCTACCATTTCAAAAACCAATACACAGGAGAAGCCTCAGCTATGTTGTAAGCTAGAAAGGTGCTCGGTTTATCATCAGCAAAGACAGCATCAGCTGAAATTCTTTACTGAATCTCTTCCTTTTTCATTGCCAGGGACCGAGGTAAAATTTAACGGCCAGGGTGGAGCCTCTAGTAAAAAAAAAAAGCGAGGAAGATTTAGTTGACTAAGAGAGGCTAGGCATGTACTTTGCTCAAAAGTGGATCCACCATATCTGACTATTGAGGGGACAAAATGATTCATAAACTATGCAGCATTCATGAGGTATTAACCTGTTCAGCTTCTGCCATAACTCACATGAGTTAATTGCTTCTTCACCAGCCCATTTAGACACATCGCAGATTACGCAATCACAGGCCATGACTAATTCTGGTGACATTTCACATCCATTCAGAAGTAATAAGATGTGTTACCTGAACATAGGTATAGATTACGGATATGGATGCAGAATTCGAGTATATGGAATTTTAAAAAGTTTGGATATGGGGACATCATCCTGAATATGGACACAGGCACAGGATACGGATTTTTCTGAAAAACCAGAATAATATTTTTTTTTTTGGCACCATAGAAGGAAAAAGAAAGTGAAATAATTCTATACTACAGTTTAATTTCCTAGGTCCAGTAGTAGCATGCCGACCTCAAGACCAATCATTAACTCTAGCAACATAGAAGTAAATTGTTATGCATGGCACATGACCTCCCATACCACAAACTTACAATAGACATTTCAAGAGGGAAATTAACTAATTCTAGCAAAAAAAAGGCATGGAAGAAAATATCACAGAATATTTTTGTTAGAGTTTGTTATGCAAGAAACTCACTTAGCAAAGCAATAAGATTTTAGTAGTATATAAGCGGAAGGGGAGGGGAAATTTATTCAAATTGCGTTCTACACATCGGGAGCTTGGAGTATGCTCGAAATACTCTAACAATTGTAGCAATTGCGATATACATGAATACTTAAATTTCATAAACATTCTGTTTTACACAAGTGTTTTGCTCAATTTCCTAATTCTACTAATCTGTCCAGATTTAAAATTTTGGCTAATTCAGTTCATAACAACTAGTATTAGAGTCATTCTTTCCAACAACCTCATGGATACTCAAGAATGGATTCGTTTGATGATTTTCTTGAAAAAATTGGCAGCAATATTCCTCCATCGAAGAAACTCCAAGGAATTGTAAAAAACAAGATCATTCCCTCATTCAAGTCCCAATACACTCAGATATGTATGGGAAATGGAGAAAAGATTTATGTGAATGACATGAGGAAGATTTTGGCAAAAATGAGTATTCTAGGCATGAATGCAAGGAAATCGGGCATGAAGATTTTCTTCTCATCTTTAATGAGAAAGAGAAGACGAGCTATTGGCCATGGTAAAGCTCATATCCTCCCACCTCAACAACCCATCATTATCCCCAACTAGAACCAAAACCATCCATGAACCCATTCACTCAAGTACTCAACACCCACACAAGTTCATTCAACAAGAAACCCAAACCACTAAAACCTAACAAACCAAGACCAGACTACATACCCTAACAACCAACCCTAATCTAAAATCTATCCTCACCAACAAGTCCACCCTCATACCCACCGTCCTATGACCCACAATCAACTCTCTAAGGCCAAAATACCAACCCAACAAGAAATTTCAACCTAAATGCACCCTCTTACATGTACGAACACATCCCAGAAATAGAGAGAAGAAGAAAACACATGCACAGTTTCTTTGAGAAAAGATGGAGACGAGGAAGATAGAAAAAAAAAATAAAGAAAAAAATAAAAATAAAATAAAAAATCTGAAGCGAGGAAACCTTAATTGTAAGGAAGGGGAGAGAAAAACAATTCACTAAGTCTAGTTATCAAATCACCAATTCTTTTGAGTAAGATTCGCTTGGTTATTGAAATTGTCACTAATAAAAATGATGATGATAAGTTCTTCTTTTTTCCCTACCCATCCATCAATTCAAAACACGATAGCAAACAAGTACCATTAAAACTTTTCATGTTCAAGTAAATCACCAACACATCCTTAAGTCTAGCTCTCACATCAAGTGACTTGGTTCCAACTTCCATTTCCTTCCTCTCCCTCGAGTCCTACACTTAAAATTAATGTACAAGCAAAGTGCATTATTTTTAACAAATCTATACACACCTTTTGTTCGGGAGCATTAAGCATCCAATGTCTAACTTACTAATAATCCTCTCTGCTACATCCCTCGTCTTGAAGATAACCAATGCTTTTCCTGCAACATAAGCAATTGAAAGGATAACTTTAAGATGGGTTGAAAACTAGTTTACTGCAAGGTAGACTTGATCTTCACATTCGTAAGATTTTTAACAATGGCAATAGTGACACACCCGAATAACGATTAGAAGTTGCAGTACGCTGAACCACTTGTGCAGTGCAACTTTCTCCAAAACCATGCCAAACTATATCCTATATGTGACACAAAGACAAGTTCAGATTAGACAGTATGCTGCAGATATAAATAAATAATAAAGACCAGTTACATCCTGCAACAAATTCTCCTTTAGCGTGTTTACCAAAAGGCTTGTTTCCAGTTGATCAAACAAAAGTTATGTTTATATAGATGTGCTATCATCTCACTGAAACAAGCATAACCTAAACAAAGAAGAAGCTTGAGAACCAAGTACTAATAGCAACTAAAAATCAATTTTGGCATTCCCTCCAAAAATATGGTCAATAACCAGGTAGTTTTACCAAGTATTTTAATCAACACGAACTCCAGAGAAAGATTGAATCCATCCTTTATCACCTTCTCCCTCCTACTCAATATAAAAAAGACCAATATTGGTAGCTGGTCAAACGAGGCCTTTCTTTGTTAAGAAAAGATGTGAAAGCAAGCTAGCATGAAACAAAACAACATAGATAATGCACCCTAAATATGCCAAGTGAAAACTCAACATGATTTAGTAGACAAGACTGCAAAGACGGACTACCAAAATATCCTAGTCTTTGACAACAAAATTACATTAACGTCGTGGTTCACGGCTCGCGTCTAATGTAGGTGAGGATGATTTAGATGTGTGAAGCCTTACAAAACTCATTTACAAAACTCATTTACAAGTGAACAAAAAATCAAATAAAATTTACTTCACTGTCATGACTGAAACTTTGACAGCTAAGTGAAAATCAAAATACTAAAACACACTCCCTACCTCAACTTCAGATGAGGTGTATGTTGCATCCAAGTTCTGAAGTAGAACAAGTCTGTGCTGATCATGGGCCTCCTTCATTCTATCTTCCCAAGGCTGAAAAACAGACAATTTGCAAATTGATTAAAGCTCATTTTGACACGATAGCACATGGAAAAAGGTGATTCTATTCAACGTCATTAAAAAAAGGAAAACAACAAAGAAGAGAATAATCATGATTGTAAAGGAGCAGGAAGCACTGAGCTAGAACAACTCAGACATAGGTTGACAAACTTGCAAGTAAATTCTGGCTTTAAAGAAGTTAGGTTTCTAAAGGGCCATTTTATTTTAAGAGATCTTCTGAGTTCACACTTTTTCTTTGTAAGGATTTGCATTAGAATGGGGGCAGCATTAAATTCAAGTAAAATAACGACTGCAAAGCAGATAATGCATGCTGAGGAGACAAATTGGAGTAAGAGTCCACATTGTTATCAAGGAACTAGCGGTATTAGACACTGCAATAATGATAATTTGGGTCCTATGTTTGAGTCTAAAAGATTCTTTTTTTCCACGGTTCTCGTCACACTACTTTCTTTCGGCTGAGAGGGTTCCTCTCAATGGCAATTAGCTGTCTACTCTTATACAACCAAATCACAAAACACACAAAGATATAGGTTTTCCTCCTGCCATTCTTCAACCAACATGATTAAATGAACTATTAGGGTGGGAAGGCAAATGGCATAGAGGAACTCAACTTTTAACATTTCATCTGCCTCTAAAATTTTGAAAATTTTAAAATCAGAATGAGAATCAAAGGTACATAGCAGATTTACATGATAAAATGTCTAGTACACAGAAAAGAAGACAACAAAATATTTTCTCAAATCACGCAGAAACGTGTAAGAGGTTACCAATAAACAACACATGCACATATATTTCTTTTAAGGAATTAAACCAAAAAGAAAGGCATAAATGAGAGTAAAAGTTACAACTACGGCAGATCTTGCAATAAAGATCACAATTATACAATATCCAAAATAAATGATAAGTGTTACCTATGCAATATGATCAGAAGGAAAATTTACTGTTACATTATTTTGTTGCATTTCAATATTTTTTTTAACATTATTTCTGAATCATCAGCCTCCCACCATTTCCCAATCTATTCCACTCGCTGACCCCTTTATTGACTTGCAACTCCTCAGGTACAACCTCGGTAGTGTTTCAGCCATCCCACCCTTTAAGGGTGACGTTGCAAAACAATACCAACAGGTAGCAGCCAGGCTTCGGATATATGTGCAAAGAGGAAACTTCACTACCACTTACTTACACAACTAGAAGAGTTTCACCATAGGCTAATACTATCATTTTTGTCAAAATAGTATTTGCATATCCTCCATCATTGGCCGCAGCAACTTTACAATAATCTAATCCCTTCGTCCCTTTGATTTGCTACAATAGGATGTTGTTACTTTTTTAGGAATAGAGTAGTGAAAGAATAAAACAAAAACAAGTGGATAGAAGAAAATGTGGATGAGATGGGAACAGAGGATAAGTTTATGAATCAGATTAGGAGATATGATGTTGGATCAACAGAAATATAGCAATATAAAATGACAACCCAAAATGAAAAGTATAACAAAATCAAAAGAATAGAGGGAGCATTAGTGTGCCCACATGAACCACCATGGACACTCGCAATTTGTCTCATGTGCTAGACAGTTGAGTTGGGTTCAAAATACTAGAATTGTTGGTATCTTAACTTCATAGCACGTTTTCAAAGTTAAAAGAGGAGTTACTTTGTTCATTGAGAAACTCTTTGAGCCAATCTATGTAAATTTATGAGATTACATATGCTACGTGGATAAAAAGGTTGTAAATCCGATTTGGTTGAAATTCAGGTAAAATGTAGATTTGATCTTATTTCAAATGCAAACCATTGGATATGAAAAAACAAAATGTCAAAAATCTATAATCCAAAATTAAACCATCATACCCTTCATTCTACTTCAGAAAATATTTGCTATTTCACAAGAAAAAATTTCATAAAATTAAAATTATCAAGGTTCTCCATCCCAAATAAAACCCACCAAATTTTCCCTCCAAAATTAACTTTTTTTTATATATTTTGTTCTTATATCAAAATAAAAGTGTTTGATATACAAAATTAAATCCTCCCAAAATTTTCCACCAAAAATAAATTTCTCAATTCCTCCAAAAATCAAATTTCAATAATAGGCTTTTATTTCAAAATTCAAATGCAAAATATTTAATATGCAAATTAAATCCTCCATTCAAAATACAAATTTAAAACATTCCCTCCAAAATTTAATTTTAATTTTTTCCTATAATAGAAAAACCCAATCCTCAAACCAAAATAAACTCTATGAAATACTCCCTTCAAAATTGAAATTAAAAATTTTTTTTTCTCCTACTAAGTAAAACCTTTAAAATACATACTATAATATAATTTGCCTTTAATATTTCCCTACTAAAATTATAATTAGAGGTACCTGTATATCACAAAAATAGTACTATAAGTTGCCAAGTTGTTATTGTAACTCATTTGGATATCATATCAGGTCACTTAAGCTTTATGTTGATGTTAGATTAGATGAGGTCAAGTATGGGTGCGAATGATAAAGGACAGTGTCAATGGATCACTTTGACTCGAATTATGTCAAATGTTGACCAATTAAAGTCTGGTCGAATTCGATCAACCACATTTTCGGAAATACCGATTACGAGTCATTCTTGGGGTTGGCCGCAAGCTGGTGTACAATGCAATCGGTTATACCAACTCAAGTTTGGGTTCAGATTGATTACGGCTCACCACAACTCAAGTAACCTACAAGTCAGATGATGGTCGGTATTGATCAATTTTGCATGTTGGATTATCAATCATAGTTTCTGGGCTTGGTGAGTTTCTATGATAGACATAGAAGGGAAAATGCATGTCCTTCTTTTTCTAATTTTTCGGAACTACAACTAGTGAACTAACATGTATTAATAGTTGGTTGCCAAATATTGTAAACATAAAAATTTGGGTATTTTGTTTGCAATCCCTTTCTCTGCTCCATTTTTGTTTTGTTTACAAGGATAGCATCTTTTAAAAATGCAAGAGGATCAGTGGGGGGATGGGCATTATTGCCTTATTGGTTATATAGATAGGAAGAGATGGTGAAAATCGATGATGATGTTGTAATGGTTGAACTAGTGGTCAGAGAAAATGTTAAGAGTTCTGAGAGGTAATGATGTTATTGAATAAAAATGAGGTTATTTCATTATTTATACACGCTTTATAATGGATTTTAAGCAACGCAACCTAAAATTTAAAACCATGGAGTAACAACTTATCATAACATATTAGCCAATATAATCTACTTTTGAAAAAAATTGTGATTGATCTTTTTTTAATATGTATTAGGTTCTAGAAAACTTGAAAAACTATGATAAGATGGACATTTTTCAAGTTAACAATTCATGCTGCAATTTGCATGAAACGAGTTGTAGAACCGCAACGTGCTGCGTCTGCAAAATCACATCTATTACTGCGATCACGACAACATCCTTATTTTATGGGTAGGGTACACAATTAACAAAGAGCCAATTTAGCTAATTATAATCACGGCCGAAAAGTAAGATATAAATGGGATTATTAAAATTTCTTATCACAGATAAACATAAATGTGTATATATGTATAGGATTTGATAAGACGCTATGGCGTATAAAAAGGATGCGGACACACTTTTCAGATCACTATTAATAAAAAAGAGTCACAATCTCAAAAAAGAGTAAATTCCACAAAAGCACCATTTTTTTAAAACATAGTAACCCTAAAAATTTTAATTTTTCTTAGCAAGTCATATGTGTTGATAGTTGGAACTTAATTGAAATGAAAGGTGGAGAATGCTTCTCATGTTTGTTGTATATTTTTGTTGTAAAAAGCCATATTCTCATTGAATCCCGTCCGTATACTTCCCTCGCTCTTTTTGACTCGCAACAGTCAGCGTTTTCACACAGCTGAAAACACATCTTTAAACTATATCTTAAATTTATGCCCAATAAAAAATATGAACACTTGATATTTAGAAAACAGACATCAAAACGAAACAAACAAAATCCTAATCGACTATATTTTTTTCTTATATATAAAGAACAATATGTAAAATGAGATTACCAAAAGAATAGTGATTATGATAGCGATGTTGCACGTCAAGAAAAAAAAAAAAGAAAAAAAAAAAGAGAAAGTATATGTATAAGCTTAGAACTAATTTAAAGAAAGAAAATAAAAGAACCATGCTCACAATGCAACAAACAAAAAAGGTAAAAGAAACAAAAAATAACAAAAGGGAAAGCATGAAAGTATACTCACACTAGCTGTAAACCACTTGCTTCGATCCTGCATACATAAAAAAAATGCACAAGAAAATATTAGCACAATTAACCAAAACACTAGGAACTAGACATAAAAATATAAAAAAATATATAGCAAAATCAAAAATTGTCAAGATCAATTAAGTTTTCAATTAATGATCCAAGTAGCAACAACAGTAATGCCAGATCCTCAATCCCAAAAGATTGGTGTAGGTTACATGAACCAATATATCAATGGTAGTCCACATGGATTCTTCTTCTCCATTCATTTCGATTTTTAACAATTTCAATTTCTAAGTCTAAATCCTTCATATCCCAAAATACTTTAAAAAGAACTAAACTTGTTTTGAATATAATTTTTGATGTTATATATAATTCATATTGTGTGATTAAGAATCCTAGAAGCGAAACTAAAATGCAAACCTAAAAAATGATAAAATATAAGACAACAATAGGTATTTTACACATTCATTAATATTCATACATTAGTACTTATGTTATATTATTCTTCAAAACTATTAATGAATAATAAAATTATAAAATGTGATAAGTAACATATAATACCTATGCATGTTTTTGAAGAAAAAATATTGTCATTATATTTTGCTTACATAATATACATGCAAAAGAAAAGAAAAATAAAAAGAGAAAAAAAAAACAATTTATTAGTCGAATCGCTCGAGTATATGATTGATCCTATGTAAAAAGTAATTTGTATCTTCAAAGGCATCAAAGGAGGTGCACTTGATGTGTATCATCCTCAAGTAAACAGACTTAAATACTCTTAAGTCTCCAATTACATACAATACATCTAATTAAGGCCCTAGTAGTGTACATAAAAAGCTCCATCAACTCTAAGATTTCCAATAAGTGTGCCCTAGACCCTAAGGAGACAACAAATGTTAAGAGATTATGCATTTCAGCTATGCAAAAGAAGAAACCATGACCATGTTAAAAGGTTAAGCCTAGACGAATCCAACAAGAAGATCCCAAAATATACCAGGGCCACCTTATACACTTATCATACCACCCAATCTTACCAAAATCGCTAAATTCTCTTTTATGTTTTCTTACTTTCCCATCTTATGTTGTTTCATGTTTACATCTTCCATGACTCAATTTTTAAAAATTTATTACAATAATTCAAAAAATAGAAAACTACATTTAAACTACCTAAGTAAATTGATAAAACACTACTTATAAAGCTAAATTAAATGAATATAATAATATCCAACATTAAAGGGTGTAAAATTTGAAATATATATTGTGAAACATTACATGTATTGTTTAAAAGCTAGGTTTTATTAGCTAGTCAAAACACATTGCTGCTCGTATTCGTAAATCCCAACCAAAAGTAATACTCCAAAAGCTTAAGCCATACATGCATCCCATCTTCGTTATCGGAACTTCAAAGACTTATGTCATGGATATAGTCCTTATAATATGCTTTTAATGATTTGTGTTGCCTAAAGTGTCCAATATGTCAATTACAATGTATGATTTTTGACACAAAATACCATCCTAATGGCTAGTTCCTAACCTCCATTTAGTAAAGAAATACAACAATGTCAAAACTCATTTAAAATATTTTATAAGCATGGGAAGTTTTAGGCACATTCAGGGTGCCCGACCGCATAGGACCCCCAAAACTTAGGAGCCCTAAATATTGAATTAAGCTTTCAATATAAGAAAGCTCAACGGGTTAACACATTTCCTTTAAAACGCGAGACCCACCTTCCAGACTTACTAGACGCATTTTGGAAAAATTAAATGGCTAACGCGTTCAGCAACAGCTTTGACAATGTCTTCTACTTTTGATTCTCGTTGCGCTCAAAGGCCTCACATCTCATTGTGATTGTCTAATTTACTTTCACTCTTTAAATTTTCTAATTTAGTTCAAATAGGAGTAATAAATTTGAAGATGTCTTGTGCCCTTACGTTTCATCAATTTGCACTTTCCTTTTTGAAGGATCAAAATCTTATCATTTTTGATTTATTTTGTTGTTTCGTTAATGGAGTACCACAAGATCAAAATCAGGTATATTAATGCCATCTATGCAATCTAAAATTAGTTTTTAGATACATTTTCTTGTATAATCAAGTTGTGCAGTTCAAACATAATTTTGCTTTTAATAGATTCGTTTGATTATGAGATAAATTTTTGTTGTTATTGTTGTTTATTTAAGCATAAACAATTTCATTTTGGAATATAATTATACATTTTGGTTTAAGTATTTATATAGTTGATGCAATTTTCTTTAATCATTCATAAAGGGTGTAAGGGACCCATTTCAAAAGAAATTGCAAAAACATCAAAGTCCCACAATCTTTGTTCCGCCCCTGTTTATAAACTTTTTCCAAGGTTTAAGACACCGATAATAAAGAAAAGTTACTTTCAATGTGCACATACCGAAAAAGCGAAAGAAATCCTTTCCTTCCATTCATTTTTATTGAAAACCCCTCCTCAACAAAGAAACGTAACCTTGTACTTAACTACTCAAACAACATAACATCACAAAATAAATTGTCCTCTTTCATGCTTCTTTCTCAAAAGTAATATTAATAAAGTGCTTGAGAAACAAAATTCATAAAATTAACCTTAGTGAGAAAAAGCCCTAACATCTCAATGAAATATATTGCCATTGCAGATTTAACGTTTTATTGGATTGCTTCTTCAAGAGATACAGAGTAAGGAGTGCTCAGAGCTTAGGAGAATAGTTCTCTTTACTTGTCTCAATGTGTTGGCTTATTGGATATGGATGGCTCGCAATAAAGGTGTTTGGGAGGGTATAGTGTGATATATTGATTATATTCTTCACAAGATCAAGCACTATATAAAGGATCATGGTGTATTTTACAACTCGAAGAATAGTATTGTTGATAAAGCTTGGTTAGACATGCTTTGTTAGATATTGTTTTTGTTTTGTTTTGTAGTTCATATTATAGATTTATGGCTTTTTATTTTGAAAGCCAAGTTTGTTTTCCCCTTTGGTTTAAATGGTCGTATCCCTTTTCCTTTAGATCTTGCATTTTTTTTTCCATCGTTGATGCCAGCTTGTTTTGTCCCCATAAGGGCTTTGAAAGGGGAGTCCATATGGATTTCTTTCCTCCCCTTATGGAGTTGTTAATAATCTAGCACAACAATGTTATTCACCCATCTCCAACATTTCCTTGTCACAATTGTGAACACATTAACAAACCTATAAGTTGTATCTTCATAAAACATAGTGCAAAAATAAGGTCGCATCGTTTCATATCCTTCGTGTTGTAAAGGATTAAAAAAATGCCAACAGATACTACTCGCATTGTAAAGGTATAAGAAAATCACATTTTACGGGGGTTCAAGGGTATATCATGGTCTCAACTCTCAACTGGTTAACAGTAAAACAAATCCATCACCCTCATCATCGCACCATTGTAAAATACTAACACAATCTCAACTAAAATTGCATTTTTTGCACTATTTCGCACATCCACGATGAACTAGTTGATGAAACTTGTGAAATATGAGTTGTGGCTAGATAATAATGACCAATTTATGTTCACTTCCAAATCAAGAACATTGATGCAAATTTATACCCAAATGCAAAAGTTTGGTCATATTATTTTTTTACTAACGCACTTTTTTGAAATTGAGAAAGACATAAAAGAAAATTTAACATAAAGTGAACCAATAATATACTTACAGGTGGTCGATTAGTGACTTCCTTAACACGGCCAAAAGCTTCAATCTCAGCATCTTTAGTTTCCTTAGTTGGCACTTTACACTTCTCATTGCTTGCCCCAACCATTTTCCTACTCAAATTGACTTTATTAACAATTTCGGCATCATCATCAACAAGTAGTGAACCCTTATTTGCTGCAACATATACTCTAGAAGACCCCTGTGTATCTTTTGATTGTTTCACGGAAAGTTTACCATGCTTGACATAAGATTCATCCTCAGTTAAGCCCTCAGACTGGAGCTTTTTAGAAAGGCTATTGCTTATACCATTGCATTCTTTGGTTAGCCGATCTCTACCACTAGCAGCAGCAACAGATTGCAATACCTTGTGGCTACCAACGATAGTATCTTTCTGATTGCTAGTCCCACCATTGTCACTGGACAGAGGTGCAGTAATATCAACCTTGAATTTCTTCAAGGGCCTGTCTTGGGTATCAACAGTAGTACGTTTCAGGGTGCTAGTCCCACCATTGTCGCTGGACTGTGGTGCAGAACCATCAACCTTGAGTTTCTTCAATGGCCTGTCTTGGGTCTTTAAGTTTTCAATAGCATGAGTTGACCTGTAACTGTCATTCTTGAGTTTTGATTTTCTATTGTCAGTGGCAGCAAATGGAACAGAATCATCAACACTATTGATTCCAGAATCATCAACATTATTGATTCCAGAACCATGATGCCCATTTTCTGTTGGTATCATAACGCAATTTTTGCTCATAATGTTCTGATTAGATGCCAAGGCTACTTCAGTAGCAGGTAAACCCCCAGGATCAATATCGGGTCTAGTAGCATCACCTCTTCCATTTGACCCATTATCCTCTTCAAGAATCAAAAGACCTTCACTGCCTTTATATTTCTCACCTTCATCTGCTCCTCCCAGATCCTTTTTGATCAACTTTTTCTCTAACCCTACAACAGCGACGCTCTTACCAGCTCCAGCAGCATCATAAGTTATCACGGGATGGGCTATTGACTTGTCCAATAAACGAATTGGCCCGTCCTCTTTTTTCTCTAAATTCAAATAACCATTCTCACTATGTACCATCGGGAGATCCAGTAATTGAGAATCATTTTTTTTCAATAAGAAATTAACTGTGACAAATTAGTAAGAAAAATGTGTCATGACACAAGCATTATCGCATAACGCTTGAAAAAGAATAAGACTTCTAGGCAAAAGAATGTACCATCAATCATGGCAATCTTTTCACCGAGCTTATCGGAAACCGTACGTTCTTGGACATCAAATGTGCGATAAAATACATAGTCTGCCATCTTAAATTCTTCTTTGGAGGGTTGCCGATTTCTCTCATCGTTTGAAATGCAAACTACATTGCACTTTCCAGCAATCGCTTCCTGGATTAATATAAATAGAATCAGCATCGATGCCCAAGTGTATGCGATGAACCGTGTTTAAAAGTAAATTTTCCATACATGCAGATCCTCAAAGGCATGTATTTTAACTTAAAAAGAACCAAAAGAACAACAAATAAGGGGAAGAAGTAAGTAATATACAAGACAAGCCCTCAAAACATCCTTCCAATCTTCACAAGACAATCTTCCCTTCGTTTGATCTTTTTATCTTAGATAAGAGAAATTACACAAAAGCTCGACAAGAACTATGAGTGAAAGTAAACTCTGAATTACGCACTATAACCATAAAAAAAACATACTCCTCCATCCCAAATTAGTTTTGTCATTCCAAGTATCTTTTGCCTCAAATTGGTTATTACAATTCTACTTTAGGCACGAGATAAACAAATTTTGTTACTTCACCTATAGAAATCACCATAGTTAATCATACATTCTCTCTTTGGCCCTCAGAATTACTCCCCATCAGAAAAGGATCCTCAACTAAAGAACCACACAACATATCAAGAACTCAGTAGACTAAAGAAAATACATTGGACGAACAAAACTACCAAAAATCTAGGCCAGCCCAATCCATACAAAAAAAAAAGAAAGAAAAACAAGCCTTTGACAAAGAGAAGCCACTAAATCATCATAGAACACGAGGTACTACGTCTTAATACAAATAAAACCTAAAATACAAAGATTATGAAACAATATTGACCTCCCTATGTGAAAATTGCATCATGTTGTAAGCCAACCATAATCCAAAAACAAGACTACATCAATGTATTATGGTTGTATTGTAATGGTATTTGAGTTTACCGCAATCAAAATGTAGGTCATATTGACCGCGAAAATTTCACAACCATTACCGCAACTTTTACCAAAACCGTATTTTTGCACTATTTAGCCAACCTTTCCCACATGAAGTAAAAGAAATTCTACAAATCTATTTAGCACGAAGGCGCATTATCCAAAAAAGAGATACAATAAACATTTGTAATATGTGAAAACAAGGTTGTTTGTAACCCAGCATATATAAGAAAAAAAATGCATCAAACCAAATCTGACAAGTCGATTTAGACGAATGTCGCCCACAAATTTGATGTTGTGGGCATAGAGCAAAATCTCAACAAATCCCTCCATCGTGATTGTAGTCTAAAGGCTCTTTACGTTATATTGCAGCTATAGTATCGGCCGCGACAACCACGAAATAATTCTTCCATGAAAATGATTTTATGACCATAAATGCAACCACAACTGCATCCAAGATTTTACACAAGGATTTTGAGTTTCCACTCCTATTGGGATATGCATTCATAGCCTAAAAAATTTTTAACCATAATAGTTTGGAACATTATAAAAATCTTTTTCCAATAGAAAAATAGTTGATAGGTGTCATCAATCATGCTTGACTAATGCTACTCCACAAACCTAAAATAAATGCAATTAATATACTTTAATTCCAAAAAAAAATTGCATTATCAGGGAGAAGAAATAGATATTTAAATTTTACTTAGAAAACAAAACATGTCTACCATGTATGTGCTTAGTTCATAATTTTTCTTAATTACAATTCATACTCCCTCCTATTCAGCACGGGTGTCCTATTTCCATTTTGAGTCACGTTATCTCAAAAGTCCCATTTCTATGTTGAATATCTTTTTTTACCAATGGACTCTCTCACCTACACATGTGTTAAACCCCACTATGAATTGGACTCTCTCTCCCACACATGTGGTCCCATTTGACAACCTAAAAATTCGTGAAAAGTCAAACGGGACACATGTGGTGAATAGAAGGGAGTAATACACTTCTAGAGAATCAAGCACCCCAAAAGAATTGTAGTAGGACACTCCTTTTGCAAACTAAAACATAAATGTCAACGTGCCCATGAAATGAAGATAATCAAGAGAATTATTTCTAACTTGAGACTAATCAACTTAGAATGAATTAAACTTATGCTTGAATCAAATCACAAAGCTAGAGCTCTTGGTAATACTGGAGTTTTTTCTAACCACTTTTTATATAAATCAATGCTTTGTTCACGTATATGAATACACAATCCTCACGTTTCTACATTTACAAATATACATAAGCTACGTTTGGACAACACAATTGTGCAATCTTAGCAGCAACAATAATTCACCTTTAGTGTCCGATACCATGCAAAATGATAGCTTTAACTCCTCTTCTTTCTCCCCCAAGCATTTACTAGCATTTACGGCTAATTCACATTGTTGTATTCTCAAATCTTCTCGGGTGACCATCAAGAAGAATTGATACCAAGGGTACCTCCATCCCAAACCAAAACCACCTCATCTACCACTCCACCACAAAGCAAGTAAAGTACAACCATCAACCCAAACTTCATCCTTTACAAAGCATAAGATCAACCTTAACCCTCCATTAAAACTTGATTGTGAAATCATGGGAATTTCACTACCTCTTAACCCACCCAATAACCTCAACAAAACCAATATGTATTCAATAGTGAAGGAAAATTTGAAATTCTACCCGCACTCGTTGTATTACATTTACTCTTCAAATCCCTTTCATTTTGATCCAATTCTTAGTTCCTTCGACGTTGCCATATTTCCATAAAAGAAACTTGTTCCAGCTCTTCATCCATCTCTTCTATATCGTTCAAATTGCTCGACGCACTCACTAAGAATGGAGCAATAACCAAAAGGAAGAGCAAGTAATAGCCCAACCACACAATCAGTTTCAAGAGTGCCTCAATTAGCATCTTTTGCACTCAGGCAAGCACCCAGCTAAACCCTCGATGTTATGTAATATGTTTTGAGAGTTGTCACGATTTTGAATCTCATTATACAACGGTTCATGAATTTTCACGAACGCATTTACCGTTACGTAACGTGTAACCCCTAACATTACACTAACGCTATATATCAAGAAAAGGTTATAGAAAAATGTATTGTGACATCTCGCTAAACAGAAGAAAAAGTTCTTCCAACATCTCCATGTTAAAAATTCATCAATATCCATTAACTTTAATTATAACAATTCACTTATACTAGATTACTTATAATTTTATTCGTTAAACAAAAAATTTAACTACAAAGTTAATATGTTATCCTTTTATCCTTCAACAATATCTCATATAGAGCAATTAATATAGCAACGAGCATATTATTGAATAATAATAGTAGTTCAACAAAAATGCATTATTAAGAGCAAAAGTGTCCTTATGTGAATTTTTTTGCAAAACTCACACCATGGCAGCAGCAATTTACGTTATTACTTAGCTATAGTTTGTTCATCGCGTCAATACAACCGTTTCCACAATTGCATCCCAGATTGAAGTATTTTTCATCAAATCCCAATACAAGAGGCGTTCGCCTTGATGCATTTCACCTTAATTTTAAAAAATGTGCCTCAATTTGCTCCTGCCATGGTGCAAAACAATAGACGCTATGAAACAGAAATAGATTTTAAGAAAACTATGTCGATTTCTCACTAATTGTAACGCTGGGTAAAAAAGCGGCGTGTCATCACAAAAATCAACCGATTTCACTGCTTTATAACAGCTGAATTGAAGATCATCTGCGAAATTTAATAGGGAAGCCATGAAAGACGAGAAGAAGAGCAAGATACAGATGCTTCACAACTTTAATGAGAAAGAAGGATGTCATAACTCGGGTCCAAGGGTCCAAGGGCATTATTGACATTTCATATTAATTAGTCTTTGTCCTTTGTAATTATATTAATTGTAATTTTGTAGTTGTCTCTTGGGGCTTAGGTTATATAAAGAGCCACCCTTGTAACAATAATTAGCTTTGGAATTTTAATAAGGAATTGGTCTTTTGGGAGTTAGTGGACAAACTCAAAGTGTCCATACTATCTAGTTTCGGTGCTGGTCTGTTAAAACTATCAGAGCAGTACAATTCCAATACCGAAAAATCGCCAGTGATGGCAAAAGTCCAAAAAATAATCAAGAAGATGATCTTGATGGATGTCTTTGGGGTTTTGGGCGTGAAATTTCTCCTTTAAACATGCTTTAAAGGGTTGTCCAAAATGGTTTCATCTAATAACTCAAACCCACATCCACCAATGAAATTTATGAGAAGTTGGGAAAAGGGATTTGTGAGATTTGTGATGAAAATTTTGATTCAAAACATGAATGTAGTCACAAAGGATATTCACTCCTCATCCTGCATCAAGAAAGGAAAGATGAATTAATGGCATTTGTATTACATAACCAAAGAAAATAAGATGTTCATAAAGAGAGTGTAAAGGTTGAGGATATGGGACAGAAGGTAAGAGAGATGGATAAATGTATGGATCAAGTTACAGATCAGGAGGAGAAACGGAAGAAACAAGAAGAGGACCTAAGAGTAGCGGAGAAGATAAAGAAAAAGTTAAACAGAATGGGTAAAAATACCTTAATACAAAATTAAAAAAAAAAGGCAGAAAAAGACAGATTGAGAGAAGGTATTTGGGAAAAAAGAAAATTAAGAAGAAAGAGGAAACTGAAAAAGAAAAAGAAAGAAAAAGAAGGGACAAGACAAAGAAAGAACGAAACAAAAAAGGCAAGGAAAGAAAGTGGACAGCCGTGGGACATATTGTGTGGAGGCATGTGGAGAAGGACCAGGAGGAGTGCGTGGAAAGTTGTACCTTGGACAAATCGTAAGAAAAAAATGAGGACTTTTGATGTTTAGCTTGGTAGTGGGTTTGCTGGTGGACTGGGAAAACAGACGGCCGACGAATTGGCTGGAAACTGGTGGGTGGCTGCCGGAGAATTGGTCGGCAATGGAGAAGATGGCAAAGAACAAAGGGAGCAGATAAGAGATAAAATAGACCAAGAAACAGAAAGAGAAAAGGTTGTCAGAAGAAGGTGGTGGCTAATCGGCGAGTTGGTCGGAAATAGTGGCTCATCGGGAATCGGCAGCGGATTACCGACGTGATATTCATAAAGAGGGAAGCTGGGTTTGCAGGCGTCAAAGGGTATTGTTGTTCTTCTTAGGCTTGGATTTTGAGGAGAGTGAAAAATGAAAAAGGTATATATATATATATATATATATATATATATATATATATATATATATATATATATATATATATATATAATGGTCATGACGGGACCCACACACATCTTTTTGCTACCATAAGAGTGCCAAAGAACCTCTTATTCATACCAAAGCTTCAGATTATGGGATGTCATCCATGAAAAAGTTTAATAGTAATGCCAAAAGAGCAGTAGCTTTTGAGCTGTATTCATTGATACTTCTAGACCCTAGAGGATCCAATTAAAAAATATATAAAGAACAGTAGAATTAAATTTTGATGGCAGGGTAATGAGCTAATGACGTCAATAATGACTTTTTACACAGCCTTACTTAATCTAATTTGGAGCCATTTTGCACTCTTTGAACTCATTTTAAGCCTATGAATTTTTGAGGATTCCAGCCCATATCAAAATATTTCCCCTCCATTATTTTTTTAGTTTGACTCCTTTATTTCTCAAGTTAACACGCCAATTTTTTTGAATTATTTTCTGACTGAATTTTCTTATAACCTACCCAAGTCAGCTAATATCGGGAAATTTTTCTCAACCATATATCCTCATTTTCGTTACTAATAGTGGAAGGTCAAGCTAATTTTTATCCACCTTGAAACTTCAGGCAGTCGATAATGTCATGACTCGAGTTAAAGGGACCAAGGGCATTATCGACATTTCATTTAATTCGTCTTTGTCCTTTGTAATTATATTTATTGTTATTTTTATAGTAATCTCTTGGGGCTTAGGCTATATGAAGAGCCACCCTTGGTAATAATAATTAGCTTTGGAAATTTAATAAGAACGAATTGGTCTTTTGGGAGTTAGTGGACAGACTCGAAGTGTCCAAACTATCTAGTTTCGAAAACAGGTCCGGCTGGTCTGTTACAAAGGACTTTTTTAAAAGGATGTTGGGTGTTGTGTGGAAATCTCTACAAATCTACATTAGCATTACTCACTACTACAGCTGTACGTCTGTACCCCTACTTCAATATAGTAAATTTTTCATTTTTTAATGCCTCCATATGAGGTTTTTCATTTTTAATTTAACTTTAATTTATTTGTGCACTAATATCAAGTTACTTTTCCCAATGAAGTAACTCTACTATTTAGACCATATGACCGTCAAGGATTTCTAAACTAGAGTATTTTTAATTATAATCCTTCCAATTGATGTATAAAAATTGTATTTTAAAAATATTATAATATTGCAATCCGTTCCGCAATAACCGTATTTTTTCTGTTCCAACGACCTGCAATAGCGACCCTGATCGCAACCGCGACCACGTTTTTGCAATATGGCTCCTGTGCACCTAAAGCTCAGGCTCGGCTAGGTGAGGCAAAGCCCACTACAAGAAACGTGCCCCTGAAGCGCCTCGATGCGCTTCACGCCTTGTGCACCCGGTGCTCCTCCTTGTTGGGCTAGGTGATTAACTTATGCTTGTTTATTCGAAAAAGAAATAGAACTTGAAACCCAAATTTACTTGAATATGAAGTTCGAATAATCATTGTTTTTTCTACGAAAAACAAAAAGCATGCGAAAAAGAATAAACTTTGGAAATTCTCTTATTCTCATTATAATAATTTTGTTCTAAAGTGGCGTTTACCGCAAAGATAATGAATGTTTTCAAGCTTGTCGATAGCAAAGTATGAATATCATGTTGTTTGATGTGTTATATATGTTTTAATATTGATTGTTAAGTTTTAGCGAAAAAGTGCGACTCGCCTACGAAAAGCTCACACTTGCGCCTTGCGCTTTACGCCTAGGCTCCAAGGACCTTTTGCACCTTGCGCTTTTTAAAACTAAGCATTTTACGTCTTTGGCTGGGTAATTTACTTAAGCTTATTTGTTTGAAAAAGAAATAAAACTCAAAACCCAAATTCACTTGGATAAGTTCGAAAAACCATTGCTTGCATTAAAAGCTAGTGAAGTAAAAAAAGTATTCTTTGCAATTTCGTTATAAAGTCGTGTGCTAAAGTAGTATTTCCCGCAATAATAATGAGTGTTTCCAAGCTTGTTGCTGCATAATATCAATGTCATGTTGTTTTGAGTATTTTATATTTTAAAAATGACTTTAAAACATTTTAGCGAAAAAGTGCACTTCGCCTAAAAAAGCATGCCCTTTCACCTTACGCTTTGCACCTTGGTGTGCCTCACGTTTTTTAAAACTATGCCACCTAATAAATTCAATAAATCTCCTACATCCAACACGCAAATACATCCTAGAAAGCAACATCATTCAGTTCTTAAAAGCATGGCCATACTACCATGAAGAAGTCAATTAAAATCATAGTAGAGTAGATAGATGTTATTATGAACAATGAGGCGGAGACAAAGAATAAACAAAACATTATAAAAGAATTGCCAATAAATTAACAAGTAAAACAATGATTTGAACAAGGATAACAAAGGTTCCTTCTTCATTTGGAACTAGAACAGAAAAAGTACCTTCTAAGAACATTGCTTTCAAGGCAATACAATGAGAAATGAATACATTGATTCATTATCACAAAAATCTTGCATATCATTTTATTGTTTTTTTCAAGATGAAAAATGTTCAAAAGTGTTGTATGGTGGAACCATTGCTTATGGGCTCAAAGGTGACCAAATATAACATCCTTAGCATTAGCATACAACTATACTAGAAATTTTGATGTATATTTAGTTAAAAACAAATTCAAGTATTTTCCAAATCATAGCACTTGCTTGTGGAATAAAATTTAAGATACTCTTCCTTCTTAAGTTTGGCTTCATAATAAAGAATATAAATGAAATTTTCATAAAATATAAAGACCACACCCTCTTTAAGCATAAACGCATGCTACAAGATCTTTTAGTAAGTTCTCATTTCATTCCAGGAAATTTTCAATTGTATTGTTTTCGATTTATTCATGTTTTACCTAGTTTATAGTTATTTCAAAGTTGAAAATTGATTAAGTTAAGAGGCTATCCATTGTATGATTTACAGACACGGTTAACAAATTACTATAAGCTCAAATAAAAAGAAATTTAACACTAGTGACAAAAAATACCCTCGTAGATTAACGTCTTCAAATTCATTTTCAATGTGCCCAATCTTTGCTTTGCTTTTATTTAATCCTACATGATATTTGCAGCAAATCAATCGATGACCTCATATGTAATGGCTAGTGGCTACTAAAATATTATGTAATCGAGGTGTGTGCTTAAAGTTAAAAGGGAAGTTTTATTGAACTACCATTAGACCGACACTACTATATGGATCACAATGTTGGGCTTTAAAGGATCATAATAAAAACATAAGATTAGCAAAAATGAGAATTTTCAATGGATCAGTGGGCATACCTTAAGGAATAAATTCAAAACAAAGATATAAGAAAGAGTTTAGAGGTTGAAAATATTGAAGAAAAGATAAAAATGATTCGTTCAAGATGGTTTGGGCATGTAGAAAGACGGGGTATTAGCGAACCAGTAAGGAAATAAAAAGCCAAAGCTCAAGAGACTTAAAAAGAGGGTGAGTAAGACCAAAGATGACTTAGAGGACAGGAGTGGAAATGTATATGAATGATCTAAATTTGAGATGGTAGAAAACGGGAATGAATGAAGAAGAATCCAAGTGGACAACCATTGGAACTACATATTGGTTCATGTAGTCAACCCATTCTTTTGCAATTAAGGTTATGGCATTGTTGTTGTTGTTGACTATCATTGCTTTACTTTTTGAGTCCTACATAGCAAATCAATCAATGACCTCTTAAGGGTTGAGGAAGGGGAAGTAAAAATAAAATAAAAAATAAAAAAAAAAGCGGAGAAGACTAAAGAAACAGAATAGGGAGAAATAGTTTAGAGGATTAAAAAGGGGAAACTTGGATAAGAAACAAGGTTACAAATATGTCAAAAAGAGAAGTTATGTATCAATCCAGCAATAAAAAAATGAATCAGACAATGTAATTAACTAAAATAAGTACAACAAAAGCTTCTTAAAGAAAAGTAGAAAAAGAAATAGCTTAGCACACTATCATGAAACTATTAAGTATAAAAACAAAATAGTCTCAATAATAACTTACCAAGGGATTAACATTTGCTAAGCCTTTCCCGACACCATTTGCTAGAAAGAGTTCATTCTCTAGCACATTCTCACCTACAAGATAATTTGATATTTCTTCGGGGTGGAAAAACCATAGTATTTTTACCTTCCTTTCTTTATTTTTTGCTTCCCAAATTTTGATGAGCTTACCAACGTAAGGTTTGGCTTCACCTTCCTTCAAAAGATAAACACAATCATACAAAAAGTACTCCACATCATCATATGTGAAAGATCCATAGAATTGTACGTCCTTGTTTTGGCCTCCTCGACCTTTCCTTATACCCCAAGAAAAACCAATGTCATCACTTTTATCGCCTTCTTTTAAATTAGACATTATGAAGTCTCGTGGTCTGCATCATATGCATCATAAGTATCAGGCTTAAACAAGAAAATTAGGACATGGGCAGACTAGACATGCTAAAATGTAATAATAAACCCACAACTAGCAAGTACAACTTGCAACACTGCACACAATGAGGGAAATGAGGGGCACTCAAAATAAAGTCCATTAAGATGTTGGGACTGTGACTCTGTAAGTACGCGCAAGGATAGTTGAAATCGCAACGACGACAGCTATATGAGGGTAAGGCTAGTATGGTGCTATAAATTGTACCTTCTACTCAAGAGAAATGGCCAAATGGGACATGTATATTTTGTGAAGTTTTGCATCATGTCCATAAATTGTGTCAAAATTGTTACCCACATAAAAATTTCTAATGTAGTCGCACTCACTCATTGTGATCTATTATCATGTTCTAATGATTAATTACAATGATGACTATTGCAGTAAAAAGTATCAATTCAACAAAGAGCATGCTTCATGGGTTAGATTAAATGGGGGTATTCGAAGTCGATAATAACGTTGGTGGTAAGGCACGCATGGTCTTGATAATTATCCATTAGTGGCTAGGTTTGAGGGGATTAGATGTTCATGAAATCAATCATTTCTTGACATCATAATATTCACAAAAATTCGAAAAATGTAAAATAAGTGTGTAATTACGTGACCGAAGACTCAAAATATTCTGAAGAAGACCAACTAGCAAGATATTAAATGCAAACAGTACAGCACATTCAAATGGAAGTTAAATATCAAAGAAATTGAATAATCCAAATTCCAAATAATAGACTACATAATGATTGACAGCAAAAAGAATCATTTTAACTCTAAATTTTATCCCCTAAATAATGCTTGAATGTTCAAAATTCCCAAATTCAGCACTGATTAATTTAATTTCGCCACAACTACCTACAAAGGCTCATGACAGCAGACCTAGTTTATTCAGTAGAGGGGGGATTAAAGTTATTCACATAATCTCTGTATCTCACATATTGAAGCGAGTACATATGATAAATGCTTAAACATTTCTTACGATAATCAAACTGGGTGATATGTTTAGTTCCTATAATGAAAAATGTAGGACACATGACTTAAAGAAATCATATAAGAAAATAAAGCAACATAACGATCATAAGAAACCATATAACTTTTGCACCGGAACGGTACCGAAACGAGACCCAAATCGCCGGCGGCAACATTACAGTTGCCAACATCAGAACTTTTAAGCCATCCAAAAATGGTATTGAAAAGAAGAAAAGATGCAGTCTAAATTAGAACTCTATCAAAAAAAGCAGAAGAAACACGAGAGAGAAGGATGAAGAAAACTTACCGTCAAAGGCGGTTGAAGACTAGAAATTGCCGATAGGGTTTTCAGTTTAACAAATGCTCCGTTCTTTATTTTCTTCTTTAATTAACTGTATCTGTGTTTTTTTTAAACAAGCATATAAAACATTTTTGTTCATGAGAAAATTAAATACTTCCCTGTTTTAAAATATTCGATAAATTCACATGTAAAACACGAATACTATAAATATTTACTGATATAATTATGATAATATTAAAATATAAACTTTATAACTAAATTTTTGTATTTATTATACATAACTATAAAAGTGAAGAAATAATTTATTATATAATTATACTAAAATATATATGTTAAAAAATAGACAAAAAATACCATCAATCAATAAACATTTATCAAATTGATTATCGAAAATCTATATTAATTAAATCACAAAATCCAAATAAGTCGAAAAAATATCCATTAATAGTTTTTATCGTTTATTAAATTGATCACCAATCACCTTTAGTCCTTTATCGATCACTCGCCGTTTCACTCCACTCTTAAAAAAATTTTAAAATAAAAAAATTTAAAATTTAAAAAATAAAAAAATAAATTAAACTTAAAATTATAAAAATTAATAAATTTGAAATTTATAAAATTAAAAATAAAAAAATTAACAAAATTAAAATAAAAAAATTAAAATTAAAACTAAAAATTAAATAAAAAATTTTTTAAATTAAAAATTTCAAAAATTAGAAAAATTAAATTAAATTATTCTTTTCAAGAAGAGATTGAGGGGGCAAAAGGAAATGAAAGAGGAAAATGAAAATTGAAAAGTGTCATGAGCAAGAGCAAATGAAAGATGGAAAATGAAGAGTCCATAACCAAAATATTGATTTTTTATAAAATAATTCTCATTTTATATAACAGAGAAATATAATTCCCACCATATCATTCACGTAAAAAAAAATTCAATAACAAATCACTTAGGTAACGATTTGTGTACAACAGAACAACGCTATCTGAGATTGCGGTTTCGATTGTAAATCAATGGAATTAAAAATTTAAAAATTATAAATATATTTGCTCTCCTACAAACTCGACCACGCGACCTTTTAAGGATGTTCAATCTTTACAGACTCCCTACCAACTGCGCTCCCGCGCTATCAATGATTTAGCGTTTTGCCAATGTTTAAAATAAATTAATACTGCAATGGCCCATTTGATTTCACAGAAGAAGTAATCTCTAATTATTTTTTTATCAAAAATTTTAAATTAAAGTAAACCGCCATGTTAAACAGATTTTTTTTTTTTTTTTTTTTTAAGTTGTTCTCAAAATTATAATTTATCATGTATGATTAAACTAAAAATTTTAAATGAATTATAAAATATATAAACTTAATATAACATACTACTATAATATAATTTTTGAGTTTAAGACTTAAGATTGTATATATGAAAATAGAAAATTAATATTTTATTTTTGACTTTTTTAATTAGTTGACTTTAGTTTTAATAACGGTTTAATAAACCAAGTTTTAATATTCTTTATGATTTTGGATAAAAAATATTATAGTTTTATACTAGGAAATATAATGTATCAATAGATCACATATATATATAGCCAATCACTAAATATTACATGTTTTAATGTGTTAATTGTTTGCTTAAATATGAAGTCAAGTATCAAAAATTCTCATGTCAATAATTAAAATATATGGAAAAATTTTTAGTTCGAGTGTGACATGCATCCCAAGATGTTTCTACATTAGTAGTATATTTTATTGATGATTATTGATTATACTTACTGACACTATTTATCATTTGTGCTTATTTTATATATTACGTTTAATGTATATGAAAAAAATATATTTCCTCCGTTCTTTTTTTATCTTCTTACCAAAATAAATTCCCATACCATGCACGAAGATTGGAAAAACAAAAAAAGTGAGTTAATTTTATACTTTATAATATTTGTTTTACAAATTATTTACTTTAAAGATTATAAAGAAGGTTATTTGTTAGTTGTAGCAGGAGCGGCACTCTCGTTACATAATTAACATTAATAATTATACTTAAGATAAATAATGCGGAAGTGTAAAACGCCGAACTGCTAAAAACCATTTGAAATAAAAAAATGTTCAAAACATAAGTAAAAATATATCTTACAACTGAGAAAATATAAAATAAGGTTTACTTAAATACGATAAAAAAACATAAGTACAATATAGTCATCAAGTAAAATCATTGAAGCTAAGTCCTCGATAGAATAATTAAAGTTGCGGCCTGGATCGAAACCTGAGCTAATTTTTCCTGCAAAATACTGTCATCCATAATACGGATGACAGCCGATTAAATCGGTCAGCGATAAAGCCGAGTAAAATTTTCTCAACAAGCTTATGATGCGATAGTTAAATCATGCTTACAAAATAATCATCAAGCACAATATAGAAGGTTATTACTCATTATTGACCTTTACTAAGCCATTAAGTTACATTCTCAATACTTGCAGAAGTTCATTACTGCTACTAAATACTTGGTAACCTTAATGCTTATTTAATCAAGTTCAATTAAGCCTCATAGCTTTACCATCATAGCACATCACAAGATCACAACAATAATGACAACTGATATATGTAAGGGTCTGGTTAGGTGAGGACCATAGTCCTAAACCCTAACTGTAGTGGGAGTCGTCACTCCTCTCAATACTGTTATGCTCGAGACTTCACTGGATGAGTTTTTCTCGGACCCCCTGTCTGACACCGCATTTTACGTGCCGGCTAACACGGACGCCGGGATTTTACATGCCGGTCCATGGTTCGACGTTACCTTACTATCAGAGTCATACAATCAATATCATGCAATACAGGATCGATAGAGAAAATAATTTAATAATTTTGTGGATATAAATCTTATTATATAATTGATAATAATAAGATAAGTAAAGAAAGTTAGATTTATTTGAGATAAGACTTAAACAAAAGAAAATTACAGGATGCTCTCATCTTAGAGCTAGACACTTTATTTATACACAAAGGAAGAGATAAGGTGCAATCTGCTCTTCCAATAAGAAATTAAAGAGAAATAGTACAAACATAATTATTAAAGTTACACTATAATACTGTAGAAGATGCTTTGAATTACTATTGAAGATGCTTTACTGTTGAAGATGCTTTGAATCACTGTTGGAGATGCTTTACTGTTGAGGATGCTTTGAATTACTGTTGGAGATGCTTTTGATTTCGTCATTGCTTACGTTTGTGCTTCCGGATGAATTAATTTGAGTTGTTGAACATTTGAATGATACTTTTGATTTCGTCATTGCTTACGTTTGTGCTTCCGGATGAATTAATTTGAGTTGTTGAACATTTGAATTGAACTTTTGTGAACTCAATATTAAAAGTCGTATGGATCTTGAGCAAATGGGCCACCAAATGTTGGATCATAAGACTCATTTGAAAACTCCGATAAAATCTCATCAGAGGATTCTTCTGATAATATTTTCTTTGCATATTGTGGATCTTCAAGAATCTTTTTGAGAATAGCTTTCTGGACTTTAGATAATGATTCTGAATTTGGACTTTCTACTTTGGGATTTTTATTGTGTTGAGGAGAGTTTGAATTTGATGTTGCTTTTGAGGGTGAAGGTTTGTTGGTGGTTGATGGAGATTGGTATTCCATTTTTATACCGGTTTGAAAAAAGGAGATAACATTTTTTGTTGAACAAATTTCTAAGGTAAATTTGTCCCACCATTTAATTTTGAATTCTCTTATTAATGAATATGGATATGGACGTGGAAGGTGTTGTTTGAGACAGTAACTCCAACATAGAATCCATGGAATTTTAAATTCTGCATGAAACATGACTGGAGTTTCATAAGCTTGATAATTTGAATTGGCAACAAAAGTTGTGAAACCCTCATTGCATTCTTTTGGATAAATTTGAGGAGTTGGTCCAAATAAATACCACCAATGATAAAACCACATAGGATATTTCTTTGGACAATATTTGTCAAATATAAAAAACCATGAATGATCAAATGGTCTGAATAAAAATGCTCTATACCAGGCCATTTTGTAATCATAGTATGAGTAATTTTGAGGGAAAAATCTTTTTGAAAAAATTCGTTCTGCATAAGGGTCTCCCCATTCTACAGACGAAATAATTTTCTTAAAAATACATTTTGAATAAATTATTTTTTCTGAAGAATCCTTGATATGTTGGATTTCAACAGAGTTTGAATCTACTAAAATAAATTCATAAAACCTTTGAGTTTTAAAACGATTTTCTGGTATCCATTCGCAACCTTTTGGAAAAGTTTTTTGATTGATTGAATTAATAATTTGTGGGCTTTGAGGAATTGTAAAATTAGTGAGATATACATTTTCTATTTCGGTTTTTGTAATGTATGCAGATTTGGTAAAGCTTTGTGTTGGTATTTTTGTAGTTGGTTCTTTTTGTTTTGAATTTGAAATAATATTTTGTGAAGTAGGCTCTTGAACAATTTGTGAATATGGAAGTGGGGGAAAATCATTTAGTTGAGTAAATTTGTTTGAAATGGATAGGGTAGTTTGAAGATTTTTGGAGGATGAAAATTTATTTTGTTCTGTTTTGTTTGGTTTTGGATCTGGTTCCATTTCGTAATCATCTGAACTCTGGAACCCTTTGAGTTTTTCTTGCTGATTCTTCTTCCTTGGCATTATGATGTCCCTGTAGAAATTCTCTGGTTAAGAAATCAGGGAGAGAGTTACTTTCGCCTCTTATATGCTCTATTTGAAAATCAAATACTGATAAAATTGCTTGCCATCTTGCAAAAATTTGTTTAGAAACAATGTTTTTGACATCCTTTTCTAGAACCTCTTTTGCAGATTTGCAGTCGATCCTTATCAAAAATTTTTTGTTGTAAAGATCATCTTGAAATTTTGAAACGCATAGTACTATAGATAAAATTTCCTTTTTAATGGTAGAATAATTTTTTTGAGGTCCGAGCCAGAGACCTGAATGAAATCTAACTAATTGTTCTTTTGTATCTATTCTTTGTTTTAATATGCCACCATATCCTATTTCTGATGCATCTGTTTCTACTATCATGAATGCAGATGGATCTGGAATGCCTAGACATGGAAGTGATTTGATTTTTTGTTTTAATTCAATAATAGTCTTAGTATGAATTTCTGACCAGGGAGGCGGATTTTTTTGAAGTCTTTGAAAGAGGGGCATGCAAATTTGTCTGAGCTTTGGGAAAAAATCTGATATATAATTTAGACATCCCAAAAATCTTTGTAACTGGGTTTTGTCTTTAATTTCGTTAGGGAATTTTTCTGCAAATTCTAAAGACCTTGTAATTGGCTTGATTGTTCCTTTATAAATGTCATGTCCCAAAAATCTAATTTTTGTTTGAAATAATTTCATTTTAGTGGCAGAAACTACTAAACCATTTTTTTCAACAGTGTTTAGAAATATATGTAAATGTTTGAAATGTTGATCAATATCATGAGAAAAAATTAAAACATCATCTATATAAACAATTATGAATGAAGAAAATTGATTGAAAATATCATTCATTATATGTTGAAATTCAGAAGGAGCATTTTTAAGTCCAAAAGGCATTACATTCCACTCATAATGTCCAAATGGTACCGTGAATGCAGTTTTATACCTATCTTCTTTAGCAATTTGTATTTGCCAGAAACCAGATTTCATATCAAATTTTGAAAATATTTTGGCTTTATATAAGCGATTAATTAAATCTCTTTTATTTGGGATTGGATATCTTATCCATTGAAGAACTTTGTTTAAAGGTTTGTAATTAATAACTAATCTAGGAACTCCTCTTTCTTTTTCTGCTGCATTCATAACATAAAATGCTGCACAGCTCCAAGGAGATTTGGATGGAGTTATTAATTTTTTATCTAAAAGAGTTTGAATTTCTTTCTTGCAGAATTCAAGATGCTCAGAATTCATTTGGATGGGTCTAGCTTTTGTAGGAATATTTTTTTCAGAGAAATCTTTTTCATATGGCAATGTGACAATATGCCTTTTTCTATCCCAAAAGGCATTTGGAATATCAGCACAAACTTTTGATTTAAAAATATTTTCTAAATTAAAAATTTTTTGTTGCAATTTTGATTGTTGTAATTGTTCTTCAATCCTTTGAAAAGAAATTTCTTCTTTTAAAGAAGAAATTTGAAATTCTTTTTGTTTTATTAAATTTATACTTTGTATTACTGAAGAATTTTGTAATAAATTAATATCTTTTTGTAACATGGGACTTAAAAAAGGAAATGATAATTGTTTCCCTAAAATTTTTGTATGAACACCTTTGTCATCAACCCAAAAAGGATAAATTTGTGTTAAAAAGGGAGTGCCTAATATTATTTCTTCCTTAATATCATTAATAATAATGAAAGTATTAGTAAAACTATAATTTTCATTTATGATCTTTCCTTTTGAAATTTTATATTTAATATCCATGGGTGAACTATTTGCACTATATAACCGAGTTTTTGTTTTTTCATAAAATTTAGTTGGGACTAATCCTTCCCTTAAGCAATTTTGATCCGCTCCACTATCAATTAAAGCAATATAGGTTTTTTGAAAATCTCCAATTTGAAAAGTAACTGGTGCATACCATTTTTGAAAATTAATTTTATTAATAACAGTGATAAAATCATCATCATCCCCATTAACTTTCTCTTTTCCCAAAGAAAGATTTTCTTTATAGATGGGGTTTTCTAAAATAGATAATTTTGTTTCAAGTTCGAAATCTTTGATTTCTAAATGCTTTAAACTATTTTTGATAGAAATGATGTCTTCTTTGATTTTATTTATTTCAAGTTGAAGATCTTTGACCGAAAGAGTTTGATTCTTAATAGGAATTAATTTAGAAGTCATTTCTTTGGAAGAGTATTTTTCTAATAATTTTGAAATATTGAAAGGTTCAATTTGAGGAATTGGAATACTTTCTTTGTTTTTAGAGGTAGAGGTTTCACCCAAAACCATAGTTTTGAGTTTCAAAAGGGTTTCTCTTTTGATCTCTTTATCTTGGATTTTGTCAACGAGATCAAAAAGAAATTCCACATTTTTCTCTTTATCTGTTAAAACATTAATGCATTTGATAGGAGAGGAAGAAATCGAAGATTCAGAATCAGAAGTTTGATCATTAATTTGTAAAATTTCGTCATCTTCCTTTTCTGAAGAAGAAGAAGAAGTAGACTCAGGGGTTTGTAATAATATTTTGGATATTTTATCTCCTAGCTCAGAGTCGTTAATAAATAATTCTTGAATTTTTTTCTTTGTGGTACAAGCATTTGCTTTATGTCCAGGTTTTCCACACGAATAACAAAAGATTTTGAAAGCTTTGTTTGATTTTCGGAAATTTCCGAAATTTTTCTTTCCTCGTTTCTTTCGATAATAAGAAGGATAAGAATTTTTATTTTTATCTTTTGAAAATTTAGAAAATTGTTTTTTAATTTTCTTTTTTGTAGAGGGAGCTCTAATAGCTTCCATACCAAATGCTTCACAGAAACATCCAATTTCTTTCCTAGATTGTTTCTTTTCAGAGGTATATTTGGCTTGGAGTTTGAGTTCTTCACATAAAGAAAGACCTTCCTTTTTAATGAAAGCGAAAAGTCCTCCATAAGTAGTATTATTAAGAGCTTGTTCTTTATCTGTATCATGTTCAGCTATTTTTCTAAAAATTCTTTGAGCAAATAATTTTGGTAGTCCTGATATAAATTTTTCTTTCCAAAAACTTTGATTGCAATCTTGTCTTTGTAAAACATAACTAAAGAAGGTATCTTTATACCATCTATAGTCACTTAATGTTGGGCAACGTAAATTTTGTAAAATCGTTTCTCCAGAAGAAAGAGTTTGAGTAGGGTTACCGACAAAATGAAAGGCAATAACTATGATTAAGAAATCACAGCAGTCAGATTTTTGAAATACATTTCCTTGATCATCCATGATGTCAGTAACGTGATTCAAAATTTCTAATCTGTCTTGTAAAGTGAGAAGATTATCCCACCAGTTTTTTAATTGCCCAGTAAAACCTGATATAATAAAACCAAAAATTATTTGTTCATCCAAAGGTTTTGCCTTGTAAGCTACAATAGCCATTCCCATATTTTGAAGAGTATTAAGAATTTCATAATCAGATTTTCCATCTATGTTCCATTCATGGATCATATCTGGGGAAAAGGATTTGGAGGTAAATGTAGACCTTTCTTCATATTGAAGATCAACAGGAGTAGGCCTAGGATAATAGTTTTTTGTAGGGATATTCTTCCAAGATGATCGTATTTTATTAATTTGATGAGGATCATTATCAGATTCTTGAAATTGCTTTGCAACTTTTGAAATGATTAAAGACTCAGAATTTTCTTCATCAGAAGATATCTCTGAACTTTGATATTTACTCAAAACCTTAATATGACTTGGACTATCTGCTAATTTTTGTAAAGATTTTTGAATTTTATCTAACACTGCAGAATTAGAGTTAGAAGAAGTAAAACCATTTTTTGGAAACATTTGAGTCATAGGTATAGTTAATCCTGGTGGTTTGAAATGCGGTGCAGAAACCTTATTAGATCCTAATGATGCAATCGTATTAGGGGCTATGGATCTAGAGGTTTCTTTTTGTAAATTATCAACCTTATTTGAAAGTTGATCTACTTGTGTAGCAACGGTATGAAGGATTTGATTTGTAAAATTATTTTGATGATAAATTTTAATGATGTCTTCTACATTTGGAGTTTTATCTGTTTGATCTACTCTTCCTTCTTTAAAAGGACTAGCCTTTATTTCACGGTCATAATAGGGAAAAGTAATATTTTGTAATGGTGGATGAACTGAACTAATTGTTTGTCCATCCTTCAAAACCCAATTTTTTTGAAGTTTGGTTTGTACAAATATGTGATTTTGAGAATATGGATTAGCAATACCTTGTTTTTCACAAAACAATAAAAACCATGTAAAAAACGGGATATTAATTTGAATAGTATTCATATCTTTATACCATACATCTCTTATTGAGTCTTTAAAGGAGCGAGAAAAAGATCTAAACCAATCTCGATGTTCAGCATTGTGAGAGGAATTAAATTCATCTCTTAGATAGTTTTTATCTATTTCAAAATCTTTAGTAATTGTATTGATAGAGTCAAAATTTTGCATATCAGACATTGTGGGAGATGCAGGTCTAGATGAAGAGATTTGAGAAGTTTGAGAAGCATTTGCTTCATATTCAGGAATAGGAGATTTATATCTGACTTTGATTGGTATCAGAGCCAGTAAGTTATTAAATTGATTAATTGTGCATTTATTAAATTGCATTTGTATTGAGTGTTGGTAAAGTGCTTGGTCAGCCTAATTAAGTTGTTGGTAAGCCATTTTAAGTCTTGGTGTTCTCGGTTAGGTGGTCCCACTGTTCCCATTCAATTCAGTCATATTTAGTTTATGCAACATTTAATTTATTAATGGCAAACTGGTTAAGGAAAGCTATTAGTTTAGGATCACCTAATAATATAATTCAAAGTAGTGAAGTTCATATAGAAAAGAACTTTTCAAATTGGGAAATTCCAAAAGAAAATCTTACAAAAATTTATCATATAGGCATTACTGATTTTAAGACTGCATTTAGCATCAAAACTCATGAAGAGACTAGAAGCATTCAAAAAGAATCTGAAACTATGCATTTACTTTCAGAATCCAGCATTAAAGCTTATCTCAAACACAGATTTAGATTCATTCATTTTGGCCTTGTTCAAATAGGAATAAAACCATTAGTTCATAAAGGAGTTGATTGTCCAATTTTCCTAGCTCTCAGAGACGATCGACTTAATAATTATAAAGATTCTGTTTTGGCTATGATTCAAACTAATATCTGTAATGGCCCAATATATTTCAATTGTTTTCCAAACTTTACAGTAGATCTTCAAGACCCATTAATCTTATCTTCATTAATTTTAGATATTCAAATTTTAAATAATAAATTTAAAGAGTTTGCTAGAAATTTTGCAATTGTTTTCCGTGTTTATTTTAGATTAATGAATTCCACAGTTAATCCAAAATTCATACATGAGGCTTCTTCAAAAGAAGAAACTATTTTTATAGAGGTTCATGCTGAGAATACTAAATCAATAGTTTCTACAGCAAAAACCTTGAGATGGGATCAAATTTCTATTCCTGAGACATTTCAATTCTCAAATCCAATGCCTCCTAGAAACATAAGACAAGAAATAGAATGCATTGAGGAAGACGAAAATAAAGTTCTTATAAGGTTTGGGTCTATGAGAGAATTATCTAGTTCTCCTTGTACTTCTTCTTCCAACTATCCACGAAGATCTTTTTCTTTTCCTCAAAAAACAACTTCAGTCATTTCTGAACCAATCAAAGTCAGATATAAATCTCCTATTCCTGAAAATAATTTAATAATTTTGTGGATATAAATCTTATTATATAATTGATAATAATAAGATAAGTAAAGAAAGTTAGATTTATTTGAGATAAGACTTAAACAAAAGAAAATTACAGGATGCTCTCATCTTAGAGCTAGACACTTTATTTATACACAAAGGAAGAGATAAGGTGCAATCTGCTCTTCCAATAAGAAATTAAAGAGAAATAGTACAAACATAATTATTAAAGTTACACTATAATACTGTAGAAGATGCTTTGAATTACTATTGAAGATGCTTTACTGTTGAAGATGCTTTGAATCACTGTTGGAGATGCTTTACTGTTGAGGATGCTTTGAATTACTGTTGGAGATGCTTTTGATTTCGTCATTGCTTACGTTTGTGCTTCCGGATGAATTAATTTGAGTTGTTGAACATTTGAATGATACTTTTGATTTCGTCATTGCTTACGTTTGTGCTTCCGGATGAATTAATTTGAGTTGTTGAACATTTGAATTGAACTTTTGTGAACTCAATATTAAAAGTCGTATGGATCTTGAGCAAATGGGCCACCAAATGTTGGATCATAAGACTCATTTGAAAACTCCGATAAAATCTCATCAGAGGATTCTTCTGATAATATTTTCTTTGCATATTGTGGATCTTCAAGAATCTGATAATGATCCTCATCAAATTAATAAAATACGATCATCTTGGAAGAATATCCCTACAAAAAACTATTATCCTAGGCCTACTCCTGTTGATCTTCAATATGAAGAAAGGTCTACATTTACCTCCAAATCCTTTTCCCCAGATATGATCCATGAATGGAACATAGATGGAAAATCTGATTATGAAATTCTTAATACTCTTCAAAATATGGGAATGGCTATTGTAGCTTACAAGGCAAAACCTTTGGATGAACAAATAATTTTTGGTTTTATTATATCAGGTTTTACTGGGCAATTAAAAAACTGGTGGGATAATCTTCTCACTTTACAAGACAGATTAGAAATTTTGAATCACGTTACTGACATCATGGATGATCAAGGAAATGTATTTCAAAAATCTGACTGCTGTGATTTCTTAATCATAGTTATTGCCTTTCATTTTGTCGGTAACCCTACTCAAACTCTTTCTTCTGGAGAAACGATTTTACAAAATTTACGTTGCCCAACATTAAGTGACTATAGATGGTATAAAGATACCTTCTTTAGTTATGTTTTACAAAGACAAGATTGCAATCAAAGTTTTTGGAAAGAAAAATTTATATCAGGACTACCAAAATTATTTGCTCAAAGAATTTTTAGAAAAATAGCTGAACATGATACAGATAAAGAACAAGCTCTTAATAATACTACTTATGGAGGACTTTTCGCTTTCATTAAAAAGGAAGGTCTTTCTTTATGTGAAGAACTCAAACTCCAAGCCAAATATACCTCTGAAAAGAAACAATCTAGGAAAGAAATTGGATGTTTCTGTGAAGCATTTGGTATGGAAGCTATTAGAGCTCCCTCTACAAAAAAGAAAATTAAAAAACAATTTTCTAAATTTTCAAAAGATAAAAATAAAAATTCTTATCCTTCTTATTATCGAAAGAAACGAGGAAAGAAAAATTTCGGAAATTTCCGAAAATCAAACAAAGCTTTCAAAATCTTTTGTTATTCGTGTGGAAAACCTGGACATAAAGCAAATGCTTGTACCACAAAGAAAAAAATTCAAGAATTATTTATTAACGACTCTGAGCTAGGAGATAAAATATCCAAAATATTATTACAAACCCCTGAGTCTACTTCTTCTTCTTCTTCAGAAAAGGAAGATGACGAAATTTTACAAATTAATGATCAAACTTCTGATTCTGAATCTTCGATTTCTTCCTCTCCTATCAAATGCATTAATGTTTTAACAGATAAAGAGAAAAATGTGGAATTTCTTTTTGATCTCGTTGACAAAATCCAAGATAAAGAGATCAAAAGAGAAACCCTTTTGAAACTCAAAACTATGGTTTTGGGTGAAACCTCTACCTCTAAAAACAAAGAAAGTATTCCAATTCCTCAAATTGAACCTTTCAATATTTCAAAATTATTAGAAAAATACTCTTCCAAAGAAATGACTTCTAAATTAATTCCTATTAAGAATCAAACTCTTTCGGTCAAAGATCTTCAACTTGAAATAAATAAAATCAAAGAAGACATCATTTCTATCAAAAATAGTTTAAAGCATTTAGAAATCAAAGATTTCGAACTTGAAACAAAATTATCTATTTTAGAAAACCCCATCTATAAAGAAAATCTTTCTTTGGGAAAAGAGAAAGTTAATGGGGATGATGATGATTTTATCACTGTTATTAATAAAATTAATTTTCAAAAATGGTATGCACCAGTTACTTTTCAAATTGGAGATTTTCAAAAAACCTATATTGCTTTAATTGATAGTGGAGCGGATCAAAATTGCTTAAGGGAAGGATTAGTCCCAACTAAATTTTATGAAAAAACAAAAACTCGGTTATATAGTGCAAATAGTTCACCCATGGATATTAAATATAAAATTTCAAAAGGAAAGATCATAAATGAAAATTATAGTTTTACTAATACTTTCATTATTATTAATGATATTAAGGAAGAAATAATATTAGGCACTCCCTTTTTAACACAAATTTATCCTTTTTGGGTTGATGACAAAGGTGTTCATACAAAAATTTTAGGGAAACAATTATCATTTCCTTTTTTAAGTCCCATGTTACAAAAAGATATTAATTTATTACAAAATTCTTCAGTAATACAAAGTATAAATTTAATAAAACAAAAAGAATTTCAAATTTCTTCTTTAAAAGAAGAAATTTCTTTTCAAAGGATTGAAGAACAATTACAACAATCAAAATTGCAACAAAAAATTTTTAATTTAGAAAATATTTTTAAATCAAAAGTTTGTGCTGATATTCCAAATGCCTTTTGGGATAGAAAAAGGCATATTGTCACATTGCCATATGAAAAAGATTTCTCTGAAAAAAATATTCCTACAAAAGCTAGACCCATCCAAATGAATTCTGAGCATCTTGAATTCTGCAAGAAAGAAATTCAAACTCTTTTAGATAAAAAATTAATAACTCCATCCAAATCTCCTTGGAGCTGTGCAGCATTTTATGTTATGAATGCAGCAGAAAAAGAAAGAGGAGTTCCTAGATTAGTTATTAATTACAAACCTTTAAACAAAGTTCTTCAATGGATAAGATATCCAATCCCAAATAAAAGAGATTTAATTAATCGCTTATATAAAGCCAAAATATTTTCAAAATTTGATATGAAATCTGGTTTCTGGCAAATACAAATTGCTAAAGAAGATAGGTATAAAACTGCATTCACGGTACCATTTGGACATTATGAGTGGAATGTAATGCCTTTTGGACTTAAAAATGCTCCTTCTGAATTTCAACATATAATGAATGATATTTTCAATCAATTTTCTTCATTCATAATTGTTTATATAGATGATGTTTTAATTTTTTCTCATGATATTGATCAACATTTCAAACATTTACATATATTTCTAAACACTGTTGAAAAAAATGGTTTAGTAGTTTCTGCCACTAAAATGAAATTATTTCAAACAAAAATTAGATTTTTGGGACATGACATTTATAAAGGAACAATCAAGCCAATTACAAGGTCTTTAGAATTTGCAGAAAAATTCCCTAACGAAATTAAAGACAAAACCCAGTTACAAAGATTTTTGGGATGTCTAAATTATATATCAGATTTTTTCCCAAAGCTCAGACAAATTTGCATGCCCCTCTTTCAAAGACTTCAAAAAAATCCGCCTCCCTGGTCAGAAATTCATACTAAGACTATTATTGAATTAAAACAAAAAATCAAATCACTTCCATGTCTAGGCATTCCAGATCCATCTGCATTCATGATAGTAGAAACAGATGCATCAGAAATAGGATATGGTGGCATATTAAAACAAAGAATAGATACAAAAGAACAATTAGTTAGATTTCATTCAGGTCTCTGGCTCGGACCTCAAAAAAATTATTCTACCATTAAAAAGGAAATTTTATCTATAGTACTATGCGTTTCAAAATTTCAAGATGATCTTTACAACAAAAAATTTTTGATAAGGATCGACTGCAAATCTGCAAAAGAGGTTCTAGAAAAGGATGTCAAAAACATTGTTTCTAAACAAATTTTTGCAAGATGGCAAGCAATTTTATCAGTATTTGATTTTCAAATAGAGCATATAAGAGGCGAAAGTAACTCTCTCCCTGATTTCTTAACCAGAGAATTTCTACAGGGACATCATAATGCCAAGGAAGAAGAATCAGCAAGAAAAACTCAAAGGGTTCCAGAGTTCAGATGATTACGAAATGGAACCAGATCCAAAACCAAACAAAACAGAACAAAATAAATTTTCATCCTCCAAAAATCTTCAAACTACCCTATCCATTTCAAACAAATTTACTCAACTAAATGATTTTCCCCCACTTCCATATTCACAAATTGTTCAAGAGCCTACTTCACAAAATATTATTTCAAATTCAAAACAAAAAGAACCAACTACAAAAATACCAACACAAAGCTTTACCAAATCTGCATACATTACAAAAACCGAAATAGAAAATGTATATCTCACTAATTTTACAATTCCTCAAAGCCCACAAATTATTAATTCAATCAATCAAAAAACTTTTCCAAAAGGTTGCGAATGGATACCAGAAAATCGTTTTAAAACTCAAAGGTTTTATGAATTTATTTTAGTAGATTCAAACTCTGTTGAAATCCAACATATCAAGGATTCTTCAGAAAAAATAATTTATTCAAAATGTATTTTTAAGAAAATTATTTCGTCTGTAGAATGGGGAGACCCTTATGCAGAACGAATTTTTTCAAAAAGATTTTTCCCTCAAAATTACTCATACTATGATTACAAAATGGCCTGGTATAGAGCATTTTTATTCAGACCATTTGATCATTCATGGTTTTTTATATTTGACAAATATTGTCCAAAGAAATATCCTATGTGGTTTTATCATTGGTGGTATTTATTTGGACCAACTCCTCAAATTTATCCAAAAGAATGCAATGAGGGTTTCACAACTTTTGTTGCCAATTCAAATTATCAAGCTTATGAAACTCCAGTCATGTTTCATGCAGAATTTAAAATTCCATGGATTCTATGTTGGAGTTACTGTCTCAAACAACACCTTCCACGTCCATATCCATATTCATTAATAAGAGAATTCAAAATTAAATGGTGGGACAAATTTACCTTAGAAATTTGTTCAACAAAAAATGTTATCTCCTTTTTTCAAACCGGTATAAAAATGGAATACCAATCTCCATCAACCACCAACAAACCTTCACCCTCAAAAGCAACATCAAATTCAAACTCTCCTCAACACAATAAAAATCCCAAAGTAGAAAGTCCAAATTCAGAATCATTATCTAAAGTCCAGAAAGCTATTCTCAAAAAGATTCTTGAAGATCTACTGTAAAGTTTGGAAGCCAATAGGGAGTACAGGATCGATAGAGAAAATAATTTAATAATTTTGTGGATATAAATCTTATTATATAATTGATAATAATAAGATAAGTAAAGAAAGTTAGATTTATTTGAGATAAGACTTAAACAAAAGAAAATTACAGGATGCTCTCATCTTAGAGCTAGACACTTTATTTATACACAAAGGAAGAGATAAGGTGCAATCTGCTCTTCCAATAAGAAATTAAAGAGAAATAGTACAAACATAATTATTAAAGTTACACTATAATACTGTAGAAGATGCTTTGAATTACTATTGAAGATGCTTTACTGTTGAAGATGCTTTGAATCACTGTTGGAGATGCTTTACTGTTGAGGATGCTTTGAATTACTGTTGGAGATGCTTTTGATTTCGTCATTGCTTACGTTTGTGCTTCCGGATGAATTAATTTGAGTTGTTGAACATTTGAATGATACTTTTGATTTCGTCATTGCTTACGTTTGTGCTTCCGGATGAATTAATTTGAGTTGTTGAACATTTGAATTGAACTTTTGTGAACTCAATATTAAAAGTCGTATGGATCTTGAGCAAATGGGCCACCAAATGTTGGATCATAAGACTCATTTGAAAACTCCGATAAAATCTCATCAGAGGATTCTTCTGATAATATTTTCTTTGCATATTGTGGATCTTCAAGAATCTTTTTGAGAATAGCTTTCTGGACTTTAGATAATGATTCTGAATTTGGACTTTCTACTTTGGGATTTTTATTGTGTTGAGGAGAGTTTGAATTTGATGTTGCTTTTGAGGGTGAAGGTTTGTTGGTGGTTGATGGAGATTGGTATTCCATTTTTATACCGGTTTGAAAAAAGGAGATAACATTTTTTGTTGAACAAATTTCTAAGGTAAATTTGTCCCACCATTTAATTTTGAATTCTCTTATTAATGAATATGGATATGGACGTGGAAGGTGTTGTTTGAGACAGTAACTCCAACATAGAATCCATGGAATTTTAAATTCTGCATGAAACATGACTGGAGTTTCATAAGCTTGATAATTTGAATTGGCAACAAAAGTTGTGAAACCCTCATTGCATTCTTTTGGATAAATTTGAGGAGTTGGTCCAAATAAATACCACCAATGATAAAACCACATAGGATATTTCTTTGGACAATATTTGTCAAATATAAAAAACCATGAATGATCAAATGGTCTGAATAAAAATGCTCTATACCAGGCCATTTTGTAATCATAGTATGAGTAATTTTGAGGGAAAAATCTTTTTGAAAAAATTCGTTCTGCATAAGGGTCTCCCCATTCTACAGACGAAATAATTTTCTTAAAAATACATTTTGAATAAATTATTTTTTCTGAAGAATCCTTGATATGTTGGATTTCAACAGAGTTTGAATCTACTAAAATAAATTCATAAAACCTTTGAGTTTTAAAACGATTTTCTGGTATCCATTCGCAACCTTTTGGAAAAGTTTTTTGATTGATTGAATTAATAATTTGTGGGCTTTGAGGAATTGTAAAATTAGTGAGATATACATTTTCTATTTCGGTTTTTGTAATGTATGCAGATTTGGTAAAGCTTTGTGTTGGTATTTTTGTAGTTGGTTCTTTTTGTTTTGAATTTGAAATAATATTTTGTGAAGTAGGCTCTTGAACAATTTGTGAATATGGAAGTGGGGGAAAATCATTTAGTTGAGTAAATTTGTTTGAAATGGATAGGGTAGTTTGAAGATTTTTGGAGGATGAAAATTTATTTTGTTCTGTTTTGTTTGGTTTTGGATCTGGTTCCATTTCGTAATCATCTGAACTCTGGAACCCTTTGAGTTTTTCTTGCTGATTCTTCTTCCTTGGCATTATGATGTCCCTGTAGAAATTCTCTGGTTAAGAAATCAGGGAGAGAGTTACTTTCGCCTCTTATATGCTCTATTTGAAAATCAAATACTGATAAAATTGCTTGCCATCTTGCAAAAATTTGTTTAGAAACAATGTTTTTGACATCCTTTTCTAGAACCTCTTTTGCAGATTTGCAGTCGATCCTTATCAAAAATTTTTTGTTGTAAAGATCATCTTGAAATTTTGAAACGCATAGTACTATAGATAAAATTTCCTTTTTAATGGTAGAATAATTTTTTTGAGGTCCGAGCCAGAGACCTGAATGAAATCTAACTAATTGTTCTTTTGTATCTATTCTTTGTTTTAATATGCCACCATATCCTATTTCTGATGCATCTGTTTCTACTATCATGAATGCAGATGGATCTGGAATGCCTAGACATGGAAGTGATTTGATTTTTTGTTTTAATTCAATAATAGTCTTAGTATGAATTTCTGACCAGGGAGGCGGATTTTTTTGAAGTCTTTGAAAGAGGGGCATGCAAATTTGTCTGAGCTTTGGGAAAAAATCTGATATATAATTTAGACATCCCAAAAATCTTTGTAACTGGGTTTTGTCTTTAATTTCGTTAGGGAATTTTTCTGCAAATTCTAAAGACCTTGTAATTGGCTTGATTGTTCCTTTATAAATGTCATGTCCCAAAAATCTAATTTTTGTTTGAAATAATTTCATTTTAGTGGCAGAAACTACTAAACCATTTTTTTCAACAGTGTTTAGAAATATATGTAAATGTTTGAAATGTTGATCAATATCATGAGAAAAAATTAAAACATCATCTATATAAACAATTATGAATGAAGAAAATTGATTGAAAATATCATTCATTATATGTTGAAATTCAGAAGGAGCATTTTTAAGTCCAAAAGGCATTACATTCCACTCATAATGTCCAAATGGTACCGTGAATGCAGTTTTATACCTATCTTCTTTAGCAATTTGTATTTGCCAGAAACCAGATTTCATATCAAATTTTGAAAATATTTTGGCTTTATATAAGCGATTAATTAAATCTCTTTTATTTGGGATTGGATATCTTATCCATTGAAGAACTTTGTTTAAAGGTTTGTAATTAATAACTAATCTAGGAACTCCTCTTTCTTTTTCTGCTGCATTCATAACATAAAATGCTGCACAGCTCCAAGGAGATTTGGATGGAGTTATTAATTTTTTATCTAAAAGAGTTTGAATTTCTTTCTTGCAGAATTCAAGATGCTCAGAATTCATTTGGATGGGTCTAGCTTTTGTAGGAATATTTTTTTCAGAGAAATCTTTTTCATATGGCAATGTGACAATATGCCTTTTTCTATCCCAAAAGGCATTTGGAATATCAGCACAAACTTTTGATTTAAAAATATTTTCTAAATTAAAAATTTTTTGTTGCAATTTTGATTGTTGTAATTGTTCTTCAATCCTTTGAAAAGAAATTTCTTCTTTTAAAGAAGAAATTTGAAATTCTTTTTGTTTTATTAAATTTATACTTTGTATTACTGAAGAATTTTGTAATAAATTAATATCTTTTTGTAACATGGGACTTAAAAAAGGAAATGATAATTGTTTCCCTAAAATTTTTGTATGAACACCTTTGTCATCAACCCAAAAAGGATAAATTTGTGTTAAAAAGGGAGTGCCTAATATTATTTCTTCCTTAATATCATTAATAATAATGAAAGTATTAGTAAAACTATAATTTTCATTTATGATCTTTCCTTTTGAAATTTTATATTTAATATCCATGGGTGAACTATTTGCACTATATAACCGAGTTTTTGTTTTTTCATAAAATTTAGTTGGGACTAATCCTTCCCTTAAGCAATTTTGATCCGCTCCACTATCAATTAAAGCAATATAGGTTTTTTGAAAATCTCCAATTTGAAAAGTAACTGGTGCATACCATTTTTGAAAATTAATTTTATTAATAACAGTGATAAAATCATCATCATCCCCATTAACTTTCTCTTTTCCCAAAGAAAGATTTTCTTTATAGATGGGGTTTTCTAAAATAGATAATTTTGTTTCAAGTTCGAAATCTTTGATTTCTAAATGCTTTAAACTATTTTTGATAGAAATGATGTCTTCTTTGATTTTATTTATTTCAAGTTGAAGATCTTTGACCGAAAGAGTTTGATTCTTAATAGGAATTAATTTAGAAGTCATTTCTTTGGAAGAGTATTTTTCTAATAATTTTGAAATATTGAAAGGTTCAATTTGAGGAATTGGAATACTTTCTTTGTTTTTAGAGGTAGAGGTTTCACCCAAAACCATAGTTTTGAGTTTCAAAAGGGTTTCTCTTTTGATCTCTTTATCTTGGATTTTGTCAACGAGATCAAAAAGAAATTCCACATTTTTCTCTTTATCTGTTAAAACATTAATGCATTTGATAGGAGAGGAAGAAATCGAAGATTCAGAATCAGAAGTTTGATCATTAATTTGTAAAATTTCGTCATCTTCCTTTTCTGAAGAAGAAGAAGAAGTAGACTCAGGGGTTTGTAATAATATTTTGGATATTTTATCTCCTAGCTCAGAGTCGTTAATAAATAATTCTTGAATTTTTTTCTTTGTGGTACAAGCATTTGCTTTATGTCCAGGTTTTCCACACGAATAACAAAAGATTTTGAAAGCTTTGTTTGATTTTCGGAAATTTCCGAAATTTTTCTTTCCTCGTTTCTTTCGATAATAAGAAGGATAAGAATTTTTATTTTTATCTTTTGAAAATTTAGAAAATTGTTTTTTAATTTTCTTTTTTGTAGAGGGAGCTCTAATAGCTTCCATACCAAATGCTTCACAGAAACATCCAATTTCTTTCCTAGATTGTTTCTTTTCAGAGGTATATTTGGCTTGGAGTTTGAGTTCTTCACATAAAGAAAGACCTTCCTTTTTAATGAAAGCGAAAAGTCCTCCATAAGTAGTATTATTAAGAGCTTGTTCTTTATCTGTATCATGTTCAGCTATTTTTCTAAAAATTCTTTGAGCAAATAATTTTGGTAGTCCTGATATAAATTTTTCTTTCCAAAAACTTTGATTGCAATCTTGTCTTTGTAAAACATAACTAAAGAAGGTATCTTTATACCATCTATAGTCACTTAATGTTGGGCAACGTAAATTTTGTAAAATCGTTTCTCCAGAAGAAAGAGTTTGAGTAGGGTTACCGACAAAATGAAAGGCAATAACTATGATTAAGAAATCACAGCAGTCAGATTTTTGAAATACATTTCCTTGATCATCCATGATGTCAGTAACGTGATTCAAAATTTCTAATCTGTCTTGTAAAGTGAGAAGATTATCCCACCAGTTTTTTAATTGCCCAGTAAAACCTGATATAATAAAACCAAAAATTATTTGTTCATCCAAAGGTTTTGCCTTGTAAGCTACAATAGCCATTCCCATATTTTGAAGAGTATTAAGAATTTCATAATCAGATTTTCCATCTATGTTCCATTCATGGATCATATCTGGGGAAAAGGATTTGGAGGTAAATGTAGACCTTTCTTCATATTGAAGATCAACAGGAGTAGGCCTAGGATAATAGTTTTTGTAGGGATATTCTTCCAAGATGATCGTATTTTATTAATTTGATGAGGATCATTATCAGATTCTTGAAATTGCTTTGCAACTTTTGAAATGATTAAAGACTCAGAATTTTCTTCATCAGAAGATATCTCTGAACTTTGATATTTACTCAAAACCTTAATATGACTTGGACTATCTGCTAATTTTTGTAAAGATTTTTGAATTTTATCTAACACTGCAGAATTAGAGTTAGAAGAAGTAAAACCATTTTTTGGAAACATTTGAGTCATAGGTATAGTTAATCCTGGTGGTTTGAAATGCGGTGCAGAAACCTTATTTGATCCTAATGATGCAATCGTATTAGGGGCTATGGATCTAGAGGTTTCTTTTTGTAAATTATCAACCTTATTTGAAAGTTGATCTACTTGTGTAGCAACGGTATGAAGGATTTGATTTGTAAAATTATTTTGATGATAAATTTTAATGATGTCTTCTACATTTGGAGTTTTATCTGTTTGATCTACTCTTCCTTCTTTAAAAGGACTAGCCTTTATTTCACGGTCATAATAGGGAAAAGTAATATTTTGTAATGGTGGATGAACTGAACTAATTGTTTGTCCATCCTTCAAAACCCAATTTTTTTGAAGTTTGGTTTGTACAAATATGTGATTTTGAGAATATGGATTAGCAATACCTTGTTTTTCACAAAACAATAAAAACCATGTAAAAAACGGGATATTAATTTGAATAGTATTCATATCTTTATACCATACATCTCTTATTGAGTCTTTAAAGGAGCGAGAAAAAGATCTAAACCAATCTCGATGTTCAGCATTGTGAGAGGAATTAAATTCATCTCTTAGATAGTTTTTATCTATTTCAAAATCTTTAGTAATTGTATTGATAGAGTCAAAATTTTGCATATCAGACATTGTGGGAGATGCAGGTCTAGATGAAGAGATTTGAGAAGTTTGAGAAGCATTTGCTTCATATTCAGGAATAGGAGATTTATATCTGACTTTGATTGGTTCAGAAATGACTGAAGTTGTTTTTTGAGGAAAAGAAAAAGATCTTCGTGGATAGTTGGAAGAAGAAGTACAAGGAGAACTAGATAATTCTCTCATAGACCCAAACCTTATAAGAACTTTATTTTCGTCTTCCTCAATGCATTCTATTTCTTGTCTTATGTTTCTAGGAGGCATTGGATTTGAGAATTGAAATGTCTCAGGAATAGAAATTTGATCCCATCTCAAGGTTTTTGCTGTAGAAACTATTGATTTAGTATTCTCAGCATGAACCTCTATAAAAATAGTTTCTTCTTTTGAAGAAGCCTCATGTATGAATTTTGGATTAACTGTGGAATTCATTAATCTAAAATAAACACAGAAAACAATTGCAAAATTTCTAGCAAACTCTTTAAATTTATTATTTAAAATTTGAATATCTAAAATTAATGAAGATAAGATTAATGGGTCTTGAAGATCTACTGTAAAGTTTGGAAAACAATTGAAATATATTGGGCCATTACAGATATTAGTTTGAATCATAGCCAAAACAGAATCTTTATAATTATTAAGTCGATCGTCTCTGAGAGCTAGGAAAATTGGACAATCAACTCCTTTATGAACTAATGGTTTTATTCCTATTTGAACAAGGCCAAAATGAATGAATCTAAATCTGTGTTTGAGATAAGCTTTAATGCTGGATTCTGAAAGTAAATGCATAGTTTCAGATTCTTTTTGAATGCTTCTAGTCTCTTCATGAGTTTTGATGCTAAATGCAGTCTTAAAATCAGTAATGCCTATATGATAAATTTTTGTAAGATTTTCTTTTGGAATTTCCCAATTTGAAAAGTTCTTTTCTATATGAACTTCACTACTTTGAATGACATGCATCCCAAGATGTTTCTACATTAGTAGTATATTTTATTGATGATTATTGATTATACTTACTGACACTATTTATCATTTGTGCTTATTTTATATATTACGTTTAATGTATATGAAAAAAATATATTTCCTCCGTTCTTTTTTTATCTTCTTACCAAAATAAATTCCCATACCATGCACGAAGATTGGAAAAACAAAAAAAGTGAGTTAATTTTATACTTTATAATATTTGTTTTACAAATTATTTACTTTAAAGATTATAAAGAAGGTTATTTGTTAGTTGTAGCAGGAGCGGCACTCTCGTTACATAATTAACATTAATAATTATACTTAAGATAAATAATGCGGAAGTGTAAAACGCCGAACTGCTAAAAACCATTTGAAATAAAAAAATGTTCAAAACATAAGTAAAAATATATCTTACAACTGAGAAAATATAAAATAAGGTTTACTTAAATACGATAAAAAAACATAAGTACAATATAGTCATCAAGTAAAATCATTGAAGCTAAGTCCTCGATAGAATAATTAAAGTTGCGGCCTGGATCGAAACCTGAGCTAATTTTTCCTGCAAAATACTGTCATCCATAATACGGATGACAGCCGATTAAATCGGTCAGCGATAAAGCCGAGTAAAATTTTCTCAACAAGCTTATGATGCGATAGTTAAATCATGCTTACAAAATAATCATCAAGCACAATATAGAAGGTTATTACTCATTATTGACCTTTACTAAGCCATTAAGTTACATTCTCAATACTTGCAGAAGTTCATTACTGCTACTAAATACTTGGTAACCTTAATGCTTATTTAATCAAGTTCAATTAAGCCTCATAGCTTTACCATCATAGCACATCACAAGATCACAACAATAATGACAACTGATATATGTAAGGGTCTGGTTAGGTGAGGACCATAGTCCTAAACCCTAACTGTAGTGGGAGTCGTCACTCCTCTCAATACTGTTATGCTCGAGACTTCACTGGATGAGTTTTTCTCGGACCCCCTGTCTGACACCGCATTTTACGTGCCGGCTAACACGGACGCCGGGATTTTACATGCCGGTCCATGGTTCGACGTTACCTTACTATCAGAGTCATACAATCAATATCATGCAATATCAAACAAGACTCTAAACCGAAATAGTTTACATTCTTATAAGTCAAACTTCCACTAGTCAAATTTTACACCAATTTACACACACAAACACACCACACATATACATGTATATTTCTCTACCAACATTATAAATCTCCACTATTTATCAATAAAAATAAAAATAAATTTCCATCACCACATATATTTTTTTTTATATGAGCAACCATTTTTTTTTTTTGTATATACATATATATATATTTTTTTTTTCAATCATTCTTCAAACAATTCTTCATACACATGTAAACATATCTAAAACCCTAAAACCATACATTAATTTAAATGGAAAAACATCATACTTCCACACATGAATTTTAAATCATGAATAAATCATAAACTATAAAATAACACACATAAAAATCATAGAAATTTAAATTAAAATTTAAAAAAATAAAAACTAGATTAAGGATTACTCACAATTGCTTCAAGAACAAAACACCAAAATTGATGAACCAAGGTGGAGGATTTAGGCGTGAGAAATGTAGTGTTTTGGGAGTGTTTTCTTACTTGCAAATGGTTTGAAAATGAAAAGATGTAAGGTAATTAGGAGATTAAGGAAATAAAGGGATTAAGGAAATTAAGGCAATAATTATAGAAGGCAATAATTCCTTGATCTTCAATCTTCCTAAGAGGTTACTAATCCCCCCTTAACCCTCCATATGGCCGGCCAAATGATTCCACTTCCCATTTATTTTATTTTATTTTTTTTGTTTTTATTTTTATTTTTATTTATTTTTTTTTTGAAGTTAAAGATAGATTAGGAAAATGATTTGGGCTTAAAACGATTTTAATTGCCTTAAAAGTTGAAGTCTCATGATTTAATCTACTAACAAAATAAATAATAAAAAGAAATATATATTTTTTCTAAAAAAAATAATAATAATAAAAATAATAATATTACTAGCAAATCATTTAATATATCGGGAAAATATCGGGGTGTTACATTTGGAGTGTAGAAGAAGAATAACTTGTGTAAGGAAATGGTGATAGCTTGTGTAAGTGATGAACATTATGGGTTGATGTAGAAAGGATTTTGATTCATCAAATTTTTGTTCTAGTTTATGCTAGTGAAATGTTTTAGATTAATGGGAAAGTATGATTAAGGTTTGATTATGAAAATATGATAGTTTACTTAGAAAATTTTAGTTAAAACTATACTTAAAGTTAATAAGAAAAATATAGTTAATTTTTAGGTATAAAATAATTAAATCAAAGTTGTAAAGTTAAAATGATAAGTAGTAAAGTTAGTTTAATAAAACGAAATTTAAACGTAATGTTTTAATAAAACCGTAAATATAATATTAAAATTTTACTTTTCGTAGTATAAAATAATAAAATAATATTTTAGTGCTTATAAAGAAATTTAAGAATATATATATATTTTTAAGTTTAATATTTGGAAGAAATTACAAAAATCGGAATAAGGTTTAGGAATTAAAGGTGATTTGAATTAGATAACCAAAGGATTAGGAATTCGAAAAGAAATTTCGGAATAATTAATCGGAAGATTAAGATTAAGAAATTTGAGCCTGTTACAACTCTTTCCCCCTTTAGATAGTTTCGTCCCGAAACTAGGACTTACCAAAAAGGTTAGGATAACGCTCTCTCATGTCGATCTCTTTTTCCCAAGTCGCCTCTTCAACCCCGTGGTTTGACCACAAAACCTTGACCAATGGAATCCTCGAATTTCTCAACTCTTTTACTCGGGTATCTAAGATCCTGATTGGTCGTTCCTCATACACCAAAGACTCCTCAATCAAAAGTGGCTCGTGAGCTAGAACATGAGACGGATCGTGAACATACTTCCTCAACTGTTAAACATGGAACACATTATGAACTTTTGCTAAACTTAGAGGTAAAGCCAACTCATAAGAAACTTCCCCGACTCTCCTTAGGATCTCAAAAGGTCCAATAAATTTTGGACTCAACTTTCCTCGAACTCCAAAATGCTGGACACCCCTTGTAGGTGAAACCTTTAGGAAAACCTTGTCGCCAACCTCAAATTGCAACATCTTTCGACGATTATCAGCATAACTCTTTTGTCGGCTCTGTGCTGCTCTCATGTTCTGTTGAACAATCTTCAGAGCATCAATGGATTCCTGAATCACATCTGGACCTTCGGGAATGGTCCTATCCATCAAATCCCAACACAAAGGTACTCGACACTTCCTTCCATAAAGAGCTTCATACGGTGCCATCCTAATACTAGATTGGAAACTGTTGTTGTAGGCGAACTCCACCATCGGTAATTTATCTTCCCAAGAACCCTTAAAGTCCAACACACAACATCTCAAAAGATCCTCTAAAGTCTGAATAGTTCTCTCAGTCTGACCATCAGTCGCAGGATGAAAAGCAGTACTCAAGCACAACTTACTCCCAAAAGCTTCCTGCAACTTTTCCCAAAACCTCGATAAAAACTTCGGATCCCTATCCGAAACAATAGTCCTCGGAACACCATGAAGTCTGACAATCTCTCGGACATAGGTATCTGCTAATTGCTTGGCCCCCCAAGTATTCTTCATTGGCACAAATCTAGCGACCTTGGTCAATCTATCAACAATGACCCAAATAACATCATTCCCTCGTTGGGTCCTTGGCAGCCCTACCACAAAGTCCATAGAAATCGAGTCCCACTTCCAATCTGGGACAGGCAACGGTTGAAGCAACCCTGAACTCTTTTGTCTCTCGAACTTTACCCTCTGGCAGACTAGGCACTTAGACACAAAATTAGAGACATCTTTCCTTAGACCTTTCCACCAAAATATCTCTCTTATCTCCTCAATCATCTTATCTCGACCTGGATGCAAATGAAATAAACTTTGATGACCTTCCTTCAGAATCTCATTCTTCAATTCAAATTGATTTGGAACACACAATCTACCGTTCATCCTCAACTCTCCTCTTTCTCCTAACTCAAAAGCATTAGTCTCATTTTTCTCAACTCTATGGATCAACTCAACAATCTCTGGATCCTCAAGTTGTGCCTCAATTATACGATCAAACAAAGTGGGTTGTATAGTCATTGCTCCCAAATACTGACCAACCTCGTGTCGACTACAAATCTCTAATCCCAAACTCTGCATCTCACGATACAACTCCCATGGTACAGACATAATGGCATTCACAGACACTCTCGGTCTCCTACTTAAGGCATCAGCTACCTTATTCGCTTTTCCAGGGTGGTACACAATTTCAAGATCATAATCCTTAATAACCTCAAGCCACCGCCTTTGGCGCATGTTCAATTCTTTTTGGTTGAAGACATACCTCAAATTTTGATGATCAGTGTAGATCTTACACGGTAACCCATACAAATAATGTCTCCACAACTTCAAAGCAAAGATCACTGCAGCAAGTTCAATGTCATGCACGGGGTAATTCACCTCATGTGGCCTTAACTGCCTCGATGCATAAGCTATGACCTTTCCTTCTTGCATAAGTACACAACCTAAACCTTCGAATGAAGCATCACAATAGACCTCGAATGGCTTGCTACAATCAGGCATTGCTAAAACAGGGGCGGTAGTAAGTCTTTTCTTTAATTCCTCGAAAGCAATTGTGTGCCTCTCATTTCACTGAAATCGTATCCCTTTCTTCAACAGCTTAAACATGGGACGAGCAACCTTAGAAAAGTTTTCAACATATTTTTTATAGTACCCAGCTAATCCTAAAAAGCTCCGAACTTCAGTCACATTTCTAGGGATCGGCAAGTCCGTTATTGCTTTAATCTTCTCAGGATCTACAGAAATTCCACCCTTAGACACCATATGACCTAGAAAAGAAATTTCCTCAAGCCAAAACTCACACTTACTAAACTTCCCATACAATTTCTCTTTTCTCAAAAGCTCTAGAATCATTCTCAAGTGTTCTTCATGTTCTTCCCTACTCCTTGAATATACCAAAATATCATCGATAAAAACAACCACGAATTTATCCAAATAAGGACGAAGATACCTCTGCATCAAATCCATAAATGCTGCAGGTGCATTTGTTAACCCAAATGGCATCACTAAAAACTCATAATGTCCATATCGGGTCCGAAATGCTGTTTTAGAAACATCCTCCTTGGCTATCCTCAATTGATGATATCCAGACCTTAAATCAATCTTCGAGAACACCTGAGCGCCTCTTATCTGATCAAACAAATCATCTATCCTGGGCAAAGGGTAACGGTTCTTAATGGTGATCTTATTAATCTCCCTATAATCAATACACAATCTCATCGTTCCATCCTTCTTCTTCACAAACAGAACAGGGGCTCCCCAGGGTGACACACTAGGTCGGGTAAAACCTTTCTCCAATAACTCATCTAATTGCTTTTTCAATTCGGCTAACTCAGCTGGAGCAAAACGGTACGGAGTCCTAGAGATAGGGGTAGCATCAGGAATTAGATCTATATGAAAGTCAACCTCTCTCCTTGGAGGTAAACCAGGTAGATCCTCAGGGAAAACATCAGGGTAATCACAAACAATTGGGGTTTCCTCAAGACTTAACTTGATTTTCTCCTCACTACTAGCAATAAAACACAAATATCCCTTATCTCCATGTTTAATCATCTCAATGGCTTGAATTGTAGAAATGGTCTGAATGGGAAACACAGAATTCTTCCTAATCAAACATTCTCCACTTGGAGCCTTAACCCGAACGATCTTCTCTTTACACAAAATCTCCGCATGATGACGTCCCAACCAGTCCATCCCCAAAATAATATCATATGTACCTAACTCAAACACTATTAAATCGGCAGGTAGATGGTTGTCCGAAATCTTAAGAGGGAAATTAGGAAAGATACGGTCACATAGGAATGGTGAACCGTCAGGTAATAGAATTTGGAGATTAAATTTTTGAGGTTCAAGAGAGATAGAGGATTTATGAAGGAAAGAAGAAGAGATAAAAGATCGATCAGCTCCTGAATCGAAAAGAATATGAGCCAAAGAGTCTCCTACGACAAAGTGACCAGAAATGACCTTACCCTCAAATGCCTGATGAAGATTGTCTACATGGTTGCTAATAGCGTGCAAACCGACAGTCCTCCTAGCTGCAATACTCTGAACATTTCCTGAAGAACTAGGAGCTCCATAATTACCAGTACTACTAGCTCCCAACTGGATCCCTTCTCGGCAGTTAGTGGAAACATGACCCTCTTTTTTGCATTTGAAGCAGATGATCTTCCTAGTGCATGAACGACCTCGGTGATCCTTACCACATAAGCGACACTTCCAAACTGTGACTCTTGTTGAAGTTGTTGGTTGGAACGGCTTGCGATCCCAATTGGTTAGCCTCTTGTTCCTGTTGTTGTTGCCTCCACCAAATTTTCTTTTGTTGGTGTTGTCCTCCTTGTCAAGGATTCTCTCATACTCAAGCGCTCGATCGTAGAGATCTCGGAAGTCAGAATACTTCCCAATCCCCTTTTGGATCTTAAGATTAAGACCCTCGAAGAAGCGGGATGCACGAACACTTTCTTTGCTTACAATGTCAGAAGCAAAGCGAGACAGCTCATTGAACTTACAACTGTACTCAATCACGGTCATAAGACCCTGACGAAGATGTAAGAACTCATTCTCCTTTTTCCGTTGGAGTGATGGCGGATAGAATTGTTGACGAAGAGTCATAAGAAAGTCATCCCAAAAGGTATCAGTCATAGTGGCCTTGACAGAACGCCACCATAACTCTGCTGGACCAGATAGGTAGAAGGAAGCCAGCTTTACTTTTAGGTGCGCTGGACAATTAATGACCTCTAAAAGTTTCTCCATCTCTGCGAGCCAATTCTCGAAGCAAACCGGATCATCTTCTCCGTCGTATTGCGGCGGACGATGATATGCCATATTCTTAAAGTATTTCCCGTCGTCATTGGCCTCTTGAGCCTGATTCTCCATGAGGGTGATCAGTCGCTCATTTGTCCTTTCCATCCGAGCTAGTTGTGCTTCTAGCTCTCGAACTCTAGCTTCGTGATCAGATGAAGTTACGCCATTTCTTACCTAAAAAAAATTTTTAAACATGTGATTGACTTTCACATTAACTTAATTAATCTGGCACGTAATTTTACACATAGTCACATAAGCACATAGAAAACAAATAGAATTTTTAGGAAGACTTGTTTTGAAAATCATTTGAAATTCTTTTCTTTTTTTCTTCTTTTTTTTTTTTAATTTATATATATATATATATATATTTTTTAGTCAGCTATCGAGCCTTTCACATGGAACTAAAATTCCAAGATTCGAGTAACTTTAGCTCTGATACCACGTGTAGCAGGGGCGGCACTCTCGTTACATAATTAACATTAATAATTATACTTAAGATAAATAATGCGGAAGTGTAAAACGCCGAACTGCTAAAAACCATTTGAAATAAAAAAATGTTCAAAACATAAGTAAAAATATATCTTACAACTGAGAAAATATAAAATAAGGTTTACTTAAATACGATAAAAAAACATAAGTACAATATAGTCATCAAGTAAAATCATTGAAGCTAAGTCCTCGATAGAATAATTAAAGTTGCGGCCTGGATCGAAACCTGAGCTAATTTTTCCTGCAAAATACTGTCATCCATAATACGGATGACAGCCGATTAAATCGGTCAGCGATAAAGCCGAGTAAAATTTTCTCAACAAGCTTATGATGCGATAGTTAAATCATGCTTACAAAATAATCATCAAGCACAATATAGAAGGTTATTACTCATTATTGACCTTTACTAAGCCATTAAGTTACATTCTCAATACTTGCAGAAGTTCATTACTGCTACTAAATACTTGGTAACCTTAATGCTTATTTAATCAAGTTCAATTAAGCCTCATAGCTTTACCATCATAGCACATCACAAGATCACAACAATAATGACAACTGATATATGTAAGGGTCTGGTTAGGTGAGGACCATAGTCCTAAACCCTAACTGTAGTGGGAGTCGTCACTCCTCTCAATACTGTTATGCTCGAGACTTCACAGGATGAGTTTTTCTCGGACCCCCTGTCTGACACCGCATTTTACGTGCCGGCTAACACGGACGCCGGGATTTTACATGCCGGTCCATGGTTCGACGTTACCTTACTATCAGAGTCATACAATCAATATCATGCAATATCAAACAAGACTCTAAACCGAAATAGTTTACATTCTTATAAGTCAAACTTCCACTAGTCAAATTTTTGACAATTCTACCCTTTTAATAGAAACAAATTACTAGTATCTAATAAATTAATATTAATTAAATAACAAATTTTCGTAGCTATACTAAGATTCCTGAGGCTAAACTAAGTCATTATTGTGTTATAAATAATCATAACAGTCAAGGGTAATGTTTCTAAGTACTTAATAACATATTTTATCAAATAACTAGTAAAATAGTAAAACGGATCTATCATCACTATAAAAATAACATAATCCGACAAATTATTAAGGGTCCAAAATCTATATGAAATGAGTTTTAGAGAAAAACAATGCTAAGCATTTTAACAAATTTGTTTGACTATTTTACCAATAAATCGATTAAAAATTTATCAAAACACCAAGATGATATGGAATCATTTTAAACACATAAGTTTGTTTAACTAGTAAAATTCATATATATTTATATTATCATATTAATCAAAAATTTCCATATATATGACTCTTTTTTCGAGTGTCCCAAAAGTATTATTGTTTTGACAAAAATATCACTAAACTGGATATGACTTTAATATTACCATATAAAGTTTAAATGACTAAAATAAGATCATGTTGATCATGCTTTTATATTATCGAGTAACCATAAATAAATATCACATAACGAGAGAGTTAAGAAAATGTGTACCGTTTTCCTCCGAAGGTGGTGCTAAACCAAGTAAGAGAATAATAATAGGATAATAAGAACTTAAGGAAATAAGCTCCAAAAGAGAAAGTCTTCAAGGTTCCAAGCTTCAAAGAAGTAGATCTTCAATTACCCAAAAGAAAATGATATCCAAGCTCCAAAAGATAATACTTGACTTTTCAAAAGTTGATGATTATTGGCTTAAGAAGTGATAAGATCAAGCTCCATCTTCATTTGATTCTTCAACAAATAAAAAGGGTATAAAGTTAGTAAGATGTTAATGAAGTGAAGATATAAGAAAGAATGGTAGAAAGATTTGATGATGGGGGTGCAAGTGATCTCATGGCTAAGGAGGGGTAATTAATGGGTTTTGGGCAACTTTTTAGTTCATAACATTGTATGAAAAAGAAGGTTAACTTGTGTAAGTGATTTAGAGTGTGTAAGTGAATGTGTAAGAGTTGGAGTGTGTAAGTGGATGTGTAAGAATTTGGAGTGTAGAAGAAGGATAACTTGTGTAAGGAAATGGTGATAGCTTGTGTAAGTGATGAACATTATGGGTTGATGTAGAAAGGATTTTGATTCATCAAATTTTTGTTCTAGTTTATGCTAGTGAAATGTTTTAGATTAATGGGAAAGTATGATTAAGGTTTGATTATGAAAATATGATAGTTTACTTAGAAAATTTTAGTTAAAACTATACTTAAAGTTAATAAGAAAAATATAGTTAATTTTTAGGTATAAAATAATTAAATCAAAGTTGTAAAGTTAAAATGATAAGTAGTAAAGTTAGTTTAAGAAAACGAAATTTAAACGTAATGTTTTAATAAAACCGTAAATATAATATTAAAATTTTACTTTTCGTAGTATAAAATAATAAAATAATATTTTAGTGCTTATAAAGAAATTTAAGAATATATATATATTTTTAAGTTTAATATTTGGAAGAAATTACAAAAATCGGAATAAGGTTTAGGAATTAAAGGTGATTTGAATTAGATAACCAAAGGATTAGGAATTCGAAAAGAAATTTCAGAATAATTAATCGGAAGATTAAGATTAAGAAATTTGAGCCTGTTACATTAGTATTTTAAACAATAAAAACTAATTTTCTAAGTAAACCTCACTCTACGATCCCTATGCGATCAAAACCCGCAAATATAAGAATATAAGAAAAACAAGGGAAAAACTAGCTTCCAGAATCAGAAAATTGAGTAATTCAAACTCTATCCCGTAAAATGATTAAGTTGAAAATTGTTTAAGAAATTAATATATAGTCGAATTAAAAATCAATTTGTGTAAACAATATAATATCACATAAACCAATTAATTAATTTGATATTTAATAATCACAACTCATATTTTAATATTTAATATTTGAGGGAACGAGAACACCATTAGGCCGAGATTTTAGATGTTTGACTATTTTGGACTTTCATAGTTACTTGAATGATTATTTTGGACTTTGGTTTAGATGTTTGGATTTAGAATAGTTGATACATTTACGTTTTAGATCTTGTGACCCTTTTCACGAGTTATGTTTTGAGAATTGAGTTCTTTGGGTAAGTAAACCCCGTGATGACCTATCTTACTTAGTCAACCTGTAAGTTAGGTTGTTACGTAACTGAAGTGACATCAATTATCGACACATAGCGCACTAGGCCCACATATTAGACTTCAAACACAACTATTATCGCTTATTACCTTCCATGGTTCTTTTCTATTACACGACGATGGATGACTCTATGAGGTGTTATTGGTGCAACGAGTACACTCTTACCACTCCTAAAATGACCCACTTTGTAAGAATAGTTTAATATTCGATAATTTATTCAACTAATTAATTAATAAATTAGCCTTTCATTTATTTCAAGTATTTGATTTTGTTGTGGGCACAAAGTATTTGATTTTATTTTGGGTACAAGGAATGACGTTTGTTATTCACTCAAGTGAGGAGCAGTCAATGAGAAGCATTGTTTAAGGTGTCCTCCGAAATTCATAATTTCAGCATTTCATTCCTGACGTTGGGGAGCCAACTCAACCTACTACAACAATAAGTGGCTATTGGTAGCGTTTGTCACCACCAATTGATGATCATTTGGGCAAGATGCATACTTGTCCTATCCACATGATGGTGCAGAGTCCTCTCAAGCTGCTGCAAGTATCCACTACTAGCCCCTTTTACTACTCGAATGACACACTATAGTCTCTTACTATAATAGAAGACATACTAGGTCATCTCAGTTACATAGGGTAGATGAGAAAAGATGAGAGTTAGGACACTTCACATATTAAAGTAATTTTACAAACCTCATTGTATATTGAACTATTTGTATACAACTAGTTGAACTCTTATTTGACTATTACACTATTTGTATCTAAAACTAATGTAGGTTCTGTTAAAATTAGAGTCATTAATGCTCGTAGGATTCAATGATTTCTTAGTTTAGCTTTGAAAGTTGATTTATTAGAATCTCATTAGAACAAAAAATGCTATCAAAAATTCGAAAAATACTTTATTACCATTCAACAAGAGTTTCAAACTACAACATTCATTAACAAAATAAAATTATACTACATAGTATTTACTCCTCAAAACCGAATACACTACCTCACATTACTTTTTGGATCTCCTCATGACCTTCTTCGTTTCTTCAACTTCATCCAATCAATTCTTAAAGATATCTAGCTCGCTTTGAAGCTTTTCTTTCTCTTCACCGAGCTTAGTAATGATATCTTTCTGCCATTTTGTGGCCTTCAGATCAACTTAAAGTAACCATAACCTGATGCTTCGTCATCGTAAAATAAACATGCAATAAAACAACGACTTGGATCAAAGTCGTTCTAGTGCTAATCGTATTCAACTTCGTAACCATGGTGACTCTTATTTTAAGCAATATCAATGTTTGACATCTAAGCACAAAGATCATGAATATTCAACAATAATCGACCTCTATCAAATATAAAAAATAATTAAATTATATTAACTAATAAAATAATTAAAATAAAATACGTATTATAAAAAATCAATGCATAAATAAAGGAATTAGAGCTACATAACTTAACTAAACTTGCGATCACCTTATATTTTGCAAAATACTTGAGAGAAGAATGAGACTTTGGATGGATTGAAGGTAAGCATTATATTCTTCTCTATAATAGCTCATTTTTCCAAAAATCTAAGTAGGACTCACTCATATGTAAGGATGGCAATGGGTTGCCTCTAGACCCGAATTCATATCCATTTTGATAGTTAAGATTGAGATTTGGATCCGAATCTGAGGGTCTAAATGTTCAGGACCCAAATCTAAATCCAAGGATATTGCAGATTCATTATTGAATCTGGGTTCAAAACAAGTCCACCTTATTTTCGCATGTTTGATTGAATTTAGCATCGTATTGAAATTGCGATCAATAATATATATAACTACACAATCTATCATCCAAACAAACAAATTTAAATACAATAATTTGGGTAAAATGTATAAACCCTAATGAAAAGAATCAATTCTTTATCTAACTGGGTTTTCAAACTACTCAACTAACATTATGATATATTGATATGTACCAAAATCCAACTTGTACCACTCTTCAACACAGACACAGAAAATGAAACTTTTTAAGGGGGAAGAAAAAGAGATCTGCGAAGAAGATCATTCAAAATCAATCATATTCTTCTGCTTGATTCTTTGATCATAGTATTCATAGATAGCATTAGTATATAAACGGGTCCTAAAGATCCACGGGTCTAAATTTAGGTATTTTAATAACCCGAATCTGGATCCGAATCCATCAATTGTAAACGAATCCAAATCAGACCCGAATCCATAAATACGTAGTGTGTTTAGGATTCGTTGCCATCCCTTAATTCAAGTTGGAGAGTTAGTTTTTTTTGCGTGCCAAACCAAAACCAAAGCCAAACGACTCTATCCTTACCTTTCCATTATCATATCATCAGAAAATCAACAATACAAAATAGAGAAGTGACACCAAAGCAAATAGAGCATTCTTAGTTGGAGACGAGTATATAAAATAAAATAAATTGACGACAAAACTAATTAAATCTCACTCTTTTTCCTTATACTTTCTTACCGGCGAGACAATCCAACGCTCTTCTTCCCTACCACCGATTATCGTCGGGATCACGCCTCTTCTCTCTATCTCTCCTCCATTTTTTAAACCCTAATCTATCTCTATCCCTCCCTAATCTGCAGAAACAAAATTACATTGTTCAAAGTTCTTCTATTTGTGAACTTTTCTCGAGATTAGTTTATGATCACTTAGAATGATAATTTTGTTGCTCTGATTGTTTAATGATGTGGTTTTCCTTCTGGAGATCCAGAAATCGATTTTCCTTGGAGGAACTCAGGTTTGTTTTTTTTTTTTATATTTATTTTTTTTATATTTATTCATAAAATGTTGCAATTGATTAGAGCTAAATTTTCTGTCTTAGTACTTACTTACTGATATCAATTTTTGTTTTTCGAATTTCTAATTTACTCGATTGGTGCTTAATTGAGTTGGGTTTTGATCAATTGTTTGTTTTCGTTTTCCTTTAATTCGTAGTTCACTTTGGTTTGATTTATTCTTTTCTTTTAGTGGGGTGTGTTCATGATTTGGCATTTTGTATTCATAATTGAAGATAAAGGTGAAAGTGTTGTTGTGATTATAAATGAAATACCAAGCGAATGGTAAATGTGTGAAAACAGAAAATAGAATGAAATGTAGTTTTATGAAACTTAGTGTGCTACATGGGTTTTTCCCTTTTCTCTCAATGCTTCACTCATTTGCAATTTACCCGTCCTTCCTACGATTTCATCATAAGATTTATAAGCTTTGTCACTTGTTTATCTGAGCCATCTTTCCTGTCACTGTTGTTCTTACAATAAGGATGTATTAGAGGGCTTTTCTATCAATCTAGCAACATCTTGCTTGTCCTGTATATCTTGTCGAATAGGTACTTCAAAATCAATTCCAACCTTGGATATTCATACTTGTAGGTTAATATATTTTCGAATAAGTAATTTAGGCAATATTATGGGTCTGCTAGTTGGAGTTGGCGCTCGCCATTGAAGAGAGCTACTATGATTAGCCTTTTGGTTTTGCTTAAAAGCTGCTTTTTAGCTAGCTTAAAAGCCATTTACTAATAAGCTTTTTTTAGCTTTATCAATCAAAAAGCCAAAAACCCAAAAATAAACAAAAAAAACCAAGAAAAAAGCTAATTGCAAAACACCCTTATAGTACAAATTGAATATGATGGGAACAATCTTTGTTTTTCTATTTTTTATTTTATCTGAACTCTGAAGCAAGTCCCTTTTATTTAGCCAAAAGTAACTTTAGGACATCAAAATGAGTAAATTACAATTTGTACCATGAATTAGACAGTTGAAATGTGTTTTACCCCCAATGTTGCGTTTTTCTATTATCCCAAGACAACATCCACATTGGTTTCTTTTTTCTTTGGGGCACCATGGATGGTCCTGCCCCTTTTCCCCAATAATAGTGCCTTTTATAAAGGGCATGGGTGCTTTTAGCACATTTAGAAACAATCGTGCCCATATGGTAGACTTGAGGCATGACACACCTTTGCGTAAGAGTCAAACATGTGGTAATAGAAGTGATTTACTGGGAATCAAAATGCGGTCGAGTCATCTTGAAACGGCCTTTTTGTAGCGGTATTTATTTTCACTGTTTCGATTTCTCGAGTTACGTCGAAAATCGGCCTCATCAACTGTTGTAAGACACTGAACCACCGAGATTACCGAAGATTTCTCACAATCACATCATTTAAAAACGTAAAACAGGAAAGAAAATTTAATAAACTAAACAAAACACTTGTAGATCTAGATATGAAACTTAAAGACAACAAAATTGAACATTTTCCATTAAAGCTCTAACCTAGTCTCTAGAAGGACGAAGGAGAAGAAGTGTGTGCGCGAAACACTTATTTTTTTAACTAATGATAAAATATGAGGGTAAAGCTTCTTGTAAAAGATTCTAGATACTGGGCTACAACTTTGCAAGCACTATAATACAAGCCTACAAGGTATGAATTTAATACTCTATGTGGAAATAGTGGGGTTTCTTATTAATTAAATAGTGTAAGTGGCGTTGGTTAAGTGGGACTCTGATATTTTGCTTTACAGTTTAGGAAGTACAATACTTCACTAGTACTCCTAGCATTCTAGAGTTTTAATGTAATTATGAAAATATTAATGTATTTATGTAAATGGATAATTTTAATTCTAAACTCTTTCAATTTATATATGAAGGTTATATCTCAAAAATATATAATAATATCGCAAACTTGCGATCTGTTAACCGCATTTTTTTCGTTCCCGCAACCCATGATCGTGACTGTGTTCGCAATCACGACCGCGTTTTCACTCCATGGTAATTTGCAAGTTGCGAGAACAATATAGTGATGGGGTAAGATTGCCGGAAAAATAGGAGTTGGGACATGGGCTATGATAAGTTAGTGGAAAAATATGCTTTTGGTCACAGTCATAGTAATAGTCTCGAAACGAATTTCGTGGTCAATGCGTCCTGTATTTCACTCGTGGTAAACTGAAAAATCTTTACGATACAGTGATTCTGCTTTGTTTTGCACTTAGTGTATAGGCATATATGTGTAATATTTTTCCATGTAATATATAAGGAATGCAAGCACATGATCTATGTTGTAAGATGTTAAGTTTTCCTTTTTTTTTGAAATGGTTTTTCTTTTCTTCTTGTTCATAAAAATACTTTGCTAACCTACAAAAAAAAATTAAGCAATTAGACTTAGTGCTTCTATTAACAACTACAACAACGCAATATCCTTAATCTCAAGAGTCCGCTACATGAACCAAAACAAATTTACATTCTCCCATGATGCTAATATTTTGTTTATCCCCTTTGACTTTGATTCATTATTGTTCCCCCTTGATGTAGATATTTGATTGATCAGCTACAAAAGGTTCAAATTGTAAATGAAGTTAACAAGGTTTGTCAAATGTTAGATTATGTTCTCTTGTTTGTCTATCGTTGTTGTTTATTAATGAGTACTTTTTTTGTCATGAAGGATTTTGTAATTGAGGCTCTGAGATCGATCGCAGAATTGGTAACATACGGAGACCAGCATGACCCAGCCTTCTTTGAGTAAGATTATAAAATATTAAGCTCAAAATTATTTTGTGAATAATTAGCTTAAACCTTCTATCAACTATGTGAATTATGTGGAAACAATCATGGAGTTAGAAAGTGGTGATTAAACGGTATTTTTGTACAAGTAGTTCGTGAATTAGAGGAATTCATGGGCCTGAAACGGGCAAGGAATCACAAGCCTATCCACTTTTAGACACTTAAAATTTTCCCCATACTCTTATATTCTATTAGTGGATTGGCTTGTGAGTAAATGGGCTTCGAAAATGTTTTTTAACGGGATAAGTTGGAGAAAAAATTTAATTAGTAAAACCTAAGTCTTGCGTTAATACACGCCTAATAGTCTTATACATCCTACTAATACTTAATTTCTAAGCAATTCACGATGTTACACTATACAATAAAATGATTAGATCCATCACTTAATTTTTAAGAAATTCACCATGTTACATGATAAAGCAATTCTTGAAGGAACCATTTGAGTTTTTGGGATAAGATTAAATTTCCCATAGATCTTGGATGTGTTTTTCTATCTTTGCTTCCTAGCTAGCCTTTACATAAAAACTTGGCTTGTAAAATCTATTCTTACTATATGGATAATAAAAAGCCATCTTGAACGATTAAATAATAAACTCTTAACCTTTAAAATACATCTCCTTGTTCCAAACAATTAATTATAGTAACACTTCACATTATCCTTATTTCTCTTTATGCATTTCCTTTCCATTACCTTTCCATTTGTTATGCCAAACACCCCTTTAGTGTTTTCCTATATGTAGCTGTGTATGAGGATAAGAATTATGTGGATTTTCCCGATCTAGATTAAAGTGTCAAATAGACAAACACAACGTTTAGGACAATTAACTAGTCATGAGTTTGCTATAATATTCTGTAATTAGATTGATATGGCGTTTGGAATCAAATAACACATGGCTGAATTGATTGACCTGTAAGGCTGTAGCCATAGTGCAAAAACGAGGCCACATCATCGTATCGCGATCGTATTGTAAAAGTTCTTGAGTTTACTGCGACGACGAAATCATCCTTATTGAAATCCGTTTTGCGACCATAGCCCTACCATGATCGAAACCATATTTTTGCACTATGCCTATATCTTAGAGTTCTTGCAATAAGGCCATTGGAGTTGAAGCTTGTGACTTTTGTTTGTGTTATGCTTCGTGTACAGTTTGTTTATGGAGAAGCAAGTCTTGGGTGAGTTTGTGCGTATTTTGAAGATCAGTAAAACTCTGACAGTTTCGCTCCAGTTACTTCAGACAATAGGCATCATGATTCAAAATTTGAAAAATGAACATGCTATATGTGAGTTGTCTCATGGGGTATGAATGTAGTCTACCTTTACTACTTGTTTGAGTTTTTTGTGTGTAACTGACAGTAGCTTTATTAATATTCAATAGATTATCTCTTCAGCAATGAGCATATTAACTATCTTATAAGTTATTCCTTCGACTTCCGGAATGAAGAGCTGTTATCATATTATATATCCTTTTTAAGGTTTGTTTACTTCTAATGATCTTTATAATTTTTATGTTTGTCCTGGATTTCATTCATGTTGTACTTTATTAAAGTGTTTCCTACACACATTATTTAGTTGCTTTTGAGATTGATGTGTGCAGAGCAATAAGCGGGCATTTGAACAAGAGCACAATATCTTTGCTTGTGAAGACTCAGAATGTAAGATAAGTATTGTGTTGTGGGCTTGTTGGAAATCGTTTTGCAAGTAGACTATTAGTGTCTGATATGAAGAACTTTTTGGCTTTTTATCAAATACAACTTTTCTGTGGGTTTGTAACTTAATGATGGTTTGTATGGAACTCTGAGACAAGGTAATTTTACAAGCATATTATGAAGTTAGTCCTTGTACTAGGTAATTCATAAAAGATGTAAGAGTATATTTGAGAAGTACCCTTGCTTGTTCTATGATCTTATAGTTCAATGGAATGTTGTGCAAGATTGTTTATACATCTTTTTCTAATGTAGTTGAATTCGGAGAGGGGTAGAATAAATATATTGTCTTTCTATAGTTATGTTATTGCTCCGATGGCCCCTAATTGTGGCTCTTTATGACCTGATGACTTTATAGAGAATGAGAGTTGATAGTTTCGTTCGTGACTGGCTTTATTGTTTCTATTTGTTGCAAATTCCATTTTTGTGGTCAAATGATGATAAAAGTTTATGCTCAGCGACTCATGTTTTCTGAATGAACTTCTTTTTTCTCCTTTTTTATAATCTAGGATGAGGTCGTATCGTTTCCATTGTATGTTGAAGCAATTCGGTTTGCGTTCCATGAAGAGAGTATGATATGTATTGCTGTACGTGCATTGACGCTAAATGTTTACCATGGTCAGTTGTATTTATATTTCCTTTTAAAGTTATAATCTACTTTATTCTTACATACTTCACCCTCTCTTGCTGTATTGAGGCATAAATACTTTCCGATAAGATTTTGCTTTCTTTGCTTGTAGTGGGAGATGAGGGTGTTGATAGATACATCACAAGTGGTTCACTGGCTAATTACTTCACAGATTTAGTTATTTTTTTCAAAAAGCAGTGCTTGACTTTAAGTGATTTAGTTGTACAAACTTCAAGGTATGTTTCATTCTGAACCCTGAGGTGTCAACAGAAACTTCTGATGCAAGTTTATGGCTTCTTGCTAATTCAGTTTGTGCCATGTCTTTGTTTGAGAACAGGGAATCCTCAAAGGATTTTTCGTCTAGCATTGTTGCTTCTATGGATGAAATTGAGGATAACCTGTACTATTTCAGTGACGTTATCTCAGCAGGGATTCCAGATGTTGACAGATTGATTACAGACAACTTGTTGAGGCTTTTGATATTGCCACTGTTGCTTCCTTCTCTGATTGGAGCTGTAAGTTTCGAATTTTAGCAGTCTGTTGGCCTTGTATTCATGTTTACTATTGTTACCTTGATTGTTGCTGTTTTTTCGTCAACCTTTGTTGTTCTAATTTGGTGTAGTTTACTTGAACTTACTGTATTTTGTGGAAAAGAAAACAGGAATAGAGGAGGCTAAATTGTTTTTGTAGCCGTGGGTGTCATGTCTAGTCCTTCTTTTGTAAAGCAACTTGTTTTATCTACTTTCTGTATCTTTTGCATCCAGGGTAGAGGAATTGGAGATGTCACTTCTTTGTATCTACTTTGTTCTATATTGAGAATAGTCAAGATCAAAGATTTGGCAAATACCATGGTTGCTGCCTTCTTTTGTCCCCAAGTAGCCTTTGTATCACTTCAAGAAGCTAAAGTGAATGGGGATGCAGCCTCTCACAACAGCCAACATTCATCCTCCGAAGAAAGTAACAATGGATGCACGGTAGAGAATGGAAGCAGCATGCATGTTGACATTCCTAAAGAGGACAGCTTGCAAGATAATTGTGTCAATTTGAGTCGGTCACTGAGGTAAGTTTCAACTTCCTATGTTCATATATTATGATTTCTTTCTTTCGATTTTTGTGGGATTAGGAAATATTTTCGTAATGTGAAAGCTTATTTCAGATTCATGGATTTCCCTATCCGCAATTATTGCTTTTTGCCTGTTATCTTTCCATTTCTCAATGTATAGGATGCTTTTGTATCTAATAAATCTAGCAATTTAAGTCACTTTTGGTTTGTGTTCTGTCCAAGTTTTCAAATAAAAAATGCATTAATTTACTTCTTTTTACATGGTTCTGTTCTTGAGTTCATTTTGTCCGTAAAAATTGAAAGTGACTTTCATTAGTAGTAAAAACATTTCTCAAAACAGTGTTAAAATTATTATCACTAGTCATAGCCCATGCAATGCCGGGTAGTTGGTTATTTGATGTTTAGTTTCTACTAATCTAAGTCTTGAGTAGAGTATTTTCTTAAATTATAGTTTTGTTCTGCATGTGTCATTGTATTTCCCATTCGTCCATTCATTGACATTAAGTGACACTTTATATATAATAAACAAAAATATATTCAAAGAGATTAAGGTCAAAGATACTTGATAGCATATTATCCATTAATCTTTTTTTAAAATATGCGTTAGGTTCTAAAAGGTTAAGTCGTTTGACTCCAAATTTGTAACTTAACATTGACTGCATCCCTAGTTTCGTCTACTAGTATAATGACATCAATGAACAGCATGCACCATGCAACCTTTCCCTTAATAGATTTTGTTATCTCATCTAGGACCATTTTATATACAAAAGGGTTCAAAGCAGATGTAGATCTGTCGTGATTGTGAATTCTTCGTCACTAATCTAAATGTCTGGACATTGTTTTATACATCCTCATACATATCTTGGATTATACTGATCTGTCCATAACCCACCAATATATTTCTCTCTTGTTACCTTGTCATACACCTTCTCCAAATCAATAAAATTCATCAATAATTTTTTTTTACCAGGTAGTGTTAGACTAGTACTCCATTAGTTGTTGCATTGATGAATAGCATTCATGGTAGATCATCTAGGTCTTAAACTCAATTGGTTTTGGTAAACGCTTGTACATCTTCTCAGATCTGTCACCCTCTCTTATAAGTTATAACCTCATGGTGTGACTCATAAGTTTAAATCAGCCACAAAGAGCAGTCATGCCCGTTCCCTTTATTTTCTAATAGGTACTATTGTGCTTGTGCTGTGTCTTTTGTCATCTTCATCTTGTTTGTTTTCCATGTCTTGTGAAAGAGGCTTGTTAAACAATTCAATCCTATCTACCCCCAAAACATTTTTCAAGTTTTACACTTCTTTGTTTTGATTTATTTTCTTCAATGCTTATTCTATCATTACTTTGTTTATTCATTCCATGATCTCCCTATTCTCTTCCACTGATTCACCAAGATGTCTCATGTCGCCCTGTGCATTGAGATATTTGATTTATTGTTTTCTTACCCTTTAAACCACATAGATTTGCATGATTTGTCGTGAAATCAATATTACCTACCAAACTGAACTCATCATTAAGTTTCAGGTTATAATAAACACTTCCCACATGAATTTTTAATGTATAAAATGGTGTGCATTAATCCAACTGATGGAGTTGTGAATTATGATCCTATTAGTTGCATAAAAAACATAAAAATAAATAAATTTAGCAATTACGTGAGAGGTAAAATTAACAATATAATTACAAACACATTTACACAAATATTTGCCCATCAAAGTAGTTTCAAATTGACATAGACAACGTTTTTTGTATAGTAAGAGTGAAGTTTAAATCATTCATTGAGAAGAATTAGTATGATAAGAGGTTTGATAGAGGAGGGGGAAATTTGAATACTAAATGTGAAAGTAGGTTTTAACGCAATGTGACACATATTGCACATTTATACATGAGAATAAATCAATACTAATATTACAAAACTTATAATAATTTTTTTTCTTGAAAAGGATACCATATAGTAAAAATAATACAGTAGACATTATATAACTAACACTTTCATCTCTAACAAGGAGCTCTAATAAAATTCCAAGCTAACGTCATTTGAAGCAGAAAACTTAAAAGATAAAAAAGTACATGTAAGAAGGAAATAGGATAAATTCTTAGATTACTAGAAAAGTCTTTAACAATCTGATTGTACTTGCTCTCACTTAATTTCAGAGTTGATAATTGCTGCTTCATTTGACAGTCGTCAGGCTTTGGTTCTAAAGAAGGGATCAAGAATCAATTGCTTTTATTCTATTGTGTACACCAATATGTGATTCATACAATACATATTGAATTCTATGTGGTTATTGTGTGGTGCAGGGAGGCTGTACTCTCTTATCTCAACGATGGCAGCGATGTACAAGTTTTGGGATCATTGAGTGTACTTGCTACGTTACTGCAAACTAAAGGTAGTACATTTAATTTAAGGCTTTTTGTATTATACTTGTCTTATCATTTTTGTTAAAAGTTACTGATGTAATATTGTTGATACTCCCTTTGCATCATTGCACAAGGGTGTGCCTTAGATTGGTTACTTAATTCTTACTCTAGGGATTCCTAATTAGACACAATGGTAGACTAAAAAATTCTTTGCAGACACTCACACTTAGGAAATAGTTGTAAAATTTGCCTATGTTAAATATATGTCCTTATTAGGAAATGTTAAGAACAATAACATTCCATGACCCAAATGCCATTTAGTAACCCCCACTTAGGAAATGTTTAGAACCAAAAAACCACTAGATCATTCAACAACAACACTGCGAGAGCCTTAATCCTAAATGATTGGGGTCGGCTACAAGAGCATAAGGAAAAAATTGTAAAAATGTTTAATATTGTACATCCGGCAGATATATGCTGATGGAGGCTAAAGTTTTGTACCTTCATGCCCTCCTTTGAAATGATAATCAACAAAGATAAATCACCATGAGCAATTGAATCCATAAGAGAAAATCAGTGAAAGAAGAGCATCAATTTATTTTCCCATTATTACTTTTATGTGTACGACATGAAACAAACTTTATGCGACTGAGGGTACACTTCGCATGCCTTTATTCCTAAATTAAGTTTTTCTATTATTTTAGAATTGGAGGAGTCAATATTGGATGCTCTTGGAATTCTACCAAAACGGAAGCAACATAAGAAGCTTTTGTTGGTATGTATATTTTATATACTTGAAAAAACATTGCTCTTGCTTGTATTACCTAAGATCAACTTACATACTCTATGGGGCATAAGGGCAATCTTTTTGGTTCATGTAGCTCCCTGTCTTTAAGGATTGTCACTAAAACAGACTAGAGAGCAGTGGTTTTCTGAATTGCAAATGTTTCTGCAAATATTTATCAAATTTTTTGTTACAATTTGCCATCTGTTTTTTCGAACGTTTTGAGTTTATTTGTAGATTGATCTCTGTAGGTTCTTCTGCTTCTTGCTGAGATGCTTTTTGTCTGGATTCTAATGATAGATTTTAGCTGCGCTCAAGTTTTGTACTTAAGTCTGAAGTTTGAAGTTAAAAATCTAATAACTCTTCATGTTTCAAGGTTTCCCATCCTAATTTTTTTCAACAGGGTTCTATGCAAATCAAGCTAAGCGAATTGAAAACTTTTCTAAAAACATCGGTAAAAATCATTATTTTATGAAGAGTGCAAGGTTTTTCTCCGATAACTTGAGGTGTTCATCTTCAATTAGGTCTTCTGTCAGATTTTGTGTTTGAAGTGTTTGGTCGAGTCCATTTTCAGTTTTTGTGTATTCCGAGTGAACATAACATATCCTTTCATTTTTACATGTGGGTTATTGTCGATACTTGGGTTCGGGTAATCAGGTTCAAAATGAATAGCTTTACTGATAAATAAATGTTTATTTACTGAATTCATCAATTGAGGTGAATAGTTTTTTTAAAAAATCTTTTAAAAGGCAATTAAAGTAGTAAATTAAAAGTTTTTAATCACCTATAGAGTTTAAGTGTTAATGGATTTCCGTAGAGAATTCCAGGGAAAGTGGAAATACTAATGTAATCTACACAGTTTAACATGATTCTCTAACCTCATGAATTGCAAATCGAAAAAAGCGAATTATGGTTGGTTTTGGGCTGTTTTTGGGCCATTTTAAGTGAGTCGCGAATCATGAATTTTAAAAGTGAATTAAGAAGCGAATTATGTTACACTAAATATATTACCTAATAAATGGTATTTTACTTGGATCTCGTTAAAACTTACAATCAAAACAAGGAAATCAGATTATCGTTTTAGGTCATAAGGAAATTTGGCCAAAGTGGTTTGTGTTTGAAATAATTGTATTTGTAGATATTATAGCTTTTTGCTTCGTTTGATATTTGATGTAAATCTATATTAAGAAGATAACTAGGATTGTTCTTGGTTATGGGATCTGATCTATACGTTCTAAGGGAACAAAGAAACAATGAGGATATTGATTATGATTATCATACAGTTTCTTATCAATTAAGCTGGTATTTTAATATTATCTTAAAGCGAAGTAAGGCATATTATATTGCTACTACCTGCTAAAAAGTGCTGCATTTAAGAATCCTTGATAATGCATTTTATTGAATGTAGAAGGTAGAGTGTGTCGATCTCTGATATTTAGCTCTGTGTTTTCTTCTCTTTGGGGGGAATGGTGTGGTGAGTGGTGACACTACAATGAATTCATACCTTTAAATTAATATTTAGAAGTTCAAAAAGTTTGAGTGAGAGGAACATAATAGGGACAGCCACGGGCAGCAAAGACAACTCTGGCGTGTTCTTTTCAGATCATCCCAATTTATTGTAGTTTAGATTGAACTTGAGCTATCCTTATTAGAAATTTATCTGATTTTCTAGTGTGATTGGATCTTAGTTTTTCGGAAACTGTTGAAAGTAGCTGTGAATAAACCTTAATCGATGAGGGGGGGGGATCAAAGAAATGACTCTCATAAACGATTCTATCTCTTGAGGATTCTTGTTGATAACTCTTTTTGATTGGTCAGGAAATCTCGTGCCACTCATGGCTGCAGTTTGCTCATGATCTTTCCCATGCTTTCACAGTTTTTCTGTTTGTGTTCTTGTGTTCCTTACCCCTTCAATTTCTGGGTGGGATCCTTGTAAGGGGTGTTGTACATTGTTTTAAATAAGGTGTTTTCACTTTATCGGTACAATACATTAAGGTTAAGACTGGATGCTATGTTTTGCTTAAGATACTCTTTGATGTGCTTTGTATCTTTTCAAAAGATGAAGTACGTTGTATAATGAGGTGATGGGAGCTTCAATCTGCTCTGCTCTGCAATGATCTTACAAAGAACTTATTTTGGGCTGAACTTCATTGTAAACTCGGAGAATTGAGGAACTGATTAACATATTCATCCTTCTTCATTAGTTGGCTCTGATTTATTTTTTGACTCATTCCCCCCTCTCCCCCCAACTGCAAACCCTCTCCTTTACGTAAAGAAACACTGTTTATTAATAAACTAAAAAGTAGTCCAAGTTAAATTGGTTTATATAAGAATTAAGACTCTTATTTTCTGTTCCATATTTTGATATTTGTTCAATAGTTTTTCTATAAAAATGGAAAATTTGATCATTATAATGTTTAGTTTCATATTGTAATCTTTAATTTTGATATTTGAACGTGCAGACAGATGACCGTAAAAAAAGACTTTTTCAATACTGAAAAACTTACTTTTAACTACTTTAAGAAAAGGAAAATTTGCTATTATCACCCTTGTTTCTGTTAATATCCAATACCTATCTTATATAGTAAAATGGACATTTTAAACCTGAGCTTGAAGTTAAAATAAAGATCAAGTTTAATATAATTGAATCAAAACCATATAGTAAAGAAACCAAACTAATAGACCTTGAGGATTTGAGTGATCAAGCACACATTTTAGAGAGTAAAGAGACTTCTATGAGAAACACGAGTGTTGAATTAGAGGCAAGGAATCATCAGAGATGGAGCCTCCTCGACACATCTATCATTTAGAATGTCCTTGACTAAGGACCAAGGATCACTTTGATTGGAATAACTTAGCAAAGACAAGAAATTTTTATCGAGTTGAGTGCAAAGTAGGGATCGCCTTTTATTGCCCACTATTAGTCTATTTCTTTTAAATTCAGAAAGCTACAAACAAACTCTGAACAAGCGTTTTTTGATTTTTCTTTGATAAATGGGAAATTGTGATTATCCTTTCTTTAGAGATGCATAAAATAGCAGGAGTAATTGTTTAAGTAGTTGTAGCAGTGCATTCGTACTCGAAATATCTTTGAAATCTAGTAACCTCAATAGACTTCCTTTGTGTAACTGTCCTTTTGAATTGCAAACTGCTCCATGGATAAGTTGGGTGTGTTTCCTTTCAATAAGAAAAGGTTAGGTGTGGTACGTCCTCCGTTAGTGATAATCAGTACTCATTCCAAAGATCCAAGGTCTTTTCCATTAGTTGTTTTTATTCACAATCAAATGTTTTTAATTTATATGATAATGGCTTTCTTATCTTTTGCAGCAAGCCTTGGTTGGCGAGAGCTCTGGGGAAGAACAACTTTTCTCTTCCGGAAGCAATTCCACAAAAAGTGGTTCTATTAGTGAGCTGGATAGCTACCTACTAAACCTCAAGGTGCTTCAATGTTCTATGTTCCTTATTCCAAGTCCTTTGTGATGTCATTTTGGAAATTGATGGTGGTGATTACGGTTCCCTTTGGCCCCTAGATATGTTCATGACAATGAAATAAGAGCTGGACATCACTATCGTTCAGCAATACATGTAGTCATGAAGGCACCATCTTGGATGATTATATTGGACATACTATTTCCTGAAAAAGAAATAATAGCTTATGACATTCTTTGGCCTATCAGGGTCAATCGGAAACAACCTCTTTGTTAGTGTCATCACTAACAACGGTAAAGTTGTTTACATCCAATCCCCCCAAATGCCACCGAGGTGGGAGCCGGATAATGGAATTGGGATAATGAAAAATGAAACGTGACATTCTTTGGCCTACAACTTCAAAAAATAAAACTCCTTATGTTCCCTTTACCCCTTAAACATTTTCACCAATGTTTCCTGAAATGAAATTCGGTTGATAAGAAACGAAAACAAGAAATGTTAATTTTAGAGCTTCGAAAACCTTGGAACGTAGGTACAATTTTTTTTACAATAAAACAAAATGAGTAAAAAATGTAAGAAAAGAAAATGACAAAAAAGGAAAGATAAGGAAAAAAAAGAAGAAAATAAGGGCTTTAGTATTAATAATTATTAAATGTTTTTGGGCTTGAAAAAATCATTTGGGGAAGGTTGGTTCAAGAGTGTTAATCTAGAGTTTCGAAAATGAAGGTTCCGAAACAAGATTCAGTGGGAAGTTTTCGATTTTTGGTAACTGTGTTCATGCCCGTGAAATAAGAGCCACTTCATTGATAGAAATAATGTCTTATTACATTCTTTGGCCTCATGTTATCACGTCTCCTTCTCATTTATGTTTTTCTAACCTTAAGATTTTGGGGAAGAGCCACTTTTTTTTTTTTTTTGATAAGAAAAAATTCTATCAATGAAGTAATACGTCATACATCAATAGAATGAGAAATACCAAAAAACAAATAAAGATAGCTATCAAATTCCAATTACATCTACATAAATCATTAAGAGAGCAATGGTTATATAACCCTTGTCCCTTACCCCAAAGTGATGCCAAAAAGACCAACTTCTCTCCTAGCATCTATACTTGTGGAAATCAATCATTGAAAATCCTCTTATTTCTTTCTAACCATATAGACCATAGAATGGTAGAAGAGCAAATCAACCAAATTTTTGTAAGATTATTGTGGTCCCATACTATAATTAATCAAAGAAAATCTTCAATCCTTCTCGTTGCAATCCATTCTTTACCTTTGCTCTTAAAAAACCTTTGCCATAGTTCTCGCTATCTTGCAATGAAGGAATGATGGTACACTACTTGATGAAGTTCTAGAGGTTTCTTTCTTTTTTTTTTTTTTTTTTTTTTGTGAAATTTCTAAAAGTTACAATGCATTTCCCATAAAGAGCTTGAAGGAACAACCCACCTCCGTGCCATGCTTAGATGTGTCACTCCTTTGACACAATTGGTTATTTATTATGCTTCAATGTTAGTTATGAATGATAATAATAGATTAATAATTATCCACCTGATCATTGTAATTATCCAAGTTTTTTTGTTGACTAGGCAGCCATTTTATTTCAACTCGATGCAAATTGTTCATTTTACAAAGGTTTTCATTGGATGTTACTGGTTTTCCAAATGTTATGCTAAAAAAAAATCTTACGCTGATGTCTTAGACCAAATCTTTGGGATCATTTGTTCTCTACATGGAATACCTGTGCTGTTTAGATAATTTAGTTGCTTTCAATTCATCTGAAGGCTGTTTTTTTCTTGTATTTTCACACATGTACAGGAATATGGCGTTTCTACTTTCTTTGAAACTAGATCAAGCCCACGTTCGAGCAGATTTCAGGTATTGGCAGTAATTATTTCTTCGAATCATACAGGACTTTCCTTGTGTGCGTCAAGATATGTTTATGCTGCTGCTTTATTAATTGGAAACAAAATGAATACTTTATATATTCAGTTGACTGTACTTGTGTTTTGAGATTTTGAAGCATATTCATGTTAGTGTTTGCAAGCCCAGCATTTATTCGATTAGATCTAGTTAATTGGAGATGAAAAATGTAAATGGTTGTTGTAAGTTGCAACGTGATATTCCACATAATTCATTGTTTCAACGATCTTTGTGTTGGCATGAAATAAATTTTTAATATGGCATATTCCTTTGTTTCCTATTATATTTAAAAAACACAGGGAGCATTCAAATCCTCTGAAAAAAGTTTTTACTACTCGAAGTACTAAAACCCTTGTAATGATGTTATTAATGAGTTAAATAATATAAGATGCTTTTAGAGAATTAATCTGTGTTTTGGTAAGTAATATTCTTTCGAGGTATTAGTTTTCTAAGTGCCTTTTTAATGGTGATTAATCTGTGTTTTCTAAGTATAGGTACTTACCAAAACACCCATTAATTCATAAATGGATATAAATATAGGCCATTAGAAGAGGGATAATAGTTATACGTTATGCCCTTAGACCAGAGAAGAGCCGATGAAAGATGATAGTTTAGACCATATAAGGTATTAAAGGGGGTTAGATATCTGTCTACGTAAGGTATTGATGTGTCGACTATGTGATAGTTGTATGACACGTTTAAAGTTGACCATATAAGGATCAACTTGTGGTGTGTAAGTTTTACGTCTGTATATGTTTATGAGTTTCTCTAGTTTAATAATACGGCTCATTACCTAGTTATAATGATCTTTTTCTCTACTAGTTAATTATGGCTCATTACATAAATTGTAACTGTGTTTTACGTTTGTTAACATTCACCTACAACAACCCTCCTTTTCCCTGGCTTGGCTCGTACAATGAATGTAGGAGCACTCATAGACATAATTGGTTTATGATTGATGGCTGGGAAATTTTAATAATGATGATGCTGCAGTTAGAGCAAAAAGAAGTTCATGATAATCTTAATAATCTTTCTGTTGTTGGCTGCTTGGGTCCCATGAGAATTTTCTAGAAGATAGTAATGGTTTGTGAATAACCACTGGCCAAGTGTCCAGAATAAGATTTGGAGCATGAAAGTTATAAGGTCATTCTGCTTATGTAAACTGTAAAATATCGTTCTGTAATAGACCATTACATAATCCATGGATTTGTTATCATCTTGTGTATTGATTCTATAATTGTTTTGATTCATTCATTGTAGCCATTTCAGATAATTAACATCAGTTTTTTCGGAAAGTATTAAACAAGGGGTTGGAATTGTGTGTTTACGTGGAAGGTTAAAGCAACATCTAAATGTTATTAAATTGCAATGATGAAACTGATACCGTGTTCTTCTGCTGTAATGTCTGCTCACTGTTGAGGTGCTCGTTCTTCAACTTTTCAAATTGCAACTGCTACCATGATTGCATGATCTTGATCATAATTATAAGTATGTTGTAAATTAATTGTGGCTCTGTCTGAAGAGGCAGATGATATGAGGCTTTAGGTTGGGAATGGCCACATGAAACTGAAAGTGTAGATATTTGATGTCTTATACTTTTTTATGGAGGAATGTTTCTTTGAGGCTGTAATAATGCAATTCTAAGGCTCTTAGCACAGTGCAAAAATGCACTAACGGTCGTGATCCTGTAATGACAATGTGATGCGCTGACGGGAGTAAAAACGCCAAATATTGGTGGAAAGCATGAGATATTCCACGATTTTTTACACCTTTACAAATTGAGAAATATCGATTCGTTTTCATTGAAAACATTTACAAAGCGGCCAATGAGATGCGATGCAACCTTTTTTGCTACTTATAACACAATTTGTATGATAGAGATGGGCTATTGGAGGGCAACTTGTGTGAGTAAGATTTCATGTGAAATCCACCTTGGAAACCCTATCTTTGAGTAGGAACGAAGGAGTTATACCAGCAGCAGAAAGGTGTACGAAATTTTGCACAAAATTCAGGGAGTCTTAACATCTTGTTAAAGATGCTTAATAGTCATTTTGGAGCTAATGATGATTTCTTTTTGTGCCATAGACCGTATGATGTTGGTTTGCTCTTTTAGAAGCTTTGCACTTCTATGTTTGAGAGTCGACATTTTTGAAGATGTCAAATTCTCCATTTTAAATCAGTTCCTATCCAAGTGCTATAATTGGATTTTGGAACTTTTTAAAATCTAAAGGATAGGCTGCAGTCCTTTAGTCTTAAAATTTCTGTCTACAATCTGATGAAGGCTGTATTTTCGCTTACCGATGATTGGTGAAGTAGTTTCTCATGGTAGCAAGGAGGCAGACAATCATATGCTTGATGTAAGTTTTTTCGGTAGCAATAGATTGGAGTTTTAACCACCTATGAGGAACAACCAAAATCAGATTTACTCTTGGGGAAGACTTTATGTAATCCAGAAATTTGTATGCAAATTATTTCTCACGATAGAGGCGTTTTTAGGAAAGGTTTCTTAAAGGTAGTAATTTTAAGGTGTCAGTTTTGATGACACCTTTCTTGTGTGATTTTTATTCTATCTTCTACCGTATTACTTTACACTTTTTAAGACTGAGTAGAAAAGTCCTATGAAGGATACTGTTATGAACCTGATTGTGCCAATGTGAGAAAGAAAAGATTAGGGATTATAAGAGTAAAGAAACAAAGGTAGAGAAGAATTACAATAGAAGAATTAGTGTGTGTATATATATATATATATATATATATATATATATATATATATATATATATATGGGATCCAATAAGAAGGGTGTTGAAAATATAAAGGGTAAGAAGGACTCTACACCCTTGATTTCACTAATATAAAAAAATCTATGGTCATGATTGAGCCAAAAACACAGTAACTATGTTACACAGAAAAATAACTATGACATAATTTTTAGAATGTTCTTACTTTATAACATAGTATCCTTTTTTGTATATATAATAACAAAACAAAATTAAACAAAAATCCTTCTCATTTTAAAATCGTTCTTATTTGATCCTACATCTATATATATATATATATATATATATATATATATATATATATAGGAAGAAGTTCAAGTGAGAATCATTTTTATATGAGAACCGTGAGAACCAATATGTCTGGCGAAAAAGTGTTACTTTTTTACTAAAAGGGTGTTACTTTTAGGCAAAAAAGTGTTACTCTTTTTTATGATACTTTTAGGCAACAAAGTGTTACTTTAAGAAAAATTTTCTGAAAAAAAACTCAAAAAAAAGTGTTACTTTTCTAAAAAAAATGTGTTACTTTGTATTATGTTTGTTCTTTTTGAAAAATATTTTTTTTGCTAAAAAGTAGCAGCTTTTTTTTGAAACAGAAGTAACATTTATTTGTCTAAAAGTAACACCTTTTCTATGAAAAAGTAACACATTTTTATTAGGGAGATTGGTTCTCACGGATCTCATATAAGCTTGGTTCTCATTGGAACTTGACCCTATATATATATATATATATATATATATATAATATAGGGGAGAGATCCAATAAGAAGGGTGCACAAAATGAGAAGGATAAGAAACATTTCACACCCTTGATTTGAATAAGATAAAAAAAATCTATGGTCACGATCGAGCCAGAAACACTTAATTGTAAAAGTCACTATCTTACATAGAAAAGATACTATGTCATAAATCTGAAGAATGTTCTTAATTTATAACATAGTATCCTTTTTTGTATATATATAGTGACTAACAAAAAATCCTTCTCATCCTTCTCATTTAAAATCCTTCTTATTTTTTGTATATAAACAAGCCTAACAAACTTGCTACTAATTACTCTACTAGATTGGTTACAACATTCCTTTTGTAGAAGCTTCACTTCATTTGACTATTCTGCCCCCTTGTGTAGATATTTGATTCATCACAGAAAGTCCCATGAACTTTATGTACAACAATCTGAATTTTGAGCTATAGCCCTCAAACTATATGTCCTTTGATTTCCTGCTCGTACACCATTTGCTATGCGTTATTTGCGTCAAATAGGTGCTTGTTATCTAATATATTGGGTTTCCGTTTCAGGTGCTTGATGCCTTGGTTAACCTTTTATGCCGGTCAGATGTCTCTGCTGGGACATTGTGGGATGGTGGTTGCCTTTTGCGACAATTGCTCCCTTATAGTGAGGCAGAATTTAATAGGAAACATCATATACTGCTCCAGGTAAGAACTTTCTTTTTTTAAGAAAGAAAATACAGTAATTTCTGTTGATTCTTATTCAACTTATTTGTAGCTAGCAATTGCTTCAAGACTTTAGTGTTTAGCGGTAATAACCATGTTTGACTCCTTGGATTTGAGTTCTCTTGTTGATGGATGTATTTATTTTGACCAACTCCATTTGTGCTATATCTTTGTCTCCCATTCTAACAATAACTTCAAATAATATTCTGAATTGAACGGCGAACAAGTCCTATATAGTAGTTATTGTTCATACTCCATCCCATTTGATTTCTCCATTCTACTTCTTGATTCATAGTAAACAAATGTTGGCTACAAATAAAATAATTCCATTACCTCAAAGATATATGCGACCATACCCTTGTTTGTAGTAACAAAGAGGTTGTACCGGTTGACCCTTGATAGCAAACACCATAAGAAATGCACTTGATTTAATGATTCATTTTAATGTCGTAAAGGTATTATTAAATCGTCATTAAATGATAATGTGGAATTTTCATTGTTTTTTTTTAGCAACTGTCATTGGGTTTATTTTGGTGCTTTAATTGGATTACTTCTCATAATCCTTTGTTAAAAAATTAAGAAGTGTAAGCAATGGTGAAATAAAAGCCTCAAAGATCCGAAAAAATACTAAAGGGGACAAAAAAGATATGAATTGCATGAACTTAAGTGTTTACTTGTACCCTTGTTAGAGAGCAAGTCTGGGCTTGGCTTTCCAAGCGTACCATCCATGTAACATTCTGAAAAGATGTACAAGAATGATTGGCACTGAACTCTGAAGATGATGAAGTCCAATTTTCATGCTTCAAAAAATATAAAAAAAAAGAAGAATTAAAGATTATAAGTTGAAATAAGCTGTTAATTGGTGGAGATAAAAGACAGGTAGTGGTGGAAGTAGCTTTATGCACTGCATAAACTGATAGGCGAGGGTGGAAAAGAGTGTTAACACTGAAAAGGGATTCTAGAGGCGGTTCTGCACTGTTATATGCATTCAATTTCTTTAATTGTCAATAAAGACCAAAAAGGCCTAAGCTTTTTTTATTTTTCTAATCAAACATGTATCATTGATTTCTAGTGACGTTAAATATTGTTTGGGGCAGGAATCTTTTGCCAAATGGTCCAGTAATCTTCTCTTAGAGGCTAGAGGAATTTGGGCTGATTTCCTTATCTCAGTTGTCTGTGATGAGTGGAAAAAGTGCAAAAAGGGTATCTATCTCTATCAATGTTTTGTTTGGATATTTCAGTGGAATGGATTTTGGTGGTTTACACTCTGATGTTGTGTTTTTTTAGTGATGGAATCCTCATCCCCCAGGAATAAGTTGAGGTGCATGCTCTTGCCATCATCTTCTGGAGGTGTTTGATTAAACTTTAAGTTCAATTTGTGTTTAGCAGGTAATAATTTCTTCAAAGTAAGACACTCATAATTACCTTTTTGCAGGTGTCAGTTCAAGTGAATCTTTGGAAGCTGGGGAGAGAATGTACGAGGTGGTAAAGGTGAGATGGATTTTATACTGTACATTGTCATCTAGGTGTTTGATTTTGTGTGCTTGCATTGACATGTGTATTATTTATGTGGTCTTCAACTGCAATGGTTCCATTTTGGCTAAGCTGTCACAGCAAGAACTTTGTACTCCCTCCTTCCCATGAATAGATGACGCATTTTCCCATTTTATCTGTTGCCTATCAGTTTGCCAATTTCTACTTTGATTAATAAAAGACGTTTTATGACCCACTCATGTTCTTATACCCCTCTATCCCCGTAAGAAGTAATGTATATCTTGCATCTAGCATTTCACATCTCTCATCCACCCACTCCCTTAGCCCAACCGCCCATTCATGTAGTCACGTCTCTAACTCACCCACTCACTCATTCAATAATGTCAAAGCCTTAATAAAAAAAATAAAAATAAAAATTGCACTAACTCCTATAGTTTACACTCTCCTACCTCATTAAAATAAACTTAAAAACTACATCCCATGCCTAAAACTATGAACCTTGATATGTGGTAACTAATTGTGTATGGAGGGAGCAGCTGTTTGTAGCCCCACAAAATTAGTTGATCCCTTGTGCCTAGCTGAAATTCAAGAAAATGAGAGCTAGAGCTTACTTCCTGATGGCTTTCCATTGACCTAGGAAAATTTTAATCATTTAGGGGGAGAAGTTATGAAGATACTCAAGACTTTTGTTGTATTATTGTGGACTCTTTCTAATTGCAGGCATTTGTACTTCATCATCAACTCCAAGTTTTCTCAAGAGGCATAGCATTGCCTGATTTTGTGCCCATCTCCCATTCAGTTGATATACCTGAAAATTCGCGTGCTAAGGCTATGGGTCTCGACTTTGCTGGACCAAAGCAAGGAGTGGAGTTAAAACTTGGTCAGTTTGTTGTCTATGCTACCTGTCTTGCTGTTCTAGTGATAGACAAGTTGTTCGAAATCTTCAATGCTCATTAAAGATTAACAAAGTTTCATTGTTGCAGCTGATGCAATTCCTTGTAGAATTTCCTTTGAAAGAGGTAAAGAGCGATATGTTTGGTTGCAAACTGCTTCGGTTGGAACATCTGGTTGGATAGTGCTCATGGAAGAACTCCCCTTGAGACAAAATGTTGGAGTTGTTCGTGTTGTGGCACCTTTAGCTGCCTGTAATGTATGTCTTTAACTTATCCTCTTGTTTTTTTTTTGTTAGTAAATGGTGAGAATGATAATCAAAATTGATGTAATTTAGCTAGAAAAACTAGTCTTACTCTGATCATAGTAGGTGGTAATGGAAAATCCTGAAGAAAAACATGTATTCGGCGTGAGAGCTTCTTTATCATGAGAATGACAACATATTTTTTAAACATTAAGACTAAAACTCATTCCCGTTACCACCATTTAATATCAATAATCAAATACAAAGTGCTGAAGATTAGTTTTGAACCCATGCTATACTTGAGAACTACAAATTTCAATATTCTAATATCATTTAGGCATTAAGTGACTTCCATCTAGGCTACCACCTAGGTAGGTTTCGGTTAGGTTGGGATGTAGGCAACCTTACCTCCGTAAAAACAAAGTGGTTGTTTCCCATTGACCTTTTTGTAGCAAACCTCATGTGTAACATTGCATAATTAAAGTGTGCACATGATTTAGTGAGTCATTTTACTATAGCTCACATAGAAAACAAATATAAAAATAGGAATGAGTTCATTTAAATTCCTTGTTAATTTAATGTAAACTATAAACATCATCTAATTCATTGATCATCCTCTTCTCTTGGTTGTGTTTGCCTCAGCCTCAAATAGATGTCAAGCACCCTAGATGGTTACACTTGAGGATTCGGCCCCCAACATTACAGTCATTGGATCCTTCCAAAACTGCTGCACCTGGAAAAGCAAAGACACGAACTTTGATCGACGGAAGATGGACTTTGGCATTTAGGGATGAAGAATCTTGCAAATCAGCTGTATCCATGATTCATGAAGAATGTAACCAACAAACTAAAGAAGTTGAGAGGCAATTAAAACCACTACTTGACCTCAAGCTCGAGAGCTTAACAGCTCTACCAGATACTTCTTCAAGTCCAGAACCTTCATAATACAAATCCTTTATTTCGCTCATTTGGGGGTGATGAAATTAATTGAATCATCAGTGTCAATCAGAAATTATACAGGGCTTCAGTATGTTTCATAGCGAAGTCATCCATTTGTACATGCTGATTAGGTAACCTTTAGCTTCATAATGTAGGTTAGTTTCAGATTTATACCATTCTTTGTACACTAGAATTTTTACCCGTGCGACCTCTAATTTACCTGTAAACCTAATGTATACAGAGATGAAGTAAATGTATAGTCGATAGTTCTATAATATCTCAACTGGTGCCCTTAATGTTTTATCCTCCTACCCGATTTCGGATTTTCTCCCATATATTATAAAGAATGGTTGCTACCAAAGACGGGGTAAAGATATCATAGGGTATTCAAGGAAAACATGAATGAATAAGTATCTTTCATTTAAACTGCATTTGCCTTGGCAGTACTTTTACGTACAAGAGATTTTGTCTCATTTTAGTTCCCAATATCAGAGTATTCCTATAGACAAGTGATCAATGATGATGAATTTTATGTTTTGGAGACTAATACTTTCTTGGTCTTTTATGACCAAAACATAAGGGTATGTTTTTGTGAAAAATATTCAATAGGTATTCTAATGGTTTAAAGCTGGGTTTAAAATTTGAAATTTTCCCTTAAAAAATACATTTACAGCATTGTAAGCTACTCATTTGAAAGATTATCTACTAAGCTTATCTATGTATAAAAGTCTAATATGGACTTGTATGCTATTTTTGTTGTGCATCTTTCTTAATCTTTTGTTTACAAACTCATACTTGTCATTCTCTGTATCATTCAGTCACACTCAATTCCTTATGAGAGACAGTGTCCTTGAGAGCACATTTCTAATTGGACTGGCCTATTATATATTTTTTAAAATATTATAAGTAGTCATTAAGAATGATATAAGTAGACATTTAAGATATTAAAAGTAGGCATTAAGGATACGGGAATTAAGCATTACTCTTTCATGGGCTGGGCTTGAGATACATCTTTCAAAGAGATGGTCTCTCAAGAGACTAGCTGCTCTCTAAATCTCATTCTTTGAATAGTTTATCATACCAACTTTAATAGGTTATAAAACCTATTAAAAATCCGAATCCGAGTTAGAGACGGACCGGAGTTGGACCTTATTAAAAATCCGACACTCCGACCCGATTCCAACCCTGAAGAAAATCCGACTTTGAATTTGACTTTTAACCCAATATTTTGTTTCCTTTAAAACTCTGGACGTGACTAATTCAAGCTCTCTCTCATACTAATTGTAATTTTCGATTTTGAAAAACTATTTGGTATTTTTATTTAGATCAATCAATCAAAATACGACAAATCAAATCAAGAGAAATAAAATACGCCAAATCAAAATGCGAGAAAATTTTGTTAAATTGTAGTATTAAGAATATTTTTCATGTTAAACTTGAATTCAAAGTACATATTTTTTTGTTAAATTGTATTTGAAAAATATATTTTGTTAACTTTGTATGCTTTAAATCATTAGTACAATATCACAACAATAAAGTTTAATAATAATCCGACTCCGTTGGAGGTTCGAGAGTCCGAGTCGGGGCAAACTTGGAGTATGCATAATCCGACTCCGAGTGGAGGTGGACTTAAAAAAAAATTCGACTAAAATCCGGAGCAATGTCGAGTCCTACCCAAAGCCATCCCTAATAATTACACATCAATCACTGCTCGATAACAGTTTGTTCAACTCAAATGAAATCTTCTTGGTGTCCAACAATGACGAGCATGATGTCAAGAGTCAAGACCACAAAAGTCGTGTACTTAAAATATTTTTAACTAGCGTAGAAACTCGTGTAATATACAATTTTTTAGCATTGATATTAAAAAGATAAAGCCAGAGTTGTTATACAATTGAAACACTCAATTTTGACAGTTTGTATAAATTAAATCTATATTTTGAAAATTGTCAACAATATATTATGAAGTATAATATATTATCTAATTCACTCAATTTAATTATAAATAAATGCTAGTCAAATATACTATAAATTATCAACAATATATTGTAAAGTATATTATATTATCTAATTTACTGAATTCAATTATTTATGAATGCAAGTCAAAGATACTTTAATGGTAAAAATATTGCTTAAGATCAAATATCGTGTCATTTTTCTTTCGCCAAAAACTGAATTACATTTAGCAAACTCTCTTTAATTGTAACACTTGGAATTATCAAGCTTATAGTATAATGTATGATGATTAAACTCAAGGATTTAAAAATTTAAAAATTTTCATTTAAGACGGTTTAATCGTGAGACAGTGTCGGTCTTAAGTACGGCTAAATAACTCAACTAAATTAATTAAAACCATCATCATCTTACCCAGTATATCCCGCTCGTAGAAACTAAGGACAGGGTCTGGGGAGGAAAAGACGGCGGTAACTCATACCCATAAAGGAGAGCGTGAACCAAAGGAGTCCCCCAACTCGAGGAAGATAAAGAGACGTAATTACACGTGAAAGATAACTTAAAGGCCTATAAAAAAAGTAGAACCACTACAAAAAAAACAAAGAACTAATAGAAAAATAAAACGATAAAAGCCAGATGTTAAGGACAATAAAAGGTATAATAAGAGGACATCAGTAATCTAAGACATGGATATGACGTCTCCAACTGCTCCTATCCCTAGTCAGGTCCGCAGAGAGGTTTAATTCATGCAAGTCAACTCTTATTTGCTCATTTCAAGTTCTCCTGGGTCTTCTTCGATTCCTCTTACCCTCTACTATAATGCTTTCTACCCTCCTCACAGGGGCGTCGAAAGTCTTTCTCTGCACATGACCAAACCACCTTAATCTATTTTCGCGCATTTTTCCAGATATAGGGGCTACCCCTAGTTTGTCCCTAAACTCTTGGGTCCTAATTTGATCCATCAATGTGTGCCCATACATCCACCTCAGCATACGCATTTCTGTAACTTCCATCTTATGTTCGAAAATCTTCTTTACAGGCCAACATTCGGTCCCATATAGCAAAGCAGGTCTGATTGTCGCCTGGTAGAATTTTCCTTTTAACTTGCTTGGGAATTTCCTATCACATAGCGCTGCGGTGGCTGCTCGTCACTTGAGCCAATCCGCATGTATACGATGATTTACATCCCTTCAATCCCCCCATCCCTTTGAATGATCGATCCCAAATACTTGTACTTGGTTGTACTCTTAACAACTGTTTCATCTATGGACACCTCTGGTTCACCTACCGGTGGTGTCCCACTAAAGTCACAGCGCAAATACTCGGTCTTCGTACGGCTAATGCGCAATCCTTTACCTTCTAAAGCTTCCCTCCACTCATCCAATTTGTTACTAACCTCCTTTCCAATTTCTGCTACCAGCATTATGTCGTCCGCGAATATCATGCACCACGGTACCGTCTTCCAAATAGATTTAGAAATCTCTTCCATTATGACAGTAAATATGAAAGGGCTTTGAGCCGATCCCTGATGTAGTCCCACTTTAACCGGAAAAGACCTGTTATCCCCACCAGTGTTTGAATGCTAGTCGAAACTCTGTCATACATATCCTGTATGGAAGAAATACCTCTAGCCTTTAGGTTATCCCAGATGACACGTCGTGGTATGCTATCATACGCTTTCTCCAAGTCAATGAACACCATATGCAGATCTTTCTTTCGCTCCTTATATTTCTCCATCAGTCTCCTCAAAACATAAATTGCCTCAATGGTTAACCTTCCTGGCATAAAACCGGATTGGTTCTCTCTAATCAAAGTTTCATGTCTAATTCTCCCCCTATCACTCTTTCCCACAATTTAATTGTGTGGCTTAGAAGTTTGATACCTCTATAGTTGCCACATACTTGCGCATCGCCTTTGTTCTTAAACATAGGTAATAGTGTGCTATTCCTCCATTCTTTTGGCATCTTATGTGTCCTCAAAATAATATTAAAGAGGTTAGTCAGCCAACGATGCCCTCTTCTTCTAAACCCCTCCACACCTCAATCGGGATGTTATCTGGCCCAACTACCTTTGTTCTCCCTATCTTTTTTAGAGCTTTTCTTACTTCTCCTGTGGTAATATCACTCGTTGACCCATATTCCAGTGGTCTTTGGATGTCAAAAATTTTATTATCTGCCTCTTTTGGCCCCCTAGACTCATTGAGCAGCTGGGAGAGGTACTGGAGCCATCTGGTTTTGATCTCCTCTTGTCTCAGGAGAACTCGTCCTCCCTCATCCTTGATATATTTCACTGCCTCTAAGTCTTGCCGCTATTTGGCCCTAGTCCTCGCCAAATTAAAAATTTGCTTCTCCCCCTCTTTGATATCAAGCTTCCGATATAAGTCTTCATAACCACGACTTTTTGCCTCCGTTACCGCTTTCTTTGCCGCCCGCTTTGCTTCTTTATAGCTCACTCTCTTTTCAATCCTATCCTCCTCTTTCGTGCATACCATAAGTTCCTTGAATCTCTTGTTTTTATCTTTTATCTTCTTTTCCACCTCATCGTTCCACCACCATGACTCTTTGAACACTTTTGGTTTACACGACGATACCCCCAAGATCTCTTTTGCCACTTTTCTAATGGTTTTTGCCATGTTTACCCACATTTCATTCGCATCTAATTAATTGAAACCATGCTTATCATAATTTCGATTTCGATCTACAATTCAAAAAAAGACAAGCGATCTAGATCTTAAGTAGGATCTTAATACTAGTAGGATTCTACAATCCTAAAAAAATCAAGAATATATCTTGAAAAAAAGCCATTTAATTTTCTACTCATCATCATCATCATCATCATCATCATCATCATACCTAGTGTATCCCGCTCATAGAATTCAATTACCTATTATCTTTCCTGATTGAAAAATGTCACTTTCGTTGCGGATATATTTAAATGGTAAAATTTCTCTTTGCCAAGGAGAAAACTTCACTACAAGAAAAAACATTTTGAATGTCAAAATACTAGAAATTTGGGAGACGCAATAAAAATGCGATACATGACAAAGTTTGGGAGTCAAAACTAAAAATGTCATCCATAATTTACTTTTGTTCGACATGGTTTATTAATGATGCACATAATTGACAATGGTAGCCCATAAAACAAAAGTGTCGCCACAATTTTGTTCTATTATCGCCCAAAATTCAGAAAATCAAACCCCAAAACTTCTTAATATAATAAATCCAGTTGTCTTTTTCCTCTCCTATTTCTGTTTTCTACTCCTTCTTGCTCGGACTCAACTCTAATTTTACTTCAATCCTTTCTATTTGTATAACTGCTCCTATTTTTGACTTTAATATATTTTTTAAACACTATGATTTGAATAAATTTACTTTGATAATATTAAATACAATGAATTTAAATAAATTTACTATGATAATATTAAACATAATGAATTTGAGTTGTACTTATACAAGATGGTGATAAAACTATTAAACTTAGATTTTTTAGGTCGTTTTAATATTAAAATGTGTTAATTGTGATTGTATTTGATATGAGGTCAAGTCTACTAACTGTCGAGTTAATATCAAATTGATAAATGTGTTGGATTCGAAAATAGTTTAAAGTGGGAATGACTTTTTTTTTTTTTTGTTTTTTTTTTTGTTGTTGTTGTTGCAATTAAGTTGGATTTACTTAAACTAATAATAAGTGGGAGTTGGATACAAGTTTATTTAAGTATCATTTAAACGTGTTTATTTATTTGTCTCTATAAAACGGTGTGACCACCGACCACTGACCACATCCTTTTGCCCTATTCAATTATCATCGTCGCCTATTACAACCTGGGAGACTATTTACATTCTACTCTCAGTTTTAAAAAACTGTTAAACTTTAAAATCGTCCTTGAGAAGGCGGCTACGATGGCGTCTGGGTCGGTTATTCCGGCAAATAGAGGAAGAAGAAATATGAACGACGACGACAAACTTCAGTTTGAGGCTACTGAAGGTATCGAACCTGTTAACAGTTTCGATAGAATGGGGATTAAAGATGACCTTTTGCGTGGGATCTATGCTTATGGTTTTGAGAAACCTTCTGCTATTCAACAACGTGCTGTTATGCCTATTATTCAAGGTCGCGATGTTATTGCGCAGGCTCAGTCTGGTACTGGGAAAACTTCTATGATTTCCTTGGCTGTTTGTCAGATGGTTGATACCTCTACTCGCGAGTATGTTCTTTTGTTTTTTTTTTTTTTTTTTTTTTTTTTTTTTTTTTTCTTTCTTTACTTTCGTTAAATTGATCTGATATTTCGAGAATTTGGTGTTTTTATTGTTTATTGGATTAATATTTTGTGAAGTTAGTGTTTGTTCTATAGGTATGGAGAAAATAAGGGTTTTCAGTTGATAATTGAGATTTGGGTTCTGTGAAATAAGCCTTTTGCATTCCAAAACTAATGTCAAAACTTAATTTTGATTTGTGTGGCCGTTCATATGCTCATACAAATCGGTTCTATCCTTTATGTTAATCCACCCATCCGCTTTGACATTCACATCTCAGTAACCCATCTTCCTTCAATAATGTGACTTATACAATAGTATGGCAATGGCAATTGGTAAAATCACCTTATGTTGTCATTCTTGTGAAAAATTGGCACAAGCCACAAGGTATTGTAACACTCACTTTTTAAAGGCGAAGCCAAAAAATAAAAGTTTAAGGGGATCCATAAAATATATAGCAATTTATTATCGAAAAACCTGCACGGGTCGAACTTAAAAAATAGGTTGCAAGAATAGACGACTTAAGTAGGCTGTGAGGGCTCCCATGTGGCTTTGCCACTACTTGACATGATCTTTGTCATGATCATACGTGCCAAAACAACATTTTATATTCTATGTTTGACAAATGATTGTTGCCTTGTTGGCTGATTTGACTAGCTAAAAGTGTTATTGTTTAAACTAGCTAGATTAAGCACTTGTTATGTTTGTTAAAATTAGGTATTGACTGCTGCAAGTTAATAAGAGCAAATTGGGCCAACACGCCAAAAATCATCGAAAATATTTTAAAACCAAATTTTTTTAGCTTAAAAACCAATTTTTCAACTTGCTATAACTATTTACTAAACACATATGGCTTTTGGACCAAACAACAAGCTTAAAGCCAAAAACTAACAAAAAAGCCAATTTTGAAGTCATTTATCAAACAATCACTTAGTGTTAAGCCATTATTTTAAACCGTACGCCATACCTCTACATTTCTAACATAGTATCAACTTCATCTCTAGTTTTGTGCACTAATGTGATGCCACTAGCGAACAACTTGTATCGTAAAATTTCTTGGATAGTTCTTGTTATCTCATCATTGCTACAACCCTCAAAATTCAAAAGTACTCCTTGAAATATTGTAAAGTTAACAACTCTAGATTTTAGAAAAGGACACTATGTAAGTACTACTATTATGTTACATAAGATTTTAAATTTGAAATTAACTCTAATCTTAGTATTATTCTAATTGCTCAGGATAGTTGGACATGAAGGTGTGAATGAAAATGTTTACATTTGTGTTATAGATCAAACAAGAAAACTATTCCCAAAAACTAGTTTGGTAGGTGATTTAACCTATTTCATTTATAAAACCCTCATTAGATGCCCAGTTGCCCACACAATCAATGTAGGATAAGTCCCATAACTTGTAGTGAACAGTGAAACATAATTTTCTACGTAGTTCGCCTTTTGAATTTGTGATTCGCTCAAAATGGTTCAAAAAGAGCCTAAAACTGACCATAATTTTCTTTTTTCGATTCGCGAGGCAATTAGCGAATATTGTGACAGTGGTAGTGAACTTAAATCCATTACATTTCACTCCCATAAGGCCCATCGTATTCCTATTATGGCACCAATGATTAAAATGTTGTTCAGTATCACTATTGTTCACTAGATTTAAGGACCATGATTATGTTCACTTCACTAATTTATTTTTATTTATAGTGTTGGTGGAAACTATTAAACTATTTTGCTCGGAATATTTGTTAATGTGTGTGTGGACATTCATCTTCATGTTGATCTACGACAGATCGACATTTCTTTCCTTAAAAAAAATCCCAAAATTTGATTCATGTGAAGAAAGAGACAATTAGAGGGAAAAATTGAAGGAGTGAAAATGACGATCATAGGTATCCACTGTGGTTCAGTGGATGCCTTTATTGTTGAGATTGTGTCATTTTGTAAATGTTTTGGTCAATTACATGTGTGGGCAACCCATGTTTCAATGAGCTTAATCGATTGCTTTTCTTTTGACAACATTCGATAACAATCCACTTTAGCACTAAAATTTTCCTTTTGATTCTATAGGGTTCAAGCATTAATCTTATCACCTACACGAGAGTTGGCTTCTCAAACAGAAAAAGTTATTATGGCCATCGGTTTACACATGAATATACAAGCTCATGCATGCATTGGAGGGAAAAGTGTAGGTGAGGATATTAGGAAATTAGAGTATGGAGTTCATGTGGTTTCAGGAACCCCAGGTAGAGTTTGTGACATGATCAAGAGGAGAACACTTAGAACCCGAAATATCAAACTTTTAATTCTTGTGAGTCCTTGATTCTCTTCCCTTGTGATTTTCATTTTTTATGCATTGTACTTTTTTCAACACCATATCATTGTTGTTCTAGATTTGATGGTTTGTGCATTTGACAAACTTAGTAATTTGCTTCTCTTTTCTGATAGGATGAGTCTGATGAGATGTTGAGCAGGGGTTTTAAGGACCAGATTTATGATGTCTATCGTTACCTTCCACCAGAGCTTCAGGTACTCAAAATGAAAAAATCTACAACATCTCATTACTTAATGCCATTAATTGGATCTAATGTCACATGATTCATGATTTGCTTGGATTTGTTGCACGGATTCGTGTTCGAGATTTGTTAATTGACATGTTTGTTGTTCGTTGATTGGATTGTTATGTTCGGTTTTTAGATTCGTGAGTCATGCATTTTATTCATTGGAGTTTTTTTCTATAAACATTTTATTAAAAAAATAAATTTATATAACTATTGCTTCTATTAGTTTATAGTTTATCGACTGTTTAATACTTATAGATTAAAGTAAATGAACCATACTTAGTTTTTGAAACATATGGTCTTGTCACTCTTGTTAATCAAAGAAAAAAAGCTCACTAAAAAAGTCATGACAATTAGGTTAGGTACACAAGAATAGTTGCTTGGTGCTTACCAACTATAAAAGTTGAATGTTGTCCAATTTTGTAAAAAAGAAATAAGGTACTCTTTTAAGGTCCCAAAGCCAATAGTTCACTTCACACTATTTAGATTAGAGTCCCAGGACGATTACTCCAATTTACTATTTGACCAACTTTTAATACAATAAAATATTCGAGAAAAGAAAAAGCAAAAAAACAAAAGTTGAATCTTTTTGGAACAGAAAAGACCATTCATCATTCATCTTCTTCTTCACCATTTCAAGCAACAAACTTTTCTTTCTCTTCTTCATTTCGGAAAGCAGAGGAAACGTTTCTTTCTCATGTGTATACCCCTCTTACCTACAAATATTCAAAGAAAACTATACATAAAGTAGTTGTAAGATTCGTGCTTTTCTTTCTTGGTGAATATGGTTTGAGCTTCTTTTATGGCAGGGAGAGAGCTTTAATGGCGGAACTTTAAATCTCGTTCGTATTTTGCTTTGCTTTGTAAGAAAATCCTAACACTTTGAGATCTGTAAAATCAAAAAATTGAATTGCGAATCATGGTGATTCAACTAGCAAACGAATCCCGATTGGGAACGATTGAACCAAATCGTGATTCATGGGTTGGTTGGGCGAATCATGCTGCACTGATTGGATCATTGGCAACTTTACTTAAATAAGAAGTGCACATTATTAACAATCCATTTTACTATAGTCCACTACTATAATCCAAAACCAAAGAACTATACACCCCAAATATGAAAAAAAAGACATAGAAATGGCTATTTTACTTTTATCCTTCTTTTAATCTTGTTTAGTGTATTCACTTGATCCTCTGTGTTACTTCTTGCTCGAACATCCTTAAATCCTTTTTTTAGGTTTGTTTTTGGTTTATTTGTTATGTTTTAACATTAAGGGAGAAAGTTGGTTTTGAGTTGTTTCTTTGATTATTTATCTACTTGCCATTTTGGGGAATTTGTTCAAAATGCCCCAGGAAATTTAGCATTGGAAAGATTAAAAGGAAAATCTTGTGCTCTTAACTTTCTTAACTATGGTATCGGAAGGGCATGGCTTGACTGTGATTAAGTTATCAATTTCTTTAATGCCTTTTTGTCCTGCGATGAAACTTTTCATGTTGAACCAGGAACATTAAGTTCATTGCTTTCTTTTTGAATGTGGTTGTAATTATATTCTTTATATTGGTGTAAATTTGTTTGAACAATAATAGATTTATGCTTATGAGTTATGACATTGTAGTCTTAAGTGATTTTGGTTTCTATATGTATGTAGGTTGTGCTGATCTCGGCCACCCTCCCCAATGAAATACTGGAAATCACCAATAAGTTCATGACAGATCCTGTTAAAATCCTTGTAAAGCGTGATGAGTTGACTTTAGAGGTAAGCCCCTTGCACCTTTATATCCAGAAAATGGGCAACCATATTTGGATTGTATACTTATATATTCGACCAACATTGGCAGGGCATCAAGCAATTCTTTGTTGCAGTTGAGCAGGAAGATTGGAAGTTTGATACTCTTTGTGATCTTTATGATACCCTTACAATTACTCAAGCTGTTATCTTTTGCAACACTAAGCGCAAGGTATTATGTTAGTTTTGTTTTGTGTATTGCTTCGAGGGGCTGCCATATCAGCTCATTTTCTGCATACATAAGGGCAGGATCATGTGAAAACAACTAAAGTGGTGAAAATTGAAAATCAGATTGAGATATACATATTGTGGTAAAAGGTTTACATAATATCTTATAGATTATACATATTTTTGTTAAGTAAAAAGTTCGTATTATTTACAAATATGTCATCCAAATATATAAGCATGTATGTACACCTTTTAATAAATATCCAATTATTTACTAAATTGCCATGTGTACACAAATTTAAGCTTTTATGTATCCTTGTTTTCACCACTTTAATTAGTTATCACATTATCCAAATCGTATTAATTTAGAGTTAGTCGTCTTACAATACTATTTCCCATTCGTCAAAGTTGTCTCTATTGCGCCTTGTCTTATATTGTAAGGTTTTTTACACGGATTTCTTCCATCTTGTGGTAGGTGGATTGGCTCACTGAAAAAATGCGAAACAATAACTTCACTGTTTCATCCATGCATGGTGATATGCCTCAGAAAGAACGAGATGCTATTATGAAGGAGTTTCGTGATGGGGATACTCGTGTTCTGATAACGACAGATGTTTGGGCTCGTGGGATTGATGTCCAACAGGTAATTTATTTCATTTTCTTTTTATTTCATTTATATCTTGTTTACTTGGTTCAAATGTTGCTCATGAAATGGTTCTTCCTTAGTCAACTATGTGTCCCTTTTTTGGTGTGCTAAAAAACTAGGCTTTGTAGTTTAATTACACTATTCTATTTAATGTTTTGAATTTTTTTCCTGTAATACATTTCAACTGTTGTCGTTATTTTGAGGGACCAAAAATTTATAGTTCTTTGGTTTCTGATTACAGTGGGGCTAGGGTCAATGGGAAAAAATCTTTGTTAGTGTTGATAACACTAACAAAGAGCAAGTTGCATACATCCAATCCCCCAAACCCAAAGCTAATGAAGTGTTGTTGTATTGCATGTCAACCATACTATTTTCACTCTTTATTCTGTTGGTGTACGTATTTTTAACACTATCTAGTATTACTTTTGCCGTCTCTTACCTACATACATTATGAATAGAAGTAATGTCATCCCTTATTTGATAGGAAGCTGTTTCCAAAGCTACCTTCATGGTTTTCCTGATTGGTAAAAAGACAAACAATAAAGGGACCAAAATCCAGTGAGATATTTCATTCCCTTCCGCTATCTAATGTCTAACAATTGGCCAATAATTTGCTTTTTTATATGGTAACGTGTATGATATTTTGCACTATGTTCCGGAGTAGGGACTATATTGTTTTTGCAAATTTACAAACTTTCTTTGAATCTAGGTAGAGTTGTGTAATGCTGCTGTCTGGAAAATAGTTGTGAATACAATTTTTAAGTTTGTCAATTTTTTTTTCATCATTTCCTGAAAAAGTAGATCAGCGGTGTTCCATAGCTGTTCCCGTTGAACATGAGTTATGAACTAAGCATAGCCAGAAGAAAGAATTTTTTATTGTGTTGGCATATTAAGATGATTTGGGTTAGTGTGACAGTTCAGGCTGGATGATGTAACTTTTGTTTTTGTTTGGAAAGCTTTACATTTCTTATTTGAAGAATGGATTTCTTGTTCATTTCTGCAGGTTTCTTTGGTTATCAACTATGATTTGCCCAATAATCGAGAACTTTATATCCACCGGATAGGTCGATCTGGTCGTTTTGGACGCAAGGTGTGTAGGTTCTTTATAGTAGTTAGCCTATTTGTGTTTTCATTTTAAAACAATTTTAATGAGATCATGGTTTTCATTCTCCAAGCATCAATCTTCTATGTTTTTGGTGTTGGCATTTTCATGCTTTTGTTTATGTAGCCGCACTGCCATGTGTTGCACATGTGTGAAGCAAATTCAATAATTCATGGATGAATTCTTGTTTAGGAAGGTTTACCCCCTTGGTCGTTGTTCTACATCTGTATATTTGTTATGACGTCTAACAACTTTTACTTTACATGTACTCTCCTCTCATAAAAAGATATAACTAATTTACTTTTGTATTGTTAGGTTCTATGAAATGAGAATGGTCATGAAACTACTTATAATGCATTATTTTTGCTTTCTTGAAAAATGATGCTCAAAATTGTAATTTTTAATAATAAAGATCGTGGAAGTCGCATCTTGTGGGTGTTATATTTTGATTTAGTTCATGAATTATTAAATTGACAAAGATTCACTTTGCCTGTGCAATTCAATAGTTGTGGAAAATATTTTATAGATTATGGCTATAGATATGAATTTTATAAAAAAAGTTAAAACCATATGTCCATACTAGCAATTTTTATGGAAATGGATGGTTTAAAAATTTTCATGGTCAAAATATATGTGCAGTTTTACTGTTTGTGTTTAATTGTATTTATAGTTAATACACGAAACAAATTCATTAATGGATTAAAGGCTAATATGTTAAAATATCAATCTAATAGATGTTACTAGTTGCAACATAATTTTAAGTCATGCATTGCAGAAGAGCTTTCTGTGGAATTGCAATTTCAAATTCCATTACAAAAATTCATTATGTAATGAACTTACATGTTTTGATTCCATGATTGAAATCTACTTTGTCACCTAACAAAGTTATAATAGAAAATCTCTTACCCTCACTTTATCCATTTTGGGAAATCTAGATAATTTATAATTTGAAAAATCAAGAAATAAGAATGAAAAAGTGCGCCAATTGTGGACATGGTTCCTGGAAGCTTGCGTTTCAAGTTGTCTCAAATGGCCATGGTGTAGGCGTGTAGCTAAGTTAGTAGTTTAATCATATATTTTTGAAGTCAACTATAACCAGATAGGCGTATTGTTAATTTCAATTTGTATGTGTTAACAAGTAGTTGTGTTAGCAGTGTGTAGCTTGCTTCAGGTGTAGCGTGAATCCAAGCATTGAGTGAAGCAAGTATAAAGATGCGTTCCACTTCCACAGCTTAATTTATGCAGCACCAAACAGTAGAATATAAACGTATAGTAGGTGCCAGACAATGAATTGTAGCTCCAAAAACGCTTGGTTGGCGCCATGGACTGACATTCGTTCGTCAGTTTCCCAAGGACCACAAATAACTGGTTGTCTGGATGTCTTTAGAGTTACAGTTAGCATAGACTAAGTTCATTTGTACTAGGGTTTGCTAAGGGGTTGGTCCTAGATATAAGCAGCGGTTTACGTGATTAACAAGGATAGCTTTATTGGCGAAATCAGATTGTTGTATTTTAGGTTGAGTTTGGTGTGTAAAACTGCTAGCACGAACACGTGAGAGGGAGAAATTGAGAAAGCTCTATTACTAAACAGAAATCAATATAGCAAGATTCTAGGTTACATTGAGAGTTGTTTGAGGAGATCGATTTGAAAGTTAATGTGTCTTGATCTATCACCAGAATTCAGCATTATGTATCGAACTAAGCATTCATCTTTGGATACAGAAATGTTCAAAATATCTTCAAAAACATAATTTAACATCAAGAAGCTTGGCTTATTAGTTGCTGCAAACCTAGAGCTTCAAGGTGAATGGTAGTTTTTCTGCAACTAAACTCTAGGGTGATGGTCAACGTTGCTGGGTCCTTTCTAAGTATGTTTGGAGTGATACTTAGCAATTAGCATGATGTATTTCGGGATATAGTAAAATTAAAAGGAATGCAAAGTGAAAAATGATTGTTTGGGTGGGGATTGTGAGTGCATGATGTTTGTCTGTTAAACAGTTTACAACACATCTTGCATGCTTTATATAATAATGTTTATTGTGAATCTAATGCCGGCTGTATACAGGGTGTTGCGATCAACTTTGTCAAGAAGGACGATATCAGAATTTTAAGAGATATCGAGCAATATTACAGTACCCAAATTGATGAGATGCCGATGAATGTTGCTGATTTGATATGAGATCGACGTGTGCATTATTGTGGTGTGAAGCGAGATAAGATCGACTTGTGCAATATTGTGTGGCATGAAGCAGGACTTGTTTTCCCTTTGCCTGAGAATGGGTTGCCTTTTAGCGTGGCAATGAGATGTAATTGTGTGGATTGATGGACTTTTAGTCCTCTTTTCTATGTAGTTGAAAAGAATTTGCCTATTCTCTGTCTACTGTTTTTGATTTGCTTAAAAATTCTGCTTTTGTTTCCAAGAGGACAGTGGCCATTTTCCTGAGTCTCTTGTTGATTCTTTGTTTTAAAAATAACTGCAATTCATAAGAGACTAATTATTTGAACTTTGTGGGCTTTTAATTTTATATATTTTTATTAACAATAATACGAATGAAAATATTGGAATATTAATGTGTTGTAAAAATGTGAAGAATGTAAGGGTTGCAGACTTGCAGATGTATATTGGAGTGTTGATGTGCAGTTGATATGTTATATGTGCTTAGAGCTGGTGTAATGGGTTGGAATAGTTGTAATATGTTGATGATGACATGTGGACAACCAATGTTAATGGGTTGTTTAGCTGTTTGAAGGGGTAGTGGTTGAGTAATTTATGTTGTGGACGTTGACACACTGTTGTTGTGGTGATGTATCGAAGCCTGATGTCGGGTGTGTATTAATGTTAAATGAGAGTTGGAATGACTACCTTAATTTAATAGAGACGAAGAGATACAAACTACAATAATGTTAAAGAATAGATAATAGATTGAAAAATAAATAGTGATAATCCTTTTTTTGCATTTTATTTGTAATAGATAGATAATAGATTGACAATACTTATTTCATTTCTTTATATTAGTACTTGCAACTCACCATTTAGGTAAATATTGTTTGCTTGTTTGAGAAAAGATATTGCGTACAAGCAGGCACCACAAGATTGCTAGTAGTTTCAGCTATACATACCATAGTTCAACCACCAAACGTAGGTAGGAATTATCTGGAAAAGGTGCAAAGAGCAAAGGGGAATCGGAAAACGAGCTTTGGATGATGGGAAAAAAGATAGTCTCTCAACATATTCTCCAAGTATTTGAGCTTTATATATCTTCTACTATTTGATGTGTATGCACAAATCACATATATATCCACTTTTGACTTTTGTCACACTACAGAGAAGGCTGACTGTAGAGTGATGAAACTTGAGATGCTAGCATCTGAGTGGTAAATTACTGAAATTGTCTTAAAATACAGAAAAGTAATAAACATATAGCTGCTACCAGTTGTACGAATATAACTCGAGCCAACACCAAAGCATCCTGAAAGTATGCTTCAAATAGTTCAAATAATCTCTTCGATTGCAAAATATACTTTTTTTTGAATATTCCAAGCGAATCATTAACATCCCATCATAACAACAATGTCTTATGTACTAATCTTAGACGATTGTGTCTTCCATTGTTTTATTGTATAATGCATTCCTAGTTCATTGATTGCAGTTTTATAGGTAATTTGAAATAGACGGATCATCTAATACTATAACTTGTAAAAAAAAATAAATTCACAGTACAAAAGCAAAAACAAAACCTGAAAATTAAACATCTTAATAAAGAAACATAAAATCGCTTAGAATCAGGATTTAACAACATACAAAATTGAAATCAAACTCAAAATTACAAAGAATTTTGTTTTAAAATCTCAAGTAAAATGAAAGCCTATATTATTGACTTCTACTCTTTGACAGTGCTTCTATTCAAATTCACAGTTCACAAATATACCTTGATCGTAGACTGTCTAATTTCCAAACATTCAATTTATTGGTATCTTGTAAGAAGTAACAATAAATTCAAAAAAATTAATAAAAAATAAACAGATCTAATAAACCAAAAAGTCACACATAAAATACAACTAATTACATTAGAGACGTTTAACAAAGACACTGCAGCCCCTAATGCAGATAACTACTACAGGGATTCTCTATCAAAAACTCATAAAAATAGAGTTAAGCAAAAGAGCTAAACAAAAAGCACAATGACAATAAAATGTAGCAGCACTTATTTCTAATCGATAATATTTTTTTTAAAGAAATCTAATAATTTATTGATAAAAATGTCATACAACATTTACTATAGAGTAATAATTAATCAAATGCATAACAATTTTAATCAAACAAAATTCTATATAGAAAAAGTCACGATTATAAGTCTTCCTTCTATCGCATCGTTGTTTGATACAATCTCATCCGAGGGGGGTCTTTAGATCTGGTGTGACTTTGAAATAAAGATAAGTTTGATACTATTTACTGTATTAGCAGAACTGACACTCGTGATGACATCATATACCTTTTTACCATCGAATTGATAGTAAGATTCCAAACTCCCACCATAAGAAACGTTAAAAACCAATATAAGGGTAAATCGAATCCAATAAATAAATCAAATAACTCTATAATATATGCATAATAAATTTTATTTGTAATTAAAAACAAAAAAAGCAAAAATAAAGAGATTATGAGCTTACTATCAACCAAAAAATTGATGTTACTTATAATTACGTTATAAATCGCTTATATATGAATTAACACATTGACATTGAATTGTTTCTGCACCTCAACAGTCTAAAGATCATTTGCAACACTAAATGTAAACAATAACCACATATATAAAGCCGAACCAATGTTGTTGCAAATTTTGTTTGTGTTGCTATTGATGGAGTTGATAGTCATGTGTGCAACCTTGAAATAGAATAACAAATTCAATGCATAATTTGTAGCAGTTTCCGCAACATAACACCAACGTACACCAGCATACAATGCATTGTCATGGAACTAATTCAGCCAAAAGTTTAAGCTGATAGTTGAGGCTTCAAGGTATGTTATATACTTTAACACACCCCTTTACACGAGAGCCCTTTACCTAGAAATGTGGATGCTGCACATACCTTGCTCAAACCTAGCGCTAAATGAGGGGTGGTTGAGATCCGAACCTTTGACCTATTGTCACGATAACTTCTAATACCACATCAGAGAACCAACTCAACCAAAAGCTTAAGCAGATGGTTAAGACTCCAAGATATGTTATATAATCTAACATGCATTTGCACATGTAAAACCTTAAGCCACAAAGCCAACAACTACACCAATACATTTATGTTTAAAGAACCTTAGTTTAAATATCTTTATTAGCCTTTATAATATAACACAAGTTTGAGATTATGATTAATTTAGGATTGAGGTATGTTTAAGTTAAATTCTTAAGTTTAGTATATAAAACGGAAGTTTGAGACTTAAAATTAGTAAATATTAATCGACATAGCAGAAGTTTGAGATTAATTATATCACTTTTGGTCATATTGAAGATTCAGTTTCATATAATTAGAAAATTAACTGATTTTCATACTAGAATTAGATGATTTCTGATATTCTAGATTTTTTATATTTTAATTATCCACATATTTTAAGTCTTAGTTCATTTTATTATTGAACTATAGTATTTCAGTCAATTGATAACAATATTAGATATAAATATCCTATCATATATTTTTGTTTAGTGTCCTGTGATTATTAAAGTTAGGGAAACTAAATGATTTATATTTTGAGTTGGGCCTATAAACTATACATAGTACACTTATAATTAAATAAATTTCACATCATAATGGCACGAAAATATACACACGAATAGGCCCGTAGTCCGCTTAATTTTTAGTATATGTATTTTAAAATTTGAATTATATATATTAATCATTAAAATAATAAGATGATTGACATTGTTGTAGGCTCTATTTATTATTTTCCTTGTTTGAGTTGTCTGGTGTCTCTTGTTTGTATAGTAAGTGTTGCCTTTTGGCTTTACTATTGTTAAAGAAGTGATCAGAAAGTAATTTGTCGGACTTTATTTTAAAACTTTTATTTGACTTAATGCGAAAAATCTTTAGAAAATAGGCTGATAGCAACAAATAAATTAATTCTTCTAAAGCAGGTGTATTTTTTAAAATTTTAGACTAGCAGATAAAATTTTTGAGGCAAATCTAATCCAATATTCACTCAATCCGCCTATAATCACTTCTACTTAAGAGTTGGTAGTCAAAAGATAAAAAATGCCTCCTAAATAAAGAAAAGTACCGTATAAGAATATATATAAAAAATCAATAATTTCTAATTAATAACCGTAATTTGTAAATTAATACATAAAAATAAAAAAAATAATAATATAATAATTAAATATAAAAAATATAAATTAAAATTACAAATTTTCATTCTATTAAATTTTACCACATAAAAATAATTTATTAACTTAAGGGAGCGTTTGGTTCGCACAAGGGAATCAGAATGGAATGAGGAAAGGGAATGAAGGAGAAAGGAATGGATTCCCCTAATTTAGCCTTGTCGTTTGGTTGTGTTCAGGAAACAGAATGAACTGCTCATTGATTCCCTTTGTGACTGTTTGGTTCAAGTTAAGGAATCAAATTATGAGTTTTTCATGTAGCAAATCTTTAATCATTAAGAACAACTTGATAAAAACAATCAAACAGAAATTACTTCAGATTGATAAAAACAGTCAAGCAAATCCAATTACACCCATTAAAATACAATCAAGCTTGATAAAAACAATCAAGCAAATCCAATTACACTCATCAAAATACAATCAAGCTTGATAAAAACAACTTCAGATTGAACCCAGAAATTCAATTAATCACAGAAATTTAGAGATTAGGAACATAAATTATGAACAGAAATTCAGAGATTAGGAACAATGGCGGTAGAACAAGAATGCAGCAGAACACGAACAGAGATTCATCAATGGCGGTGGAACAAGAACGCAGCACAGAGATTCATCAATGGCGGTAGAACAAAGATTCTTCAAGAACACGAATATGAATTTCAATCCATCAAAAAAGCCGCAGAAATTAGGAAAAAGAGTGAAGAGAAAAGACGCAGCAAAAGAGTGAAGAGATTCATCAAGAACACGAACCGTCACAGAACCGTCACATTTGACAATGGCGGCCGCGAAATCAAGATTGAGAAGAAGAATGCTACGAACAATGGCGGCCGGTCGTCGTGAGGAAGAGAGGAAAACTTGAGGGAGGAGGCGGACGGCTGTGTGTAGGGTTTGAGAGGAGAGGGTAATGCAGGAGGAATGGAATGGAAAAGGTACGGGGGGTTGGGGAATGAGGAAGCCCTAATTATGAGTAATCCCAAAACTAAATATGGAGAAAGGGTATGATAGTGAGTGGCAAACAAACAACAACAAAGGGAATCGGGTCTACCCATTCCCTTTCCCTTTGTTTATTAACCCCAACCAAACACCCCCTAAATTACAGTATTTACTAATACCTCTTTTAAAAAAATTGAGCCGGTCAAAAGAAAAAAACCTAGTAATGTAAAACAGAAGAAGTTGAATTTTTCGCTGCGGTATTTTCTCTTACGCGACATTTTCTCTCTTTTTCATTTTCTCTAACGGCAGAAATCATTATTTACGCTCACTCTCACAGCCTCACCTCAAAACATCCTCCTCCGTAACTCTCAATACTTTCTTCTCCCTTCCTCCGCACTCACCTGCTCTCCGGTCGCCACTCGTCGATCGTCAATCACGCTGCGTAATTCCATTGTTAGGCCCTTAGAGTTTCAACTAGGTACTTTTTTAGGTCGACCTCTTTTTTTGTTTCCGAATGAATTTGTTTCTATTTGTTTATTTCATAGAATTGGGGGCTTAAATAGGAACCAATATTAGTATTGAATTTGTGCAAGAATATATGATTAATTCAATTAGGGTGTCAAGTGAGTCGAAATTGTGTTGTGTTGGGTAGTTGAATTTTGATTTGATCAAATTATAATTTCAATTTACTATTAAATGGTTGACAACACTTGTTTTTTTTTTTTTTTTTTTTTCTAGATCCACTGCTCGCAAACATGGCGGTGGCAGCTCCAGGACAACTAAATCTTCACGAATCCCCTACTTGGGGTTCTAGGAGCGTCGATTGTTTCGATAAATTGGAACAAATCGGTGAAGGAACTTATGGGTAAATTATTTTTTTTAATCTCTTATCCTCTTCATTCTGATTAAAATTAAAATTTATATTGATTCTTTTCTTCAATTCATAGCCTTTTAACCTACCAAATTCTGATTTTTTTTCTGTATTTATGTAGTTTCTTGATTGTGTTCATTGTGTATTATTATGGATTTTAACCTACCAAATTTTGATTTTGATTGTTTCGATTTGATTGCTTGATACTTCTGTGATTGAATGAAACAAATTTGAATTTTTTGTGTCATGCCCTAGTAAACAACACAAATATGGTGTGTATCATGAATTGGTTTATTGACATACAATGGTATTAAATATTTAATCATAATCATTTTATGGTATACTAAATTATGGAATGATCTGATCGTATTTGGTCTTGACTTTGGTAACTACAGACAAGTTTTCATGGCTAGAGAAATCGAAACCGGAGAAATTGTTGCTTTGAAGAAAATAAGAATGGACAATGAAAAAGAAGGGGTACGCCCTCTCCATCATGCATTAAATGTTGATTTTTAAAATTATTAAAATTTATTGTCAAATTGTGTTCTAAACTTCCTGCAAAAGATGTGTAATGAGTTTTGCTGTTGCTTCAGTTTCCAATCACTGCCATTCGTGAAATCAAGATTCTAAAGAAGCTTCATCATGAAAATGTGATTAAACTAAAGGAGATCGTCACTTCCCCTGGTAACATACAATGACTTTTAGCTGCTGTCTTTCTGGCTAACATGTATGCATTTGTGGCATGTCATACTGATGTTGTTGGTTATACATAGCCTATTATGTACAAGTAATAGCCGTTAGTTTTAGTTAAATATATTAGCTGTTAGTTTGTTTCTCTTGAAGCTAGTTATCTCCTATATATAAGATGTATTCTCAACTTATAAACATAGAACAATAATAATTCAGTTTTCTTCATCTCTTTCTCATGTTCTCTTTGAGTTCATTTTCTCCATATTAGCTTCATACTCAAGCTTGCTCATCTTTGCAATGGATTCCTTCTTGATATCAGAGCCAGCAAAATGAATCAGATTTTTTTTTTCAATTCCCACGCAGATCTTGGTATCAAAACCAATTCTCTTCAAAACCAATTTGTAAGTTCAGGAACCAAAACAGGTATTCTTTGTTCCTCGATTTCCCGTTGAAACCTTCTCCGCCATTGTTGATTCTTTGTTTCGGATTTCACCTTAATCCGCCATTGTTGATGGCTTAAACACCAAACCCAACAAACATTGTGAGATTTCGAACAAAGAGAAACCCACAATTATTAGGGTTCTGAATTTTGGGGCTGGAATTCATAGCCAGCAATAATGTTCAATCTTGATGATTTTCTTATGCACTTCTTGATGATTTTCATATAGTATGTACAATTTTGTTGAGAATTTGTGTTAATTTTTTTTTCATTGATCTTATACTCGATTCTTACTTCATTTTTCGATTTCAATTTCATAATTCAATTCATTACATTACTCATTATCTCTATTCAAGATCGGTTTTCTTGACAAATTACGCAAAATGCTTTTAGATTCTGTTTCTGTTCTTCCTCTCACTTCTGCTCCTTATTCCATATACTATATTCATCCTTCTGACACAAGTTCTCAACTAGTTTCTGTAAAATTTAATGGAGATGGTTATGGTGACTGGAGGAGGTGTATATTGATTGCACTTTCTGCAAAGAATAAGGTTGCGTTTGTTGATGGTTCCTTGCCTGAACCTAGTTCTGATTCTGTTGAGTGCAAACCATGGGAGAGATGTAATGATTTGATCATCTCCTGGCTTTTGTTTAATTTGGATACCACCATTGCCAAGTCTGTTTTATATTACAATACAGCCAGGAAAATTTGGAAGGACCTAGAGGATAGGTATGGGCAAACCTCAGGGCCACAATTATATGCTCTAGAACATCAATTGTCTGAAATTGCTCAAGGCACACAGAATATTGCAGAATTTTACACTAACATCAAGAGAATTTGGGATGAGATCCACTCCGTCTATCCATTTCCTTCTTGCACTTGCAATCAATGCACTTGCAATCTTACTCAGAAAATACACAAGATGCAACAAGAACAAAGGTTGATACAATTTCTCATGAAGTTGAGTGATGACTTTAGTAAAGTCAGGAGCAATGTGCTAATGATGCAGCCATTGCCCTCAGTGAACCAAGCCTATAGGTTTCTTGTTCAAAAACAACACAGGAGCATCTCAGTCATGCAAACCTCTGAGAACATGGTATTTGCAGCAGATAAAAGGAAATACACTGATTTCAAGCCTTACCACAAACCATACAAGAATAGCTGTAATGGTTCTAGGTCATTTGCTACAGCTACTGGCAGAGATAACAAAGGTCATGGTGATGCAAGTAATGCTAGAGGTGGTTTCAGACAGAACAATGAAAAAAGGCCCTATTACTTCTGCACACATTGTTAAATTCCAGGGCATAGCAATCAAAGATGCTATGAGCTACATGGTTATCCACCAAACTTTAAAGTTTTCAAAGACAGAAAGGCTAATGCTACACTCTCTAACTCAAATGAAATGGATGGAACACAGTATGAAATTGGAACCAGTAGTGAGGCAAACAAGGGTATCACACAGTCTCAGTATCATCATCTCATTTCTTTGGTAGAGAAAATGCAATCCAATGACTCTAAACAAATCAATCATGATGCACCACATGCCATGCTAGTAGGTAAATTTTGTTTTCTATCATCTATAAATGGCAGATGGTTTATAGACAGCGGGGCTACAGATCATTGGTTTGTGATTTGAGCTTGTTCAGTGAGTATGTTGTGTTCTCTGGTGCCAAGAACTATATTAGGATTCCTGATGGAAGGAAAGTTCCTGTTAAACATATTGGTACAGTCAGACTTCAGTCTAACCCAATCATTGAATTAAAGCACGTTTTACATGTACCAGACTTTCAGTTCTATCTAATTTCTGTAGCAAAACTCTGTGAGGATATGGACTATCAAGTTGTTTTCAATTCTAACACCTGCCATATTCAGGGCCATTCAGTGAAAGAGAGGCCAACAGTACTTGGTAAACTACAAGCAGGCTTATACAGTTTTACACCAAGCTCAATCACAGAAGTTCAAGCAGGAAATTTTGAAGTTTTAGGAGTCAATCAATCCAATAAAAAATGTTTTTCAGTTTCTAGCAATGTAACAAATGAAGAAAAACTTTGGCATCTCAGATTAGGTCATGTTCCTTTTCTTCAATTACGGTCAATGTTGCCATATTGTAATGTCAAATCTGTTGTTCATGACAGCATCTGTAAAATTTGTCCTAAGGCCAAACAGACTAAATTGTCTTTTCCTCAAAGTAGCATCAGGACTAAGTTTCCTTTTGCATTGTTGCACATAGATTTGTGAGGATTATATATCAATAAAACATATACTGGTTGTAATCAGTTTTTGACGATTGTGGATGATTACAGCAGGTTTACTTGGGTACATTTGCTAAAATCCAAATCTGAAGTCCCTAAGATTTTTGCAAATTTTTGTAGTTATGTCAACACTCAATTTGGTGTAAAAGTTTTAAGTATTAGGACTGATAATGCTCAAGAATTTGTTGAAGGAGATTTGAAGTCTTATTGTCAATTACATGGCATCATTCAGCAAAGTAGCTGTCCTTACACGCCACATCAAAATGGTGTGGTGGAAAGGAAGCATAGACATCTTCTGTAGGTAGGGAGAGCTTTGTATTTTCAAGCTAATTTGCCTATCAGATTTTGGGGTGACTGTATTCTATGTGCTACTTATTTAAACAACAGAACACCATTGAAGAGCATTAATCTTGACACACCCTACAACAGGCTATACAAGCATAAGGCAGATATTTCACATCTCAAGGTTTTTGGTTGTTTATGTTTTGCAACCAACATAGCTCCAGGCAAGAAGAAATTTCATTCAAGAGAAGCCTCATGTGTATTCATCGGTTATTCTAGTTCACAGAAGGGTTATAAATTACTGGATATGGAGACAAATCAAGTTTTCATTTCAAGACATGTTCTGTTCTATGAGAACCATCTTCCTTTTCATTATTCAAACACAGAAAAACAAAATCACAATCCTATTTTCCTACCAATGGTTACACCTCTTACAAATACTTTTATTGAAAAATCCATTCCTTTTTCTTCTGAACTTACATCAAATTCTCAAATTTCAAATAATACCAATTCTTCATCATCATCTATAGAACAGTCTTCTACTGATACATCTATGTCAGATATTTCCTCAAATACACCACCAACTCTAGCCAGGAAATCTACAAGAGTTTCAATACCACCCTCATATCTGAAAGACTATAAGTGCAATAGTATACAGAGTACTACAACTCTTTCATCACATTGGTGTAACCTCGTTTCCTTGAATGATGATTCATTTTTTTCATTGCTGAGTTTCAGTGATAACATATCAAATGAACCAAGCACATATGCAGAAGCAGCTAGGGATTCATCTTGGGTTGCAGCAATGGATGCTGAGATCAAAGCTCTTCTTGATAACAAAACTTGGGTTCTGACTGATCTACCTGCAGGCAAAAGAACAATTGGATGCAAATGGGTGTTTAAAAATAAACTGAAAGCTGATGGGACATTAGAGAGAAGGAAGGCAAGATTAGTAGCACAAGGATTTACTCAAAGATATGGGGTAGACTACTCAGAGACTTTCAGTCCAGTGGTCAAAATGACCACTATCAGGTGTTTGTTATCTTTGGCAGTTCACAAGCATTGGAACATATACCAATTAGATGTGAACAATGCTTTCTTACATGGGATTCTCCATGAAGAAGTGTACATGAGAGTTCCTCCAGGCATGGACAATCCAGAACACAAGGTTTGCAAACTTCAGAAGTCCTTGTATGGATTGAAGCAGGCAAGCAGACAGTGGTTTGAAAAGCTTCATGATGAGTTGCTCAGTCAAGGTTTTAAGCAGTCCATGAATGATCATTCCTTATTTATCAAAAGGCAAGGAGACAAGGAGGTAATAATGGCAGTCTATGTTGATGATATAGTTGTTATAGGAAATGATTTGGAGAGTATTACAGCTTTAAAAGCTCATTTGCACAAGCAATTCAGTATCAAAGACTTGGGTTTGTTACACTATTTTTTGGGATTAGAAATTACTTATGTTTCAGATGGAATCATGATTTCTCAAAAAGAAGTTTGTAAAAGAATTGTTAGCAAGTGTGGAGCAGCATGAAGATTTTACAAAGAAAGCTGTTACACCTCTTCTACTAGCTTGCAAGTTAACTAGCACAGAGGGAGAGCTTTTAAAGGAACCAGAACTATACAGATCATTGGTAGGAAAACTTAACTTCCTTACTAATACAAGGCCAGATTTGAGCTTCACAACTCAGTATCTCAGTCAATTCATGCAGACACCAAGAATTCCACATTGGAATGCATTGCTACATACATTAAGATATGTGTTTCATACAACGAATCAAGGCATTCTGTTGTAAAGTTCAAATCAGCTTGTTTTACAAGCTTTTTCTGATTCAGATTGGGCTGCTTGTCCAGATTCAAGGAGGTCAATGACAGGTTTCATTCTCTTGTTAGGAAAGTCACCTATTTCATGGAGGTCTAAGAAGCAATCAACGGTCTCCAAATCTTCTTTTGAAGCAGAGTACAGAGCAATGGCAGCAACAGCTTCAGAAGTAACTTGGGTGGTCAGATTATTGGAAGAGTTGGGGTTCCATGACCTCAAGCCTGTCACCTTGCATTGTGACAATCAATCTACTTTACACATTGCCAAAAATCCTGTCTTTCACGATAGGACTAAACACATTGAATTAGATTGTCACTTCACAAGGGAGAAGGTCTTAGAAGGGCTTCTACAACTTAGTTATCTTCCTACAAGACATCAGTTAGCTGATGTTATGACCAAAATTTTGCCTTCACCACAATTTAATGAATTGTTGCACAAATTGGGAGTTTCATTTTATTCCTCTCCCAATTTGAGGGGGGATGTTGGTTATACATAGCCTATTATGTACAAGTAATAGCCGTTAGTTTTAGTTAAATATATTAGCTGTTAGTTTGTTTCTCTTGAAGCTAGTTATCTCCTATATATAAGATGTATTCTCAACTTATAAACATAGAACAATAATAATTCAGTTTTCTTCATCTCTTTCTCATGTTCTCTTTGAGTTCATTTTCTCCATATTAGCTTCATACTCAAGCTTGCTCATCTTTGCAATGGATTCCTTCATATTAGCTGCTGTCTTTCTGGCTAACATGTATGCATTTGTGGCATGTCATACTGATGCATTTATTGCTTGTACTATTCTAGGTCCTGAGAAAGACGAACAAGGGAGGCCAGGTATTTAGCGTGGTTTTTATGCCGTTACTGTACTGTTATACATACCATTTTTTCTATGGTTCAGACTATGTGACCTTTGAATGCTGGTTGCAGATGGTAATAAATATAAAGGAGGGATCTACATGGTCTTTGATTATATGGATCACGATTTAACTGGTCTTGCTGATCGTCCTGGGATGAGGTTCACTGTTCCCCAGATCAAGGTAATGTTTGAAGTGCACTGGTTCTTCTGATTTATAAATTGATTGAAGAGCTAATTTAAGCATTTTACGGTTCCAGTGCTACATGAGACAGCTGTTGACAGGTCTTCATTATTGTCATGTAAATCAAGTACTGCATCGTGATATTAAAGGTCTTATTCCACAAGGTCTTAATCTGGTTACTTCACTGAATTAGGATGTGGGCCTAACAATGTCTTGTGTTTCTTTTGATCAGGTTCAAATCTTCTCATAGACAATCAAGGGATGCTAAAGCTTGCAGATTTTGGTCTTGCTCGCTCCTTCTCAAATGATCATAATGGGAATCTCACTAATCGTGTCATTACCTTGTGGTATAGGTATGTGGTTGATTTGATGAACTAGGAAGAAAATTTTAACTTTTTTTTGATTATTTTGGGTCAAGTTTGATTTGTTATTATGAAACAGACCTCCTGAATTGTTGCTTGGTAGCACAAAGTATGGTCCTGCTGTTGACATGTGGTCAGTTGGATGTATCTTTGCGGAGCTTCTCCATGGGAAACCGGTATTTCCTGGCAAAGATGAGGTAAGAAAAGAAAGGAGGGAGAGATTCATGCTGTGCTTCCTTTTCTTGTACATGCTTATTTAGCTAATATAGAAGCCCTATTTGTTACAAATGCAAGAGGCTAGCACATGCTTTTAGTGTAGATGGTTGAACAAAGCTAATTAAACGTCATCACCGTTAAAGTGTTTCTACTTGTATGCTAAGTAAAACTCGAAAGAGTAAAGACATCTAAAAGCAGTTGGCTCTTGCTATCATAGCTGAAAACATGCTACATAGTACACAGTACACAACTACTTGCTAACATTTATATTTGTATACTAATAGCTAAACTATGACAACTTGAGAGTTAAGATTGCTTGACATCCAATCTTCAATGAATTTTACGCATAATGAGTGCATACTCCCTTGCGTAAGAGAAAATTCCTTTTGTTGTTATCTTCTCATCCCCCTAAGTTTCTATTGTTTCAAAGTTGTACTCATTTTGAAACATCATATCTTCTATGAATCTTTTGAACTTTCGTACTTCAGCCTCTTCACTTGTGAAACTACGCAGATGAGCTTCTGTTGCCTGGCTTTCTTAACATATTCAACAACCAAGACAAATCATCCAACTAATAAGTCAGCGACAATCTGCAAAGCCCAAGTACACTTGCCGACATAAAGAAGTTTTGGAATTGCTTTTGCTGCCCAAAGAGAGCACTATAATACAAGTAAAATTCTTCCAAGTAATATTGCTCAACAAATAAAACCCATCCATGACGCTTTAATTGGTTGGACAAATTTAACAACTAGCTGCAGATTTAAACAATTCACAAGCCACAGAATTCACTCTACACAACTGAGCCTCATGAACTGCTTCAAAAACCAAACATTATTGCTTGACTTGCCCACCATTTGTGAACACTAAAAGAATAAAATTACTTCTTGTTTCATCCTCAATAAATCCAAAATAATAAAAGCAACCACCAACAAATCCATGTTCAAAAACCCTTCAAAATTTTTAGCCATTATCACTCACCAGCCAATATCACTTGCTTAGTTTTAAAAAGCGCATCTCGCTTTGCGCCTTGTGCACCACGAGATCAGGCGCCTCTTTGTTTGGCTGGATAATTATCTTAAGTTTTTTTTTATTTGTTTTATTTTATATTTTTTGAAAAGAAACAAAACTCGAAATCCAAATTCACTTCAATATGAAGTTTGAGGAACCATTCTTTCCATAAAGTAGTATTTTACCGCAATGATAATGGATGTTTTCAAGCCTTTTGCTATTATGATATGAATGTCAGTTTTTTAGTAATTATGTATGCTTTAAAGTTGATTTTAAGCTTTTTTAGCGAAAAAGTGCACCTCGCCTACAAAAAGCTTGCGCTTTCGTCTTGTGCTTTGCCCTAGGCTTTAAGGGCCTCTTGCGTCTCCGTGCTCCTCACCCGTTCTAAAACTAAACTTGTTCATTCTGGGCCTTCCAGCCCCTATAATGCATGGGTTGATATGTTTGTGTATTGGTATTTTGTAGCCAGAGCAAATAAATAAGATCTTTGAGCTTTGTGGAGCTCCAGATGAGGCCAATTGGCCAGGGGTTACAAAACTTCCTTGGTATGCCAATTTGAAACCGAACAGGCCAATGAAAAGACGATTACGAGAGTACTTTAGACAGTAAGTTTTGTATATCTCATTTTTTTATGCCACGAAAGTCGTGAATTCTTATGGTTGTGTTTGGGAAAAATAATTAATTTCAATTATAAAATCTTAAATGATGAATTTGAGAATATTTGGTTTGGGTAGTCTTTCACAAATTTTCAACTTTGACTACATCTAAAATACAATGGTGGAATTGGCCTCAAATCCAAATTTGAAGTTTTTTTGATTTGCCACATGCTAAATGGAGCCAATTTTAGATTTCCTAATGACATCATGGTTCCCAAACACACTAGAAGTTACTCTCTTTGTCTCTTGTTTTCTTGATCATTTTTGTAATTTTTTTTTATGTGGCAGCTTTGATCGTCATGCTTTAGAGTTGTTGGAGAGGATGCTGACTCTTGATCCAGCACAGGTATGAAGGACGATTTAGTTAATTGATAGTTTATTTGAACCTATGGAGCTTTGTATCGTTATGCTTTTATTTCATGACCTATCTTCAGTTCAATGAATTTTGGATTTCTGATGTTAGATTGGCAGTTTAGCCTATCTTTAGGACATTCCCACTCATAATTATTCCATGTTGGTACAGAGGATCTCCGCTAAGGATGCGCTTGATGCGGAGTATTTTTGGACTGATCCTTTGCCATGTGATCCTAAGAGGTTTTTTATTTTCTCTGTCTATTTTACATCTTTAAAATGTATATAAACCGGTTGTTCTCAAGCTAATCTGAATGCTACCAAAACTTGTTTCTTGGCCAAACCAGTTTGCCCACATACGAAGCATCACACGAGTACCAAACAAAGAAAAAACGCCAGCAGCAAAGGCAGCAGCATGAAGAAGCAGCAAAACGCCAAAAGCTCCAGCATCCTGGAGCACATGCTCGTCTTCCACCTATTCAGCACTCTGGTCAATCACATGGCCAGATGCGGCCTGGACCAAACCAGCCCATGCATGGCTCGCAATCTTCTATTCCTGCAGGTCCCGGCCATCATTATGGCAAGGCTCGAGGACCCTCTTCTGGAGGTCCCAACAGATATTCCCAGAGTGGAAATCCCAGTGGGGGATATAATCACCCCAACCGTGCAAATCAAGGTGGTGGAGGAGGCTATGGCAATGCCCCATACTCACAGCAAGGTCGTGGCTATGGTTCGAGTGGCCCACGTGGTGGTGGGGGCAGTGGTTATGGTGGAGGTGCACCTAATTATCAACAAGGTGGACCATATGGTGGTTCAGGTAGTGGTCGGGGATCCAATATGAATCGTAATCAGCAGCATGGTTGGCAGCAATAATACTGCTACACCAATTCAACATTTATTTAGTAGGGAAATTGGTATCTTGTACAGTTGCATGGCATATGTTAAATTATTTGATTTTGCAGATAACCTGACACTAGTTTTTAGTGAAGTTTACAAGCTTCATGGTCCATCTTTGTAGTTTGTTTTGTTATATTCTGATTTTGATTCATTTTCTATTTTGATTGTCTCTTTTAATTTCATTCATACTTGAGAAACCTACAAGTTAAGTTTTAAAAATAAACATTTTATAGATATCTCTTTTAATTTTATCCTTTTAATTTGCCTCATTTTCTATTTTGATTCTCTTTTAATTTTATTCATACATTATAGTTTTTTTTTTTAATAGCATTTATCTACTGCTTTCTCTATTGCTATACTTTTACCATCACTCTTTCTTTACACCACACTCTTCCTTTGTTTTACTTAAGCCCTGTGTTTTTAATTTTACATTTACCATCACACTCCCCATCTTTTTTTTTTCCGCAATTTTCTTCATCTTTAACCTCTTATCTCAAATAAGTTGATGATATTTTTCATTTAAAATCTTCAAATAAAAAAATATTGTTTTCCAAAAAATTGTTTTCTTTCTTCTGATATATACAAAATAAGTAAGAATTGTAAAAAAAAAAATAACTTTATAGGATTTATACCATGTTTTGTCAGTTAAGTGGTGGAAAATATTTACACATGATGAATATTCTCGTATCAACAGATTTGTTGCACTTTTTGTTGTTCCTCATATATATCATACAATCTATTAATTTTATTGTATAATAGCATAATGCAGTTTAATTGTGAGCATGACATTTATCTTTTTTTCATTGGACGCTATTAATAGAATTTGATTAATTGACATTTATTTTTGGATTTACAATATTTATAAATTTGCATATTTTTGAAAAATTTATACATTGATGGATGCCATAAATTACAATTATTCCAATTACATTATTATATAGAGTATAAACATACTGTTTAAAAAATTATACTAGGAAATATATGATGTGTTGTGTAGAAAACTATATATTGTCTGACAAATTATCGGAATTACAGTGTAATATATATGATGTATTGTTTAAAAAAGTATACTGCGAAATGTATTATGTACTATGTTGAAAATTATACTGCATAATACATTACATTTATTCCAATTATACTGCAATTTAGAAAATTACTAAAAGTACATAATTGTCTTTTTTCCCACAATTGTTCTTTAAAACTGAAATGACATAAAATTTATTTAATAGATCATTAAAATCAATCATTTACATTGTTAGACTACCATAATTACAATTGTGAATTTTAGGAAAAATATCAAGAATATTGAACCGAATGACAATTTGACAACAAATAAATTAATGTAAAAAAGAAGCCAATTGTAATTAGTCTGTTTGCAATTAGACTATCTTAGCTACCAAATATAGTGCAATAAAAATCAATCAACTTAAAACATTGTTTGATTTTCGGTAATGTAATTATTCCCTTTTAAAAATTTATTAACACTTTAATGACAAAAATTACAATATAAATAGTCTAAAATTTAATTTTTTTATTAGTCTAAACTTTTATTAAAATATTAACGTATTTAAAAATTCGTGTATTGCACGGGTTTCTATCAGCTTTATGTGCTCTTTCTTATGGGCTAAATTTAGTTCAATATGTTCATTGAATGGTTAGTTACTGAAAAATCGCTATCTACTCGTGTGGACAAGCACTTAACCATCTATGGGCTCGTGTTGAGTGTGGACAAGCTCATATAAGAATAGAGTTGAACTTTATGTGATTCGTTCCCCAAAATATGACAATAGGAGGGATATTCCACCAAACTTACATACTCTCTTGGTCTGTCTCATTTAATTTGCATCATTTTTATTTTTGGATAATAATCCTCCATTTTCTTTTAATCTCATTCATACATTTTAACTTTTTTTTAATTTTATCCACACAATTCATTCTCTCTCTTCATTTATTACCACTTTATTAAAAATAACAAAATTTCACTTTGATGCAAATCAAAGAGTACAGAGTAATATTAGTCAACATCTCACTAAATTATTGATGTGGAATCATATGTAGCCATATCCTCAACACTTACTCTTACATGTGAGTCCATCATTATTTATGAATTCTTGAAGGCTCCAAAACCGGGAATTTGATACCATGAAAAAATTTTATGGACTCGTGTGGACAAATTCATATAGAAGGAGAGTAAACTACACACAAACTTAACGAGGTTCATTCATTCGCCTCAGCACTAGATAAGGCGACCACCTTCTACTTCTTACTCTTTCAAGTGACCAAATTACCACCTATCAAATTAAAGTACCCTGAGGTTGACTTCCTATCATCCCAATCACCAGCACAATCTACATCAGTATAGGCCACAAGGTCTAAATGCTCATTTCTTCTAAAGAGAATTTCCCTACTACTGGTCCCTATAAGTATCTCAAGATCCTCATTACTGCCGCCATGTGTTGCACTTGAGGAAGATGCATAAATCTGCTTACTACACTTACAGCATAGACAATGTCTGACAGATAGATTAGTTTCCCTACCATTTTTCAATATTGGTCTTGATCTGTCATTTCAGCTCCTTCAATAATTTGAAACCCATGATTAGTCACTATAGATTTTTCTGCTGGTTTGCAATTCATCATTTCTGTTTCAGCCAAGAGATCGAGAATATATTTCCTCTGATTGATGAAGATCCCTATCTTTGATCTTATGACTTCTATCCTTAGAAAGTACTTCAAATTCCCCAAATCTTTCATCTCAAATTCTAGGAATAACCGTCTTTCGAGCTCACTAATTTCCTCTGAATCATTCCTTGTAATGACCACATCATCGACATAAATGACAAGACATGTGATCCGATCATCTTTCTTCCTGAGGAATAGGGTATGATCTGAATTACTCTGTTTGTAGTCAAACTTTTTCATAGATGCTAGTAAATCTTCCAAACCATGCTTTGGAGATTGTTTTAGACCGTATAATGCTTTCCTGACTCTACACCCTTCTCCTTGATTCACGAAACAGTACAATATAAATTAGAACCCAAACACTTTGTCATTGTCAAATTGTAGCTTTTTAATTTATCATGTTTTCAGCACTATTCACATAATAACAGTTGTTGTTCCCGTTGATAGAAAAAATCATATTTGAACTTGATTTCATGTATACTGTTGTTGAGAATAACTTTTGATACAAACTAATTTTTTTATCAGGTTGAAGGGAATTGTAAAATTGAATGATATAAGAGTTGTCTATAAATTGAATGATACGAAAAGGATTGTAGGATAAATTATGAGAAATTATATGTATGTATATATGATAAATTGAATAATATAAGAGTTGGCTATAAATTTTGGCTGAGTAACAATAATAAATGTAAGTTTAGGATAAAAAATGATTTACTGTGAGATATTTATAGAATTAATTAGAAAGGTATTTAGGTAATTTAATATGGGGAGTAGTAGGTTTCTTGTTAGTCATCGCGCATACAGGTTTTAGCTAATGGGTTAGGGTTTCAATGAGGTTCTTTGGAGGAAAAGTTAAAGCCGACAGGTTATAAAGGTTATGTGGTAGATGATAAGGTTTAGGGCAAAAGAGTATTTTGGTAATTTTACTTAAATATAGAAAATAAATAAATGTTACTTATAAAATTTTTTTTTTTTATTTTTTATTATTCAAAAAATAACTGAGATATTTTTTTATAAAATAGTTATAATAAAATCGTGTAAATTAATATTTTATTTGAGTGAAAAGATAAAGATATTTTAAAAAATTAAAGGCTTTTTTCATTTAAAAATGTTAATTTCTTATTTTTTATTATTCAAAAAATAAATGTTACTTATAACAATTTTTTTCTTATTTTTTATTTTCAAAAAATAAATGTGATATTCTTTATAAAATAGTTATAATAAAATCGTGCAAATTATTATTTTATTTGAGTGAAAAGATAAAGATATTTTAAAAAATTAAAAGCTTTTTCTCATTTAAAAAAGTTTCATTTTCTTTTTCATTAATATTTGTCATTTTTCAATATTTTTATAAGTATATATGATATGATTTTAAGTTAGACATACAAATTGCTATAAATAAATTTTATGAATACTTTAACTAATTCAACTCCAATATAAAAAAAATTAGATTCCAAATTAGGTAAATATTGTCATGTAATCAACTATCATCCACTAAAATAATTTCATTTGTCAAGGCTTCCTAAGAAATAAGGATGCCATTTTTCATCCAAATCATATTTTCCCCCAAATTCAAAGATGGTAGAGTTATAGTTATTGTTTTGGGGAAAAGGTTAAAATTGATGACATTTGAAATGGTGAGTCGCATAAATAGGCGTACAATAGTCTTAAAGCTTCGAAATTAACGTTTGCTAACGTTTTATGTGCAAAAAGGTCACGGTGAAACAATTTGATAAACCTCAGGTTACCGGATGGATGTTTTAAAAGTTCTGGTTACCATGTGGAAAACCCAAAACCTCAGGGTTACCACGTGGAATTTTCTTTTTTATTTGCTGTGGTCCTCGTATTTTTTCTACTAACTTTCTTCTAATATTTTTTTAATATTTATTGTACTTACTTTTTTTCGATCAAATTTATTATTTAATAAGAATATATATCCATTATAGTTTCTTACAGGCACTTTTGAAGAAAAAATAGTTGTTGGGTATTGTTAGAATTCGCAACCCTTTTCATTTTATCGCCACCCCTTCCTAATGAAATTACGAATTTGCCCCTAGACTTTAAAAAATTACGAATTTACCACTGAACTTAATAACACTATTATCAACTAAATTAATAAAAAATTATTAATAAAAAATTAAAAATTAATTAACAACTAAATTTTAATTAATATATTATTATTATATTAAAAAATAATTAAAAATTCAAATAAATTATTTAAATTCAAAACTAATTATTATAATAACATTATCGTAATATAATAATATATTAAAATAAAATAATTTATTACAATATTTATTTAAATAACAATAACTTAAAAAATAAATTAATTAAACAAAAAAATTTCATAATTCGAAATTCAAAAAAAAAAAAAAAAATACCAGTCGCACTTTTTGTGCGACTGGTATTATATATATATATATATATATATATATATATATATATATATATATATATATATATATATATATATATATATATATATATATATATATATATATATATATATTATATAAAATTTTATTTTAAAATTTTTATTAATTTTATATATATTATTATTGCTATTATTATTATTGTTATTATTATTATTATTATTATTATTATTATTATTATTATTATTATTATTATTATTATTATTATTATTTTTGTTGTTATTATTATTATTATTATTATTATTATTATTATTATTATTATTGTTGTTGTTGTTATTGTTGTTGTTGTTGTTGTTATTATTATTATAATTATTATTATTATTATTATTATTATTATTATTATTATTATTATTATTATTATTATTGTTATTGTGATTGTTATTATTATTATTATTAAATTTTTATTTTTATTTTAATTATTATATTTAATTTATTTTTTTAAATATTTATTATTATTATTATTATTATATTAAGAAATTTTAAGTTCAGTGGTAAAGTTGTAATTTTTTAAAATTTAGGGGCAAATTCATAATTTTATTTAAAATGTGGCAATGAAATAAAAAAGGTGGCCAAAAATAAAAATTTAATAGTTGATTTTATAATAAGTCAAAATGAAGCAAGTTCTTTAGGAGTATAAAACTTCCCAACTTGAATGACCAGTCAAATCCATGTTCTTCCACTCCAAAGTGCGTACCCCAAATCCGTTACATAAAACCTCTTCGCCTTCTCCCAAACCGTCACAAATCACAATCAAACCCTACAATTTCAAATACCCCATTTCCGATTAATCATCTTCATTTCATTCATTACCCTTTCTCAATCCAAAACAATGAAGTGCTCCAACAGTCTCGTAGGACTCCTTAACGCGATTACATTTCTCCTCTCAATCCCCATCCTCGGCGGCGGAATATGGCTTGCGCACAAAGCCACAACCGATTGCGAGAAATACTTAGAGAAACCTGTGATTGCACTCGGAGTTTTTCTCATGTTGGTTTCACTTGCTGGCTTAATCGGTGCATGTTGTCGTGTTAATTGGCTTCTTTGGGTTTACCTTTTGGTCATGTTTTTGCTTATTGTTATTCTCTTTTGTTTTACTATCTTTGCTTTTGTTGTTACTAATAAAGGGGCTGGTGATGTTGTGAGTAATCGAGGGTATAAAGAGTATAAACTTGGTGATTACTCTAATTGGTTGCAAAATAGAGTTGATAATTCTAAGAATTGGAGACGTATTAGAAGTTGTTTGATTGATGGTAAAATTTGTCAGAAACTTGCTGCAACTAATTCTCCTCAATCCGAATTCTTTTCCAAACATTTGTCTCCTATTGAGGTATTTTTTTTTTATTTTTTGCAATTTTAGATCTGGGTTTTTGTTTAATTTTTGTGGGTTATTGTTGAATTCTGTTTTATGAAAGTTTTGCGTTCTGGGTTTCATCATTTTTGTAAAATATTACTTCTGTTTGACGGTTTTTTAGTTTTGTTTTTAAGTATGGAAATCACGTTTTTGATCTGTTTTTTCAATTATATTCTGTTGGTTAGTTTTGAATTTTGTATGTTTCTGGGTTTATTTGGTTGCGATTTGTAAGTATTACTTCTATATGCAAAACATGACTGCATAATGTTTGGTTTTTGTGAGTTGAATTGTGCAATTTTGTCTTCTATGAAAATTTTGTTATTTGCATGAGTTTTGTGTCTACTTTTTAACTCTACATACATTTACTTTATCTTCTGAAAAAGTTGAGAGCCTTTTAGAAGGATTCATGTTCACCTTTTGGTTGACTTATTTTAAAGGCAAATTTATTTCTTTTTACTCCTTTTTACCAGATTTTGCATCATAAGGAGAGACATAGAATTAAATGAAATTAGTTTGGGTGAATAATAAAAAGAAAAAAAATGTTTTAACGGTGGAATTATGTTTAAAAATAGCAATGAATAATAGGGGACTAATTGAGAGGGCATCTTTATGTTTTTTTTTTTTTTTTTTTTTTTTTTTTTTTTTTTTTTACCATTTACAATGGAGTGAAAATCATTATGAAATAATCTAATGTGACTATCACTGTATCATTTGTTTTTTTTTAATATTATTTATTGATCGCTTTTGATTTGTATTTTATTTAAATTTTATTTAAGATATTGTTTAATTCGTTTATAAATTTTGTTAATATTAATTTTTTATTATTTTTTTAAACTCAATTTAAAATATTTATATTTAGATTAAGTATATGCATTGACAAACGATGCAAAAACGAAGTAAGACTCAAATTGAATAAGATGGAGTATAATCTTCCTTTATGGGGGTTATTGACTTAAAGTGAGAGATATAGTGGATATTTAAAACTCTTATTCAGATTTGCTCTATTAATCATTCATAATTAAAAAAATTATTGAGTAAAGTCTACTACTCTACGTTAGAACGTTGAATTAGTCTTTGATTATTAGTAAGACTTTGCAGATGAATTGTATTTTTTCTTCTTTTGTGGCCTTTCGTTTTGATTTGTTAATCCCACTGAAAAGAACATCTTACTTAACATTAGAAGAAGAACCTAGTGTCACTTTCTTTATTTGGCACGTCATTTTCTTTTACTTTTATTGAGGAATATCCCAAACTACTTCTATGCTTAGTCTTTTAACTAATTCTACGTCATTTAGCTTCGTTACAAAAACTTTCACATTGTAAATCGAAATGATCCAAAATGATTGGAACGGAGAAGTATTCTTTTACTCTATATTTTTTTGAAATATTCTTCATTATTTTAGAATCAAGGCATTGGTGTGGTTATGTTCATTGTTATTGTTCGAGTATTAACGAGCTAAGCCAAGCAGTGTACATGTTCGTATTTAGTTCCCTCTTGTGTTGTTCGAGTTTTAGCCACATCATGAGAAATGACAATTTTATTGCATGACTTATGCATTAGTAACGTTATAAGTTCTATCTTTATGATGAAGAATCTATTAAGGGTTGTAATTTAGTCCGAATTAGACTTTTAAATGCTGAATTATTTATCCTTTGCAAGGCTGAGTTTCAAATCCGTACCCTCTCTGTCTCTCGCACTCTTATAACTTTTATTTTCCAACTCTTATCTCTTCAAGTAAGATCTTATTTGACCGTCTTTTCGTATATAAATTTTGTTTGTGAAAAGCAGCATAAGTCAAATTAGGTGTATCACATTCCTCTTTCAGACATGTTCTAACCTTATACAACTTTCTCTTATCTTATTGCCTTGTTTCTGAACATTTTTGACTTTGTGAATGTAGTCTGGTTGCTGTAAACCCCCAACAAGCTGTGGATTCACATTTGTAAGCCCAACAAACTGGACCAAGGCGGGAACCCCAGCCGATTCAGACTGCAATGCTTGGGACAACAACCCGAATACCCTCTGCTATGATTGCAGTTCATGCAAAGCTGGGTTTTTGCAGAATCTCAAGGGTGACTGGAAGAAAGTTGCTGTTATCAACATCGTTTTCCTCGTCTTTCTGATCATCGTGTACTCAATTGGTTGCTGTGCTTTCCGTAATAACAGATGGGACAATGGTAATCAATATAAGCCCTATCGTTGATGGATCTTTAGATGACTCGTATAATACTTTAGATTCCTAGGTATGTCTAGTTTGATACACATACACTAGTAAGTAAGTACATTGGAGTTTCTGGTTTATTGTTTTATATGTTTGTCATGCTTTGCTCTGTATATTTGACCTTTGTCATTAGCATGACAGAGAATGGCATTTGGATATTATATTTATAATTGTTTGTTTAATTTCATTTTTTGTTTACTTTTTTGAAAACGTTTTTATTACCGGTATTTTCTTTGTCCTTTTGAGTTTGCACCATAAAATTAAAAAAACTCTTACGGCCCGTTTGGTTAGTGGTACTAAATAGTGGTAATGAGAATGATTTATAGTGTAAAATTTTATCAAAAGTTAGTGTAAAATTTTATCAAAAGTTATATGTTATTTCCATGGTAATCAAACTTAAAGATTTTGTTTACAAATTTCTATTACCTTCTAATACCACCCCTCCCAATGGTAATGCATTGAAATGAATATGAAGAAAATGAGATGATTGAAGTTGGACTAATATGATCATCAAGGTAGCATAGAGATTTTTCAATCAAAATTACATTAGTTTTTCATTCTCATTACCACCGTTTATTACAATTTTGCGCACTTTTGTCAATTCCAGTTTCTAGCTAGCTAGATTGTTGTATACTCTGCCTTCGGAAAATTGTTATGCTTTCTTTTTTCTTGGTTGGTTCAATCGGCGAAGAATGGAAGTAGTTTATCTGAATCAGAGCACGATACAATAGCCTCATGCTCATAGTACACGAGGTAAAAATGAGCTCCATAGACGACTCGATAAGCTAAGCTCCGATAGAATGCTTTCAATTTGTAGCCATTGTCTATGTTCTACTGAGTTTGCGCCATAATGTTGATGAGCTTGAGCATCTTTCAGCAGTTTCTTAGCTCTCAGCCTGTGTAAATGAGTAGGACTTAATTACGTACCTAACCGACTCTTTTGACATGGCTCTGTGGACGATACAGAGACTGCAAACTACAAAGTGACTACCCCGGCTGTAATGGTTGTACACTTGTACATGATTATTTATGGCCCGTTTGATTATTAGTACTAAATGGTGCTAATAAAATGATTTTTAGTATAAATTTGTATTTTGTGAAATGTACCATGTCATTTCTATGGTAATGAAAAGTTTATCATCAAAATGTTTTTTTATTTACAATTTTTCATTACCGTCTAATATCACCTTTCCACATAGTAATACAATAGAATGAATTTTGTGAAGAAAATAAGATGATTGAAGTAAAACAAGCAAGACCATTAAACTTGTCATGAGATTTTTCCATCAAAATTACAGTAACATTTCATTACCATTTCTACTATTTAATATCGACTACCAACGGACCCTTAAGGTTATAAATAATTGTTTCATGGTTATAATTGGTCACTTAGAAATAGTAAGTAATCACTTTAAAACTATAAGTGATCATTTTAAGATTTTAAATGATTTTTTTTAAGATTGTGAGCAATCCTTTTAAGATGTAAATGTATATATTAGGCTAGATCAATAGAGACTTAATTTAAGTGGAATCCTCATAATTTAGACAAAATTCTAATTCTAATTCATATTATTTTTTTAAAAAAATTGACCCGCCGTTTAGGATGCAGGTCGACGGGTTGGATCAAGCGGGTCAGATTTTTTTAAACACCCCTAATATCAATCACTAATACAAAATTGTTGAACTAGACGTCGAAATGGTAAATTAAACATTTGAAGCATAAAAATGTTTCAGGGCAAATTATAAAGACAACAACCAACACTTAATAAGGGTAGAAACGTCAAAATGGTGAAACGAAAATTGACAAGAATTTAGCGGAAAATGCTATGACAGCTATATAGTGCATAAACAAGATGCTATCATGTGAAAAAATCTTATAAAAATGATACCACTCGCATTTCATGAAACTTCAATTCTACCATGTAGAATTTCCCATTAATTGATTTACGTTGCTTTTGTTTTAAATAAATTAGACGTTGCTTTTGTTTTAAATAAAATTAGACATAATTATTATCGTGTACTTTAAATCTACCCTCGGTAACTAAAATACTTCTCTAAATAATAGTCTTTGCATGGAACCCACCAATTAGATCCTTCATCTAACTCAAAAAAAAAAATTAAATAGTAAAAGAAAACTAAAATTTAATCAATCCATTATAATGGCATTTACATATAATATGGTAGCATTTAAATTGCACTATGCCACAAATCTTTGTTCAAAATTGGATAGTAGAGTATGGATGAAGTACAATATAATTTACCATGTTTTGGATTACATGGTAGATCTCGAAAGAGAATGACTAGATGCAATTTGATAAAAAGCCTTGTATAGGAAAGCGGTACTTGCTCCAACTGAAACAAGACTATAATTGAAGTTAACCTTTATCATTATATTCAGTGTATTTCGCTCATAAAAATTGTGATCGGGATCTGAAAAGAGAAGGAAATGACAACTTATACTCGTAAAAGACAATGCGGTCAAAGATTTCCTCAAGAAAGATCCTCAAAAAAGTTAAACTTGATCGTCACACTTGTCAGCCAATAAGGGTCGCTCTAGATCAATATTACAGTTTTCCGTCACTTGTCCTGCTTTTGTTGGACTACTTACTAACCCCTCATTCTCTACTTGTGCCTTCATCTCCCTTGCTTTACCCCATAACACTGTGTATAGCCCAATAATCACGCCAAATGCACCCAACAAACTGTAATTAACCAATTATAAAATAATTTATTAATTGATTAAGGAGCATCGGTATACATGAAAAATCACAAATGAAAAAAGTCAATACCAAAAAATCTATTAATTATGAAAAAAAAAATCAATTTTAAAGTCAATTTTTCCATGGCTCTCATTTTGCTAAATTGACTTTCTCGGCATAGAAAGAATGATAGTTAATCATTTCAGTAGGTAATGAAAATCAAATGCATATTATAAAAATGAAAAACAAACTTTCAACTACTAAACTAACCCAAATTTTCTTACTATACACTGACTATTAAAATAGTTTCACTATATCCACAACTCTATTAATTATATACAAACATAAACCAATTATTTATATTTTAATATATTATTCTTTTAAACTCGACCACAAAATTACTTTTAAATTGATCCATTTACTTTATAATTTTTTTTCTCAACTAACAATTCACCCAAACTAAAAACCTAACATAATGTAAGTACACTTTCAATTAAAAAAAAAAAAATCGATTAATTCGGAGTTAGTTTTATATGAACTTAGTCCACATAAAAATAATTTATATCAAATTAAATTTAAGGAGTTTAAGTTAAAAAATGTGAGCGAGTAAATGAGAAGTATGAGCTTGTAAATGAAAGGTCATGGACCAATGTCATAAGAGCACTTTCAATGGCGAGTAAAAAAAATTTCTTCACCAATCTTTCTCTATACTTTTTCATTTTACCACATCAAATTTTATATGGAAACATTTAATCTAATTTATCCCATTAATGAGAAAACAAAAAAATTTCCTTACTACTTTCTCTCTCCTACTTTGTTTACTCTATCCCTTTCTTTTACTCTCTTAATTTTTATTTTAAAATTTATTTTGAATGGTGAGACCCTTGTGAGAAAGTTAAGTTCTAAAAATTTTCGCTTATTTAGAGTCTTTTTAGAAACATCTGCATATCTTTTTGTGGGTTTTACTAATGAGAGTAAAAACCTCACAAAAAATTTACACACAAAAATAATTTCCAAGGTAATGGAAGTGGTTTAATAGACTTTAATTGTGATTACCTGCCAACGTAGAGTTGTTCATGGAGAAAAATACATGCTAAAATAGTAGTGATTACTGTACATAAAGGATTGAACATAGCCGAGTATAGTGGTCCTTTCTTTGAGATACACCATGCTTGAGCAAAGAATTGAATTCCTGATCCAAACACTCCCTACAAACAAAACTCCCCATTCAAACTAATTAGAATATGTAGTATATTATCTTGAATTATTTTCGACAATTTTTTTTTTTAAAAAATAAAGTATTAATACTAAAATAAAGTTGTTAAGATTTCATTAGATCATACCGAAATGACAATGCAAGAGAGTTCAAGAGTAGAGCTCAAATTCCAAGCATGAGGATTATGCTCTGAAAACCAAGCAATAGCCAATGATTGCAACATTGACAGAAAACACATCCAAGCAGACAAAGACAAGTGATTTGGATAACGTCTTGTTATGGGAACCTGCCCTTCAATCACAAAAAAAAATTAATTAAATATAACATTCAAATATTATAGAAAATTCTCAAATGTAAAAGACTATCTCTATTTGATTGACTTTATATATATTTAAAATTTTTAAATGATTAATTATAATCTTAAAATGATTAATTATAACCTTAAAATAGAGTCTTAATTAAAGATTACTTATGAATGGAGAGAATTTGAGAATGTCTTTGACTTGGGTGAGCTTGAGTCAAGGTATGTGGAGATTGTTAGTGATAATGGAGTTTTGAGTGTACCAAATAAATTCTATGTATTAGTATTGTTGCATAGAAGTGGGATCCTATGTAGGATTAAAGATGGGTGATTAAGTTTGTAACTTAATGTGGTGTTTAAGAGGTGATCAATGCATAGAATAAATGGTGTTGATAAATGGCTTAAACATGGTAATTATGAGGCATGATGAATAATGATTAATGAGGGATTGCAACAGATTGTACATGCTTTGATGAGGTATCCAAGAAACATGACCCACACTTTGATCGAGCACACAAGTCAGCAAGTCCTGGAAAGCCATGCTCGAACGAGCACTATCACAGCTCAAATGAGCACAACAGCTACAGAAGTTAGACACATTAGGTGGTAAACCGCTCGACGAGTGGTCTGGCAGCATGCACTTAGGATGCTTTTTTTTTGCACCGGTTAATTTGCTATAATTGATCGTAATGGTAATTACTCTTATCCTTAAATATGCGTAACTCATTAAATGTATAATCCTCTATAGTTAGAGGTTTTATATGTTATTGAAACACATCCACAATATACCCTAAGCCTAAACACATAGTCCATATTTCTTTTCTAATTCTTCAATTTGAGAGTTCTTTGAACTCTTTTGTGATAATATAAGTGAAATACTACACACCTCCGAGGAAGTAGTCAATATTGGATGAACCTCGTAAATCATTGTCATTTTTATTGCATTATTATCCCTTACAAAGATAGTTTTCATTGAAAGTGTAATTTGTTCATCATTAAACTTCATACCTTCGATCTTGGTAATATTGGAGTTTGAAATTATGAACTCTAATATAATATCGTTTTCGATTTATATTAGTTGGGCTAATTAATTAACTCATCTATAGAGTGAGTCTCACACCTTCTGATATAAGAATTTGAGATAATAACTAATAAGAAAAGTAAATACCTGCAAAATGAGCCAACAAGACCAGCAACACATGCTGGCAAAGATAAAGAGACACCCAATAATCCAAGTATCATAACCTTCAAAGGAGTTTAGCATAAGAGAATTATTGGAAGGTGTTGGGTGAAGTTGGATATTTAGTAATTTAGGGCCTCTTAATAAAGCCATGCAGCCTGCTCCTATCACGCAAAACCCTGTCCCTAACATCTTTGCCATGCTGCTTAAACTCTTCAATTGCACTTGCTCAAGCCTATATAAGTTCATTGTAAATATAATTAATTTATCTTGACAAACTATTTATATCAATTATTGAGTGAAAATTAAGAACATTATATTTCCCTTTATTTCACCAAAACACTACTCTCTCTGTTTCTTTTTAAACGTTCAATTTGGTTTTTGGACTTTATTTATCATTTACTTCTAATTTGCATTTTATTGTTAATTTATAAGGTAAAAGTCAGATGAGATCTTGTTTGATTTGTTCCAACATAAGATTTATTGATATCTAGTTTTTATAATTTTTATTTAATTAAATCATACAATACTATAAAAGAATTGGAAAATCCATATGACGATTTTATATAGTTTTGCCAAATAGAGTATTTTTATTGGTTAAAATTCCGCCTATATAGCATATACTTAAGCAAGCTCTTAATTTCTAAAAGAAAAAAAAACATTAATTAATTATCATATTTAAAATACATAATTAAATTAATTTCAATACAATATAATTAATTTTTCAAATAGTTAGTTACCATATTTAATCTAATAATAAATTGATTTGAAATTAATATTTGCTTAAATTTATATTACATAGATCATAATCATACTTATAGTCATACTCATATAATCATAATCATAACCATAATCATAATCATAATCATAATCATAATCATAATCATAGATATTAATCATATAAGAATAAGAATAAGAAAAAAAAAAGAATGATTATAAGAATATGTTATATTTCTATGAATAAATATAACGTCTTTATGATTAACAATAAGTCTTATTATCAACTATAAATACTTGGCTTGAGTAATTTTTACAACTGTTGAAGATTATTAATATGTGATAAGAACGGTGAAATTATGATACTGAGTGTTGTATACAAAGCTGTGTTTCAAATCCTTAAACTGTTATTATAATTAAAAAAAAATTGCTTATTTAAAATTAATTGTTTTTTATACTTACATCATTGTTCATATCAATTTCTTTATTTCTAAATATCATTTTATTTATGCAAAATTTATTACAATGTAATGGAAAAAATTAAACTTGATAAATATAATTTATACTTCCATTTTTATTTTAAAATCATAATTTATTTTATATATTTTAATTTTAAAAACTTCGTGTATACACGGGTTTATATACTAGCTAGAGATATTAAGAATAGTATAAGTGCACTGGCAAATATATCCAAACTAAATGAGACAATTAAAAAGAAATGAAGGAATATATTATAATGTAGCAAGTATTATGAAAGAGAAGAAGTATGAACTTTAAATATTAGAGCTAATTATTTGGTATACAATAGTTTTCATGTACTTTTCATGTTTTGAAAATAAGTTAACTAAGCCAATCAAAAATCTACACTAGTTTATTAGTCGGTAATTCACCAAAAAATATATTATAATCAAGCAAGTAAATTAAGGTAGCGTTTAATAAAAATAATTAAATGGTATTTTTGCATAACTTCTCCATAACACAAAACTTTGTATCACAAAAAAATCTTTAAAACTTTGTATCAACACCTCTTTCGTCTATAATTATAGATCGATACATTGGCTTAAAATCACTTAAAAAAAACCCATCGGTTTGAAAGGAGTATGGTATTTTTTTGTACCACCTCAAAGAACTAAGAAGCTAAGGTAGTACTCCCTCTCATATAATTTACACCTTGATTTATTTATAGTTGGTGAGAAAAAAAAAAAAAAAAGAATTGCTACAAAGCACGCCTCATTTTGCATCACTAAACAATCATTATAGCCCATTTCACTCATTTTCCATTATTCTTATTACAGGCTAATAGCGCACCTATCACTTTCTTTTAATCTCATCTATAGATTATAATCTCTTCATCTCATTGAATTTGCAGCATTTTTCTTCTTATTTTATCCCACTTAATTTGCATTATGTTTATTTTTGAACAATGGCTCACAACTTTTTTAATCTTATCTATACATTTTAACAATATTTTAATTTTATCCATTAATTCAATCACTTTCTTCATTTATTACGATTTTTTTAAAAATTACCCTTTTTCTCTTTGATACCAATCTAATGAGACAAATGAGTGATTCTCTTTTAATTCCATATACATATTACATTTTCACTATTTATAAATTACAAATATTCACTTTTTTTCTTAAAAATTACAACTTTTCTATCTACTCCTAATAAATTAGGGCGGAGGGAGTAATTGCAAACAACCCAAAATAGAAAGTTAATGGGTGTTTGGATCTTAGCTTTTCGGTTGGTTTTTTAATTGGCTTTTAATTTGTTGGTTGGTCAAACAGTTAAAAAATGTGTTTGGTAAATAGTTTTTGAAGTAGCTGAAAAACTGACTTTTAAGCCAAAATGAAAAAGCTTTTCCAGCAAATTTTTTATTTGGCTTTTGACTTGTTGGTCCACTTTTTTTTTCTAATAAACAGTCAGCAACCAATACTCAAATTTATCAAATATTTTCACAAACAAGTAACTTTTTCAACTACCAACAAAAACAGGCCACATTTCTAACTAATCAAACAAGTAAACTAAAAAAGCCAACAATCATCGGTCAATTGCCAAACATCCTGATGTAAATTAAATGGGATGAGATCAGGAAGTATTACAAGTAATAGAAGAGATAAGTAAATTACCCTAAGATGGCGGCTAGCAAGAAGGTAACGGCAGGAACCAGATTGGTCATGGCGCTTGCAATTGAGGATGATGCCATGTATAATCCTTCAAAGTACATCGTCTGATTCATCACCACTCTAATTATTTTTAAAATATAAATTTAATTATCAGGATCAATACATGTAATTACTAAAATAAATAAATAAATTAAATTAAAACCACTGAAAAGAAAAAAAAAATTAAAAAAACGTACCCAACGAAAGCTGTGGCGAAGATTATAAAAAATGTTTTGATTTCCATACAACAATTACTCGTACTAGATTTTCGCCTGAAAACAAGCTGTTATGAGAAATTGAGAATCACCAATCTTAGAAATAAGGTGCGTCATACAGTATATCGATCCAGATTAATTTCAACTATTTCAAGTTACGGTATATGTATTGATGTCTATCCTTCAAATCAAATCACAAAACTTTAACCATTTAACTTGAAATTACGACTAATAAAATAATCATAATTCATAAAAATAAAATTACGACTGTAATTCACAAAAATTCTTTGAGAATGGATCGAACCCCAACAATAGTACAACAATAGAACAATAGTGAGTAGAAGATGAGTGAAAAACAGAGCATAAACAAGAGAACACAGCAAACAACAACACCAATATGTTTATAAGGTGTCAATAGATACCTCCCCCAACAAAAATATCTTATCATTAATATAATCTCAATTTCACTAATGACTCAACTTGTTAAGACTTCACTCTTAACCCATAAAAAATAAAAATTTCGCCTTTAATGGTGAAACTCCACAAATTAATTCAAAGAAAACACTCTAATGATCAATGCCCCAACTTCTCTAATGTATTTGCCTCTTCTCGTGCCTCTAGTAATATTCTAAGACTCTTAGAGCTTTGCACATATTAAAAAAGCCCTAAGACCAAACCAAACCCTTAAAGCTCAAAAAAAAAAACAATCCTAAAGTTTAAAATAATTTGTAAATTATTTTTTAAAAATAGATAAAAGGTCTGATAAATTATTAATCTAAAAAACCGTAACAAAAATATAAAAATTTTAGCTTGGGTTAGCTAGAGGCTTCAACTGCATACTTTAAAATTTCGTTTATGCCAATTTAACCTATTAACTTAATTTGAAAAAAAAAACCCCAAACTAAATTTTGTAGAATTTTTTGTGCTAATACATATTATATGAATGATGTATATATAAACTTTTAGTAATCACAATTGATAGAAGTAACGGATATTTCTCAAACTTATAAAGTTATACTTAACTATTCCACAAGTTTTAAGAATTAAAAAAATTAAATCTTTAAATAGTGAAGATATTATTGTATTAAATAATAAATTTGATAGAGGACAAGTAAGAATTATTGCACATTAAAAAATATTAAAAAAATTAGTGGAAAAATAGGACCAAAACTAATAAAAAATATTTTTATATTGTTAGTAAGAAACATATTGGACTATAAAAAAATAAAATAATGTTAGAATGAAGTTTGTGGAACATAATGTAGGGAGCATAAAGTTTATTAAAATATTAAATGAGAATCAACAATGTTATTTTTGTTTAAAATTTGTAATATAAATGAATAGATTTTTTATAAGAATATAAATAAAATACCCTAAAATAACAAATAACAACTTATTTATAAAACGAGCAGAATATATATTTCTATGTGTAAACATCAAATATGGATAAAAAATATCATGCACAACTACTTAAAAAATTATTATCCAAAGAAAGCCGTCTCCGTTCATTTATGAGCTTAGAGCAAGGATAAAAAAGGCTCCTAAAAAGCTCGCTTAATGGTAAATAAAAAATTAGAGTAAGAAAACAAAATTTATTACATAAAAGATTAAAAATTTAGGTTGTTAGAGAGGTAAAAGAAAAATTGGTTACGAGGTAACGAAAATAAATAAAACAATAATTATTTTCCTCATATCATGGTATAAATTTAACACAAAGATGGATGGGAGAATACTTTCCTCCAAATAAGGAAATTGTATTCTTTTTCATTCATATTTTTTTAGTTTACTCTCGTTTTACATCTTTAACAATTATTTTAATTACTTCATTTTTATCTCAACTTATCTTTTGCTTTCAATGGTTTGACTTTTACTGCCCCTTAAATATTTATACTCAGTCCAAGTGACCTATAAAAAAAGCTAATAACTCATATTACTAATACAAATTCTTATACGAGACAGTCTCACTGTAAAATATGCTTCAAACTAGCCCAATAATAAAAACTTTTAGTTTACATCGAAAGTAAATCCAATTCAACTGCTAATAATATATAGTATATGATCATCCCCTTTTGATAATCAATAAGCTAGTAAAATAAAATTGATTTAAGGAGCGGTATAGTTAGAGCATACCCAGAAAGAAAAGCAATAGGAGACATTACAGAGAAAGCCATAGCTTGTCTATAGAACATGAAGACTCTTGGATTCATGCCCTTAACAAGGGCAGCCCTGTTTAACAGAGCCATTACTGCATATACAAATTGCAGTGATACCATCACTATTGCTGGCAATTGCTCCTTTAATGAACTTCCCATTTTCTATTTACCTCACTTTTATATTTGTGTAGCTGAAGAATACGTAGAGGGTGTAATGTTTAATGCAATTTGGCAATTAGAAAAAGAAAGGAGGAGAGGTTAGAAGAGAATACTAGAAGCTAAGGAGTAAGGAAGGGTGGGATTTTATAAGAAAGAAATGGCAGGTGTAAGCTGTTACTCACTGACTTGACTGACTACAAAGGAGATAATTGGTGTATTTGTTGGCTGCTTTTGCGTTGCAGAATCATCACTGACTAACTATGCCAACTTGCCAACTTACTATTTTCTTTCAACCTTTGCTGCGCTGCGCATGTGCACTTTATCAGCACCACTTATTACAACCTCCGTCTCGGCTAATTAATATAAAAATAATTTTAAATATATATATATATATATATATATATATATATATATATATATATATATATATATATATATATATATATATATATATATATATATATATATATATATATATATATATATATATATATATATATATATATATATATAGGGTCGCGTTCAGGTGCAAACCACGGTTCTATGCGAACCGTGAGAACCAAAAAATGTGTTTCCTTTTTACAGAAAACGTGCTACTTTTGCATAAAAACTGTGTTACTTTTGTTTTCTAAAAAATCTGAAACTTTTTACCAAAAAAACAATAACTGTAAGAAAAAAATACAAATCCAAAGTAACACGTTTTTCTTAAAAAGTTACACCCTTTTATATAAAATGTAACATCTTTTTATGGTTCTCACGGTTCTCATATAAGGATGATTTTCACTTGAACTTCTCCACATATATATATATATATATATATAGACACACTATTTTATCAATTCTAGCTTGTCGGATAATTAATTAATTTCTTTGTTTTTTAATGAACTTACCACAAAGAATATTTATGAGAATTTAAAAATAGAATCTTTTAGATTGTGAATAATAAATTTGATGGAGAAAAAGTAGAAACTATAAACTTTAAAACTATTAAAAAAAAAGTTAGTGTAAAAGATATAAGGACCTAATAAAGTTAGTGGAAACATGTGGATACTATAAAGAATATAAAAAATGTTAAAAATAAGTTAGTGGAAGATATGCAGAAATCATAATCATTATTAAAATATTAAAATGAGGATGAATAAAGTTATTTTTGCTCAAAATTTGTGATATAAAAGAAGGATTCTTTTGAACTATAAATAAAACACCCCGAAATGATAAATAGGTTCTTTAAGGAACAAAAAGAGTATTAAAGTAGATGTTTTATAAAATGAAATACTTCTAGACATGGCGGAACTAGGATTTGAGAGATGGAGTTGCACAACTAAATTAAATATATTTTTTAGCATGTTTAAAGTAAATTATTACACATTAGATAGCGTAAGATAAAACGTTATAGGACTTGGAGTGAAATTCTTATTTTTGGATTATATTCAAGAGAAAGAATATTATTTTCACATGGAGTCATAATTTGAATGAATTTTTGGTTCATAAATTGGTATAAGAATAAAATTTTTTATTGCTCCAATGCCATTAAGTGGCTCTCACCTAGGGTAGGATTTAAAGTCTTATATTTACGCAATCTTACTCTTTATAGTGATAAAACCTATAAATAAAGAGATTGTTTTCCATTGCCCGTTGATAGAAACTTCACACATATAAGAAGTACACATGAAATAATGAGTCATTTTACTATAGATCATTATAATCTGAAATCAAAAAATTAAATCTTTAGCCCATTTGAAATATAACTATTATGAATAAAAACTAATTCTTCAAAAAAGATAATTAAACCCCATAAAACTATAGGATGAAGTCTAATTTAATTTTTCCAAAGCCCCTTAATTATTTCCACCAAGTTAATTTGAACAATAATTCACAATAATTTTGATTTTACGAAATTCAATTCTTTAGAAATAAACCATTACATTATTATAATTTTAAATATTTAGAGATAAAAAAAAAAGATATGATCTAAAAATTAAAATTTCTAAATACCTTACCTATGTGTAAAAAGAATGTTAATAGAGTAGTAGGATGTGGGTTTTTTTGGAAAATTAAATATGCTTTGATTAGATAATAGTAACATGTTATTTAAGTTAAGTATTAAAAACATAAAATCAAAAAAATATTAAAAACATAAATTAATTTTAAACAATTAAATACTGATATTTGGAACATAAAGGTTCTAGGATCAAAACCTATATTAGTTGATTTTTTATTTGAGGATGAGATTGAATGTGCAACCCTTTGCTCTAAGCTAGATCTGCCTAAATTTTAGTTATTGTTTGTTTATCAGAAAAAAAGTAAATTTTATATTTATAGTAATTTTTTATTTTAATTTAAAAAATAGCTTTTGAACAATCAAATATTTTTAAGCAATTAACCCATAAGCCAAAAAATAAAAAGCAACCCACAATATCTAACTTTAAAACCAACATAAAAAAACCTAAGTACCAAACATGTAACATGAAACAACCAACACAACAATTAGAAAATGGACATTTGAAGGAAGCATAAATAGTCTTACTTTTTGAGACCTTATCCCAACGAAACAAACTAAAGTTAGAAAAGAATGAGAATTTATTCTTATTTTACTTCCTTAATTTACCGGCAATATTTATTTTTTCATCACTAATTCAATTCTTATATATAGTAAAAAATTACTATAAAAATTTGACATTAATAATCTTTGTAATGAGATGAATTAAACAAGATCTCACTTGACTATGTGTTACCCTGTAGATTAAAAACTAATCACAATTTAAGAGTGATTATGAATAATGTATTTTTTGCAATGTTGCGACTAGTTTGAAACGGTGGAAGTATTATTTTAGGTAAAGTTCTAAGATCGAATCTGATCTAACCATTTCATTTAAATTTATTTTTTGATATAATATCAGAAACTGGTGTGATAAGAGATCACGGGTTTTGAATCTTAACCACGTTTTGTTTAAAATAGAATATTCAGCGTTAGATATGAGGAGGGTCCGTGTTGCGTCCGTGTTGCATCCATACATTTAATCCAGATTAAAGGTCTCTCGTGTGAAAAGACGTGTTAGTGTATATAACAGATCATGAGGTGCTAACCATCAACTTAACATTTTATTGAGTTGATTCTTCGATATTAAGCAATAAAGAAAACTATATAATTAAAAAAAGAATATAAATTCCTGTATGAGACGATTTCACAGTGAAATATGCCTCATACTTAAATTAAATAGTCTAATAATAAAAATATTTAATTTATAGATTTCTTGTTTTGAGATCGTCGTATCACGATTTCGCATGGAAAGTTTTTCAATACGAAGTTAGGAATTTACTTTCCAAGTTCCAATTTCCAATTTTCATTTTCCAATTTCCAATTTTCATTTTCCTAACATGCGGGAAAAGAAGGAGGAACAAACACGTACGTACATCGACGAAACAAAACCACATGCTTTGTTACGCGTATCTCTCGCTGTCAGCCGTATAGTTTTGACGTCGACCATACGCTAACTCATGCAACAATGTCCCGTTCTTTTCATGCAATACTAGCTTGAAATACTATTAGGGTTGTTTTACACGTGGAGATGAGAATTCTAAGATTATACTTAAGACTTAGAATGAGATTTGAATTGAAACTTTAAAAATAAATATTTTAGATTTTTGTTCGGCAAATGATAGAAATAGATAAAGAATTAGATAAACATTGGTTATACACTTATATTTATAAAATTGTCCTTATAACTCTTCTTAGTCTTCTTTACTTGTATCAAAGGTAAACATGTCTTTTTATAAAAATCTCAAGTCTCAACTTCAAATCCCACCCTCCCCTCAAGATTTTTTTTTGTGGGATTTTGCTTTTTCAAGTCTCAAGTCATATTCAAGTCTCAACATTTGCTAATTCTCACTCTCCTTAAACAAATAAGGAACTTTCTATAATTTCACCCTAAAATCCCAATCCCCAACCTCAATTGCCTCTCGCAAAACACACCCTTAAACTATGAAATATTTCCTCTAATTTTGGAACACCTTTCATTTTCAATTAATTTTGACTTATTGATTTTGCACAAATTTTTTTCGTAAATGTCTCATTTCTTTCTTTTATTCTTATTTATAAATTTATACTCTCTCAATTAGGGATGGACATGGGTTAGATCTGTATCGAGTCCAACTTAACCAAATTTTGAACTCTATTTTTTTTTATTGGACTTAGACATGAACCCAAATCCATAACTTAGATCCATAGGATCTGAATTAGACCCCGACCCAAACCCTAACTAGTGGTCTAGGATCTGAATTTGGGTCTAAAAAATTATTTTATATTTTTTCTTGAAATTTTTTAAAAATATATCATATAATATTCATCCATTCATATAAAATTATTTAAGCATTTTCAAGTAAAAAAGATCTTCAAATACTTTATAATAATTGAACGACTAAATATATGAAGCTTTTCAACATTAATGTTCTTAAAACAAAATATGCTTGAAGTCTTTTGGTTTTAAAAGCATAGATACAATAACCATATTTTGAACTGAAAAAGTTTCAAATCACGTAATATTCAAAAATATATAAAATAAAATTTCAAATGAAAAAATTAAATACACATAATAACTAATATATAACTCTGAAAAATAGAAGTGGGTCCTTAGGTCAGATCTAGGTCTTAACGTGTGGACTCAAACTTAAACCCTAAGATCATGGACCTAGATCCGACCCGGATCCATAGGGTCTAAAAATAGGTGGATCTAGACCCTTAAATTAGGATCTTATTTGGTCTAGACCCTAGGGTCCAAGACCTATGCCCCGCATCCCTAGTTCGTACTATCCATCTTAACCATGCACTCGTATCAACTACTTCTATTTTTTTTTTGTTTCATTCACCAACCAAACTCTTTTTTCTACTAAATTCATCTATTTTGCAATGGTATCAGAAGCTTTTGGATGAATTGGTTTCTTGACATGGTATCAGAAACCAACGTGACAAAAGGTTACAAGTTCGAATCTCAACCAACCCTTATTTAAAGTGGAATATTCAGCACAAGGTATGAGGAAGGCTTGTGCAGCATCCACACTTATAGGCTTCTAGCCCAAAGGGCTCTCGTGTGAGGAGGCATATTAGAGTATATAACATATTTTGGGACCTTAGTCATTAGCTTAAGTTTTTTTTTGAGTTGGTTTCTTAACAGATATTATTGTTAGAGTACAAAACATATCGATATTGTTAGAGTACATAACATATCTCGGGGCCTTAACCATTAGCTTAAGCTTTTGGATGAGTTGGTTTCTTGACATGGTATCAAAAGCTAACGTGACAAGAGGTCACGGGTTTGAATCTCAACCAACCCTTATTTAAAGTGGAGTATTCAACACAACGTATGAGGAAGGCTTGTGCTGCATCCACACTTATAGGTTTCTAGCCCAAAGGGCTCTCGTGTGAGGAGGCGTATTAGAGTATATAACATATTTTGGGCCTCAGTCATTAGCTTAAGTTTTGGTTTGAGTTGGTTACTTACCAGATATAATTTTAAAAATTGGTTAAGACAAATAAGGACAAAATAGGTAACATAGATTTAGAAAATAATGTCTACTCTTTTTTTTGCTGACATTAAAAAACTCACATGTGGATAAATAAATGTGTATTTTAGCACTCTTTGGCCTCTTAACCATACATGTAAAGACCCAATAATATGATGTAGTGTTTGGGAACAAGTATTTCATTTCAAATTATGAATTCTAATTTTGAAATCATAGATGAAGAATTTGAGAATGACAAGGTTTGGGTGGTCATTTTCAAATCCTCAATTTTAACTACTTTGAAAACAATGATGGAATTTGATTCACAAACAATAGATTTGAGCCAATTTCAAATTTTCAAATTAAATTATTGTTCCCAAACATAACATGATAGAACTTTAAAAATGAATTTAAGCAACTCAAACAAAGAGAAGAGGTAATCCACATAACTCAAAGGAAGTTCACAACTTATACCAATTGACAATAGTAGGATTACTCCTCAAATTTACAAAGTGATATATATATATATATATATATATATATATATATATATATATATATATATATATATATATATATATATATATATATGTATGTATGTATGTATGTATGTATGTATGTATGTATGTATGTATGTATGTATGTATGTATGTATGTATGTATGTATGTATGTATGTATGTATGTATGTATGTATGTATGTATGTATGTATGTATGTATGTATGTATGTATGTATGATCATCTTTCTCTGAGTTAGAACAACTCAGTTATGGTAATAAATAGACTCGTTAAGACTTTAACACATAAAATATCAAAAAATGTGAAATTATGAGAACAACTATATAGAAAATTCAAATTTACATCGAAGTTTGTTGTGGAATGTACCAATTACACCATGCCAAATAGGGGGGTGACTACCAAGATTCTTAGCATATTAGGAGCGTATTTATAAGAACTTAATGTTAATACTCTTTTTATCTATAAATTCTTTATTGATAATGAAATTATGTGAGGGAAAATGCTGAGTATTAGTAGTTGCATATTTATAAGAAAGGAGAGCCAATGTTTTTACCAAGTGTCTAAATAGTGCTGAAATGAAAATGTTTCACATATGAGACAAAATTTTACATTGATAAAAAATAAAACAAGAGTGGGCCATAGTAAAATTATGTGATGAATTATCACAACCTAATAAATAGTACTACTATCGAGCTCTTGAGGCTGAAACTTGTAAGGTATTTTTATCCTTGATAGCTTGAATTTATTTTTCATAAAATAATTTCTTTAATTTATATGAATACATACCACGAAAAACTAGAAATCTAGCATGATCTAAAAGCATCAAATATGTTGTATATATATGCCTTATACGGAAAAGAAATTTAGATAGGAAAAGTATTGTGTGAATTATATTCTTTAGGATGAACTGAACTTAAAATGATATTTTTTTTAATATTTGAAAACAAATTAATTTCATGTTTGGAAACAATGATTTTATTTGAAAATTTGAAATTTGTTCAAATCTATTATTTGGCAAATTAAAAATTTTCAAATTTAGATTTGAATTGGAATCAAATTCCAACATTGTTTCTAAAGCAGTTGAAATTAAGAATTTGAAAATAAATACCTAAATCTTGTTATTTTCAAATTTTTTATTTATAATTTCATAATTAAAATCTATAATTTAAAATAAAATATTTATTTTCAAACACTACGTAACATAATTTGAGTTTTTGAAACAAAAAAGTCAAAGATACAATTAGAATTATTGTACGATGGATGAAAGTTGTCCGTGGATTATGTCCATCTAATATTACAACGTGATTTAGTCTTGTATGTGATGGTACAACTTTCATATATTTGAGTTGGTCCACTACAAAATTCTATTCTAAGACAAGTATTAGTAAAAATCTCATCAATTTATATTTTTTAATGTAATAATTATTGGTTTTTATTTTAAATTTTATTATAAAGTGATTTAATAACACTTTATTTGGCTATTAGTGGCTCATATATTTGTTAATATTGTCTACAGTGGCATTTATGAGAAATGTCACTAGATCTTATATTATGAAAAACTTAAGTATGATTTTTTATTATATTGCTAAAGGGTCTAATAGATGTCACTAAATTCACTATATATACTGTTAGAAATTTGAAGTATTGACATTTAATATAAATGTCGCAAAATATATCTCACTAAAAGTAAATTATGTTATAGTAGTCTAATTATATAATTAAGTTTTTCTTAATTGATCTCTTTAGATTGTAAGTGAATATATTAAATTTATAAGTGATCAAGCTAATAAGTTTATAAAATGTGCTCACTTCAAAACAAGTGATCATTATAAAGTTCTAAGTGTTTACTTTAAGACTATAAATGTACATTGTGCAAGCCCAATAAAAATAATTTTCCGTATAACTGTTACATTTGAGAACTTGCGTTACAAATGTAAAATAAAATTGTTATAAACGTAAATAAAATAATGACCAAGGATTTAGAAACTAATTAGGCTAATATGAATTTGATGTATTTATTATTAGTAGTTCACAACAAACACATGATTTCACATGTGATGTTGAAAAAGCGTTGTCGGAGCTGACTAGTTACTGAGTCGGAGGATTCTTATGATTGTAGTATTAACGTATTATCAAGTATGGTCATACCAAAATGCCATAGTATAGAATAAAAAGAACAGCGGGCGTTTGACAAGATAACTGGTAACTGATTAGATTGACTGACTTGTTTAACTGATTTTATTGACTGGTTTGACCAGCTGAATTTAAATCCACTGCTATGAGCAGCCTGTTCAAAAACAACTTATTCATGATAATAAGTTGTTTCAACCAGTTAATTTACTAAACACTATTATTAGATTGTTTGACCACCCAACACTCTATATGAATCAAAATAAGCTAAAATTGCTTAATAAACTATTTTGTCATATAGTTCTAATATATTCCAATTGCATATACTTGAGGTGAAAAAATGCAGGTTAAAGCTCCAAAAAATTGCAACAATCAGATTTTTCTACTAGTGTTGATATTATGGAAAATGAAAAAGTCATTTGATTTCTATGGGCCTAGAGTGATCCGATGGCTATCAAGTACTTCTAGTCACTAAACAAGTAATGTAAAGATTATTAATCTTAATTTCTTATAATTTTTAATTTTTTATAATTTTTAATTAAAAATGATAAAAAATATTAAGAGTTAAAATATTATCTAAATAAGTGTAAAAAATTAAATGGGACTACTAACTTGAATAGAAGGAAGTAGTACTTAGATTACTACCACATGTCTAATTGCCAATTGCAACTAATCAGACTAATAGCAATCTGATCGCTATTTAAAAACTTTTTCTGATCACTATTAAATTTTTTTTTTTAATAAAGCTGATCTTATTAACATACCCTTGATACCATGATAAGAATGCTCGAGTAAAAAAATTATTGGATAAATTAATTACGGTGCGAAGCTCTATCCTATAAATAAAAACGTCAAGAATAATGCAAAGAAAATCCATATTCATATGGAATCTTGTTAGATTCGTGTTAATATATATATATTTGTTAAATATCAACTTTATAGAAATTTTGAAAACTCATCACAATTAAAATTATTTAATTTTAAAGTTTGTAAACAGAGGGGCCAAGTATATAGATAATTAAGAAGAATACATATAAGCACGGACAACCATAAATAAAGGCAAATTGAGATCTCATTTAATTAAGTGAGTATAGTTGTTACCTTATATAATAATCATGGAATCATAAAATACACGGTTATCAAATATAAATAGATCTCAATTATTAAACTTGAATTAGTAATATATACTTCTAATTTCTTTTCGCTTTTACTTTTTCTACAATTTAATTTTTTTATTTTTTAATATGTTTTTTTTTAATGTATTACTTTTGTTTTTATTTGATCGTTTTTATGTGTGTTTTGGTTTTGAGCAAACTAAATTTGTGTGTGTTAGATATTCTTTCTTCTTTTAGATGATAAATAGAGTTCACAAATTCTTGTGAGAGATTATCTCTAATTAGGCTGACTCAAAAAGAAAAAAAATAGAGTAAGTTTTCTAATATGCATTATGATTATTATAAGTAGGCTTTTAGAATATTGTTAGTACTTAAGTATTTACTCGGTGGATATTAAGTACATTGTAAGTAGGCACTAAAAATATTGTAAGTAGCTAGGTTCCTCGGTAGGCATTAAGAACACTGTAAATAAGCATTTTAAATTCTTTTTCGCTGGACATTGGGAACATTGTAAGTAGGCATTTTAAATATATATACTTTTTCACTGGGCATCAAGTATATTATAAGTATGTATTAAGGATAATATAAGTAGGCATTAAAGATTAAGGAAAATGTAAGTATATTGAGTTGTGTCATCAAAGAAGGTAGAGCTAACGGAAAAATTGAAGATTAACTCTACATTTCCTTAGACATGGACAGAGAACATTAATTTGAAATTAAAAGCATTGATTAAGAGAACTCTTACGAGAGACCATGCATCTTTTATTGAAGAGTTGATAAAATAAGAATTCTGGTAAGTTGAGTTTATTTAATCTATATATGAAATGCGTTTTATAATGAAACTGCCTCATATTTTTAACCATTATTATTGGACAAATTCACAAATGAGACGTTCTCACGGTGAGACCATCTTTATTGGGCTTATCCGATATACATTTACAATATCAAAGTGATCACTTATAACCTTAACATAATTACTTATAACCTTAAAGTGATTACTTATTATAATCTAAAAGTGATTATTAACAGTCTTGATAAAATAGTTAATTATAACCTTAAAGTGTAGTTTAAAGTGATCACTCATAATCATGAAGTTATCAATTAGAAAAATAAGCTGATTATTTGAAGTTATCTTATAATGAGATAATCTCATACAAGAATTTGTGAATTTGCTTTTGTTATTAACATTCTTTTAGATTGACAACTTGGACTTGGATATATTGACAATTTATCATTAGCTTGAATCTATAGAATATTTGAATCAAATAAGCAAAATCATATAAAAAATTCTTAAATTAGGCATAAGGGAAACTTATTTTTCAAAATAAGTATAAAATTCCCTAAGCTGTGGTTTGATTTTGCTTGCTGTCAAAGAACAAGGTCAATAAAATTCAAAGACTTTGTTTGCTGTTAATGACAATGAACAAAGATACCGGTCAATAAAAGTCAACACTGTTGTTCCCACTTAGTAAGTGGGAATAATGATGTTTGACTTTTTTTGATCAACACATTCGTTAGTAACAACAAACAAAGGTTTGACACTGTTTGATTCGCTGTTAGTGACAACGACAAAATCTTGACTTTTTTTACCACGAAGCTTTGTTCGCTATTACTAACAACGAACAAATCCAAACCTTAAATCTGAGACTTTCGTGCTTATTTTGGGAATTAAGTGTAACAACCCGACTTACCGTTGACTGGGTAAACAGGGTCATCACTAGGTTCGTTTCCCAAGAAACTGAAATCATATCCCAAAATCTGGGCAAAGGGATCACCAGCTCTATAACAAAACCAACAGAGCTAAATTTCAAATCAAATATCTAATCTAAACATAATCAAAACTAATCAGAACTATTATACATTTAACAAATTCCTAATACAAACTATAAGCTTCCACGGCCTCAGCTCAAAAGGACATCCTTAGCACTCTCATCAACATTGCTAACCCGATTATTCCCGACCGCGACCTGTAATCAGCTAAATGATGGGAACAACAAGGAATCAGATTAAACTGAGTGAGAAGCAACAATCCAAAACAATTAAACACAACAATTCAAAACAATGGTTTAAAAGCAACATCAGTTTCCTAGATCTATGTGCGCACAGGGAGTCTAGTTGAGAGGAACCTCCATAGCTCTAAGGCTATGTCACTCTCGGGTGAAGCTAGTCAATATCTCAATGACAATTCGCTTCAAAAACAGGGAGTAGGGAACCATGTTCCTCAACTGCGTCAAAGACCAACTCGCAAGCCCGATCCATTGACTATATCAATATCAGCATTATCATTCATAAACATTTATCACATTCATATAAATTTCACAAACTTTAAATAAACATTTTACAAATGGTAGCCTGGTCAGACCCCTTTTTAAGGGATTGTTACTACTCACCAAAAAGAACGCTTCAAGAGGTCAAATCTGCTACCCCGCGATTACTAGAAGGGCTCTTCGATAAAGTCGCCTCCTGAAGCATAACAAATATAGCATCACAACAAAGCATACGATACTACGACTAGGTTCATATAGTCTATTGCTTCTCATCCTAAGAACATATCTTAGATCTATCTTCTTTTCTAATATTTTTCCCATTTCAGAGATTGTACTAGCTCTAGTCCAATTCAAACACTTTCATATCTATCTAGACTCAAAATCAAGAAACTAAGCAAGATTAACGAACTATCCAAAGAGAAGGACTCAGCTAATTTATCCATTCAGCTAATAATTTCCACACAAACCCTAGATACTTTCAAGATCAACCAATCAATCAACATAATACCCATAACAAGTTCTCAAATCAACAAACATCTAATATATCATCTAAGAGCATCACTTTACTCAATTACTTGTCATCATCATTGTCAAAATCTCCATGAACAGCTAACATTTACGTGATAAGTTCATTAACCCAACCAAAATCAGGACATCATTATCATCATCATTATTTTCCATAAATTCCTAATTCTTAACAACAATTATCCAATATCTCATATCCAGCTAATACTCCCAATCAAAATAACTCTTCCAATTAACTATATAAATTCAAGATTCATCAAAATTAGAGCTTAATACATGGTAAAGGAGCACGCCAATGAAAGTATGCCAATGAAATCAATCTTATATGAATTAAACATCATTACTGAGAAAACAGAGAAAAGAAATCAAGAAGAGTTTGCCTTTTGTTTACTAATCAGCAAAGAACACCACCAAAACCAGCTACAAGATTGATGTCAGTTTCTTGAATTTTCGATGCTTAAACAAAAAGACCAATTTCTACTTATTTTCCCCCAATTCAAAGAACCGGGTATTAGACTAGAAATGGTTCAATTGCTATATTACTAATTTTTACTTTTATGGAATAAATTCTACAAATATATATATTGATTTTATATGTAATTTCCGATTATAAATAGTTAGGGTTCGAATATATGAGAAGAAAATCGATTATAAAAGATGAGTAAAATGGAATTACACATAGAAATTAAGAGGTTTAATACCTTAGTTTGTTTACACCAACAATTACAAGAAGGAGGAAGAAGATGGTGAAGGTGGTGCCGGTGCTGCTATCGCTCGAAGAAGAAGAAGAAGAAGAAGAAGAAGAAAGGAAAAGGAAAAGGAAAGTGGGAAGGGTGTCGGTTTAAGAAAGAAGTAGGAATGAGAAGGTGGCAGAAAAAAAAAAGTGACGAGAAGGGAAATGGGGATAAGGAATTGGGTTTCTGATTTTTCTTTGGATATTTAGTTTTAGATTTTTTTTTTAATCATCATTATTATTACTATAATTATTATTATTATTATTACCTACTTTACTTACTTGATTCACGATAATTTTCTTAATTAATTTAAAGCCTAAAATTATTTTATTTATTTTAAATTCTTGAATGTCACATTAAGTTTGCCTCTACCTAGTTTAATTTTGTTTTTATGTATAAATTTACTTATTTGGTTAAAATTTTCGAATCCATATCGCTAAATTTTGTTTTGAAAAGCCCAGTCCATAAATTTTTACATTTATGTTACAATAATAATAATAATAATAATGCAGATGACCTGATGCTTTGTTTGCAAAGGAGTTATGAGATCAATCAAGATCCTCACTTAAGGAGTGGACCTATTTTCCTCAAGTTCTGGTTTGTTTGCCAATAATAGCAAATCAGGGATCTACCTTGTGAGGTCAGCAACAAGTTCAAAGGCCATGCGAGTAGTGTGTTTGATTTAACCTTTGAATGTCTCCATGTGTCAAGTATCTGGGAATGCCCCTAACCTCCAAACGATACTCGACAGCCGAGTGCTAATATTTGGTAGTCAAGTTGACAACGCTAATTCGCTCTTGGTTTGCAAGGAGACTCTCTTATACAGCTAGACTACAACTGGTCAACTCGATTCTCATGAGCATCTCTGTTGGACATTCCAAGTCATAACGGGGATTTGGGGTTAGGATTTCCGAGTCATCTTTAGTTTCTAAAAGCCTTGTATCCATTCCCTCTCCTTATATATAAACTCTGTTTTCCAGATTTCAATAATAATGAATAAGAGAGCTTTTCTGTTCTAAGCTTTTGTTAATGTCTTCTTCACTGTGAGATTTTGTTACAAGGCCAATGATGTGTTTTCTCTATTATGTCTATATTAATTTTATATTTTCTTTTGGTGGATCCAACTTTATGGCGGATGATGCCGAAATTTATGCACAATCTTATTTAAGTGTTTTCCTATGTAGGAAAATTTAGATGAGTGAATATGTAGGATGGATATTCTTTTTTCATTGCCAAAAATTGATTACATCAATGAGTATTTATATTGATGAGTTTGGTTACAAGTTTACTAAATATCATATCTTAGATATTTTTATTTTTTAATTACTTTTTTTAGGATCTTCTAGTATATTATCTTAGATATTTTTATTTTTTAAATTTTGGTTTAGATATTTTTATGTTTAATTAAAATCCTAGATTTTTCTAGATTATTTTAACACTCCCCCTAATCTGAAAAATCTTTAACTCTAAGTTGTCTTCTAAACTTGATAAATCTATCTGTTGATATGGGTTTTTTGAAAATGTTTGCGAGTTGCTCTCCTGTCTTACAGAATTGTAGTTCAATCTCTTTCCTGTCTACTAACTCACGAATGTAATGATGTCGTATCTCAATGTGTTTTTATCTGCTATGAAACACTGGATTCGTCGTCATTGATATTGTTGACATGTTGTTGCAAAACATTGTAGATGGTGTCTCATGCTTATGTTGTAGATCGATTAATATCCTTTTGAGCCAAACTACTTCACATGCTGCACTTGATGGTGATGATAAAGCTACTGTCGCATGTTTTTTTTATAACCATGAGACCACTTTGTTTCCAAGCTGAAATACGTACCCGCTTCTACTTTTTGTATCATCCACTCTTCCAGCCCAGTCGCTATCAGTGTATCCTGTGAGCTTGAAATCTTTTTCAGTTTTGTACATGATCCCATAGCTTTTCGTTCCCTTAATGTATCTGCGAATCCTCTTTGCTGCTGTTAGATGATCCTTGTTCGGTTCACTCATGAACCTGGATACGATGTTGATAGTGTTGATTATATCTAGTCTTGTATGTGTGAGATAAATGAGAGAGCCGACCAAGCTTTGATACATTGCTCCGTTGAATTTTGGTTTGCCATCGTACTTTGATAACTTCTCATTGATTGCCATTGGTGTAGCCAGCAGTTTACATTAACCCATGTTGAATTTCTTGAGAAGGTCTTTTGCATATTTCTCTTGTGATAGAAATATTCTTCTTGAGCTTTGTTTAATTTGTATGCCAAGGAAGTATTTCATTGTACCAAGGTCTGTCATCTCATACTCCTTCATCATAGCCTTTTTAAATTCTTTGATCATCGTTGGATGTGTTCTTGTATAGATTAGATCATTCACGTACAGGCATAAAATGATAAAGTTGTTACCTTGTGTCTAGATGTATAGTGAAGGTTCACTCTTTATGAAACCATGCTGGACGAGATAATTGTCGATGTTGTTGTTCCACGCTTAAGGTGCTTGTTTGAGTCCGTACAGAGATTTTCGAAGGCGGTATACTAGTCGTTTTAGCCTTTGATGACGTATCCCTGCGTTTGCTCGACGTACACTTCTTTGAGTTCTCCATTTGGAAATGCTGATTTGACATCGAACTAAAAGACTGGTAGCTGATGTTGTGATGCTAATGCCAAAACTATTCTGATTGTCTCCATGCGGATAACTGGTGCATATGTTTCGTTGAAGTCGATTCCTGGTTGTTGCGCATATCCCTTTGCTACGAGCCTTGCTTTGTACTTGTTGATGAAACCATCATCGTTATGTTTCACCTTGTAAACCCACTTGAGTCCGATGACTTTCTTGTCTTTTGGTTTGTCTATTATAAGTTCCAATGTGTGATTCGTCTCAATCATTTTGATTTCTTCTTGTGCTGGTTCTTGATATGTTGGTGGCTCACTAGAGAAGAGAGTCATCATGGGTTGGTCACAATGGTAATCTTGTAGCCATGATGGCGGTTGCCAATCGCGTGTTGATCTTCGGGTTTCTTGATTTTGAGGAGTTGAACGTGATGTTTGGCTTCTTGAACTTGGGGATGATCTTATACTTCCAGGTGTGCTTAGACTTGGAGATGATGGGTTTTTTGGTTGGTCTGCTCCTTCTTCCTCACTTGGATCTCTTGGGAGGGTATCTCCTTTTCGCGAGCTTCAATTTCTTTTTCTTTCCACGTCAATTCGACTGCTTCGTTGAAAATTATGTCTCTAGAGATGATGAATTCTTTAGATTCAGGCTTGTAGAGGCGATATCCTTTTGTTTCATGACTGTATCTAATGAATATTCATTTTTCTCCTTTCTCATCGAGCTTTTCCCGATTCTCCTTCGGGATGTAGGCATAAGCTACGCATCCTAACACTTTGAGGTGCTCTACTCTTGGTTTTCTCTTGTGCCAAGATTCAAATGGTGTTAAATCCTTATTGTGGGAGATCTCTTGAGGATATACACTGCTATGTGAACAGTTTCGGCCTAGTATCGTTTGGGTAGATGTTTACCTTGCATCATGCTGCGGGCCATCTCTACTATAGTGCGGTTTTTCCTTTCTGCGACACCATTTTGTTGAGGTGTACGCCTTGCTGTAAGTTCTCTTTTAATTCCATGCTTCTTACAGAAGCTGTTGAATTCGTTTTGCTTGTAAATTCTCCGCCATGATCCGTTCTAAGAATCTTAAGAGAATGCCCACTTTGATTTTCTGTGAGGGCTTTGAATTAAATGAAGTGGGAAAAAGCTTCTGATTTTTTCTCCAGGAAATATACCCACTTCATGCGGAAGTAGTCATCTACGAGCGAAAGAAAATATCTTTTTCCGCTAAAAGACGGATTCTTGGTAGGACCCCAGATATCTGCATGAACAAGCTCTAGAGGAGCCTTGGCATCCAAGATGCGATAGGAAATGGCAATCTGTGCATCTTGCCATATATATAGCCTTCGCAAATTTTTCTTTCACTTTTTATTGATAATAGTCTAGTTACCATTTCTTTTTGTTTTAATAGTTTTAGACTGTTTAAATTTAGATGCTTGAATCTTAAATGCCATAGGGTGGATTCATCATTTATTAAGCTTAAAGCCAAGTTTTCTTCAAATGACATTTTTAATGGAAATATTTTGTTAGGATCCATTTTGACAGTTGTTATTATCTGACCCTTATTTTTATCATAAATTTGACATTTGTTATTCTCAAATTTAACCATATATTCTTTTTTTAATTAATTGCCCTACACTTAATAAATTCTGTGCATGTCCGGGAACATAGAATACTTCATGAATTAATTTTGATGAGCCATTTTTTGTTTTAATGGCGATTGTCCCTTCTCCGACGACATCTCCTTTTTTTACCGTCGCTAAGTGTAATGTGTGTTTTAACATTTTCGTCAAGAGTGACAAAATAATTTTTATTGACAATTATGTGATTTGAACAACCACTATCAATATACCATATGTCACTTACTTTTTCTTGTACATTTAATCCAGTGTAAAATATTTGTTCTCCGGAATTATTGTTTTCGGAATAGTTTGCTTCTTCTTTTTGTCGATACCAACAATCTTTTTTGAGGTGAATGTGTTTTTTACACCTCTTACATTTATACCGACAATCATTAACATTGTGGTTAGTTTTCTTACATAATTTACAATAAAGGTCAGTTTGATTATTTAATCGACTCCTTTGATTTTAAAATTTCTTCTCCCCTTGCTACCATTAGTTGATATTTGTCCTTTTGTTAATTTTTACAATGATTATTTTCATTTTGACCATTAGAAAATTTTAATTTAGCATGAAAAGCTTAATCTAGTGGTTTTTGGTTAAATTTTTTTAATCTATCTTCATGTGCAAGTAGTGATTTCATTAGTTTGGGTATACTTGATTAAGATAAATTTTTCTTGTTAATTTCTTCTATTGTCGTGACAGTAATGTTATATTTTTGTGAGAGACTCCTTAATATTTTTCGAGTCACATTTTCATGTTCTATTTTACCACCACTTGATCTTATTTGATAAACTATATTAGTGACTCGATCAAAAAAAGAATGTATTGTTTCATTTTCTGCCATTAATAAATTATCAAATTCTCTCCACAGTGATTGAAGTTTAAAAAGAATCACCTCTTCGGAACCTCTGTATTTTGTCTCCGGAATCCTTCAAGCCTCCATAGCTGTTTTTGCGGGCATGATCGTTGTAGGTATTGCCTCGTTGAGTTCACGATATAATAGGGATAGGGCATAGTTATCCCTTATCCTATTTTGTTTATAATGTTTTATTTTTGTTTCATCCCAAGATGACTCCTTAGTGTCATCTTTGGGTGGTTGATCATAACCTTCTTGTACTAATTCTCATAAATTTTGTACTAATTCTCATAAATTTTGGGAGATAAATATTAACTTTATTTGCATAGCCCATTGTTCATAATTTTCTCCCTTAAATATAGGAACCCAATTAACTTGGGGGTAATCAATGGTTGAGGTCATTTTTTTATTTTGTGGTTACAAGTTTATTTTATTGTGGAGTATATTGGTTAATGTGTTTAAGTTATTTGGAGGTTTTGATTTTAATTAGCTCTTGATACCAAATGTAGGAAAATTTAGATGGTAAAATAGTGAATTGATTTATTTGGAGTGGAAAATGAGTAAATATGTAGAATGTATATTCTTCTTTATTGTCAAAAATTGATTACATCAATGGATATTTATATTGATGAGTTTGGTTACAAGTATACTATAATATCTTAGATATTTTTATTTTTTAATTACTTTTTCTAGGATCTACTATTATATCATTTTAGACATTTTTATTTTTTAATTCTTTGATTTAGATATTTTTATGTTTAATTAAAATCCTAGATTTTTCTAGATCATTTTAACATTCTATTCGTTTAATTAAATCATTTAATTTTTTAAGCGTGATAAAATTAATTATAAGTAAAACAGCTTAAGATTTATGATTAGGGTTTTTTCTGTATTTGTTACACACCTAATCAGTGAATTTGCCCCCTATTTATACACATTTAACCACTAAGCTAATTATGGAAGAATAGTAAATATGGCTAACAATCAGCCTAGAATAATGCAATTGCCTAAGATACGAGATCTCCTAAATATTCTATGATATTCATATATTCAGTTTCCTACAATAAGAGATCTTCTATGATATTCATATATTCAGTTTCCTACACTCCCCCTCAAGTTAGGTCGTAGGGTCTCCAATGCCTAACTTGCACAGTGCTTCTTTAAATGCTTCGGCTGTAACAGCTTTTGTGAGAATATCTGCAAGTTAATCTTTAGATCGGACTAGTGGGAGGCTGATAATCTGATTTTTAAGTTTCTCTTTGATAAAGTGTCGATCGAATTCAACATGTTTTGTTCGATCATGTTGTACCGGATTATTGGAAATGCTGATAGATGCCTGATTATCACAAATCAACTTGCATGCTCCTTTAGGTGGAAAGCCTAGTTCGCATAGGAGTTTTCTTAGCCATATAATTTCTGTTACCCCTTTAGCTATTCCTCTGAACTCTGCTTCAGCACTAGATAGAGCCACTACATTTTGTTTTTTGCTTCTCCAAGTAACCAAGTTCCCTCCTACCAGAGTGAAGTAACCAGATGTAGATTTCCTGCTGTCTTTGTCTCCTGCCCAGTCTGCATCAGTATAAGCCATAAGATTCAGGTGACCATTATTTCTGAACAATACCCCTCGATTACTTGTCCCCTTCAGATATCGGAGAATTCTCATTACAGCTTCCATGTGTTTTACTTGTGGACAATGCATGAATCTACTAACGACACCCACCGCATATGAAATGTCAGGGCGAGTGTGAGCAAGATATATGAGTTTTCCCATAAGCTTCTGATATCGTTCTTTTTCTGCCATTTCTCCTCCTTGTTCAGTCTGTAGCCCATGATTGACTATTATTGGGGTTTCTGCTGGCTTGCAGTCAATCATTCCAGTTTCTGCCAAAAGATCAAGAATATATTTTTTCTGGTTAATGAAGATCCCTTTCTTTGATCTTAGGACCTCAATTCCCAAAAAATATTTTAGGTTTCCCAGATCCTTCATCTCAAATTCCAAGAACAACCTCCCTTTTAGACTTTTGATTTCCTGTTCGTCGTTCCCTGTGATAACCATATCATCTACATATATTATGAGACAAGTGATCTGATTCTCCCTTCTTTTGAGGAACAAGGTGTGATCTAAATTACTCTGCTTATACCCGAACTTTTTCATTGCCGCCGTGAACCTCCCAAACCAAGCTCTAGGTGACTGTTTTAGGCCATATAAAGCCTTCCTAAGTTTGCACCCCGCATTTTGTCTGAAATCATCTGCAAATCCTGGAGGAGCTCTCATATAAACTTCTTCCTCGATCTCCCTATGAAGGAAAGCATTCTTTACATCAAACTGGTACATCGGCCACTCTCTGTTAGCAGCTATAGACAGCAGAACCCTGATAGTGTCAATCTTTGCAACTGGAGAGAAGGTTTCGGAGTAGTCTATCCCGTATGTTTGAGTATATCCTTTCGCAACAAGACGGGCTTTGTATCTTTCAATTTTCCCATTTTCATGATACTTAATGGAGAACACCCACTTACAGCCCACAGTGTTCTTTCCTCTAGGTAAGACACATTTTTCCCAAGTATTGTTCCTATTAAGCGCTGCAATCTCATCCTCCATGGCCTTTTTCCACTTTGGATCTTTGAGAGCTTTATCAACGTTTCGGGGAATTGTATTGTAGTAGAGGGAGGCTTTAAATGCAACTGCAGATTCTGACATACCGGCAACATTTTCACCTTGACTCACTGGATACCGGGAGGGTGTGCCTCATACTCCGGATCATATCTTTTGGGGGGAACTCCCCTGGTTCTCCTGGGAGGAAGCTCATATCTGCAATTCTCACTGGTGGAAGGCATACTAGAGGAAGATACATTTTCATTAGTAACAATAGGAACATCACAGATTGGATTAGAGTTTACCTCTATCTCGGGAGTGTTCTGGGACAACTCGGACAAGAAAGGAATGGTAGGAGAAGGAGGTAGTATTAATGTGTCAGTGGAGACATCGGTGGGATTACCTACTTCCTCTTTGTAGTATGTAGCAAAAGGATGTATTAACCAGCTGAAGTCTTCATCCTTAGTCTCCCCCTGAAGACTAAGTTGGGAATAGTAATAGGATTCCTCAAAGAAGTCACAATCAAGAGTAGTATACATTTTGTTATGAATAGGGTCAAAACATCGATACCCCTTTTGTGTAGCTCCGTACCCAAGAAAAACACATTTGATTGCTCGTGGCTCAAATTTGTGTCGAGTATGAGTGGGTAAGTGCACATACACAACACATCCAAAGATGCGGGGGGAAAGAGAGTGAGAAGGGGGAATGGTAGTATGGGATCGAAGGGTTTCAAGGGGAGTTTTAAACTGGAGTGTTTTGGTAGGGAGACGATTGGTGAGGTAAGCGGCAGTAGAGATAGCTTCGGGCCAGACATGTGCAGGGGTTTTGGCCTCGAACATTAAGGCTCGGGAGATTTCAAGAAGAGTACGGTTCTTCCGCTCTGCAACTCCGTTTTGTTGTGGAGTATACGGACAGGAAGATTGATGGATAAGGCCATGGGTGGAAAAGAAGTCTTGAAATTTTTGGTTTATGTACTCCCTCCCATTATCTGATCGAAGAGTTTTTGGTTGTGTTTGGAATTGAGTTTGAAGCATATTATAAAACTTGACAAAGGTATCAAAAACTTCATTTTTATGTTTAAGAAAATAGACCCAACACATTCGAGTACAATCATCCACAAAGGTAATAAAATAAGACAAACCATGAGTATGAAATGTAGGAGCTGGACCCCAAACATCAGAATGAATCAAATCAAAAGGTTTACTACTACGAGACATACTGGGGAAATATGATTGTTTGTGACTTTTAGCTAGCACACAGGCTTCACAGTTCAAAGTTTTATTAAAATTATTAAACAATGGAAAAAGACGTTTTAAGTACCCTTGTGAGGGGTGACCTAGACGCCTATGCCACATCCACATTTGCTGTTCATTCGACCCATGAGTAAGCAAAGTATGACCCTTGTGAGTTTCCTCGTCCACATAATACAGGCCTCCTCGCTCAGTACCACGCCCAAGGATCTTCCCTGTCCGAGTGTCCTGCACAATACAAGTAGTAGATGTCATAAGAACAGTGCAATTAAGTTCTTTTGTTAATTGACTGATTGATAATAATTTATGAGATAAACTAGGGATTAGGAGACAATTTTTTAAATGTAAGGATGATGAAACATGAACCGGGCCGGCTTGGTGGACTTCTATACTCTCCCCATTAGCAGTTTGTATATGAGTTCGGGTTTTATCTCCAATGGATACAAGATCGTGAGGATCAAATGTCATCGTGTCTGTTGCCCCGCAATCGAATATCCATTGTGATGAGGAGGGTTACAAAGGAGCCCAAAACCGGTTGGGCTTGGAACATTGGGCTGATACTCCTTTAAAGGTGGGTTTTTTAGGGTTTTTTCTGTATTTGTTACACACCTAATCAGTGAATTTGCCCCCTATTTATACATATTAAACCACTAAGCTAATTATGGAAAATAGTAAATATGGCTAACAATCAGCCTAGAATAATGCAATTGCCTAAGATACGAGATCTCCTAAATATTCTATGATATTCATATATTCAGTTTCCTACAATAAGAGATCTTCTATGATATTCATATATTCAATTTCCTACATAGCGTACGATATCCGCTTAAAGGTTAATAAGTGCAAGTGTTTCGTCTCAGCGATTAACAGTCAACTTACTACCTTGTTACTTACCTTGTGTATTTTCAGGAATTGAAGAACAGGATTTCACGAACGATATAAGGAACCCATGAGTAAATTTAGTGTTGTAAGGATTATGATTCATCTATTTCATGATTCAATTCAACACCTCAAAACATTAACTACTCTTCAATGGTGGAAGGGTAGAATTTCAGAGTTAATTTTTTTAAAGTTGTCCTCGGGACACGTGCCCGCGATTGCCCATACCTAAATCCGCACCTGATTGTCCCCTATGCATACGTATACACATTACGAACATGCTGTTTAAATTCTTTAACTTCCTATAGTGAATAGCCAAAATAACATGCACCTTAGAGGTGTTCATTCGATTGATCGGGTCGGTTTCGGACGGGTGTTATTCGGTTCGGTTGCATTTCGGAACGGTTATTTTTCGGCTGTGTGTTACAACGGGGCATACTTAGGTCGATTCGGTTACTCACGGTTCGGTTGAAGATCGGTTATTCAAGCTATCGGGTTAGCATTAGTTCGGTGTCGGTTGAAGTTCGTGTCGAGTGTCAATCGGTCTCGGGTTGTCATCGATTACTAATTGTTAGAGGTGTTCATTCGGGTGATCGGGTCGGTTTCGGACGGATATCATTCGGTTCGGTTGCATTTCAGATCGGTTATTTTTCGGCTGTGTATTACAACGGCTCCCACTCGGGTCGAGTCGGTTAGTCACGGTTCGGTTGGAGATCGGTTATTCAAGCAATCGGGTTAGCATCAGTTCGGTGTCGGTTGAAGTTCGTGTCGAGTGTCAATCGGTCTCGGGTTGTCATCGAATACTAATTGGTTCGGTTGTGTCGGGTACAAATCGGGTTCGAGATCTTTTTTTGCAAGAAAAATTCAGCTACGTATTACTAATTACTATCGATCGAATCAATATCAAATTAAGTTGTTAGTCAATTTTTAATTGATGACAAGATTCCCTTTATTTAAAGCAAAATAGTTAAAATGCAAATCAATAAGTAATCATTATTACTTTGTTACTTTTACTTGTTTGACCGGAAATTAAAACTATAAAGTTCTATCAATATTCATCTAATTCGCTTAAAAGTAGTTAAATAAACATTGACCATTTATTATTAACTCTAAATATAGGAAACCATGTATTTATAAAATTTAATTTATGAAAATATCTAACAATTTATTAGATTAACAAATGAGATGATTTAATATGAGTCTATCATACCTCTATGTTAAAAATTGGTTCAGGTTTACAGCAGTTCGATATAAAAAATTCATTCGGGTTAAGTCGATTTTAGTCGGATAGAATTCGGTTTCGAGCATGATTCGGGTCGGATAAGACTCGGGTCGGTCATTATTGGGTTCGGGTAATCTCGGTTAACGATTATGTCTCGGTTACAAAAATCGGTTACAACTCGGGTTCAACGTTCCCATTTTCGGCTGTCAACAGGTTCGGGTACAATTTCGGTTCGAGTGCTGTCGGTTCGCTAAACCAAAAAAAGGAACACATTTTCAAGTCGGTTTACTTTCAGTTTCGGTTCGGACTTTCGGGTCGGGTCACTTTTGAACAGCTCTAGTATTTGGTTTGGTTTTTCGGGTTCGAGCTTTATTTTTCGTGTAGTTATCGGTTACGGATAACTATTGATCGAGTCAATATCGAAATAAGTTAATAGTTGGGTTTTTAATTGATGTATGCTCATTTACTTACAAAAAATAATTACCGATTGTTTTATCAGATATAGCAGATCAATTTATTTCAATTAGTTTATATATATATATATATATATATATATATATATATATATATATATATATATATATATATATATATATATATATATATATATATATATATATATATATATATATATATATAACAATGCATCATGTTGCTACTTTTGATAATTGATTGAATATTAAAACTCGATAATCGAAACTCAATTTGTTTGAATGAATAAGAATAATCTAAACTATCTTATAGGCTATTACATACTTAAACAATAGTGTTATTGAGTACACTAAACTAATAGTCCTTCAAATTCAGAGTAATCCTCTTGATTGTTTTAGGCTTGTAATTAAATTATTAGAAATTTAGAATATGTTACTAGAGAGAGAATTTATGCAAATTCCAAATGAGACATTTGTTTTTAATTAGAGGGAGTATAAGCTATTAGAATATACATTACTCTATTACATTAATAATCGATCGTATTTCTAAGTTTGATAATTGAAACTTATTATAATAAAGTGAATTAGATTAATCAAGTAATCATAACCATTTTATATGATATTATGTATTTATACTTATTAGTGACCTTGAATACATTAAACTAATAAATCTATTACACTAATAATTGATTGTATTTAATTTAAAGCTTAATAATGTTCGAAATTAGACCTATTGGAGTGAATGAAACTAATACAAACTATCTTATAGTTATAGACTATCATTGACAGTTAACTCAATGTTATTACTTATTACTTATTACTGATCTTGAATATTCTAAAGTAATTTATAGGCTATTATTAATAATCGATCGTAATTCAAAATTCACTTATCGTAATTCGATCTGTTATAGTAAATGAAACTAATACTCTAACTTTTTTGTTACTTTGAATTAAATAGCCTAAATTATGCAATTTAACATTAACAAATAACATTAACAAACACATTAAAAAAATAAATTCAATCGTCTTTGAATTGAAATCAAATATTTAATACAGTCCTAAATTCCATCACAGTACAACCTCAACAAAGTAAAGTAATTTCTTAATTTACAATACAATACGTTTTCTTAATTTACAAATTCCATCACAGTCCTAAATTCAATAGACCAATACAGTACGTTTTCATAATTTACAATCCAATAATTTCTTAATTGAGACTCTTAATTTCTTGAATACATTCACAGTGCAGCAAACCACAATCAAAAAGAACCCACAATCAAGATTTAAAAATAAATATTAAAACAACAACTCAACAAGATTAAAAATTTAAGATTAACACTAAGATTAAAGATTAGAACAAGATTAATATTAGGATTTAGGATAAAGAGTGAAAATACCTGAAACAAAATCAAAAATATCGATTTTTAGGGAGTATTCGAACAACCCAGTGACCCACAGCACTCAGGGAAGCACCGAAGCAGCAGCCAGCACTACAGCAGCCGTCGATGGCGGTGGCGTGGTGGAGGAGCAGCCGTAGAATTTTTAGGGTTAGAGGAGTGAGATGAAAGCATGAGAGGGAATTGAGATTTGAGAGGGAGGGAAATGGAATTCCAGATTTTCACTTTCCAGTACAGTGCGTGACCTTTGAGTAACTGAGGAGTGAGGAATTTATTTTCAGCTTTTTCAATTTATTTATTTTTTTTAAATAACACACGTGTCCCTTGCCGTGTCCGTCGCGTGTCCTTGCCGTGTCCACGTGTCCGGAAAAATATTAAAAAATTGGACACTTCATTTGGCGTGTCGGACACGGATTTTCGCGTGTCTGTGTCCGACACGTGTCGGACACGCGACACGTCAGTTGACTGCCGTGTCCGTGTTTCGCAGTTAACAAATACTTCCTCCGTTCTGTATTTCTTGTGTATGGGCACACATATTAAGAAAAGTGATTGACTTACACTGTAGCTGATGGTTTACTTTATAGAGTATAATATTTTATTATTGTTAACTGAAAAAGAAAAAGAAATAATAGATTGTTAGGTTACTTTATAGAGTATAATATAGTATTTTATTATAGAGTATAGAGTTTACAGTAGGATAAAAATAGGGGTATGTAGAACTTTAAATGATTGTTTTATTACTAAAAACAAAAATGTAGTAAGTAATATGAAATTGCCAAAAATAAAAAATGTAGCGAGTATTATAGAACGGAGAAAATATAATATTTTTTTTATTCCAATCTTATTTTATTGGATTTTATATCACTTTTCCCAAGTAATATTTGATTATTTGGAGAATCTTACTTAGAGAAAGTGTTAGAGAATCTAATTATTCACTCAAATCCCTCCCCCACTCCCACTGCCACCCCTCCTCCACCCCATCCCTTCTCCCTTCCCCTTTCCCACTGTCAAATGAGAACCAAACTCTATATTCAATATTCATGGTTTGTATTTTTTTTACACTTTCTCTCATTTTATCTATTCAAAGCTTTTTTCTTTTGTTGCAATTGACTTTCCTCATCGATCAGATTTCTTAATTTGACTCCAGATTATTGCAATTAGGCGAATAAAAATTTATTAACTTTTTGTTAAATTAACTGATTGTTTCAATTTTTTCCATTTGAATTATGATGTTCTTAAGCTAAAGAAATTAGTTTATTTTGGTGGGTAACATGAATTATAAATCTTTCAATTAAAAGTAAAAATGTTGTGTTATAAGCAAACTTAGGTATTATAAGCAAACTTCCATTGAGATGGGGAAATATAATGGAGTGAATGGAGCTTTACCTTTGTTGGGGCAACATAATCTTTATTGGGCAACGTCAAGCTAAGTAACACATGGCAGTGGGGAGGAGGTATTCTAATTTCTTAAACTTTTTTTATTTTTTTTATTTTTGTTTTTTCATTTAATTTTTTTTTGTTATTACCTACAAAATCAGGTCATTATTTGCTCAACAACATTCATTGGTAAGTGACTTTAAAGGTTATATTATTCATGGTTCATCAATAGTCGGGATTATAGAAAATCAGTGAAAGCTTAGATTATTGAGGATAATTTTTCCAAACGTAATTAACTATATACTCCCTCCGAACCAATTTAGTTGTCTCATTTGCTTGAGCACGGTTATTAAGGATGGTGTGAGGTCTATTAAAAAGGGTAAATAGTGATGGGTAAGTAGTGAATGGTAAATAGTAAAGGGTAGTTGACTAAGTAAGATATACTATATGAGGGCATATTCGTAATTACATGTGTGAACTAAAGATATTTAGGTAAAAAAAATTAAAGATTGACAAAAATAAAAATGTGACAACTAAAATAACTTTGGCAAATAAGAAAATGAGACAACTAAAATAGTTCGGAGGGAATATATTTTTAGACAACCAAATTAACTTTAGCATAAAAGAGGCAATATCATTTTGAATAAAACATTTTATGCATTAGAAAATGGCATTGATTAGAAGTTGTGTAGATGCATGTTAATCATGCAAATCCCACTTGCACAATAAAATCATGGCATCTAAGTATATCACCATCATCTATAAACCCCATTGGGCATGCGCAACCAATGATGTCTCAAAAAATGGAGAAAGCTCTTGTTCTCCAAACGGAAGCCATTAAAATTAATTAAGACTTATCAGCAAAGTCTAATATTATCAACAACACTACACATCTATCATGTATATATCATGAAATAAATGTGTGACTATTTCGTCGGCAGTTGTTGATCAAGGTTAAGGATAATGCTAAGCCAAATTTTGATGTTTTAACACATTTGTGCAATAGATTAGTTTTTCTTCAATTTGAAAATACATGTTACATTAAGATTGTTGACATTATTCATTATGTAAACTTACATATATTGTGGTTAAAATTTCAAACTATAAATTTTTTTTTACTAGATTACGCAATAATAGTCGGAAATTAGTCGTTACAGGGCTATACTGACTAATAACAAATGATTTCCAACTAATTTAAATAGTTAGAATAAACATGATCGGTATTTCATTTAAGTAGAAAATTAATCAAAATATCCGACTAACATCAAATAGTCAAAACACAGTTGCAATTAATTTCCAAATAACAAGCTAGTAAGAAATCAGTAGGAAATTTTGGACGTCTAAATTTTTTTCAGAAAATACCCTTTTTCTTAATTTCATCCGAAAATCACAAAATTCTTTTAATTTTTTTTTTTGAAAATTTTCAAATAAATGTTGGTCAAGATAACTCAAGAATAAGAAAAATAACCACTCTTGTAACTTAAAATTTAGCTTAAATTACATCCTTTGTAACTTAAAAGATGCCTCATTTAACTTTTGCACACTATTAAATGCATTAATTATAGCCTAAATATCTCTAATTGTGTATAATAAAAAATTATAAAATATTGATACTAAAACATTTAGTTTAGAAAGAAATAAATTAAACATGTTCGCTCATGACTATATTTTAATTTATAAATTAAAAATTAATTAAAAATTAAGATTGAAATGTAAATAGTGCCTAAAAGTCAAATAAAACATCCTGTTAAGTTACAGAGAAAGTACATTATTGAAATACCACAATAGCAAAAAAGAATTAAAAAAACGCATCAAATAAACATAATTATATTTTTCCGTTAACAAATCTGTAAAATGCATTAGAATATATAAAAAAATTTATATAAAAAATCTGATCATATATATATATATATATATATATATATATATATATATATATATATATATATATATGTATATATATATATATATGTATATGTATATATATACATGTATATGTATATATATATATATATATATATATATATATATATATATATATATATATATATATATATATATATATATATATATATATATATATATATGTATATATATATATATATGTATATGTATATATATATATATATATATATATATATATATATATATGTATATATATATATATATATATATATATATATATATATATATATATATATATATATATATATATATATATATATATATATATATATATATATATATATATATATATATATATATATACATTATAACTTTAAATATATTATGTTATTACCCTAAATAAATTATGTTATAAACCTCAAATATATGGTGGTATAACACCAAATATATTATTTTATAACCCCAAATAAACGTTGTTATAACTCCAAATATATTATGTGACTTTTACATTCCACTTCACGCGCGTGCGTCAATTTTTTTTCTTAAATTAACATAAATTAAATTCGGGTTGAACTTTTAAGAGCCGTCTTTACAAAAGACGATCTCTGAAGAGAACACCGTACATACTACCAAACAAAAATATGAAATATCCATCATTATATATAAATGTACTTTTTACAAGAATACGTGCGTGTAAGTTATTATGATCAAAATGTAAGCGAAAAATTGAAACGAAGTTGGTAGTACGTTGTTTTTACTCTTTTAGTCAGCCTAATAATATCTTTCCGAAGAGAAGAGAAACTAAATAAAGAAAAGCCAAATAAAACCCCACTTCGAGCGCCAATACCATAACTGATTGAGACTTATTTCATCTTAATTTATGGGCAGCTTCATTGATGCCCTTTATAAATATGGGCTTCAGTCTTTCAGATCTAAGGCATTCACATGTATTTTGTTCTTCCAAATTTATTTTCTTCTTTGAGAAAGAGCATTAGTTATATTAGGTTTTTGGTAATTAATTATAGCTTCTAAATTATTATTGTTCAAACATCATTTAAAAAGAAAAGGCTTGGGAAAACAAAAACATGGTTGCCCCTTTTATTAGTTGGCCATGGGAGAACTTTGGCTCTAATAAGGTTAACAAACATTTGCGGCCCCGGCTCGTTTGGTAGGTGGTAATAAACGATGGTAATAGGAATGAAAAACTAGTGTAATTTTAGTTGAAAAATCTCTTGGCTACCTTAATGGACATTCTTGTCCAACTTTAATTATCTCCTTTTCTTTATAAAATTCATTCCAATGCATTATCATTGGGAGATGTGGCATTAGGTGGTAATGAAAATTTGTAAACAAAAAAACTTTTTTGTGATAAAAGTTTCATTGCCATGGGAATGATATAGAACTTTTGATACAATTTTACACCATAAATCATTCTCATTACCATCACTTAGTACTACTAACCAAATGAGCCGTTAGTTCCTTAACTACTTATATTACAATACTAGTTAGGTAATTAGTTGCATCTCTTATTCCCTCCTATTCTTTTCATTTGTCCTATTTCTCATTCACATATTTATCAATCACGATCTTAGTTTGTATTTTATTATTAATTTATATGTTAACATATAGTCAAATGAAATCTTATTCGAATTTGTCATGGTACTATTTATTCAGTTATTTTATTTATTTAATAATTTACATCATGTTACCAAAATACCCTCCAACCTCTACGGTTGACCTTGACTTATGGTCAATGGGCTTTCCTTTTGATCTCCCATCCTCCCTGAATGGCCCATGGGCTTTTCAACCCCAGAATACCCTAACTTCCCTCCCAGGAAGTAACTACCTATCAGACCTAACTTCCCACTCACTCCTAGTTGGTTGGTGATCCTTCTCTTAAGGCTGATAACTGCCAACTACTTTCTTGTCTTCATCATGGCCATCAGTTGATGCCCACTATCTCCATGATGGCAACTACCCTTCAGAAGTAACCTCCTTCTCCACCATTATAAATAGAGGCTGTCATCCATAGGGGAAGGGGGTTAGCATTCATAATATTCATACTGGCACTCTTAACTCATTGAACCAACCCAAATACTACCAATCACAATCATAGCAATTTATCTTGCATTCATACTTTTCTTAGTCCATACACAAACATCCGATTTACGTTCTAACTTGAGCGTCGGAGGGGTTTTCCGGGAGATCACCCCCCGGACTAGGCTAACGTGTTGTTTTGCAGGTACTCGAGTCGCTTCCTCTTGCGAATTGCCGATCTTAACAACGCTTCAGTTTACAGCCTTTCAAGTGTATTCCACTTCCTCGTTTCCTCACCGAAACAGTTTGGCGCCGTCTGTGGGGAGTTTTGAACAAAAAGTCATGGCTCCCAAGAAAAACACCACTCAAACCGCAACCGTGCATAGCACAGATACAGACACTTCCGCAGGTCACGCTAACAATCAAGCCGTGACCCGTCGTGATCTGGACATGCTGGCACGAAATCTCACGGCCGCCTTTTCTGAACAACTCCGGGCCGTTATGAATAACACTCCCTCCCAACAGCGAGTGTTGGAAGATATGGCAAATCAAATTAAAAACCTGCAAGACCGGATTGAACCCCATCAGGAGATACCCAAGTCTCATGAGTCTCAGGATGGGAACTCACGAACCTCTCATTCCAGTAGACGCAACAAGAACAGGCGGGAGAGATCCCGTATCTTTCAAAGTGTCAGCAAGACAGCCACACGAGAGGGCGAATCCAAAACCGCCTCCCCTGATGCTCGTACCTTCTTGGAGAGCAAAAAACGAAAGACGTCTGAAAGCGTCCAGTCTCTGGTGGATAAACGAAGGGAGGAACGGAAGAAGGCACAACTCGCCGAGTCTAGCCCTCCCCCTAATTCCGTCCACATGCCGCGGAATGAAGACGACAAGAGTGTCCTGGCCGGTGAGCCCATGCCAATAGTATCTCCACTGGCCCCCGAGATACTGCATACCCCGAATCCGGGGAAAATAAAAATCCCAAACATGGCGGCCTTCGATGGCACCACCTGTCCGGAAGAACACCTTATGGCGTACAAAAGTCTGATGCTGTTGTACACCACTGAATCTTTGCTATGGTGCAAAGTCTTCCCGACTACTCTCACCGGAGTAGCCTTGACATGGTACACTTCCCTTCCTGGAGGAAGTATCCACAACTTTGCCCAACTAGAAGGCAAGTTTCTCGGCCACTTTGTGGCCTCAAGGAGGCAGGAGAAATCAAACTTCCACCTGCTCAGCATCACCCAACTGGAGGGGGAGTCCATATCCTCCTATCTTAAAAAGTTCCACGAGGCGGTACTGGAAGTGACGGATTTGGAAGAATCAGTCGCCTTGAACGCCTTGATCAACGGAATGAAGGCCCAAAGGCTCAAGTTCCAGTTGGTGGAAAGTCAGGTGAAGACATATGCGGAGGCAATGAAGCAGTGTCAAAGTTACGTCACAGCCTCTGAAATATGTCAGGCACATGACCCCAAAAGGCGGAAATCAGATAAGAAGGACGTCGCACCCTCCCATCAGTCCTTAAGGAACAGAGAAGAACCCCCGTCTAGAAGGGAAATGAATTACATGCCGCGTCGTCCCGTGCCTCCCTCTGACATGGGACCCCCTAGACCCCGTCATGTTTATACCACGGAAGGGGAGTCCAGAACGCGCAATCTGCTAGACGGGGGAAACGATCCGATGTTTAATCGGAATAGAAAGGATATTTTCTTTGCCGTCCGTGATAAGTTGCCGCCTCCACCTCCCACTACCACTCCTTCTGAGAGGCGTAATTACAATCTGTGGTGTGACTACCACAAAGAGCACGGCCATACCCTCACTCAATGTCGCGAACTCAAGCGCATCCTGCATCAACTGGCCGATGAAGGAAAACTCTCGAGGTTCCTCAGCAGGAGGGAATATGATGCAGGGAGAGATGGAAATAGACGATCGTGGAATCAAAGGCGCGGATCACCCAAGCGGGAAGAGGCAAGGCGCGAGAGTTCCCACACTCAGGGGACCATCAACATGATTTTTGGAGGATATACTGAGGAATATCCTACCGTTCGCGCCGCTAAAGATAGTGTCCACACTTTGCTGAAGGGACCCCCAAAAACTATCTCAAAAGGGCCAGTGATGAAATTTGATGCCACGACCTACCAAACGCTGCAACAGCCCCATACTGACCCCCTGGTGGTCACTCTCAAAATTGGGCAGATGAAGGTTAAAAGGGTTCTCGTGGACACTGGAAGCACGGCTGATCTCATTACGATGGAATGCTTGAGAAAGATGAAGTTCGAGGAAAAACATTTGCAGCCTCTGGACAAGCCGCTGATCGGGTTTGGGGGAAGTCAAGTCATTCCGCTAGGAACAATCATTCTCCCCGTGCGGGTAGGGGAGAGGAATGAAAGTAGGTCCATGCCCATACGTTTCACAGTTGTGGATCTCACTTTCCCCTACAACGCCATCATGGGGCTTCCCCTCATTAACAAGATCAAAGCTGCAATCTTCCCTCATCAACTCTTGCTGCAGTTCGAGCGAGATGATGGGCAAGTTGGCGTCCTCAAGGGAGATCAGGTAACAGCTCGCCAATGCCTCATAAACACTCTGAAGCGGGGGCAATCCACGACACCCGCCAAGAGGGAGAGGGAAAGTCAAAACGCTCCAACCGTGATGAGCGTTTACATGGAAAACCCTGGCACACATGAAAGGCCCCGCCCCATAGAACGATACGAGGAGGTGGACATGTTTGAGGGGAAGCAAGTCAAGATAGGGAAAGATCTTCCTGATGTGATCAAACAAGACATCGTGGCCACCATTGCGGAGTTCCGCGACGTCTTTGCCTTTAGTACGGAAGAAATGCCTGGCATCCCTACAAGCGTCATGTGTCATAAACATGACATAAGACCAGGACATAAACCAATAAAGCAGAAGCTGCGGCATCAGGGAAGAGAACGGACCGAGGCCGCCAAGGAAGAGGTTGAAAAATTGCTGAAAGCCGGATTTATTAGAGAATGCAAATATTCTGATTGGTTATCCAATGTCGTCCTTGTGAAGAAACCAAACGGCAAATGGAGGATGTGCGTGGATTTCACAGATCTGAACAAAGCATGTCCCAAAGACGATTATCCTCTGCCCAAGATAGATCGTTTGGTGGACTCCACGGCAGGCCACGCACTTTTAAGCTTTATGGACGCCAATGCCGGATATCATCAGATTCAGTTGGCACCGGAGGATCAACCACATACGGCTTTCATTACTAGTATGGGAGTCTACTGCTACAGAGTTATGCCCTTTGGTTTAAAAAATGCTGGAGCTACCTATCAGAGAATGGTCAACAAAGTTTTCCAATCTCAGATTGGACGGAATTTAGAAGTGTACGTTGATGACATGATCACAAAAAGCAAGCAGGCAACTCAACATGCCGCGGACTTGCGCGAGACGTTCAACACCCTCCGAAAGCACCAGATGAAGCTCAATCCTGAAAAATGCGTCTTCGGGGTTACTGAAGGAAAGTGTCTCGGTTTCCTGGTAGACGAGCGGGGGATTGAGGCAAATCCTGATAAGATTCATGCCATTCAAAACATGAGATCCCCTACCTCTGTAAAAGAAGTTCAAAAGCTCACTGGGTGTATAGCTGCTCTGGGAAGGTTCCTTTCAAAATCCGCGGACAAATGCTTGCCTTTCTTTAAAACAATAAAGCAACATAAGTTCGAATGGACTTCGGAAGCAGAAGAGTCTTTCCGCCACCTTAAGGAGCACTTGTCTGCCCCGCCAAAATTAGTTTCACCCATCAACGGGGAGAAGCTGATCTTATATGTCTCCGTCTCCGAATACTCGCTATCCGGAGTTCTTGTGGCTGAAAGGGAAAAGAAGCAGCTCCCGATATACTATGTGAGTCATGCATTTCGCGGCTCGGAGGGGAACTATAGCGAGGTGGAAAAGGTTATATTTGCAGTAGTGATGGCCAGCAGAAAATTGAAGCCATACTTCCAGTCCAACCAAATCATTGTTCGGACTGATCAACCTCTGAAGAAGATTCTGGAAGGAAGAAACAAATCCAGCCGCGTCACAGATTGGGCCAACCAGTTAGCGGATTTCAGCATTGAGTACGAGCCTCGTACAGCAATCAAAGCGCAAGCCCTTGCTGACTTCATTGCTGAAAGCACTTCCCCGCCGCTTAAAGAACCTAATCTGAAATGGAAGTTGTACGTAGACGGGTCCTCGACGCAATCAGCAAGTGGGGCTGGGCTCCTCATTGTATCATCCGCCGGGGTCCGGATGGAAAGGGCGGTCAGATTCGAGTTCGCGGCATCTAACAATGAAGCCGAATACGAAGCCTTACTGATGGGGCTGAAAATCTGCCATGAAGCCGGGGCTCAAAATTTAGCCGCGTTCTCTGACTCTCAATTAATAGTGGGGCAAGTAAACGGGGAGTACGAAGCTAAGGATGATAGCATGAAAATGTATTTACAGCAGGTGAAGGACTTTGCTACAAAATTTGACAAGTTCACCTTGGAACACATTCCACGATCCAAAAATGCTCAAGCAGATTCCCTAGCAAAACTTGCCAGCTCCGCAGATACATCCGCGGCTCGCGACATAATTTGGGAAGTGCTCCCTAACCCCAGTATCAACTTCATGGTCAACACCATCGACAGATCTGAAACATGTATGGGGCCGTACGTCGAGTACTTGCGAAATCAAAAGCTCCCACAAGACGAGAATCAGGCCAAAATGCTCCAGAGGAAGGCCAGATGGTTTGAACTCCACGATGGAACGCTCTATAAAAAGTCGTATACACACCCCCTTCTGAAGTGTGTTGCCCCTGAGGAAGGAAATTACATCCTACGCGAAATACACGAAGGAGGATGCGGAATACATCAGGGAGTGCGAACTGTTGTTAGCAAAGTCCTTAGGAGTGGGTACTATTGGCCTTCAATCCGGAGAGACGCAGAAGAATTGATCCGACGATGCCCTGAATGTCAGTATCACGCAAAGATTGGGAGGAAGCCCTCTAACTACTTGACCATCATACAAGCAGTCCTACCTTTCGATAAGTGGGGTTTGGATCTCCTTGGCCCCTTTCCACCAGCAAAGGGGCAGCGCAAATTCATCATTGTGGCTATTGACTACTTCACAAAATACGTTGAAGCGGAAGCTCTCAGTTCAATCACGGACAAGCAAGTATGTCAGTTCATATGGAGGAACATCATCACAAGGTACGGCATACCACGGGTAATCATAACGGATAATGGTAGGCAATTTGTCAGCAAGAACACCATCGAGTACTGCGACAAGTTTCATATCCAAATCAGATTTAGTTCTGTGTTTAGGCCGCAAACTAATGGTCAAGTAGAGTCTGCGAACAAAGAGATACTAAATGGCATCAAAAAGAAGATCGAAGGGGTTAAAGGCAGTTGGGATGAAGAGCTACCCGGAATCTTGTGGGCCAGTCGAACCACCGTAAAAGAAGCCACAGGCCATACACCGTTCTCTCTAGTATACGGGTCTGAGGCCGTACTTCCAGTAGGGATAGGAGTACCCTCCACAAGGGTCACCTATTACTCGTACGGTGAGAATGAAGAGGGAAAAAGGGCAAACTTGGACTTATTACTAGAGACAAGGGGAAATGCACTGCTGAGATCAATGGCACAAAAGCAAAAGATGGTTCGTAGCTTCAACCGCCATGTCAAAACCAGACATATTCAGGTCAATGATCTCGTCCTCCGGAAAGTTGAAGCTACTGGGAAAATGGTGCAAAAAGGAAAATTAGGGGCCAACTGGGACGGACCTTTCAAACTCACAGGTATCATCAAGCCAGGAACGTTCGAACTAGAAGACATGAAAGGGAAAAAACTACCCCGTCCGTGGAACGGAGACCACTTGAAGAAATTCTTCATTTAATAAAATTTGCAAGGGGCAAACATCAGCCATCAGTCTTGCAGCTTCATCAATACTTCATCAGTGACTCGGTCTTGTCAACAATAATCCGCGACTACATTCATTCCGCAATATAATTGCGTTGTCATTTGAAATCTCTTCTGTAATCATCATTTGTATTCATTTATAATCATCATTTTCAAATTATCCGGCACCTATGTTCGCACATGGTAAAGTTCTATTGCAAATATTATTAAATCAATAATCATAAGTCGGACCCCTTGAGAGGGATCCCAATATCAAAATATTCTAAGTCACAAACGAACCCGTGACATCAAAAAGTCGGACCCTTAAAAAAGGGGTTTCAATAACAAAAAAAAAATGCGAAGTAAATTCCCGCAAGGGGTCGTGACAATGAAAAGTCGGACCCCCAACAAGGGGGAAATAGGAAAATTTATCCAAGATATCAAGCTTCCTCATAAAGCCGGAGGGTCGATAAGTCGGACCGCAGATCTAATGCCGCTTCACCTTCCACGACATTACAAGTTCCGTAGCATAGATAAGTCGGGCCCTTAGACTGAGGGTCCAAGATCAAAAATTCATCGATATTCCGCGGACTCATAAAAACGAGGCCACGGCATCAGAAATTAGAAGCAGGGAAATCAAACCAACTTCCCATACATTTAAAAACATCAAAATATCCAGAGTACAGAGATGTTTGCAAAAATTTGAAGCTATTACAAATGTAGAGTACATTTACAAATGTCGAGAATACATGTACAAAAATCATAGATCATCAAAAAAGGCGTCAACATCTTCGGCGGCTTCACCCGGCGGCAAAGGAGACTCGGCCCTTCCCTCTTCAAGACTAGGGGTGAAGCTTACATAATCCTCTACGTTGAACGGCTCCACCCCTATCCGGGACAGCTCCCGGGACAAGCCCTGGAGGTTTCTACCTTCATCAATCAAAAGGTTGGAAAGATCAAGGCACAAACTCTCCAGGCTGGAGAGCGCCAGGTTCCTCGGGACATCTGACGCCGGAGGAGAAGAGAGAGCCAACTGATCCAAGTCGAGGCATAGTGCCTCCTTTTCAGCCTCAGCGTTCACCTTCTCGGACCAGGTTTTCTTCTCCTCCGCGTCCCAGACGGCGTCGACCAATACCGCCGACTCACCCTCCAAGGCGGAAGCGAGGTTGGACAAAGCTTCACTCCCCTTCTCATTGGCAGTTTGATGAAGGGAAGTGAAATCCATGCCCAACTCCAGGGCGGCCAAGCGATACTTTTCGTCGCTTATCATGGAGCCGGCGTTCATCATCTCCGCCGTCAGATCCCCCACGAACTTGGACGCTTCCGGCTCATCCGATAGTAGCCAGTCGCGAGCTATACGGGCCTTCCTCGATAAGCACAGTTTGTAAACTTTGGCCGCGGATAGAACCATCTTGAAGTGGGCAGAATCAGCCGACACCTGCTGCATGAGTTGCTGGTTCTGATGAACGAGCTTGGCGTGAGTATCCATCAGCAGGCTGATTTCGTGGCCAAGTGTCGCCGATTTGCCGGAAGCAGCGTCTAAGTTCCCAACAGTTTGATCCAGCTGCTTCCTCGCTCTTTCTCGCCACTGTTCTGTTCTGACCAAGCGCTCCTTCAGCTCAGAACACTTGGCCAGTTTTTCCTTCAAGCTCGGCAGGTCCTCCCGCAACTTTGATAGTTCCTCATTCAGCTCTTCGCAGCGGGAGGTGAGAGCGGCCACGGTCTCCTGGTCCGCGGCACTTTGGCGATTGGTATTAAGCTCAAAAGCCAATCGTATGAGTGCCTGCGAAGAAACAATCATTAAACTCTAAAAACGTTAAGTAAACGTCAGAAAGTGAAAACTTATTACCTCGGACACCGAAGCTTGCGCCTGACGCACCCTATCGCGCGGCGGCATGGACTCCAGTAGGTCGACGTCCACCTTGCTGACTAGGTTAGACGTCGCCCTGTTAAAGCGCACGATCAGGCCCTTGCGCCCCAGCTCTGAAAAGGGCGTCTCATGTCGGAAGGGGGAAGCTTCGCGACGTCGGTAGACCTCCGCGAACTGTGACACGGGGGCCGCGGAAGACTCCCCCACCTTCTCTTTGCCCTTGTTCGAGATCGGCTCCGGAACATCTAGGGGGGATGACGCTTCCTCTTCAGCCGGCCTCATTTGAAGAGGCACGGCTGTGTGGATCATGTCCACAGAGGCCCTCTTGGCCGAGCTCTCGTGGGGGGAAGAAGAGTCTATTTTTCTCTTCTTTCCCTTCCCGCTCTTCCTCGCCACTTCCTTCGTCTGAGGAGGAATCACCCTCTTAGACTCATCAGGAATATGGACTTGTCTCCTCTCCTCGAGAAGGCGGAGAGCTTCCTGCTCAGAGGGCACGTCATCCAGGCCCTTATCTACGGTCGCCGAGTCCTATTAAGAAGAAGGGAAGTCAATAAGCGGATTCGTCCAGACAAAATAAGGAAAATATAAAGTCCATACCTTAGGGGGAGTAGGCAATGGCTTATCCGCGGCTCTCTGGGCAGCCGCCTGTGCCAACCGCATGATGCTAAACTTCTTCATTAGCTCCGGATCCTTTGCCCTCAAGTTTTGCTTGGCTATCCCTGAAAAACGAAGAGTTAGAAACAAACTAAACATGGTGTGACATTGAGGGAGAAGTCAGACAATCTTACTCCGATCGATAGCCAGGCTGATGCCGAAGGCCGAGAGGAGGTTCTCATTCTCCAACTCGGAACGACCGGGGATCCAATTTAGCTGGACGTTCATGGGTTTCCTCCCCAGTTGAACGTCCATCTTAGCGTACTCAATTATCACCGCGTCTTCGAAAAAACACTGCGGGATTCCATTATTAAACCCCGACAGGTTGGGTTTGATGTCGAAGGAGGTCTTGATATTCCAACCTCCCGAGTTGTATAAGTATGCAAACTTTGTCCTATACCCCTTTTGGTTGTCGGGGAGGTCGTGGACTATCTTCAGTCCACGACGATGAGTAAACGTAACCCAGCCGCAGCCATGTGTTTGTGAGTTACACAGGCGAGCTCTAAAAATGTACCTAAAGGCAGTCAGTGTAGGTGGCACGGCCAACACTTTGCATAAGATCAAGAAGGCCACCATACACCCCCAAGCGTTAGGATAAAGCTCGGGCACCGAAACATTCAACCGCTCTAGCACCTCCCTAAAAAATGGGTGAAGAGGGAATCTAAGCCCTAGTTGAAAAGAAGGAAAATAAGCCGCTATACAATGCGGGGGAGGAAACCTAACGGTATCATAGTTCCCCGGGGTGATAATATTTACATTCTCCGGCAAACCCCACTTGCGAGAAATGGCTTCACGTTGGCTGTCCAAATCTCTTTTGGTTTGCAAATCAATGAAGTAATTTAGGGGCCCGCCGGCCGGGATATAAAATGAAGGAGGAACTGGTGCTGCACTCTCCCTTCCGGAAGACTCGGAAGATCCGTCTGTTTTATCCATATCTACAAATAACAATCCTTCTAGGTCAGGATTTATTCGCGGCAAGTAATTAGGGAAAAAAGCAATGCTCACTTCCCAAGGAGCGGTTTTCATAATCTCAGGGGTGTATACAGGGGACACGGATGACTCCTCCCCGGCTCTCATTGATTCATAATGGGGGGTAATTCTCACCGAACTACTTTCGTCCGAATCATTCATTAACACCCCCTTTTTATTAAGACGCCTATGTACTACCGAAGGAGTTTCCGGAAAGTTAGTAGGGTTAATATTTGAGTTAGACACGGTCTCTTCAATAGCCGCGACGTCCATGTTAATAAGTGATAAAGTAGTAGGCGAAATTTGTAAAGAATTAAGATTAAATTCATAAAACAAATTCAAAGTCCTAAACTAACATTCAAGAACAAGTTGAAGAAATTCAAGAACAGTTTGAAGATTAACTTGAAGAAATTTGGAGATCTGGGAATAAATTTGAATACCTTTTGAAGAGAATTGAAGATTTGTCAGAGAGTTGATGAAGATCTGTCAGAGATCTTGAAGATCTTCGAAAATTTCTCGGAAATTTGAAGGGAGGATGAAGATTGTCAGAACGCTTCTCTCTACTTTCTCTTTCTAGCAAATGAAAGTTTGAATGAGGAAATGAGAATTAGGTGAGAGGGAACTGTTCCAACCACCCTATTTATAACAGCAATAAATGCATTGGGAGTTGGAATACATTAAATGGAAAAGAATCCCAAGCGAAAAGCCGGAAAGTCGAAAAGTCGGACCCTTAGTGAGAGGGGAAATCTCCAAAAATTCTCTAAGTTAACCTAGACTGGCAGTCGTAGGGTCGATAAGTCGGACTCCCAAGGAGAGGGAGAATTTGGAGATTTGTTCCAAGTCTTTCACCATCTGAAAGTGCCCGGGGAGTCGATAAGTCGGACCCCAAACTGCACCTCCATGAACGAAAATTATTCTAAGTATGGAAGATTACAAGCTATGCTGTCCGACTTATGGACATGGCGGATGTCATGCCCTATTACCTTCACTACAAAGCCGTCGTATCGATAAGTCGGACTCCTTGGAGCACCCAGTCATGATGTAAAAATTCCAAGTACAAGATAATCTCATCTATCCGTATGATTGATAAGTCGGACCCTCAAATGGTCCTTGTCACTTGGGAAATATTCTAAGTATAGGAGATCTCAGGTATGTCCGTGTAATAGAGGACACTAAATAAGGTGAGCATTCCGCATCATAGATGGGCGAGGAGCATTCGTTTGGCACCATCCAGAATTTCCGTATGGTCTATAAGTCGGACCCTCCATGGATGCCAGCTTGTTGCAAAATAACCAAGTATTGGGATGTCCGTGATATCAGAAGTGAAGCCAGTATCCGGACTTCAGGGATAATCCACGGCATCGTTTATGTCACGGCCCTGTATATTGTACTGGGAGGAAGTCTCTCATGTCGTCCGTAAAGTCGATAAGTCGGACCCTATGGTGGGTCAAGGTTCTTGAAAAATATTCGAAGTACCTACGTTGGCCGTGGGATGGATAAGTCGGACCCTGTGGTTGGTCAAGGTTATTGAAAAATATGCTAAGTATCTAGGTTGGCCGTGGGGTCGATAAGTCGGACCCCATGGTGGGTCAAGCTTTGAAGAAAATTTTCTAAGTGTTCTACTTATCCGCGGAGTAGATAAGTCGGACTCCTATGTGGGTCATACCTTGAAGAAATTTTTCAAGTTTCGCTCATCCGTAGGGTCTATAAGTGTCGGACCCCCCTGTTGATCAAAAATTGAAAAAATCTTAAGTTTGGAACAGGTTTCGTGTGATGTCGCGGGATATGTTATCTGGGTACCGCGGAACATGCTGTGTTTTATGTCACGGAAAGTGTTGAATGATATGCCACAGATCCGTGTCTTTTCCTCGACGATGGTGCTGCTGCCTTATACACACGCCTGGGGCTTTTCCGCGGCATGCTTCAAGCCGCGGCCTAGTTTGTTTGTTCGTTTTTACATGGCCATTTCGAAAAGGTCATAACTTTCTCATTACAACCCGGAATTCGACACATGAACAGTCGATTCGAAGCTTACGAGCTCAATTTTCATAATCTACTAGAAGATTCACCTGATTGGTTCCGCATAAAGGACGATGTTTCCGGTTGTTGGGGCTATCTCTTCACATCATCCTTCATGCGTGGGGCTAAATGTCATGGTACTATTTATTCAGTTATTTTATTTATTTAATAATTTACATCATGTTACCAAAATACCCCCCAACCTCTACGGTTGACCTTGACTTATGGTCAATGGGCTTTCCTTTTGATCTCCCATCCTCCCTGAATGGCCCATGGGCTTTTCAACCCCAGAATACCCTAACTTCCCTCCCAGGAAGTAACTACCTATCAGACCTAACTTCCCACTCACTCCTAGTTGGTTGGTGATCCTTCTCTTAAGGCTGATAACTGCCAACTACTTTCTTGTCTTCATCATGGCCATCAGTTGCTGCCCACTATCTCCATGATGGCAACTACCCTTCAGAAGTAACCTCCTTCTCCACCATTATAAATAGAGGCTGTCATCCATAGGGGAAGGGGGTTAGCATTCATAATATTCATACTGGCACTCTTAACTCATTGAACCAACCCAAATACTACCAATCACAATCATAGCAATTTATCTTGCATTCATACTTTTCTTAGTCCATACACAAACATCCGATTTACGTTCTAACTTGAGCGTCGGAGGGGTTTTCCGGGAGATCACCCCCCGGACTAGGCTAACGTGTTGTTTTGCAGGTACTCGAGTCGCTTCCTCTTGCGAATTGCCGATCTTAACAACGCTTCAGTTTACAGCCTTTCAAGTGTATTCCACTTCCTCGTTTCCTCACCGAAACAGAATTGTTTCATTTTAAACTTTATTAATGCGATTTTTTATAATGTTACAATATACACAGCTAAAGATACAAAGGCTTAATCTATAAGTAAACATATAATAAAATGAAATCTTATTCGATTTGTTTCATTTTAAACTTTAGTAATACTAATATTTTATAATTTTAAAAATACACAATTAAAAATATTAAAGTTTAAATTAATGAACTAATGAACCGGCAATGAGAAATAAGACAAATTAAAAGAATATAAGGGTGTATTATTATTTTTTTTACGTCAAATTTCTTTTATAACTAATCAATAAAATAAAGAATGGAAAAAGGTCTTTTTATGATCATTTGTTATGGTAATATGAGCATATGCATGATACAACATTAGTCTAAACTAAATTAATATATTATTATTTATATTGTACTCCCTCCGTTCCTTTTTGTTTTTCCACATTACTAAAACGGGTAGTTCCATAAGTTTTTCCACTTTAGAATACTTTCCATTTTTGGAAAGTTTTTTTCCCATTTATACCCCTTAAAATCCTCTTTTCTTTTAATGTACCCATTTTCTTTTATTTATAATTATTTTCTCTCTCATACTTCCAATACAATCATTACTTTACACTACTATTTAATTAAAATAATACCCACTACAACCTCATACTTTCAATACAATCATTACTTCCCACTATTATATAATTAAAATAATACCCACTACCACCAAAGATTCTCTTTTTCTTAATCTTTGTGAAATACCCAAATAGGAAGAACAAATAGGAACGGAGGGAGTAGTATTTGCTATATGGACCTTTTATTGCACAAGTAGCACATTTATGGTGGAAAGGAGAATCAATAACCAATACATGGAGCTTCCATATTCTCCTGTTATGCTTTCTTAGATATTCAATCTATCAGCTATGGCATACTTACACCACCATGCTCTTTCTTAGTTCAAAGCATCGAATTAATCAACAAGGCATCGATATGAAGCAAATTGATCATGAGTGGGATTGGTACGTACTATTTCATCATTTATTACGTTCTTGTTTTTTATATCAACGCTAATGGTTCGATTAAGAATTACAAAATAGTAGGTTCGAAAAAAATAACGTTCCTATCCAAATTAATTAGTCCCACAAGCGAACTTGATAGGGTTCGCATGTGAGGGGACTGTTGGGATGATTAATCACACATTGAAAAATTAAAAATTTTGTGCACAATTTATAAGTAAATAGAACCCTTCCTCATATTATCATATGATTTTGAAATGATATCTCTTTGACTTTTATGGAGTGTGTGCACCTCATATTTTTCTGATATATAATGTGCTTGTATATACAATAATCATATTTTTCTGATATATAATGTGCTTGTATATACAATAAGTTCAATTTAATTTAAGAAACTAACTCAACAAAAAGGTTTAACTGATGTTTGAAGGCTTATCATGCTATATACTCTAACATGCCCCTTACGTAAGAGTCCTTTGAGCTAGAAGTGTCATAGACCACAAACCTTCCTCATACTTGTGACTCATTTGAAAACTTTTTGTTATATTGGCTTCTGATCACATGTCAACGAACTAACTCAATTAAAAACTTAAGCTGAAGGTTGAAGCCTTAAGATGTTTTATATATATACTACAATTAATAATTTTTATATAAGGATTAACTATATAATTTTCTTTTTTACGTGATATATATATTTTATGTGTTTTTTTTAATTACAAATATGACAGGGATAATTTCATAATCCTTGAAGCACTTGTGGGAGGTTTGATGTTGTATATATTCCCAAGTTTAAGCAATAATGGAAAAATGGCATTGGACCAAAGGGGATTAATCTCAGTTGTGTTGATTCACATAGTGGTTTCAGAACCCTTGTATTATGCATTGCATAGGCTTTTTCATTACCAACCAAAACTATTCAAGTCATACCATTCATTGCATCATTTATCTCCTGTACTTCATCCTTTTACAGGTATTGACCAAGTTTTTATGATCCTCTACTTATTTTATGTTTTAGTTATACTTAGGGGGTGTTTGGTATGGGAAGAGAAAATATAAGGGAAAGAGAATTAATAAAGAGGGGTAAGGGTATTTGTTACTCTTGGTACATGAGAGCTAACAAAATAAAGGAAACAAATACCCTAGAGTAACGGATTTCATTTACCTAATCTCATACCAAACAAAAAAATTAAGGTAACGGTATTTGTTTCCGTTACATGATATTAATTATCCCATACCAAACAGGCCCTTAGTCTCTTTTAATTAGCAATATTTTCTTTTTGAGTGAGAATATGTGAAAAGAAAAATAGAGTTAAAAAATAATACTAAAAAACAAATAAATTATACAAATAAATGATTAATATGGAAATTGAGCAAATGTTTTTTAAACGAGATGGTAGACCATTGTCAAAATAGTGCAAAATAGTGAAATAAATTAAAATAAAAAATAATGCTAATTAAGATGAAGAGAAGAAGAGAGCTAAGTATGTAAATGAGTTGTTTGAAATTCCATAGGTATCAGAAGTACACACTGATATACTTCCTCGCTCTGTACTTTTCATTTTGTATTTTTTTTTATTTTAAATTGTCTTGTGGATTTTGCAATTTGCATCCTTCTTTTTTTACAATGGTCACACTGTGGGGATGTTTCGCAACATTTTTTTTTTTTTTGGATAATTTTATCTTTTTTTAATACAAATAGAGAGTTGAGTTGTTAAACTAGCTATTGCTGATGTTTGGTAAATCAGTTGGCTAAAACAACTTATTGTTTCGAATAAACTGTTTTTGAACAAGCTGCTCATAGCAACATGTTTAAAATTAGTCGGTCAAATCAGTTAATGAAATTAGCTGGTCAAACCAGCCATTACAATATGCTATCAGTCATTTGCCAAACACTCCTTATTTTTCTTTTAATTTCATGCATCCAGAAACTTAGCTTATATTTTCTCTCCATTTTAATACTCAATGAGTCAATTCTATCCCACTTATTTTTATTGTTTCTCTCTTTTTTTAACACAATTTTCCTTTCTATTAAATTTCACCCATTTTATGACAAAGGATGACAAGCAGGTAATTAAAATTATACGGGTTTCTTACTACATCCGCCCCAGTTAGAACGGATATGGGTATGAATTTAATGGTTAGTGGGTGAGTATAGGTACGAAGAGTGGCTATCACCATGGGTACTTGGTAGGTGTTGGGTATGAGCCCCACCCAATACCCACTCGTCCCATCCAATGGTTGCTCGCCTTATATCTAAAATGCATATTTCATTAATCAATTTTATATGATTTTATTAATAACTATTGACAAAAAATTAAAAAAATTAATTTTATTTTATTTTATTATATTATACAATTTAAACAAATTAGATTTACAATTAAATTTGTAAAAATTTATAGAGTATATATATAATGCGGACGTAGAGTGAATGTGAGGCAGACAAATATTGAGTATACTCATCACGATATACTTAGTTGGCCATAGTAAGTGGAAAAAGATTTTAATGCATATCCATATGAATGGACGTGGTATAGATATTTTTACCCGCCATAAATAGTATATAAATAATGGGTTTATGTTAATATTAGATAAATATGGATATGAGAGAGGACATATCCATTCATCCGCATATTTTGCTATTCCAATTTGCAAAATGAGATGCACATTGTAATACTTGTCCAAGTTCATGGGATGTCAAGTTGAATAGTTGACAATGATATTGTTTAATTGTTGAAAAGATTGGTCTGATTATGGACATTGATTTTATGTACTTACCCCATTTTGATTTGGGACTCAAATAAAAGTTGCGGGATTATTTTAGTTGCTGTTTCAATTTATATTCATAAATCAAGTTTAATATAGGCATGGTAAGGAATTAAATTAACCAAAAACTAAGCAAATGATTAAGACTTTATGATATGTTATATATACGTATGATTTCTTTCACGAGAGTCATTTGGAATAGAAGTGTACGAAATAAAAACATAATTCATACACAATTAGACAACCTAATAAAAAGACTGTAAAATCCACATAGTAATTTGCCATATGGAATATTTCTTAACAAAATTAGTATCAACTTATAGCTTATTATTATGTAGTATATCACAATTAGATATGTTCTTTTAAATTTCTTCGAATATTATATTTCTGAATTTAAAAGCTACATAAGATTTCCGATTAAAATTTCGTAAAATATATATTTACCTTTTGATGTTGAAGTATTTGCTAACTGATAAAGTTTCTTCATTAAAATTTTAATTTCTAAAATATTTCATCATGAAACAAAAGATACATAATAATTAAAAAATATTTTGAGAATGACAAAGAAATATTGTTGAAAGATTACCCATATTTGCCTTAAAAAGTACGAGAACTTTGATTAATACTCATACTAATAAATAAAAATAGGACAAATAGGGTGACTATCCCTATTTGAAAATTGGCTAATAAGAAGAATAGGACGGAGTATATTGATATAAGAGTCTTATTCTAATATTAAAAGATTAATATATATTGCATTTTGCAAGTACTTATATATGGGGCCTAGAATGAGTCTTTATCTAAATCTGATTTATTTTGCAGCTGGAAATGCAGTATTTATAGAGCATATCTTGTTGATGGGAATTTATGACTATTCCATTGGTTGGAGCTGCTTTGATTGGATATGCTTCCACAAGCTTGATTTACGTTTATGTTTTGGCATTCGATTTTCTAAGATGCATGGGTCACTGTAACGTCGAAATATTTCCACATCAATTTTTTGATGTTTTTCCTTTCCTTAGATATCTTATTTACACTCCTACGTAAGCTTCCCTTTCGGCCTTACATACCTTCTTTTCACTCCTACGTTAGCTTTCCTTTCGTTTACTTAGCTTTGATGTTGTACTTCGTAGAAAGTTTAATATTTATGGCTTTCTGACATATATTAGGTAAGTTCGAAATCTTTTGATTCGAATATGGTTTATTTGCTTAATCTGATTAAAAAATACAATATAATTTTGATCTTATTTATTTTTATATATTACTGTGATTCGATAATATATCTCTAATATGTTAGACGATCAATCTCATTTCATCCCCTTGCTCTCAAGTCTCCAAACCAACCCATTTTATAGACAAGTGCAGGTCAAATCAACGCTTTTACTTAATTGGGTTCAAAATATCTACCAAAAACCCTATTTCAAGTTGTGTTTAGATCGGATGGGTAAGAAAAATCAATTTTTGATGGGTCATACCTAATCTTACCAAATATCTCATTAAATAGTTGACTTATGTAACTAACTTAAAAATCAATTAAACAACGTGCTCAAAAGCCAATAAAATAAACATTCATATAGAATAAACATCCACATAAAACAACCTAACTATTTTTCAATGTTTCTCATTCACTACTAGTACTATTTTTTTATTACATCTACATATTTATCCCTTTGTTTCATAAAATAAACATTTTTATTATTTTTTTTCACCATGTTAAAATTTTTGCATTTGAGACTGTATTGGAAGATTTAGGAACATTTCTTGTAAACGTTTTGACATGCAAAAAAAAGTAATTGATCAAGTTCCTTTTAAATTGTGCAGATATCACACTTTACATCATAGTGAGCAAGACTGTAACTTCTGTTTATTTATGCCCATTTATGACCTTTTCGGCAATACTCTCAATAACAAATCTTGGGAGTTTCAGAAGCGAATACGTCAAAACACAGGTTTTGCAACAATCCACAACCTTTTTATGATATGTACTCAACATATATATATTCTTTTATTTTTTTTATAAATTTTCAATTTTCTCTTTCTTTTCTTATGAAATTTCTATGAAAAGATAATTTCAATTTATTATTAAAAGCGATATATTATAAGAAAAGATATACTTTATTTACAAAGGGCTAATGGGTGTATATAACACATAAATTAAAAAAATTGCAGGAAAAAATGTGAAGGTACCAAATTTTGTATTTTTGGCACATGTAGTGGACATATCATCATCAATGCATGCGCCATGGCTATACCGATCATTTGGATCCATGCCCTACTCTATAAAGTGGTTTATGGTGCCTATTTAACCAATTGCATTTATTGTTATGTTAATGATGTGGGCATGGGCCAAGCCCTTCACTGTCTCTTTCTACAATCTCCGCAACAAGTTGAACCATACTTGGGTTGTCCCTAGGTTTGGCTTCCAGGTATATATCTATTTCAATAAATTTTAATTGTTGTCAAATTATCCATGCAAATTAATTAATAAGTTATTAGTGCGAAGAAATTAAACTGATTCAACTTAAAGTCTAATCTGATGATTTATTGCACGTTAGAGGACTTTTTGAAGGTGTGCGAGGTGGTCGACCACACAGGACTGACTCTTTTTCCGTGTATGAAAAAGTTAATTGAAAAAGAAGATATTTATACTATAAATAAGATGCAAAATAAAAGTTTTGTACAGTGCCCTAAATTTTTCAATAAGGCTCAGTAATTCCCATGATATACACAAATTATTGTGAGAGACAATCTCTCCGAGAAAATCATTAGATATATGGGCTAAATAACTCAATTAATACAAATTAAAGAGAAAAATAAGAATATAGGTTTCTTATTTTAAGGTCGTTTATTTAAAAGATGATCTTTTATATGATTAGATGCATAATACATTATTTACTTTAGTTACACTTACACTGGTTGAGATTGCTTTATTATAGTGGTTATAAAATTAATATTTTGTAAATTTAAATTCATGGGCAGTATTTTTTGCCATTTGCAACAAATGGAATCAACAAGCAAATAGAGCAAGCAATACTCGATGCAGATAAAATGGGTGTCAATGTTCTTAGCCTAGCAGCACTTAACAAGATGTGTTTGAATAAATTTGTTCATTTTACAAGAATTTGTTTATTATTGACACTTCTATCAAATTGTGTTTGAAAATAACTTATAGTAGATTTTAGTTATAAATTTATAAATGAAAATGTTGAGAATAACAAATTTTGGTAATGTATATTTAAATTTGCAAATTTAACTATTTTCAAAACATTAGAATAATTTGTAAGGTTCTAGAACTGTTAACTTTTAACATACGGAAAACTAAAATCTTCTCAAGACCCGATTATTGACATGAGATGAAACGAATAAATATCGAGATGAGAAATTATACCTTTATAGGTAAATTCACAAGCAAAATATAATCACGAGACAAGAACTGTAAATGTAGTTCCTCTATTATAGTCCACCCACAACGTCTTACAAAACCTCAAATACTAGTACGATGTTTAAAAACGACTATTCTTAAATCAATTTTGTGTGTATATTATCGTTATATTTTACTCACAATTGCTCTCCAATTTTAACAAAACTTACGGTACCACTATGGATGTCTCAAGCTTATTTCTTAGAGAACATATATATAAAGATTCTCCTTTTAAGACTTTTCAAACCCACATCATAATGAAATTCGGTTACATCCCATCCTATTCCATTCCATAATGCTAATTAATTATTAGCTTAAATTGAGTGTGTTAAAGAGTCTCACACATAGTCAAGTAGTTTAATGCAAGGGAGTTGCATGGTTTTTTTTTTTATTTACTTAATATAACTATTATTATACTCCCTCCGAACCAATTTAGATGTTCTATTTGCTTGGGCACGGTTATTAAGGATGGTGTGGGATCCATTAAAAAGGGTAAGTAGTGAAGGGTAGTTTGGTAAGTAAGGTATATGGGGGTATATTCGTAATTACTTGTGTGAACTAAGGATATTTAGGTAAAAAAAGATTGACAAAAATAAAAATGGGACAACTAAAAAGACTTTGCCAAATAAGAAAACGGGACAACTAAATTGGTTCGGAGAGAGTATTAAATAGTGAGATTATGAATAATATCTAGTACCAATTAGATTAATCATATGAACCTAGACTATATAGATCCAAACACACAAAATGATCTCACACGTTGATATATTGTGACCTAATAGGTTTAGCGACATTAAGCTCTCGTACCATTATTAAATAACGGTTTAATGATATTTATTGGTCTTTAGTTAAACATAAACGTTACTCAATGTAAACTAAATTAACGTCTTGTTGTATACTGAATTAATTATGTTAAATGACTTATAAAATATTCACTTGATTATTAAACATTTCTAACATAATTGTCTCAAATTGAAATTTAAAGTTTTTAATTCGTCAATTATAGATTTTCAAATGGAAACAAAGCATAAGATATTTTGTACTTACATGTTGTATCTTTTTTCTTTTATCGAGTAGGGGATTTTTTGGCAGTACTCTCCTTAATGGGTATGAGTTGCCACCTTTTTTCCCTTCTCAAACCTTGATCATAGTTTTTTATGTGCGAGATACACTGGGTATGATTAATGATGATGTTGCATCTCTTTTGACTGGTAATAATAGCATAATTGGTTCACATCCAATTTTGAAATTTATTATTCATCAACTCTAGATTTTTAAAGGAAATCATCGTATCCAAACATAATATTATTATATATTTTTGCAACACTTTGATCGCTAATAGCTTGATTTGCAGAATGAGGCTTTAAATGGTGGAGGGACACTCTTTGTTAACAAGCTCCCAAACTTAAGAGTTAGAATTGTCCATGGAAATACACTTACAGCTGCTGTTATTCTTAACGAAATTCCGAACCACGTTGGGGAAGTCTTCTTAACGGGCTCAACTTCTAAGCTTGGTCGAGCCATTGCTTTGTATCTATGTCGTAAACATGTGCGCGTATCGGTAATCAATTTACTCTATTTTAAATACTTTCTTCCTATGTCTGTGTAGTCTCTCCTATTCACCTAATTACGTGCACCATTTTTTTACTCGGTTAATTCATTTTAAATACTTTATTTTTATTTTGAATGGAATAATTTGCAAATTACAATCTTAAAATCTAGCACTTTTGCGAATTACAACTTTAATGTTTAATTTTTACGAATCACAACCACCAAAATATTAAAGTTTACAAGTCTAGGCCAAAAACAAATAACTCCGAACACTTAACTTAAAATCCCGACCATCAAAATGATCGTAATTTTGTGTTTCAGCTTGTACCTGCAAACTTTGATACTTTAGTCGCTGCAATTCGGAAAAAATAAACATTATGGTTGAAATTCGTAAAAATGCTAAATTTTAAGGTTGTAATTTGCAAATTATTCTAATTCTTTTGGATAAATAAAATTTATTAATTTATCGTTACTAAACTAAAATCTTTTGAAAATTAGATAAATAACTTGACCAATTTTCCCCATTGAATTTGGTAAATTTAACACTCTCTTTACTATTCATAATGTCCCAAATGACTTTCTTAATTTTCATGCAAAGTCAAATAAAACAAATACCATGAATAGAAAAAAATATTATTTAATGTTCAGTGTTTTTTCGAAAGGAAGTTATCCAATTATTTACCAACAAAAATTAAAATACCATTTAAGTTTAGTTTTAAATTGGTGAATATAATAAAAAATTAAAATATATTTCGTCTGTTCTTTAGATTATGCTATATTTTCTTGTTTACTCTATTTAATTCACAAATCATTAATAAGTTTAATTATGCATGATAAAATTATCAAAAAATTAATATTAATAATACTTATATTAAGAAGATGATTCTAACAAAATCCCACCAACCTCTGCATTATTAAGAATTATTTTATATTTACATGTAATATTGGTATTATTGTAGATGTTGACTTTATCAACGAAGAGGTTTCAAGATATTCAAAAGGAAGCTCCAATAGAGTGCCAAAAATACTTGGTACAACCGTACAAGTCACCAAGTATCAAGCAGCCAAGAACTGCAAAGTAAGCTCACGTGTCGTTCCTTTGCACTTAAATTTCATAAGAAGTTAATAATTTTAGTTTTGTTTGTTTCGCCAAATAAACTAAAATTCTTAGGAATGTGATTTAAGGAAATTAATTCCTCGGACATAAAACTTTCTATGAGAATTTTTTATTTATTAAATTAATAATTCATTTAAGACATTTCATTATAACATAATACTATTTGACCTAAACAACTCAATTATATTAATGGATATATTTAGTTCAATATTTATTTGAAGTGTTACTAACAACATACAAAGGTTCGTTGTTAACTACAAAGACTTGGTTAAAAAAATCAAAGTCTTTGTTTGCTCTTACTAACAGCAAACAATCCAAACCTCAACTCTAGGCAAAAAGTGCTTACTTTGAAAAATAAGTTCAAACGTTGTTTATTTTATGATTTTTTTTAATAATTTTTTTGCTTAATTCATTCAAATTTTCTTATTTAATGTTTAACATAAATTTTCAAATGAAGCGGTTTTACGGTAAGCCAATTGCATTTGTGATGGTTCAATGTACACTTACAGTCTTAAAATGGTCACTTATAACTTTGGAGAAATCTTAAAACGACAAATTATAACCTTCAATTGGTCATTTACTGTATTATATTGATCACGTCTTATATAATATTATAAAGTGATAACTTCTAATCTTAAAGTGACTAGTTATAAAATTAAATGATTACTTTTATAATATGAACGTCATTACTTATAACTTTAAAATAAGCACTTAAATTTTAATATGATTTTTTTAAGACAATAAACTAATTACATGAGTTGACGAAATTTTACAGAATTTTCTAAATGTTTAATACGTCATTTTAGAGGTTATAATTAACATTTGAAATATTAAATTAGCCACAATTTTGGTTACCCTTATGTATGATTTATTCTATTCAAAGCATCACTTTAATTGTTTTAAAAGTTACAATTTTAAAGTAAATCAATTTGAACACAAAATCTGATTTTCGAAACATCTAATCAGCTGAATGAGCACCTCAATAATTGCGCTAAAGGCACGCTTTCAGCTGAATGGAAACCGTTTAACATCTATCTTCACCAAGTAAAGCCATACACAAGTAACCTCATTTTGATTTAAAAGAAAAGCAATAACATCTGAAACAAATAGTTGGCTCGATGCACACAACATACTGAATTAAGGTATTGCATAGGAAGATTATTTACCTCACTAGAGTTGTCTGGAGAAAACCATCATAACAACACTCCAAGATGAACAACTGTAACACCCCGAGATTTTAATAACGTAATTATTTAATATTTTAATAGTTTTAAAGATTTTACAATTTTATTTAATTATTTCCGAATTAGTTTTAATAAATTTTCTTCATATGCGGATTTAAATGTCGACTTATATATATATTAAAAATATTGTTACGACTTCTCAAATAAAGAGATTCGAATCAAAATGACTATTTTATTAAAATGTCTGAGCCCACGAAAATGAGTCTCTTAGTTGGGTCTGGTAAGAAAATAAACCGAGATAAAAATACATAAATAAATAAATAAACATAATAATAATAATAATAATAATAATAATAATAATAATAATAGCAATAACGAGTATAAAACCCGTGAAAACCCTAAATGCTCAAGCAAGAGCCGTCACTCTCTTTCTTTCTCCCTTCTCCTCTGCGCCTCTCCTTCCCCAGCCAGCTGCGCCTCTCTCCTTCCCCAAGCAGCTGCCTCCTTCTCCTTCCCCACCAGCAAGCAGCTGCCGCCTACGTGACCACCAGCAAGCAGCCGCCCTCGCCTCTCCTCGCAAGCAGCAGCAAGGGCTGCGTTTTCCCTTCCAAACAGCAGCGGCCAGCAGCTAGGCCACCACCCTCTGTGCAGCTGCTCCTCCCCCTTCTGCCGTGAAGGCTGCCGCCACCAACAGCCACGGCCCAGCCGCGTGGGTCCTTCACAACCATCTAGTCTTCATCCCTTTTGCTAGTCCCATCTTTGTGAGCCATTCTTATACTGGCCACCCAATTATAAAGTGAGGCGCAAAATTTATTCGATTTCTGATTTCAGTGTATTGTCTTTTCAATGCTTCAGCAGCAATCCGTTATTCTCTGCTCACTACCTTCAACCATCAACAAGAATGTTCCTTCATTCTCCTTTGGAACCTTCTTTTCTTCTTTAGGGGAGTCCAACAATTTTTTTTATTCGTCTTCTATTTCTTTCAAGTTTCAGAACAGTAGAAGACGTCACTATTACTCTTATAAAGCTTCGACTCCACTTCATAATTCATCCATCAAGTAATTTTTTTTTTCATTTTTTTTAATTATTAATCCTTATTCTTATTGATTTTATGGTTTTTTCTTTTTTTTTCTTCCATTTTCTATTTAACTTTTCATTTGGGACAAATTTATATTGGTTTTTCGTTAATTTTTATTGCTGCATTCTTATCTGCTATTTTTTTTTATCATGCATCATTCACCAGGTTAAAATCGTTCTTATGATTTTTAGGGGGATTCTTGGATTTATTTTGTTTGGTTAGGTTAATTATTTCAATAGTTTCTCACCAAAGAATAGGGTTTCTTGTCACTTTGTTTTGTTTCTCCAGGAATGAGGAAGAGAAATTACCTGTTCATGTTCATGGTGTATCTGAAAAGATTGTTGGTGTTTTGGGAGGTGGGCAGCTTGGCCGTATGTTATGTCAAGCTGCATCAGAAATGGCAATTAAAGTTGCTATTTTAGATCCTTCGGAGAACTGCCCTGCTAGTTCTTTATCACATTATCATATGGTTGGGAGTTTTGATGATAGTGCCACTGTTGAGGAATTTGCAAAGAGGTTGGTTTTATCTTTTAGTGTTCTTATCGCACTCCCCCTCTTTATGCAGTTTACTTTCCATCTTTAATGGCCTATATGTCTTTTTATTGGTTAGATGTGATGTTTTGACTGTGGAGATTGAGCATGTTGATGTTGCTACACTTGATAAGCTTGAACGGCAAGGAGTTGAATGCCAACCCAATGCTTCTACTATTAGGATAATTCAGGTATTGTATTTTTTGTTTAGCATAAGCTTATTCTATTGTGTTAATTAGATTTTGGATTATTGAAGTTCAAATTGGCATTTGTTTATTCGATTTTTTTCGACTGGAACTACAAATTCTGGGTTTTATGAGAGCTACACTGAATAATCATTAGGGGTTAGCAAAGACAGACAGTAATTAGATTTAATGAAAACAATGGTAAGAATAACAATAAAGAAAAACAAATGATAGCTATGGGAACTGAGATCAACTTAAGGCATTAGAATTCACATCAGTCTATGGAAGTTTTTTGTTTTTATTTTTTAAAATGATGTCAAATAGCTATTGTTATTCCTTAATGAATCTGTCAAACCTTAGTCATATTTGAATCGGTCTCCTGGATTTTCAGATTAGTGGCGTTCGCTATACCTAGAGTTTGTTGATTCTATACTAGGCCATCATGCTTCTATTGCATGATCTTTAGGGTTCCAATAGTGATTAACAAGCTGCTAGCTCAATAGATTTCAAGCTCATCATTACAGAAAACCATATACATCTTAAAGAACATCAAAACAAATTAGAATCTGTCAATTCAGATGATAATTAACTTAGTTTTATAGCAATTAGTCAATCAAAAATAAACTCAATTAATTATTTTTATCTCTTACTGCTTTATTGTCATTTCTGAAGGTGTTAAGTAATAAAATGATCCTTGTTGTCTTCCAGCTAGTTTAATATGACTTCAGTTACTAATAACCAGTTCAGATCTGTGAGCTGTTGAGTTGGTAATTGGCAATGTTTGCTAGATTATTGATGGTTAACTTTCATTAATATTTATGTCGGTTTCTTTTGTTGGCACCAATACTCCATTTTTTTTAGTAATTACTAAAAATAGTTTACATTAAAATAGACTAGTCCCTAGCTATTATCTTTTCCTCCAGTGAGAAGTATAGATGTTGATTCAAAGGTGTGAGATGCGGCTGCTTTGTTTTGAAGCATAATGCTTAGTTGTAAGGATTAAAGTATTCCACTATGTTGGCGAAGGTTTGTGATTGTGGACTATGTGAAGAATGAAGACATGTCGATTATAAAAGGATGTAGAGCACTATCACAGGGGCACTTTCTGGTTCATTTTTAAGTTCTAAATTAGAAGTGAGATTTTTGGTAGTAACTATTTATCTGTATTGTGCATAATGCAGGATAAATATCTCCAGAAGTTGCACTTTTCCAAAAGTGGGATCCCTTTGCCCGAGTTTAGGGAGGTATGCATTATTTCTTGATGGATCAGTCATTCTACATTTCTGGAAGCCCCTTTTGTTGTTTCCTTCCAGATCATGTTGAAATATATCCATTTCAGATACATAATTTTGAAAGTGCTAAGAGGGCTGGAGAGTTGTATGGTTATCCATTGATGATCAAAAGCAAAAGGCTTGCCTATGATGGGCGTGGCAATGCTGTTGCTAAGTCTGACGAAGATATTCCTTCAGCAGTCACTGGTATGTTCAGTATCTAGCTCTGGACTGTTGAATTTCTACCTGACTCTATGGTTGTTTATGAAGAGTCGTCATTAAAGAGTTGAAGCACTGATCGATAACATTCAGAATGCGTTTGGTAGTTTAGTGATGTTCTGTGTGTCACTATTCTGATTGTTTGATTTCTCTTTTTAAGTTTTACTCCTGTTGTTATTCACATAGTAATGGAATAAAGCCTTGAATAGATCTTAAGAGGTGTACTTTAGATATCAGATGCTTGAATCCAATTAGACTCCAATTGTGTAATTGTGTTTGCTCACATTGGTTCCCATCTTTTATGGCAACTTTTTAAAAAAAGAAAAATGTAATTCCTGGAAAGCTTACTATGTCAATTTGGAAAAATTTTGTATATCGGGTTGAACTTTGGTCATTAACATTTTCAAGCTCAATTTAACAAACTACATTTATTGGGCCAAACTTTGAGGTCACTTTTTTCTTATGGGAAAAGGTTAAAAATTTCAAACTAATAAATTATAAGTTAAAAGTAAAAAAAGTCTAAATCTAAATTTTATTAAAAATAAATTAAAAAGCTTTTCCCACCCAAACCCCCACCTATCCCTCTCTTTTCTGTCAGCCACCCAAACCCCTTCCCTTGCCCACAACAACACATGTTTCTATAAGCTCCTCTACCAGCATGGTGAGTACCACACAAGGAATACAAGGGATACAAGAAACTGCTTGGCTAGTTCTCCATGCTTAAGCAAAGGTTTAATGATCAAGTTTCTTGGAGAAGACATTTGTCGATTAGCATTGTCTCTCGTCTGTCTCGGTCTCCCTCTGATACTTTCTTGATACTTACCTGTTTGACTCGTTTCTATAATTAACATGTTTGCCATATTTTGTAGCTCTTGGGGGATATGAGCGAGGTTTATATGTTGAGAAATGGGCTCCATTTGTAAAGGTTAGTATCAAATATTTATAGTAATAATGTAATTTTACTTTTTTATTTTGTTTCAATTTTCAAAGCTCCCTTTTCATCCAATGTATAGTGGGCGTATTATTATCTATCATTTATATTTATTGCTTGAACTTGTCTAAACCTTGTAATGAATCCAAAACTCTTGTGAATTGTGTTCTTCTCTCCATAGAAGTAAATGAATAATGTGTTAGTGTTGCTGTAAATGTCGTGGATGCTTGTGTACTAAAATTAGGTGGAGGACCTTTTAGGACACCCTTAAGGGAATGCACACATTGGGTCCTTGCAAAAGGTTTAGTTAAGAATTAAGATATGTTAGATTCCAACAAGTATACAAATGGAAACTACATGCTCCCCTCGTAATACCTTCGAAATCGTCCACGTTAATGATACAATCTCTTCTTCCAGACGGAGATTCTATCATATAGTTAATATTATACTTGGACTGAGTGTGATGTTGAGATGAAAAAAAAACTCAAAAAATATGATCAGCCCTATTTTAGTTGCTCAATTTTGGAAACAACTTAAGGTTGTACGTTCGCTGGTGGTCATAAAATTGATAACAAAAGTTTTGTGCCTCTTTTTATATGATGTTCAGCTACATTCATCTGAGACAGACCTAGTCCTTATTGTCTATCAGAACTGTAAGTTCAAATTTGAAATCGATGACCACAGTTTCCCTTGTTTCCAAGCCGAGGATTGAGGTGTTCAATTTTTCTGGAAATTTAAATTATTCTGTGAGATGTTTCAGCAGCACAAAACGTTTGTATTTCTACTTTCTAGTTTCAACTCTTGTAAAGAAGTTACAAAAGAATAGTTGTAGAGCTACTAGAATACTGTGGTATTCTTTGTTTTTCCCATTTGCTCTAATCTACCTGTAAGATAGAAGATACATCTTATTGTTGAAGGGCAACAAATCCAAAGCTTTCCCATTTCTGATGGATGAAAGAATCCCCAAAATAAAGCTAGTACTCTTTCTGATGGCAATCTCAGTGAATAGGTGATACCAAAATAAACACAGTTGTTTTTGGAAATTATTTGCCATCCAACCTTCTTTTTATTAGCTTTACTGGCTTTTTGTTAATTTCACACGATGTCCAGATCTTCTTAGATTGAATCCCTGGAACAATTAAATTAGTTTTTTTCTTAGTCAAGAGATTTTCTGGATACCTTTTAGGTTTGGCATTTCATGAAAGTATATACATCTTACTCTGGAACTGCCTGAATTAAATTCTCACAAGGATGCTTTTCTAGGTTTGATTTTAAATGCCTATGTAATAAACGGCAGTCTCTTTGGTTCATTTAATGTTGTTCATTGAACCTGCCAAGATATTTTAGCTAGCATTTACATATACGTCAAGGAATGTCCTGTGCATCTACAAAATTGCTAGTTTGAGTCAAGGATTTCTACTCAGACATTAATAATGCTAGCATATAATATCTGTTTTACGCCTCAATATCAAGGGATATTGAGCTCGTATCAACTAACTTGTGATTTGAGTACAACAACTCATCTCACATCAAAAGTAAGCCAAACCTTATTTCACAATGTTAGATTCAATTCAATAACACATTTTTGCAAAGCGAGTTTTATCCCCAATTTCCATGCAACTTCCACCTAGTTGGCGTTAGGGTTGTTTAAAAAAACCTGACCCTTCGACCCGCCAACCCGCATCTTAAATGATGGGTCATTTTTTAAAAAAAACTATAAGTTACGGGTTGGGTAACTGACCCACCTTAACCGGGTTGGATCATGAGCCGTAAACTATTTTGAGATGGGTAACTGTTGACCCGTTAGTATAAAGGCAAATTTTTTTAGGGTTATAACCCTACTAACCCAGTTGTATTATATGCCAAATCGCCAAGTTGCCACTTGCAAACCAAATTTACTTGCACGTTTCTCATTTCTTCAGTTCTTCAAAATCTCATCTCCTTCTTCTTTCATTCTCCTTTGTCCTTCGTTACTTTTTCATTTCTTCATTTCGTTTCTCTTTCTTTCAATTTTCAATCTCATCTCAGTCTTATTCCTCACTTTCACTTCTGAATTGTTGTTCTTGGATATAATACTTCTTTTTCTTTTTCTGATTCTTTTTCTTAGTTTAGATTGTTCTTGTTCCAATTAAGAGTAATTGCATTGTTTTTCTTCTTATTTTTTGATATTTTTCTTGTTTGGTCTAGATTGCTCTTTCAAACCTTATTTTTTGAACAATTTTGTTGTTTTTTCGATTTTCAATCTCATCCATTCTTTTTGTTATTTTTATTGTTCTTGTTCTTTGATCTATGTGTTTTTTTTTTATTTTGTTTATTTTGGCTTCATTTTTCTTTCAATTTGTTAGTTTGATTGTTCTTTTCTAGACTTCTAATTGATTTAGCTTCCTTTTTTTTTTGGGTCTTGATTTTTTTGGGATTTTTTAATTCTTATTTCGGTTTTTAATTTTTTTGGTGTGTGACTGTGTTTGTGTGTGCAACACTGCTACTGGCCTATTACCGTCCTTGTCGGTGGTTTTGTTCTTGTTCTGTATTGCATGTGAAAATTGATTGCCAATAAATTATGTCAAAAATTCTATACCAATTCAGCAAATTCAGTCTTAAAAAGGCCAATAAATTCTGCCAAAAAATGACACAAATGAAACCGGGTACCCGGTGTCTCGACTCGATTTATCCGCGTACCCGATATCTGTTTATAAGGATAAATTGGGCCCGGACACAGATAGGTACCCCGCTAACCAGGTACCCTGCTTTCCGGGTACCCAGTTTTAAACACCCTTAGTTGGCATTGGGGATTGAGTGTACGGAAGTTGCAATCCGTTGTGCAACAACAAGCCGCATTGTATCATATTGCCCAAGTCTTAAAGGTTTTCAAATTTATCCAACTTGTATTTCCAGCATTTTATAGTCGTAAAAAAATTGAGTTTTAGTTCGCTTCAAGGGATGGTTTTGGTTTGGCAACACGACAACCACATCAACCCCGTTACTGAATCACCGTATGTTGGTTACCACAATTGAAACCGTTATTGCATTTTTTCACGATAAAGCATTCTTACCCTTGTAATAACATAAGTTTTCATCTTCTGCACCTTCACATAAATAAAACACATAATTTATTAAAAAATTTTATATCCAAAGATAAGTTACTACAAAAATTATTTCCACCATCGTGTGGATATGTTCTAATACCTCTAAAGATCAGTTCCATCATTTTTTTGGAGACTCATGCTCATAGTAGTATGTATTCAGATTAGTTCGAGATTAATTTGTATGAAAATGAGATTTAAATTTTTTTTTCTGCACTCTTTGAACCCGAATTCGTCAAAAGCACCTTATGCTTCCATTTATCACCTATATATAAAATATAGGTATACCCAAAATTGAATTACAATTTACATGTCATGTCTCATGAAGTCTAACACTTTTATATAGTTTTACCCAAAAAAGAAAAAGTTGATCAATGTCTATTCCTGTTTTAACTGCCTTGTATTTAGCATTTTCTTATGTGCTAAATTCTAATATGTCTAATGCTGGATAAGATGTTATAATTCAGAGGCTTTTTTTTTCTTTTTTGTTCAGGAGTTAGCTGTCATTGTTGCCAGAGGAAGAGAAAATTCTATCTTGTGTTATCCTGTTGTTGAAACTATACACAAGTATGTATTCGCTGCTGAGTTGGTTGGAATACTGCTTAACATTATATAAGTGCATTGTTTGTAATTTGTGCATACAACTTCATTTACTATTTGGATTGAAAGAATTAGAAGGAAAGAAAAAGGAGAGATTTGGAGGGATACAATTTCCTTTATTTGGATGACAAATTTGGAGGGGAGAGATTTGAAAGGAAGGGATATGAAGGGATTAGTTCCCCTATTTTTTTGATGAGTTCAAATCTCTCTAAAAGCGGAAAGATTTGGAAGGAAATTTGTTTTTCTCTTCTCCTCCCGTCCTTTCTCTCTCAAACAAATAAGGGGAGCTTTTCTTATCATTCCCTCCTCTTTTGTTCCCTTCCCCTTTCCTTCTTTTCTTGTCTTTTCTAATTTTTTTTGTCCAAACGTAGTGTTACCTTCTCTTTTTCCCATAAAAGTGCAGAATTATCATATACATATATTGGAATTTAGAATTATATATCTATACGCACACATACTAAGTAGCTGTTGTTTTTATGGTAGGGAAAACATTTGTCACATAGTTAAGGCTCCAGCTGTGGTACCATGGAAAGTAAGAGAACTGGCCACTGAAGTAGCACATAAAGCAGTGAGTTCATTGGAAGGAGCTGGCGTCTTTGCAGTGGAGTTGTTTTTGACAGAAACTGGAGAGGTTATATTTTTCATTGACCTTATTTCTGTTTTAGAAGACTATTCTTTTAAATTTATAAATGCTGTTTCCTAAATTCATTATGTCTGTTGTCACATCAGATTCTGCTAAACGAAGTAGCTCCTAGACCTCATAATAGTGGTCATCATACTATTGAATCGTGTTACACATCACAGTATGAGCAACACTTGAGAGCTGTTATTGGTCTTCCTCTCGGTGATCCATCAATGAAGGCACCAGCTGCTATCATGTATAATATTCTAGGTGAAGATGAGGTGATTATATTCTTCCCTACTTATGTATCTCATTGCTTTAGGAAACAAATGACTTCTTTAAGGTTGCAAGATGTGATATATGTTCCAAGGGTTTTGAAATTTTCTGATAAAGGAAAATTAACTTGCTTTTGTTTCTTTTGACTAATAATCAACAAATGTCTTTTCATGAAACAATATGCTCCGTTTGTCATTCATCCTTGTAGGGGGAACCAGGTTTCTTTCTCGCTCATGAACTAATTAGACGGGCTCTTACTGTGCCAGGAGCATCTGTTCATTGGTATGACAAGTCAGGTTTGTGAGTGAAACTCATTTCGGATTCTGTGCAAATATTCTTTGATGGACAGGCTGATCACATGTCATATTTCATAATGTTGTTAATATCTAAACTATCATTCCAGAAATGAAAAGACAACGCAAGATGGGTCACATCACTATCGTTGGCTCTTCTATGGGCATCGTAGATAGACATCTAAAATGCACGCTAAAAGAAGACAAGCCCGAAGGTTAGTCAACTTGTTATTTTTCGTCAGAGATTTGAAAGTACGATGATTAAATGATTAGAAATTTAGGATATTGTCGGCTGGGGTTTGGGGGACAAAAAATTTAAATGCTACACTGCATGAATTCTTTGACGACCTTTTTATCTATCATCTTTGTCAAGTGTGAAGATTCATACTATGTCATTTATAGGTGCAGTCTCGCCCAAAGTTGGAATTATAATGGGATCGGATTCAGATCTTCCCGTCATGAAGGATGCTTCGCTAATCTTAAATATGTTTGGAGTTGAACATGAGGTAGGATTTTCTTTAATTTTTAGGCATTATATATACCATCAACTATGATGAGCCATTACATAATAGAGTACATTACATAACACTGCAGGTGAGAGTTGTTTCTGCACATAGAACCCCGGAAATGATGTTTTCGTATGCTGGGTCTGCTTTGGAAAGAGGTATCCAAGTAATCATTGCTGGTGCTGGTGGCGCTGCACATTTGCCCGGTTAGAAGCCAAAAAATTATTCTTCCTTTCGACTTCAAGGACATGTCGACAATCTAAATTATCAAATTTATATGTTTAGGAATGGTTGCGGCGCTTACACCTGTGCCTGTGATTGGTGTCCCAGTACGGGGTTCCTCATTAGATGGACTTGATTCCATCTTATCAATTGTCCAGGTATTATTTACAGGTTTCAAATTTCAAATTCTCTATTCATTTATTTCCTTTCCATGCTGGTTTTCAGGCATGCCACTTTGCATTCTTCTATCCACTCAATTTGCCGCATTTTTCATTTTAGTCGGTCTCAAATTTCCAATCAATTTCCATATGATCCACCACTTTTACTCTCTATATTTTGTCCCTTATATCTAAATATCTCACAATTTTAATGGGGCTATTGGGCTGGGATAGAGTAGTAATCATTAGAACTGAAAAGTTTAAAATTACCCATCTGTGCTGCTTACAGAAAATACAGAAAATATCTTCTGGTTTTATGGGACATTGTTCTATCTTTTGGGTTTGGTTAGAGCTGTTGGGCTGTTTGACCAGCTAGAAGTATTGGCTGGTTTGCTTGCCGTTTAAGCCAGTGTTATAAAGATGTTTGGTACTCCCCTGTCCTGTAAAGTGATATTTCGAGAGAGCTAAAAAAATATAGGGACAATATGAAGAATCATTGATATAATTATTTACTCTTCAACTTTTATATTTAGAAAACTTACATATAAAAGAACTTTAATTAGGATTATAAATATGGAAAAAGTTGCACTCTTTGACGATGAAAGTAAATTTAATTGTTAGATGTTGGTTGTTTGGTTGTTTGTTGTTGGTTGTTGGTTGTTGGTTAGGAAAAAAGTGGGTAAATAGCCGAAAGTCAATGATCAAAGTTATCTCTAGTAGGTTTTGGCTTCCGAATTTCCAGCTGGCTTAATAGCATTTACCAAATACTTTCTTTTGCTGTTTGACCGACTAAAAGCCAAAAAACCATTTACTAAACAAACCCTTTTATGCATTTACTTGTAATTTAATACTCCCTCCAATTCTTTTTAGTTGTCTTATTTTCTTATTTGGGCAGTTCACCTCTATTGTCTCATTTCCATTTTAAGACATAATTCACATTTTTAGGTAGTCCTCTTATTTTTATGATATTAAAAATACCCGATATTGCGCATGAGTTTTACTATTTTAGGTGGGCTTCTCAATTTTTTAATATTTAAAATACCTAATATTGTACATGGGTCTATTATTTTAGGTGATCCCCTCATTTTTTTAATATTTGTGCCCAAACCAAATGGGACAACTAAATTGGATTGGAAGGAGTATTTTAGCTTTGTTGAAAAAAACTTGTTTACCTTATCAATGCAGATGCCTAGAGGGGTTCCTGTTGCAACTGTTGCAATAAACAATGCCACAAATGCTGGGCTCCTGGCAGTGAGGATGCTTGGGGTCGCTGATTCTGATTTAAAGTCTAGGTTCTTACAGCTTTTCCATTCTTGATAGAGTGCTTATATGTCTAAAAAGTAAAAGTCTTATATAGACTTGGTTCACCCTATTTTAGCATGGATCAACCTAATAATAATGAGTATTTCTTCATGATTATACTTTATTGTACTTTTCAAATAAAAATATTTACTATTTTAATATCTTTTAAGGTTGATCCACACTAGATTAGTGTGGAGTAATTTATACAAGACTTTCTCGGCTAAAAAAAGCAGACAACCAAACTGAAATCCTTTCATTTCTTTGTCATCTTATTTACTTTAGTAGTGCTTACTCTCTCTTTTTGCAGGATGGCCCAGTATCTTGAAGATGCCAGAGATGATGTGCTTGTGAAGGCTGACAGGCTACAAAAGGATGGATGGGAAGCTTATTTGAACAATTGAAAAACATTATGTCTTAAGGTAATTGAATTACGATAAGAAGCTACAATGTTGTGGTGGAGGAACATGGAGTGAAAGATGTGCATGTTTTTGGGAGAGGAGCGGATTAGGACTAGGATGTGTTTTGAAACAAATTCCGAGCTTTCTAAAATAGCGAATATGAACGTGACACTGATCATTTTTGTTGAGAAAACTCGACGAATTTCCAAATGCAAGAGAAAATAAAGAGATGTTATTTCAGATTGCATTTTCACACATGTTGGAAAATACCTCATGTAATCCCACATCGAAGAATTAGAGAGAGGTTGACCAACATGTATATACTTGATAGACTACTCTTATTAATATCGAGTGGTGTTATGATGAAATCTAATCCTATATGCAATCACCTCTCCTCTTATGCAGGTCTTATTGTGTACCAACCCGTTAACAAATTTATCAATATTGGATTATCTCATTTTCCAGTGACAACCCCGTCAAATAGTGTTCAGGATTCAGGAATGTACATTTATACAATGGTCAATTGATGAATCCGTGCCCCATGGTGTGTCGGTGGATTAAGTAAACGTGCTTTTGAACTTCAGATTTGAGAATGTAAAATATGATATTAAGTGGAAATGTAATATGTGTTAAAAAAACCATTTTTCAATTAAAATTTCAATTTATTATTAGAATAAAGTGATATTTTTATGAAAATTTACACTACATATTATTCGTATTATCATCGTTTTGTGCCAACTAAAAAGCTAGTTGGGTAATACTCTTTTTGGCTCACCAATTTTGCCTCTCACCAAATTTTTCGTCCTTTTATCCCCTTTTATAAATTGGATGATAATGATAGAAATATCTATTTAATTCTTTTAAAAAATAACCTTTTATACCAAATACAAAAAATTGTCTACCCCTCGATCCCTATACATTTGCCAATAATACCAATTTTCTCGGCCCCATTTAATTTAAAAATCATTAATGTTCTCACCACTTTTAATAATTCTAAATTATATATTTTGTCCTATCCACATAATTTAATTCTCTGTCCCATTTTATATTTTGAGTTTTAAGTCGAGAGAGTATTTTTGTGGTAAAGAATTGATTGTGATTTACAACTTTTAAATTTTAGGCTTTTGCGAATTACAGCCTCGATGTTTTATTTTTATTTTTTTATTTTTTTTTTTGCGAAACAAAACCTCAAAAGCGAAAGTGTATACCATTCAAGCTAAGTGACCGTCAACCAACCCAAATGACCTTTGACCGGCCTAAATAATCTTGACCATCACTGATCACCTTTGAATTTCCTAATTAACAATTATACCCTTGTGTTTTAGCACTTTAACGTCGTTTTACCCATCATAACGATATTTTTTCAAAAAACGAACATTGCGATCAACCTTATGGGGTAACTCTTTGGAAAATCCAGCCAAAACAAGTACTCAGTCTCCTATTTTTCGGCACATAGACTGAAAAAGATATTCAACATTTATTTTACCCATTATAGCTATATTTTTTCATAAAACGGACGTCGCGATTATTCTTATGGGATAACTTTTTCAAAATTTTGCCAAAGCAAGTACTCCCTCCGTTTCTAAATGTTCTTCTCATTTACTTTTTGCACAATTTTCAAAGTAAATTTTGAGCCTTAATATATCTAAATACGTATCATAAAAAATTATAAAAAATATATAATAAAAAATTATGTATTAAGACAAATTTGACGAGATCTCACATGGATATAATCATTTATATATGTCTTAAAAAATCTTAAACAAATTTCTCTCTCCAAAATAGAATATTCTAAACGGGAAGAACATTAGAAAACTGAAGGAGTACTTATATGTGTAACATTCGGGAAAATTAATATTTTAAGACGAGTAAGTTTAAGAGAATTAACAGTGCGTGAATGATCTTAAATACACATGACATGAAACATTCTCGATATAATTTCTTCCCTCTTTTCCTTTTCTTTTATTTTGATTAAAATACCCAAACCCTTCCTTCTCTCTCACGCGTTGAACTCAAAGTCAGCAACCATTTCCTTCTTCCTCCCATTCGCATAAACCCTTATCTTCCTCCTTTTCTCTCGTCATTCCCTCTGAAAATGGCAGAACCACACTGAAAATCTTCAACTAATAATCGATCTCCTTCCCTTCACGGCATCCCTCTTTGAATCTTTAAACCCTTATTTCTCGAAATTTCTTTGAAGAAAACGTCAATGGCTGCGAGGGCATGACCCGTTCTTCTTCCCTTCGTGATTTTTTTAAGGTAGATTATCTATACTTCTACATTCTTGATTGTTTTGTGTAAATTATGACTAATTGATTTTTCTTGTTCTTTTTCCTTTGAATTTTCGAAGCCTCAACTCCCATAAACCTCTGAAAATTATGAATATAGAACCAATCGAATATGAACAGCCATGAACCTTGCTCTTTTCGTGAAATTTCGAAGATATACATGAATAGACCGACATCAACAACCTTCCTCTCCTCCTCTGATTTTCTGTCGAACAACAGCAGCCTTGTGCTGTGCCTCGTGGGCTGTTTGTCGACCATCCTACACTGCCTAAAGTGGTGTTTTGAAAGCCTAGCGAATCTTCTTTGAAATTGACAAGATTAAGCAAGCAACAACCACCAAAGGGTCTCTGATTTTTCAAGTTTTCTATAGCAACTAATACCCACTTTGTTCTTGAAGCAAACAACGGATGATCTCCCTCAAATCCTTGAATTTGTGTTCAATAATCATCAATCCTTCTTTGTTGGGATTCGCCCACACTTCCCTATCAAAGGTAGCATTATTTTCTATTCGCCTAATTCTTTCTTTCAATTCCTAAATAGATATTCTCCTGTTTTTTTTTTTTATTTTGTTATTTCATTCTTGTACCATGTTTTGTTTTCACCAAGCACTATTGCAAATATGAGATTATTTGATTGAATCAAGACTTGTTGTATGTAGGTGTTAATCAAATTAGATGAGCCTTATGATGTGTTTTGGGTTAAAGAATGTTAAGATCATAGAATTACTGGAGAATGCTTGAAAGGATTGAATGTGTGATAAACTAACAATCTTGAAGAAGTCACTTGATTATTGTGAGTTGTAAATGGTAGATTAGAATAAGCACTATGGTGATTGAACTAAATACATAATGAAAGTAATGGTATCGTGTAAGCGTTGGAGATAGGGTGAGTAATGTTGATGATAGACTCGGTTGAGAAGCATTTGTAAATAAGGAAATATTAAGCAGTTGATATTCTTGAATAAATTATGGAGATTTTCGGAAGCATTGTTAAGTTTGGGTTAAAAACTCTACTTTGTGTAGTTGGAATATAAAGAGAATTATGAAGGTGGATAATCTTTAGAAGATGTTAATGAATTTTAGAGCGTGTCGCCTTGATGGCCTATTGTGGTTTGAGTTCGAACATGTACAATTCTTTTATGATTAAAAATATTAGAATAGAAGCTTGAACTAAGATGCTGTCATAGGAGGAGATGCAATGAGCTATATGAACCTAGTTTGTAGTATCGAACGCTTTATTGTGATGTTATGTTTGTTATGCTTCAAGAGGCAACGTCATCGAGAAATCTTTCTAGCTGTTAGCTGCGAATCGATCACGACTCTTTGAAGCGTCTTGTTGGTGAGTAGTAACAGTCCGTTAAAAAGGGGTCTGGCCAGGCTACCATTTGTAAAATGTTTATTTAAAGTTTGTGAAAATTTATATGAATGTGATAAATGTTGATGAATGATTATGCTGATATTGATATGGTCAATGGATCGGGCTTGCGAGCTGGTCATTGATGGAGTTGAGGAACATGGTTTCCTACTCCCTGTTTTTGAAGCGAATTGTCATTGAGATATTGACTAGCTTCACCCGAGAGAGACATAGCCTTAAAGCTATGGAGGTTCTTCTCAACTAGACTCCCTGTGCGCACATAGATCTAGGGAACTGATGTTGCTTTTAAGCCTATGATTTGATTTACTGTGTTTTGTTGTTTTGGATTGTTACTTCTTATTCAGTTTAATCTGACCTGCTGTTGTTTCCATCTTTTAGTTTGTTTACAGATCGGAACCGGTCGGGTTAGCAATGTTGATGAGAGTGCGGATGTCCTTTTGAGCTGAGACCGTGGAAGCTTATAGTTTGTATTAGGAATTTGTTTAATGTATATTAGTTCTGATTATGTTGATTATAATGGACTCGTAGTGAGTTGTATGGTTACTTTATGTTTAGATTAGATATTTGGTTTGAGATTTAGCTGTGTTGGTTTCGTAATAGAGCTGGTGATTCCTTTGCCCAGGTTTTGGGATATGATTTAAGTTTCTTGGGAAACGAATCCAGTGATGACCCTGTTTACCCAGTCAACGGTAAGTCGGGTTGTTAATATGCCTATTTTTCGTCACGTAGACCGAAAAAGATATTTAATGTCGTTTTTACCCATCATAACAGTATTTCTTAAAAAAAACTAACGTCGCGATTATCCTTATAGGATAACTCTTTGACTCGTGAATGACTTGTTCGTGAGCATGTTAATTGTCTTATTTCCCACCAAATATTCGAGCTCTTCTCACTCCTTCACCCTTTTTCTTCTCTTCTTACACTGTTCATAATTTCAAACCAAAAAATTAAAGCTTAAATTGAGTGCGGAAAAGGACATTAATAGAGAATCAAACCAAAAAATGACGTCAACTAAAAGCAGTTTTTAGTTGGTATCTTTTAGAAAAAAAAAATTTTATTAGGTATTTTGTAATTGAAATTTTTATAATAAGGTACTTTTTGAAATTTTATTAGGTAAATTTTAGTAATTTTTTCTAAAATCTTTGATGAACTTTTGGTTATAGATATTTATGGTTCTCGAGATGTAATAAGAACTTTATTTTCTCTTTTTTAAGTTTTATGCGTTGTTTTTAGTTCGTTTCAAATTATGCTCGTTCCAAGTTAACGGTTGAGTTTAGTAGTTTGGTAACTTCTGTATTTAGTTAGTCTTATTTAGTCAAACAATCTTACATATGATACCACCCAAATCTTGCTTTATATATCTGTATTTAAATCAATTTTAACTCTGTCAAAAAAAAAATCAATTTTATCGAAGCTGTTATTGCATTTCTATACTTGATTTGTTTTATTGTATATGAATGTACTTTGAATTCTTGAAGTAATGGTGTCCCTAGATCTATAGTGTCTGATCGTGATACTTATACGTGTCGAAATTTTGGGAATCATTTCAGAAAGCTTTGGGTACAGAACTTCTTAGGAGCACATCTTTTCACCCGGAAGATATGTTGCGAGCGGTAGCTTTGGATAGGCAAGGATCTTGGGATGAGTGCCTAGACATGGTGCAATTTTCATATAATAATAGTTACCAGGCAAGCATCCAGATGGCACCTTTTGAAGCTTTGTATGGTCGTCGTTGTCGTAATCCAGTATGTTGGGACGATTTCAGTGAATCTGTCACTCTAGGACCGGCTATGTTAGAGGAGATGATTTATCAAGTAAAGATGATTCGAGAAAGACTTAAAGCGGCCCAGGATCGACAAAAGTCCTACGCAGATCTTAAGAGGAAACCTGATGAGTTCACCGTAGGGAATTATGTGTTATTGAGAGTTTCACCGATGAAGGGAGTCATGAGGTTTGGCAAGAAGGGGATGTTGAGCCCAAATTTTATAGGACCTTATGAGGTCACAGAGAAGGTAGGAAAGGTCGCTTTCAGACTAGCATTACCCAATGAGTTGGGTAAGGTCTATGATGTGTTTCACATTTCGCAGTTGAAGAGATATGTTCCCGATGAATCTCATGTGCTAGACCTCGAGCCCTTAGACCTTGATGAGAATTTATCTTATGAAGAGAAACCTATCAAGATCTTAGATTCTAAGATGCGTAGTACGAGGAGAAAAGATATAAAGATGGTGAAAGTTCTATGGGCTAACCAGCGCACACACGAGGCAACGTGGAAAACTGAGGATTCCATGCGTGAGAAATACCCACACCTTTTTCCTGAGGTTAGTAAGTTACGGGGTCGTAACTAAGTCTTTAAAGGGGGTAGAATGTGATAGAATTTCGCGCGTTTTGCACGTGTTTTCTCCTCTATGATACCGACCTATTACAAATTGCATGCTTTTGATTGATCCTGTCGAGTCAATTGTATGATTTTTTTACATGCCTTTGATTGATTGTGTTAAGTCAATTGTGTGACATTTACATGCTTTGTTTGAGTGTTGAGTTAATTTAGATGATTATGAATGCTCGGAACGAAATATGTTTGAATACTTGGATAGAGTGAGTATAATAGTGTCAAAAAGGTCACGATCTTTGAGTTAATTCCTTAGGCTTAAAATCGTTAAGACACCTTCTTGAGTTATTAGAAATATAAATTTTCACAATTAGTACTTTGGTTGCGCTAGTTTCGGGGACGAAACTCCTTTTAAGGGGGGTAGTCTGTACACCCCGAGATTTTAATGACGTAATTATTTAATATTTTAATAGTTTTAAAGATTTTACAATTTTATTTAATTATTTCCGAATTAGTTTTAATAAATTTCCTTCATATGCGGATTTAAATGTCGACTTATATATATATATATTAAAAATATGGTTACGATTTCTCAGATAAAGATGTTCGAATCAAAATGACTATTTTACTAAAATGTCTGAGCCGTCTCGCAAGAAAATAAACCGAGATAAAAATAAATAAATAAATAAACATAATAATAATAATAATAATAATAATAATAATAATAATAATAATAATAATAATAATAATAATAATAATAACAACGAGTATAAAAACCGTGAAAACATGCTCAAGCAAGAGCCGTCACTCTCCTTCTTCCTTCTCCTTTGCGCCTCTCTCCTTCCCCAGCCAACTGCGCCTCTCTCCTTCCCCAAGCAGCTGCCGCCTTCTCCTTCCCCACCAGCAAGCAGCTGCCGCCTACGTGACCACCAGCAAGCAGCCGCCGTCGCCTCTCCTCGCAAGCAGCAGCAAGGGCTGCGTTTTCCCTTCCAAACAGCAACGGCCAGCAGCTAGGCCACCACCCTCTGTGCAGCTGCTGCAGCCGCGACCGCCAGCTGCTCCTCCCCCTTCTGCCGTGAAGGCTGCCGCCACCAACAGCCACGGCCCAGCCGTGTGGGTCCTTCACGACCATCTAGTCTTCATCCATTTTGCTAGTCCCATCTTTGTGAGCCATCTCTTCTCTTTTCTCCAATTAATTTCTAGTTTTATTTGAAGTTTTATTGAAGTTTTATGAAGTTTATGAGTGAGGTGTTGATTTTTGTGTTATTTTCATTACATCTTTTTGTGGGTAAGAATTTGATTGATGAATTATACATGTTTATGACTTAGGGTTTGAAGTGTGACTGAAATTATGGGTTGTGTGTTGGTTTTTGTTTTAGTTTCTTCGAATCTTAGTATGTGTAGTGATTAAATATGTTATCTTTGAACACGAAACGATTAGGGCTTGGATTTAGAAATGAAATTACCAATAACGTGTGTTTTATACTATATTTGGTGATGATTGATTAAATAACTTTAAAAGTTGTTTTAAGATTTGGTTGATTGGTTATTATTGTGAATAATTAGTACTGGTGATGATATTAGTGACTATGAAAGTGATTTCGATTGATTATATTGGGAATACTAGTTACTAATTGTTGTGGTTTGATTGTTGTAAATTACAAATACCCTTATTAGGTTGTTATTGAAATTATAGATACATGATATTGCTAAGCCAAAAGCAGAATGTCAACTTATCGTAGATGGTTGCTAAAGTTATTTGTCGTGTTGTTTTGATTATAGTTCTTAATAGCCTTGGAGAATGCAACAAATGATATCCCGATATGATAACTCTAAGATTTGCTTTATCGTTATATTAATACTCCCTCCTATTCAGCTGAACTGTCCCATTTCCTTTTATGGTCAAGTCAGCTTAAATGTCCCATTTCTATTTTTGGCATGAATTTTTGACTATTATACCCTTAGTACTTTATCCTATTTTCAATTATACCCTTTATTACCCTTACTAATTTTCCCTCCCTTATAATTAATCAACATAATTAAATCTTAATTAATCCCACCCATTTACACTCCCTCCCTTTATAATCCTAAAACCCTACCCATTCCCCATTTGATATTCTGCCGTTTCTCTTAATCCTCCATTGAAACCTTCACCTTCTTCCTTATCGTGCTTCTTGTTCTTCTCTGAAAACCCTACCCATTCCCCATTTGATATTCTGCCGTTTCTCTTAATCTTCCATTGAAAGCTTCACCTTCTTCCTTATCGTGTTTCTTGTTCTTCTCTGAAAACCCTAAATCATGGCAAACTCCAGTTCGCCATTAAAATCCCCCCTGAAGAATCCTAACTCGAAAATCGACTCACCCATGAAAAACCCTAAGTCGCATACTTCTTTACTTCTGAGAATCCCCAAATCTCCTTACAAATCGCCTTCTAAGATAGACTTTAAGGGGTTCGATGATGGAAACCCTAGATCTGGACTGAAATCGTTTGAGGAAGAGTCATATGATTACAATGATGACTCAACTTCTGTTGAGACTGATCCTAAGTGGGGAAGAGAACTTGACTCTGAAGGTGAACCCATTTACACACCTGAGCCTGATATGTATCCTGATCGTGAATATTCTTCCATTGATGCTGTTTTTTCGAATACTGATTGTGAAGAAGAAGATTGGCTTGATAAGCTTGGTCCTTTCTCAAGTGAGTTTCTGTTTGTGTTGGTGCATGTTCATTTTGACTGATGATGATTTTTAAGTTAAACGTTTTTTTATGCATTTAATTTCATTGCTCTGTGATCTCAAAGTGAGAGCAGTTTTAGCCACCAAAAAATCGAACAAAGGGGGTTTGGATTGTTTTCCAACGTTTACTGCACAAAGATGTTCGATTTTATACTCAATGATTTCAAAAAAAAAAAAGAACTTTACCTGAGAGTTCTAAAACAACCAATTTTTTTCATTAATGTATATTTGAATAAAAATGTTTCATTGAAAACAACATACAATGTTTGTTGTTTGCTTCTGAAACATTCCATGTTAAAGATCCCAAAAATATGTCCAAATTGAAAAGGAATTTACATTTGGTTAATGAAGCTGTGCTGGTTATGCTTGTGTTTGATTCTGTGCTTCAGTGCTGTTGTTGCTTCTGTGCTGTTGTTGCTTCTGTCCTGTTGTTGCTTTCTTCTGTGTCCCAAAAATTGTTGTTGGTTGCTGTTCTTTTGCTTAAACGAAGGTTGCTGTTGCAACTGTTGAAATTTGATGACTTTGGTTGTTGGTTACTTCTGACATTTCTTCATTCAAATCCCCTTCTTCATATCCCCCTGCATACCCAATGACTTCCACAAGCTGATTCATTTTTTCATTACTTAGCTTTGTGAATAAATATTGAAGTGAATCCACAACCAATTGTTTGTCAATAGTGAGGTAATCTGGTAAAGTCCCTTCCCTTGTTGCCTTTGTTTTGTTCATGTGAGGAATGTGATAGTCAAACCCCCCCTGTTTTTTCATGACCTCTATCATACAAGCTTGTAAAGTTATGAAAACAAACCTTAAACATTGTGGACTCAGATTTTGAAATGCATTATTCACAGCCTTAAGCAACTCTTTAACATTGTAAGCTGATTTTTGATATTGCAAAGCTTGAATTGATCTAAAAAAACCTAAATCTAGCACATTCATGTCAGGGGAATTTGGAGGTTGTTGCACTAATTGTATATTAAATCCATCTTTCATTGCCTCTTCTAAAAACCCTCTGTCATTGTGTGCTATATGAGGTTTGGCATTGTCTTGTTGAATGTAAATACGCTTGGATAATTCAGCAGGCCATTTTGCCCTAATGGTTGGCAGCACATTAGTGATAAGCATTTCTCTAATGTGCTCTTTTGTGATTGACTGTATTGGCTTAGTTTCCATCTCCCCCCTTTTCCTGTTCTTTGAGCTTCTTTTTGCTGGCTCCTGTGTAATAAATGGCCAAATGCCTATCTTTCCATCAAAAAAAACATCACCTTCAGTTGTAAATATAGGCTTTGTTACAGCACACATAAACATTATTTTTGGTATGAACCTTTTTGATTGACATTCTCTATGTGGTTCTACTTCACCCGGAGCTAGATAATAACTTTGTGTCTCTCGGGTTAGATAGAAATGTTTTTCATCTATGTGAACAACGTTAGTAAATGGCTTAAACTTGAATTGATCATTTTGTTCATTGTATTCACATTTAGATAATGCAAAGCTTAACCTGTGTAACTTGTTGTTTTCATTCAAAGCTGGTTTGATTGCGTTTGTGTGCCTTCTTATTACTTTGTTCCTCTTCCACCTACACACCGTTGATTGTGACACTTCCATTTGCTTTGCTACTGAATGCTGTGTACCCTTGAGTTCATATTTGATTGCCTTAAATTTTTCTTCATCAAACTTTATTTTGTTTGCTGCTTCTTTCCCCCATCTCTTGCTGTTGAGGTTAATGATTGTGGTATTGGTTGTCATCTGCTTCTTGACATCATTCCACAATCGTGTAATTGTTTTCCTACAAACCTCAAACTCAATCGCAAGTGCGTTGATTGTGCCTAGCGCTGGTTTGCCCTTCTTATTTAATGCAGACAGTAGCTTCTGCATTATGCTTTCTCTTTGTTGTGTAGTTAATTGTTTTGTAGGAGCCATTGTTTTAGTTGATTGTGTAATAAATGAGCTTTGTCATTGTCTATTTATGCTTTCTGTTTTGTAATGTTATGATTGATTTTTTCTTCTTGTTGCACATTTCATTTTTGGCGCCACACTTTCTGTTTTCTCAAATTTTGGCTGTGTGCTTTGGGAATTTTCTTGAATTGTTGGCGGCAGTTTCTGAATATGTATTCAATTCCTTCTTTTTGGACATTTTCATTTTGGGTTTCAAAATAATGTGGGTACTATGATGATATTTTCCATTTTGAAAAATTGGTTGTTTATAAATTGGAGGCTATTTAAGAAATTATTAATGCATTTTTTTCGGTAATTTGGAAAATCTGAAGTCAATGATCGCAAAAAAATTCGCACTCACATGATTAGTAACGACTGCAACTACACCGAAGCTGTTGAAGAATTGAGAAGGCTCTCCGAGATACCGTAATTGATGTTTTTAATTTTTAGTACTCTTGACAAACTTATGTAATTTCCAAAAATTATTGTAAACGTAATTGTGGTGCAATTTAGGACTTAATTATGTAATTTAGGACTTAATTAAATTATCGATGTAATTGTGGCGCAAAAAAATTTCAAACTTTTGGTGCCAAAAAAAATCAGCTTTTAATTTGGTGGGAATCATTAATTCCTTAATCTTTACAATTAAAAACCCATAATACTACTCTCTCTCCTCTCTTAGGGTCCCATTTTGACTTTTCTTAAAATCCGTGAAAAGTCAAATGGGACATCTCACCTGAATAGGAGGGAGTATTATATTAAAATCGTAAGATGTAGTTGTGATTAGTTATTTTTGGGTAACGCAAGCCGATATGCTCAAAATTAGTTAATGCAAAGAAACGATTCACACATACTTCTACTTTAAATTGATGGAAAGACTTATGCTATGTTGAGTCAATGATTTTGACTTGTATTGAATGAGTTGTGTGCGTGTTAGAGTAATCGAAAACTCACGTTGAATGGGTGATAGCGATTACTTTGGTATTTAGTTTGGTATGGCAAAGTAGTTAAGGGAACTTATTAGTTCTACTCATAACTTGTATAGGTTCCTAGTTCATAAGAGGAAAGTAGAACTTAATTGGGTGATTTTTGTAACTCTTGGTTGTGCAGTGACGCTCACAGGTACGTACATGCAGTAATTAATTATCATACTCGTTGTTTCAAGTATTATCCATATTTCATGATTATATGCATTGCATTAGAATTAAAGAACACCAGAAAGTGAACTATGATAGCGTATAGTCATAATAGTGATATAGGCAAGTAGAATGAAAATATTAGAAGACTATGAGAACAGATTTCTAAATAGTAGAGAACACATCATGGTTGTGTGTGGTATCGAAGTGATTTCCTACTTATTGAGCCTTGATGTATGATTAGTTGGCGTGACTTAACTGGATTATGTCCGGTTGATTTAATAGTCCCCTAGGTGAGGTTCGACGGGACCACCGTAAGGGGGGTATGAGCATGCTTGGGTCATTGGGCGCCGGGAGGCCGATAACGCCCCTTGACTGAGGTGTTACCATGCGGGCCTTGCAAACCCCAATATGGTGGCCTATTCACTGGTTTAGTAACTCAGTGTGTTAGTTTTCCCGAAGGTAGGATCCGAGAGGGTCAGCTGGAGGGGGCATGAGCTCATACTTTGCCAATGGGCGCCGGGAGGCCGATAACGCCCTTGGCCGTGTCACTATGCCATGAATAGAGAAAAGATCCATCACCCTTGAATATACTTCGAGAGATTAGTAGTTTGAAAGAGAAAATTATGAGGAAATAGAGGTGTTTAGACAGATGAGTAGACTCGCTATTGTCATACTATATCGTTGTCTATAGTTTTGTTCAATGACTCTAATTGTTATAAGTTCATTAATTACTGACGTGTACGTGTTTGTTGTTGTTGCTCATGACTCTTTATGATGTTCCTGCTATGACACATTTGACTATGGTCATTATGTTGAGCAGTAGGAGGATCATAACTTGGCATGACAGGTATAGGAGCTACTTTTGCTTTGCATTGGGGAAAAGAGCGGAGTACGATCGTAACAGTTGTGTATAAATTTTCTAAATGCTTTTAGCTTCTGTAAACTTGTAAAGTTTTCTTTTGGGGTTGTAAAATTTCTTTTGTATGGAGCCATGTGACTCCTTGTATGATCCATAGATCCGCTGCGTAGTTTTGGATATACAGCAGGGAGAATACTCCTTTAGTATCCGTCAGATCGATGCGTTGACACTGGAACCACGATTCTCGTTAGAGTTGATGATTTGTGAAGCCGACGATGATTCATTCCGTCGTGACGTATTCTTTTGAAAGGCGTTATAGGCCTTAGATTAGTTTAATCATGTTAATCAATTATAAATATATATATATTCTCGACACATCCTTAGTTTTCAACAAAGATGCTACCAAAATTTCCACTTACTCACCCTTTTAAATTAATCTTTAGCGTTTATATAAATTATGTTCCCTTTTCTTTTTATGTAACACCCGAATTTCCTCCCTTCCTTCACGACTTCTGGTTTTCGTGTAAGGGGTTGGAAATTCAGGGGCGTTACAACAGCAGGTATCAACTTGAAAAGTAAAGGCGTCGTCACCTGAAATAACAAAGTATGAGCGCAAAAAATAAAACTCTAAAAAGCACACCAAGCATTAGATCACCCAATTCACATTAATCCATAACCTTGGCTTCAGCCAACAAATATGCAAACTTACCAAACTCAGAGCTGTTGTGCCAAGCAACAGTAAATAAACTTTTCCCTGCAAGAGAGAATTTCATCATTATGTTAAGCAAGAGGAATTAGAAACTTATGGGGAGAAGAAAGCGTAAAGGTATAACCAATTCATCCACCATTCCTGAGACACAGGAGAGCTAGTGAACAGAATGGTCTTAATAATCATATATTTCGCAAGTCGAAGTCATTAGCAATAAAAAATCAGTTTCCAAGGAAGGAACAGAAGATAGAAAACAGACAATGGAATCTTCTTGGGAAGATTGTTGGTGTTTTGGGAGGTGGGCAGCTTGGCCGTATGTTATGTAAAGCTGCATCAGAAATGGCAATTAAAGTTGCTATTTTAGATCCTTCAGAGAACTGCCCTGCTAGTTCTTTATCACATTATCATATGGTTGGGAGTTTTGATGATAGTGCCATTGTTGAGGAATTTGCAAAGAGGTTGGTTTTATCTTTTAGTGTTCTTATCGCACTCCCCCTCTTTATGCAGTTTACTTTCCATCTTTAATGGCCTATATGTCTTTTTATTGGTTAGATGTGATGTTTTGACTGTGGAGATTGAGCATGTTGATGTTGCTACACTTGATAAGCTTGAACGGCAAGGAGTTGAATGCCAACCCAAAGCTTCTACTATTAGGATAATTCAGGTATTGTATTTTATGTTTAGCATAAGCTTATTCTATTGTGTTAATTAGATTTTGGATTATTGAAGTTCAAATTGGCATTTGTTTATTCGATTTTTTTCGACTGGAACTACAAATTCTGGGTTTTATGAGAGCTACACTGAATAATCATTAGGGGTTAGCAAAAGACAGACAGTAATTAGATTTAATGAAAACAATGGTAAGAATACCAATAAAGAAAAACAAATGATAGCTATGGGAACTGAGATCAACTTAAGGCATTAGAATTCACATCAGTTTATGGAAGTTTTTTGTTTTTATTTTTTAAAATGATGTCAAATAGCTATTGTTATTCCTTGATGAATCTGTCAAACCTTATTCATATTTGAATCGGTCTCCTAGATTTTCAGATTAGTGGCATTCGCTATACCTAGAGTTTGTTGATTCTATACTAGGCCATCATGCTTCTATTGCATGATCTTTAGGGTTCCAATAATAATTAACAAGCTGCTAGCTCAATAGATTTCAAGCTCATCATTACAGAAAACCATATACATCTTAAAGAACATCAAAACAAATTAGAATCTGTCAATTCAGATGATAATTAACTTAGTTTTATAGCAATTAGTCAATCAAAAATAAACTCAATTAATTATTTTTATCTCTTACTGCTTTATTGTCATTTCTGAAGGTGTTAAGTAATAAAATGATCCTTGTTGTTTTCCATCTAGTTTAATATGACTTCAGTTACTAATAACCAGTTCAGATCTGTGAGCTGTTGAGTTGGTAATTGGCAATGTTTGCTAGACTATTGATGGTTAACTTTCATTAATATTTATGTCGGTTTCTTTTGTTGGCACCAATACTCCATTTTTTTTAGTAATTACTAAAAATAGTTTACATTAAAATAGACTAGTCCCTAGCTATTATCTTCTCCTCCAGTGAGAAGTATAGATGTTGATTCAAAGGTGTGAGATGCGCTGCTTTGTTTTGAAGCATAATGCTTAGTTGTAAGGATTAAAGTATTCCACTATGTTGGCGAAGGTTTGTGATTGTGGACTATGTGAAGAATGAAGACATGTCGATTATAAAAGGATGTAGAGCACTATGTGAAGAATGAAGACATGTCGATTATGCAGTTTACTTTCCATCTTTAATGGCCTATATGTCTTTTTATTGGTTAGATGTGATGTTTTGACTGTGGAGATTGAGCATGTTGATGTTGCTACACTTGATAAGCTTGAACGACAAGGAGTTGAATGCCAACCCAAAGCTTCTACTATCAGGATAATTCAGGTGACACACAGAACATCACTAAACTACCAAACGCATTCTGAATGTTATCGATTAGTGCTTCAACTCTTTAATGATGACTCTTCATAAACAACCATAGAGTCAGGTAGAAATTCAACAGTCCAGAGCTAGATACTGAACATACCAGTGACTGCTGAAGGAATATCTTCGTCAGACTTAGCAACAGCATTGCCACGCCCATCATAGGCAAGCCTTTTGCTTTTGATCATCAATGGATAACCATACAACTCTCCAGCCCTCTTAGCACTTTCAAAATTATGTATCTGAAATGGATATATTTCAACATGATCTGGAAGGAAACAACAAAAGGGGCTTCCAGAAATGTAGAATGACTGATCAATCAAAAAATAATGCATACCTCCCTAAACTCGGGCAAAGGGATCCCACTTTTGAAAAAGTGCAACTTCTGGAGATATTTATCCTGCATTATGTACAATACAGATAAATAGTTACTACCAAAAATCTCACTTCTAATTTAGAACTTAAAAATGAACCAGAAAGTGCCCCTGTGATAGTGCTCTACATCCTTTTATAATCGACATGTCTTCATTCTTCACATAGTCCACAATCACAAACCTTCGCCAACATGGTGGAATACTTTAATCCTTACAACTAATCATTATGCTTCAAAACAAAGCTGCCGCATCTCACACCTTTGAATCAACATCTATACTTCTCACTGGAGGAAAAGATAATAGCTAGGGACTAGTCTATTTTAATGTAAACTATTTTTAGTAATTACTAAAAAAATTGTAGTATTGGTGCCAACAAAACTAACCGACATAAATATTAATGAAAGTTAACCATCAATAGTCTAGCAAACATTGCCAATTACCAACTCAACAGCTCACAGATTTGAACTGGTTATTTGGGTTATTTGAGTTCTAGTATCAAATTGAGTATTTGATATTCTGAAATTTCAGTTCATAAACTGAACTTTCTGTTTGGCTATTTTGGGGATGGTTCTGATTGTTTTTGGGTTCTTATGTCTTCTTGAGAATTGTAGAACTTTAAGTCGCGGTCGTGTGGGCACTTGAATCACCCCGAGATGAGTTCGTATGAGGAAATTATGTCCAAAATACTAGTAGACTGTCATAAAGATGACAATGAGGTTCCGTTTTGTTCTGTCCGAATTGTGTTGCTGTTTTTGAAATAGTTAAAGTCGTTTTGGGATTTTGGTGTCTTCATGAGATTTGTAGAGCTTCGAGTCGCGATCACGTGGACACTTGAATCGCTCCAAAATGAGTTTATATGAGAGAGTTAGGTTCAAAGTAGTGAAATACTAGCAGGCTGTCTTGAAAATCCATAATGAACCTTTTGTTTTGGCTATTTTGGAATCGTTCTAATTGTTACTGGGTTTTAGTGTCTTAATAAGAATAGTAGAGCTCTGAGTAATGGTCGCGTAGCCACTTAAATCGTCTGATTTGGTTTCCGTATGAGTGAGTTATGTCTATTTTAGTAATGATATGTCCTGAAATGGTACTAATACGAGATTTATAAAGTGGAACTAGAAGCTATGAAATAAATTGGGTAATTAATTCAAGTGTTGAGGTTGGATTCATTTGGGTTCTCTTTGTGTTCTAATTCATGTGGTATATTGGTGAAATATCAAGTATTTTGATATTCATGATTGAATTAGGAGCTTCTTGTGGAAATCATTAATGGTGGGATGAGATATTGGTTGTGTGGTTGAATAGTTTGATATTCTTGAAGGGATTATCAAATTCTTTGAGGATTTTGCGACTGTACATGTTAAGTTTAATTAAAAATTATAAAGAATGCTGAAGGTGAGTATCTTTACAAAATATGTAAACAAGTTAGAGGGCGATTTCCATTAATGGTGGGATGAAACATTTCCATCATTCGTGTTGAATTTTATTATTATATTGCCATATAAAAAGTCAAAGCAAAAGTATTGTCATTCTCAACAGTTACAGGACCCCATAAATTGCAGGTCATCACTGGTTATCTATTGGCAGGATCTATTATTGGACCTGGGGGCTTCAGTTTCGTAACTGAAATGGTGCAGGTATGCATATTGAAGATCCTATTTGCAACAAAATAAAAGTTGTATATTGGTTTGTTTCCTTATCTCTATGGAATATATATATTATTTGTATATATAGCTATGTTATGCCATGGAAGAAGGTAGCGGAGGGGTGAGGTAAAATCAGAATGCGTAACACTTGAATCTCCTCCTGTAGGGGTTGGAAATTCAGGGGTGTTATGGTATGTATTATTTATGATCAGGGTTCTTCTGGTTTTTTTACCAAAATTTAAGTCTCAGAATGTTTTCCCATGTAACCTTTGATTGACATAATTGTGAGTCACATTTTATAACTTAAAGGAACATTTTATGATGGATAGAAATTATTGTTTTTTTTCTTGTCTCACTGTGCAATGTGGCACGTCTAATTTTAACGTGCATGCTATTGTTTTGTTTCTGCAGGTTGAGACAGTGGCTCAATTTGGTGTAATTTTTCTCTTATTTGCTCTGGGCTTGGAGTTCTCTGCAGCCAAGGTATAAATTAACTTTCTGTTGGTTGTTTTCATCTAAACTTCAATGTGATCATTCTCTGACTAGTCTCATATATAAAAACGACAGTTGCGCGTGGTTCGGGCTGTGGCTATTTTGGGGGGCGTATCCCTAATTTTCCTGTTCATGTTTCTCCGTGGAGTAACTGCATCTGTATGTCTTTTCTATCCTTACATTTGAATTCTGCTATCTTTAGTTTGGGCCTTACCGCATCTCCAAAGGTCTTAAGTGTAATGCTGTGTTGTGGATTATTAACCCTATAGATTCATCATTCAGAGTAGCGAACACCTTGGATTTTACTTGCACTACTATTTTATCACCTAGGTCTTACATAGAGATTTTCATAGAACGTACCCTTTGATTTTGTCTGCTAATATTTTTCCCACTTTTGGTGGTGAAGCTTTAGATTTGTGGATGATTGATGGTCAGATTATGTACCTTTTTTTACATTGTCACCTAGTATTAAAAGTAGGCTACATGATTATATATTTTCATACTGCATTTGGTAAATTTTGATTGCCGGTGATTCTCACCATCATATATAGTTAGAGAAGAAAATTTTGCTATATTACTTTTTATAATAAGGTGGGTTGTGCATGTGTTTTCAGGATGCTTTCTATTATATTTGTCTTTTTAAAGAAGGCATTTTCTTTTCTTTCTGGTTGTGTTGAGATGCTATTAATCTCTCATTAGAATCATATCTTATGGGATGAATCATACTTTGGATTTTTCTGAACTGAACAAGTAACATTTTCCGTGATAATATATGCTTTAACCAGTTATATTTAAGAAATCATTTGTTGTTGACTTGTTGTATAACTTGTGTTTGCAATATATCATTTGTTTCCCTCTTGTTTTTACTTGCTAAAGCTGTGGCCTGTGTGTTAGCTTATAGGAGTTTTATGTAGAGTTTTTGAGATCTAGAATCCAGTCGTATTATTAGGTTATTTGGTGGGAATAATGAGAAGTCATGGCGTAAAATATTTTGGTTAGGGAGGAGTGCTCTTATCCGCCAACTCCTTAGGAAATTACCTTTCAATTGATAACCTTTGTATTAATGTAGTTTTCTTATTGGATCATGGTGTTGTGACTTGTAGGGCAACTTCCTTTTTAGGATCTAATTTACAAGACATGTACCCTTCTTTTTATAAATATACTCTCTTCGTGACTGTCTCATATTTATGTCCCATAACCATTTCCTTTTTTCGAGTCACTTTCTTTGGCACATAAAGCATCATTTTCTCCCTCTACATTCCGAGATTTTCTATCTCAACTTTCAGCTCAATTCATTTTTCACTTTATAAAATATTCTTTATTTCTGTCCATTTTAAATGGAAAGATAAATGCAGGATAGAGAAAGTTATTTTATCTCAAGAAGGATCAGAAAGCATCAATATATATGCAAGCTTTATGCAGGTTCACCCTTATTTACCTTTCTTGACTGCCTTCCAATTGTGCCCTGGTTCTCTCCTAACCAAATTAATGGTGGACACGTATTATCTTGTATTAATACACTTCAAGTTGTGTATCTGTGTTACCTGTTGTGTGATTTGCATATACCTTCTTAAGAGGGGAGGCCTTGTGAATGGTTTTTTAATGAAGCTGCTTTATGTTATTACAGTTATGTGGTGCTAAAACTTCTGAAGGCGTTTTTGTTGGCTTATTCCTGTCAATGTCATCTACAGCTATGTTTTGATTTAGGAAGCTGCTTGTCAATGTACTTTGATTTAGGAAGGGATGGGACCGGGGGACAATGGGGATTTTTTGTTTTTAGTCAACTAATATCACTTAAAATTTTTATCATGCAGTCTTGTGCTTCTAATAATTAATTTTTCTATGATGCTAGGACTGTACTGTGGGTTTGCTCTTTGCTTTCTTACCAGTACTTGGTGGTACCTCCGTTGTTCTTCAGGGTGTTATTTCCATGTCAAAATCGTAAGTATGTTTTACATGGTCGCTTGATGAAATTCTATATTCGTTCATGATTTGGTGGTAATCACTTTATATTCAATGGATGTTTATGAGGCAATTTTGATGTCTCGGCATGATGCCATCAACATATTATATAGGGAATAAGGAAGTAGTTGTAGTAGATTGATGGTTTGTGATGGTGAAGATCTAAATTCCATATTCCTCTTTCTGAGTTTTGCTCATTTTTTTGGTATAGCATATCACCTTTTTTATTTATATGATTGTCGAATCATCAATTTGCGTCTATGAAGCATTTAGATGTTCTGCTTTTTATGACCTCTCAAATCAGACTTGAAATTATGAAGTCCCTCATCCTCAAAAGATTAGCTGCCCACCAATCGAATGGGTAACTGCTTGGAAATTGCTATGTCATATGATTGATTGCGCATTAGTGGTACATTCATTTTTATACCATTCCTGGTTTCCTACTTTCCTATTAGCTGCTTGATTGAAAACCCCTTTTACAATCCTCCAATTGAGTGCAACTTAGGAACTCAAGCATTCCTACACCATTATGGGCTACCGCAAGTTCTTTTGCTTCTTGTTTTTCATTATACCACCCTGCCTTAGGTTATCATTGTTTTCTGTTAGTTAAGAAGACCTTTTAGTATGGTTGACGACTCTTATAATGCCTAATTAAGTTCATGTATTGAGTCTAGAATAATTACAAGTTATGGTTTGGTGAAAGGCGAAACGTTGTGACTCTTTAATGATCACAATCAAATGATGTTCGTCATTTGCATACTCTATTTCATTTAATGTCTGGGTGCTACTGAGAGATTGGGGCCGTATAAAGATTTTCAAATCCATCTTAGATTAATGGTAATTTTCTTATTGTTTAATTGATATTATGTGTTTCCAGGTTACTCACTTTGATCTCCTTCTTGTCCATTTTGTGGATATTGACTCGAACTCTTGTACCACGGTTCCTTAAGTTGATGATAAGTCTTTCCTCTCAAGTAAGCAATTCAGTATCTAATCAATGTAGTTTTTGATTGGATCTTTCTTTATGTCCTCATTTGATTGTATTATTACGTGTGCAGACAAATGATCAACTGGCATACGTGGCTTTCTGCTTGCTTGTGGCCTGGGTTAGCCTCAGTTTCCCTATAATGAGTGCTAAATTTGATATTGCAATCGTATTTTTGTGCTTTCTGGTTGAATTTATTGTTTTTTTGGTTCTTTTCTCCTTGTTGGAACTGTCAAAGTTGAAAAGAATTGCACTTATACCCCAAAAGTTTTTGGGGCATATAGATAGGAAAAACTACCTGGTTAATTTAATTTTTCAAAAGTCTAAGGGTGGTTCTAGTATTGTGAAAAATATCATGGAATCATCATATTATGAAGGTTTTGAGCTTACCGTGCCCAAAATATAGGCCACAAAACCATCCACATTTACCATGAAAACTACGGTTACCGCGACCATGATCGAAATCACTTTGCACTGACTTCAATATGGTAAAGAATTTAAACGATGATGACTGCAGTCAAAAGTGACTATTTGTAGAACTTCTAATGAAAAGGCCAAGTTTTATGATCTTCATCCCACAATCTCATGGTCTTCCGTCACGCTTTCCATGGGAATTTCGGGATGTAAAATCATTAATTTATGATCAACATCAATATATTATAATGAATCCTTTTCAATTGATAAAATTGTCAAACTTTTCTATGTTTTTTTGTGACATTGACCTCAAATACGTTTTTTTTTTTTATCAATTTTAGTTTTAAAAATTTTCTTTCAAAAAATAATCTGTAAGCAATGAAAACATTCGGATAAATAAAGAGCTGAAAAGTTGGCTGACCTCTGAGTTTGTTGACTTGACGGTTTCATCTTTAAGTTCATGAATTAGTACTCCATTGTTGTATCTTGATTAACATAATGCCATCTTTTTACTTTTTGCTGTGATTTGTATGTAGATGCTCCATGATGCGAGTTTTTAACCAGTTTTATCTATTTTTTGACTTGGGTTTTGTCTTATCAGTGTAGCGATAAGCTTGGTCTAAGTCTTGAACTTGGATCCTTTGCTGCTGGAGTTATGATTTCAACTACTGATCTTGCTCAGCATACACTTGAACAGGCAAGATTTTTGGATTATATGATATTGCTTCTATGCCTAAAGATGAGCTCGAAACTCCTTTCTTCCATAAAATTGTGCTGGTTAATTTTTAAGTGGTGTATGACTGACAACTTCTTTAGTGCCTCTGTACTTGATTTATTTTGAGAATACTTTATGTTTAGAATCTTACTTTATATATGGTATGCATACTTTGCAGATTGAGCCTATACGAAACTTCTTTGCTGCTCTTTTTCTCGCAAGCATTGGGATGCTGATTCATGTTCATTTTCTCTGGAATCATGTTGATATCTTGCTGGCAGCTGTCATATTAGTGATTATCATAAAAACTATCGTGGTTGCTATAGTAGTCAAAGCATTTGGTTACAATAACAAAACTTCGCTTCTTGTAAGATTTCCTTATGTACTTTGGATTTCAGGATATTGCAAATCATTTTTTTAAATGATATCGATTTGGCTTAAAATAAAAGTAATTTTTAACTTTTGGTAACAGGTTGGGATGTCCTTGGCGCAAATTGGAGAATTTGCTTTTGTTCTTCTTAGCCGTGCTTCTAATTTGCATCTTGTTGGGGTTAGCGCATGTTTTCTATCTTCTGTTCCTTCCTTGGAAACTGATTTTTTATTGCTAATGACTTCGACTTGCGAAATATATGATTATTAAGACCATTCTGTTCACTAGCTCTCCTGTGTCTCAGGAATGGTGGATGAACTGGTTATACCTTTACGCTTTCTTCTCCCCTTAAGTTTCTAATTCCTCTTGCTTAACATAATGATGAAATTCTCTCTTGCAGGGAAAAGTTTATTTACTGTTGCTTGGCACAACAGCTCTGAGTTTGGTAAGTTTGCATATTTGTTGGCTGAAGCCAAGGTTATGGATTAATGTGAATTGGGTGATCTACTGCTTGATGTGCTTTTTAGAGTTTTATTTTTTGCGCTCATACTTTGTTATTTCAGGTGACGACGCCTTTACTTTTCAAGTTGATACCTGCTGTTGTTCATCTTGGAGTGTTGTTACGATGGTTTACTCCAGACAGCTCTAGTGAGGTAAATAATCTTCCCATGCAATACCTTATTATTCAGTATGCTGTGTGCATCGAGCCAGCTATTTGTTTCAGATGTTATTGCTTTTCTTTTAAATCAAGTATTTGAGGTTACTTGTGTATGGCTTATCCTCCCAGATTGGATTCAAAGGTGATGTAATTCATTTTATTTTTGTTGTTTCTAAATTTCACTCCCAATTGGAATCTTCAGTTTAGTGGAATCTCTGATGCAACTATAGGAATGAATATTAATTGTATAATCTGAGTACGTATTGTCTTTGAGTGATCCACAAAACATAATCTGAAGAATGATTTCCATAAATCAGCTTAAAATTCTGTGATTTTTGTACTTGGTAATCTCCAATTCCAAATTTCCAATGGTGTTCCAATTTTGTGGGTGTTGTTTGTTTTGTCTAACGAAGTAATTTACTTTGTGATTGCCTTCAAATTTACAATTGTAGAGAAGTTTTACTTGGTGAAGATAGATATTAAACGATTTCCATTCAGTTGAAAGCGTGCCTTTCGAAAATAAGATTTTGTGTTTAAATTGATTTACTTTAAAATTGTAACTTTTAAAACAAGTAGGGTGATGCTTTGAATAAAATTAATCATACATTAGGGTAACTAAAATTGTGGCTAATTTAATATTCAAATGTTAATTATAACCTCTAAAATGACGTATTAAACATTTAGAAAGTTCTGTAAAATTTCGTCAAGATGTAATTAGTTTATTGTCTTAAAAAAATCATATTAAAATTTAAGTGATTATTTTAAAGTTATAAGTGATAATGTTCATACTATAAAAGTAATCATTTAATATTATAACTAGTCACTTTAAGATTAGAAGTTATCACTTTATAATATTATATAAGACGTGATCAATATAATACAGTAAATGACCAATTGAAGGTTATAATTTGTCGTTTTAAGATTTCTCCAAAGTTATAAGTGACCATTTTAAGACTGTAAGTGTACATTGAACCAGCACAAATGCAATTGGCTTACCGTAAAACCGCTTCATTTGAAAATTTATGTTAAACATTAAATAAGAAAATTTGAATGAATTAAGCAAAAAAAATTATAAAAAAATCATAAAATAAACAACGCTTGAACTTATTTTCCAAAGTAAGCACATTTTTTCTAGAATTGAGGTTTGGATTGTTTGCTGTTGGTAACAACAAACAAAGACTTTGGTTTTTTTCACCAAGCCTTTGTAGTTAACAACGAACAAAGGAAACCTGGTCAAATAAGGTTGAACCTTTGTATGCTGTTAGTAACAGCATACAAAGGTTTGACCAAGAAAAATCTTTGTTCACTGTTAATAACAATGAACAAAGTACTTGGCTTTTTTGACCAGCCCTCTTTATTCGCTCTTAGTAACAACGAACAACCCAAACCTCAACTTTGGGAAAAAAAAAGTGCTTACTTTGGGAATTATTTAGAAACATTGCTTATTTTAAAATTTATATATATATTTTTTTGCTTAAACACTTCAAATAAATATTGAACTAAATATATCCATTAATATAATTGAGTTGTTTAGGTCAAATAGTATTATGTTATAATGAAATGTCTTAAATGAAAATTTGTGACATTTTTTAGAGAAAAATCCATCCTTATAGTGGCGCCAAATGTATAGAACCTAAAAAAATTCCTCATTAAGAGGCGAGTAAGTGTAGGAAATAAAAATTAAAAAAAATAAAATATTTAAAACTAATATTTATTTGTTATTTAGGAAATTAAAATTTTTTATTTTTTTCTAATATTGAAGATAGTAAGTTTATTTTGTTTTCTATTATTTAAATTTAAGTTAATATTTCGTTTTCTTATTTACAGTCTTAATCTTTTGTATAAACGAAATAATACTTCTTATTTATATTTAATACAAATTAAATATTCAAACATAACACCCTAGTCCATAATTTATTATTCCGCGATATTAATTTGTTGAAGAAGAGAACCCGGTTCTGGCCAGTGGCCACCAAATTATAAAGTGAGGCGCAAAATTTATTCGATTTCTGATTTCAGTGTATTGTCTCCTTCAATGCTTCAGCAGCAATCCGTTATTCTTTGCTCACAACCATCAACAAGAATGTTCCTTCATTCTCCTCTGGAACCTTCTTTTCTTCTTTAGGGCTTTCCATGGAGTCCAACAATTTTTCTTATTCGTCTTCTCTTGCTTTCAAGTTTCAGAACAGTAAAAGACGCCATTATTACTCTTGTAAAGCTTCGACTCAACTTCCTAATTCATCCACCAATTCTTTTACTGCAACCAAACAACGTTTAAGCACGATAAGAATTTCGCCCTCTTATGAATCGAGGTCCTAAATAACACACACAAAATGGTCACGTATTAGAATGTGTTTACAAATTTAATCCACTCCATACTACTAAGATATTACTAAGACTTGATAATTTTAAATGTTTTCATCCAATTTCCAAAGATTTCAAATTTAATTTCTGACCAGAAAGTTTATTGGCCATTTCGGACAGTTTAGAAAATTCAAATGAAAAATCTGACTTCACCACTGCGTCCGGAATGCATCAATTACTTTAGGTACCAAATTTCATAATTTCTAACATCCAATTACTAATTTTAATTATTTCAAGCGTTTAACGAGTTTTTCTTTTTTTTTTTAACACATCGGATACATAAACCAATAACGGAAACGACTAACGTTTTCCGAATCGGCACCAATACCGACATCAGCTGCTGTCCGGAACTCCCATTACGTTATTATTGTTGCTATTATTATTTTATATATATTCATTACACAAAAACCACATCATCAAAGCATAAGAGTCATCAAAATAAAAAGAATAGGTCCATCCATAAGATCTTCAACAGACTTAAAACTCCACAAATTATGATAATTAAATTAAATAATTAATTCTCTTAACAAATTAAAATTTTATAGAGAATCATAAAACAAAAATCATCCTTCTTGAATCAAGACATATATATATATATATATATATATAAATACACAATCCTTCAAGCAAATCCAATTTTGCTAAAGGATTTATAACTCTTAGATGACTATATTACTTGATCCATACCATTTAAATTCCTACTAACAAATTGTAATTTAGTTAGAGAAATGTAAATCATAAAAGAAATTTATTTAAATATCAATATTAACTTAATTCTTTTAACAAATTAAACTTTGCTAAAGAATATAAATTAGAAACATAACTCAATCCTTTTAACAAAATTGAAGTTTATTAAAGGATTAGTAGAGAAAATTATATATAAAAGAAAATATATTCAATCCTCCTAAAAGTCATAGGATATCATCATACATAAAATATATTTCACGTTAGAAATCTTATGAGTAAAATTTATAAATAACAATTCAACTAAACTTACCCTTTGAACAAAAGATTGGATTGAACAACAAAGTTTTTTTTTTTTTTTTTTTGAGAATGCCGAAAACAAAAAAGGAGCAGAGGAGAAGAAATTTTTTCTTAATTTTTTTATGTTCAAGAGATGATTAAAATGATGATTAAGGATGCTTGAAATGCTTGAGAATTAATAAGGAATTAAGGACCCATCTTAATTATGCCTAATACACAATTATGAGAGGAGTTACAAAACTCCTCCCATACTTCCCCACAACCGGCTGCCTTCTCAAATTCCCCTTATACACACACACACACACACACACACACATATATATATATATATATATATATATATATATATATATATATATATATATATATATATATATATATATATATATATATATATATATATATATATATATATATATATATATATATATATATATATATATATATATATATATATACTTTGTTAATAATTATTCTATTTATTATAAGAATGTTAAATCGGAAAAAGAACCCTACGCGATAACAACGTACGCAATAAAACTTGTTACCGTTAGAATTAAACCTACTTTATTATTTATAATTAACTATATAAAGTAGTATAATTTGATATTACTTATTTATTTTATTTTGTTATACTTTATTTTATTATATTTTACTTATTTCTAAACCCGATAAATTACGGGGTGTTACAACAACAAAACTTTATATACCAAACATATTTATTGAAAACTCATTAAAAACAATAACGTAATAACAGTTTAAAATGTGGGAATATAATGGACCGTCAGGAAGTAGGCTTGATCTAAATCCTGAGAATACGGGTGATCGTCATCACCGAAAATTCAGTTCTTGCAAGAACGAAACGGGATCGGGGGCTCGAGACCGATCTGAATAACCATTACCTATTATCAAGCTATAGGATTTCACAACAATCCAGATATAAATATCCGTTGCCAATTCCCAAAAAAGGACATTTTTTAATGTCGAACATTTCAATATAAAACAAAACAAGAATTCACTAAATTTTCTTTTTGAAATCACAATCATTACTTAAGAAATAAATCAATTCATCATCATTTAAAATACCAAGCAATTCATATGTTCTCAAATTTTATACTTCAACCAAACACTCATATTATTCAAATAAGATCCATAACCCAACATTACCAATCCATAAAAGAAAAATAATAACCCTAAATTAATCTCAATTATCTAATAAATAACCTTAAACCTCCAATTTATTTTATACTTCCTAATCCCACATAATAAATTCCATTTTAGTACCAGAACAGGACACTTGTTAGTAATTTGGTCATAACTCTCTCATACGAACTCATTTTGGGGTGATTCAAGTGCCCACACGACCATGACTCGAAGCTCTACAAATCTCACGAAGACACCAGAACCCAAAAACAATCAAAACTATCCCAAAATAGCCAAAACAGAAGGTTCAGTATTGATTTTCATGACAGCCTGCTGGTATGTCACTGTTTTGAACATAACTCTCATACGAACTCGTCTTGGGGCGATTCAAGTGCCTACGTGATCGCGACTGGAAGCTCTACAAATATCAAGAAGACACGAGAACCCAGAAATGACTAGAAAAGGCTCTAAATCAGTCAAGAATAGTAAGGTCAGAATCTGATTTTTAAGAACTCTAAATGAACTTTACTCTTAAAGTTTGAAGATGAATCAAAACTCCCAATCGCAACCACTAATCAAATACTACCACATGAATTAGAACTCAAAGAGAACCCAAAACTTAATAAGAAACTCAATGTGATACTAGAAACCTAATTTGATATCATAATCAAATTAATCATAATCATAAATCAAATGAATTTGCAATATAAAATCAATTACTCAAATTAAACTTTAAAGCTTTACTAATTTATACTTGAATAAAATAGTTTATGGATTACCTTGATGAGCAAATCCCTCAATAGAGATTTAAAATCCAACTTCAAACACAAAGGGGATGGAGATGGTGATAGTACTAGATGTATTTTCCTTCCTAAAGATGTCCCTATGAAGGTTGAAAGAATAGGTGAAAGTTGTGGAAGAGATAAAGGTAGAGAATAGAGAAGATAAGGGAGGGGTTTATGAGTCTTCCTTTTGAAAGAATGAAGAGGAAGGATTTGAACATATGTTGGGGATGGGTTTTCACGTGAAAGCTTATGAAAAGCTTTATTTTTTTTATATTTTTTTTTTAGTTTACGAAATACATTTGACTAAAATAAATATCGTAGGTAAAATTTTACTTTTAAAATGACAAATTCATTTTACTTATTAAAATAATAAATTTTTAACAGAGACGTTTTATAACTGTTTCAACAATACACAATCATTCGGACACGTATGAATCTTCTAGTACTCTAAGCCGAAAGGACACATGAGCTTTTTGGCATAATACATTGACTTTTGAAGTTCATTCCCTCAGGAAGCATCTCACCTAACGCTTCTAATAACATTGTGAAACTAGCGTCATTCCAATTGAACTTTGACTTAATGTTGAAAATTGTCAACACTGTTGTTAGTTTGGTGAACTTTCTACATCCAGTGTACAAAGGTCTTTGAGAAGCCTCTGTCAACAAGTCAAAAACACGAGGACGTTTTTCTAACTCATCCTCGACTCCCTCTATCATCTCATCAACACGATCCACATCCTCATCGACATTCTCATCATCTGTCTCATACCCATCAACACGATTTACTACATCCTCATTGACATCGACCACATTATTGACATCTTCAGCAACACTTTTTTCTTTGTAAACTCCCTCCTCACCGTGCCAAACCCAATCAACGGGGAAAAGCTAGTCCTATACGACTCTATCTCCGAATACTCGTTGTCGGGAGTACTAGTCGCAGAAAGAGAAAAGAAGCAACTCCCAATATACTATGTGAGCCATGCATTCCGAGGCTCAGAGGGAAACTATAGCGAAGTAGAGAAGGTCTTATTTGCAATCGTGATGACAAGCAGGAAATTGAAAGCATACTTCCAATCCCACCAGATCATTGTCCGGACCAGCCAACCTTTGAAAAAGATTCTGGAAGGGAAAAACAAATCGAGTCGCGTCACTGATTGGGCTAATCAACTTGCAGATTTCGACATTGAATATGAGCCGCGGACAGCAATCAAAGCCCAAGCCCTGGCTGACTTCATTGCCGAGAGCACTATCCCTCATCATCCTTAACCTAATCAAGAATGGAGATTGTATGTAGATGAGTCCTCAACGCAATCAGCAAGCGGAGCCGGGCTTCTGATTGTATCTTCCGCCGGGGTCCGTATGGAAAGAGCGGGCAGATTCGAGTTCGCGGCCTCCAATAATGAACCAGAGTACGAGGCATTACTCATGGGGCTCAAAATCTGCTATGAAGCCGGGGCTAAAGTATTATCCACTTTCTCCGACTCCTAACTAATAGTCGAACAAGTGAATGGGGAATTCGAAGCCAAGGATGATAGCATGAAGATGTACTTGCAGCAAGTAAGAGAATTTGTCAAGAAATTCAACAAATTCACATTGGTCCACATTCCAAGATCCTAAAATGCACAAGCAGATTCCCTGACAAAACTCGCCAGCTCAGCTAAAACATCCACGGCTCGCGATATTATCTGGGAAGTACTTCCTAACCCCAACATCAACCTCATGGTTAACACCATTGATAGATCAGAAACGTGGATGGAGCCATACATCAAATATTTGCAAAATCAGACGCTCCCCCAAGATGAAAATCAGGCAAAAGCGCTTCAAAAGAAGGCTAGATGGTTCGAGCTCCACGAAGGCACGCTCTATAAAAAATCATATACCCATCCCCTTTTAAAGTGTGTTTCTCCTGAAGAAGGAAACTACATCCTTCGCGAAATACACGAAGGCGGATGCGGAATACATCAGGGTGTACGAATTGTCATCGGCAAAGTTCTCAGAAGCGGATATTATTGGCCCTCGCTCAGGGGTGACGCGAAAGCACTGATCAAACGATGTCCCACTTGCCAATATCATTCAAAGATAGGAAGAAAGCCATCGAACTACTTGTCAGCCATTCAAGCTGTTCTGCCTTTCGATAAATGGGGTATAGATCTTCTCGGTCCCTTCCCTCCGGCAAAGGGACAACGCAAATTCATTATCGTGGCCATTGATTACTTTACCAAGTATGTGAAAGCTGAGGTCCTCAGCTCCATCACAGATAAGCAAGTCTGTCAGTTCATATGGCGGAACATCATAACAAGATACGGCATTCCACGTGTAATCGTTACAGACAATGGAAGGCAGTTTGTCAGCAAAAACACAATAGCATACTGCGACAGGTTCAACATTCAAATCCGATTCAGTTCAGTATCTCGACCTCAAACCAACGGCCAAGTCGAGTCAGCAAACAAGGAAATTCTGAATGGCATCAAAAAGAAAATAGAAGGAGCCAAAGGTACTTGGGATGAAGAACTACTCGGCATTCTATGGGCAAGTCGAACAACCACCAAAGAGGCAACAGGACATACCTGTAACAACCCGACTTACCGTTGACTGGGTAAGCAGGGTCATTACTGGGTTCGTTTCCCAAGAAACTGAAATCACACTGCCGAAACTCAAGCAAAGGGGTCACAAGCTCTTCAACGTGACTAACTCAGCTAAATCCCAAAGCCAACATCTAACTAATACACAAGATAATCATACAATTCTCTACAAGTCCAAAATAACCAACACAACCAAATCTAATACACATTGATCCAAAATTCCTAATACAAATCTATAATTCTTAAGTACTCAGCTCAATTAACATCCTTGGAAACTCTATTCACCTCCGCTAATCCATTATTCCCGACTGGTTCCGATCTGTAGACAAGCTAAAAGATGGAAACAACAGAGGATCAGATTAAACGGAATGAGAAGTAACAATCCAAAACAACAAAACACAGTAATTGAAATCATAGGTTTAAAAGCAACACCAGTTCCCTAGATCTATGTGCGCACAGAGAGTCTAATTGAGAGGAACATCTATAGCTCTAAGGCTTATGTCACTCTCGGGTGAAGCTAGTCAATATTTCAATGACAATTCGCTTCAAAACAGGGAGCAGGGAACAATGTTCCTCAACTCCATCAATGACCAGCTCGCAAGCCCGATCCATTGACCATATCATAATATCAGCATAAGCATTCACAACAACATTTGTCTCAACAATTTCCAATTCAAAAGAACTTTGATAAAACTGTTTTACACCAAAAAGTAGTCTGGCTAGACCCTTTAAGGGACTGTTACTACTCACCAGCAAGACGCTTCAAAGAGCCGTGATCAATTTGCAGCTATCAACTAGAAAGGTTACTCGATGACGTCGCCTCCTGAAGCATAACAAACATAACATCACAAAAAAGCGTTCGATACTACAAACTAGGATCAAATAGCTTAGAAGGTGTTCTCTTCAACTTATTTTTTTGACTTATTACTTATTCTTTTTGGAATCAGATCAGATCAGAACTATTCAGATCAGACCAGACCAGATCAAACCAGATCAGACCAGACCAGATCAGATAAGACCAGACCAGACCAGATCAGATCAGATCAAACCATACCATTATTATTATTATTATTATTATTATTATTATTATTATTATTATTATTATTATTATTATTATTATTATCATTATCATTATTATTATTATTATTATTATTATTATTATTATTATTATTATTATTAATAAGACATAATAATAAATAATAATAATAATAATAATAATAATAATAATAATAATAATAATAATAATAATAATAATAATAATAATGATAATGATAATAATAATAATAATAATAATAATAATAATAATAATAATAATAATAATAATAATAATAATAATAGTAAAAATAAATAATAATAATCATTATAACTATTCTGATCAGATCAGAAAGTTTCAAATCAGACCAGACCAGATCAGACTAGATCAGACCAGACCAGATCAGACCAGATCAGACCAGATCAGATCAGACCAGATCAGATCAGATCAGATCAGAAAGATTCAGATCAGATCAGACTGAATCAAACCAGATCAGATCAGACCTTAGTAAATTCAGATCAGATCCAATCAGATCAGACGAAGAGAACAGGTCCTTATTGTATCTCCTCCTAAGACCGTATCTTAGTCATCGATTATATTCTAACATTTCTAATCATACAAGGATTGTGCACTCCAAGCTTAAACACTCTACATGTCCTCAAAATATTATAATCGCCCTCTAACTTGTTTACATATTTTGTAAAGATACTCACCTTCAGCATTCTTTATAATTTTTAATTAAACTTAACATGTACAGTCTCAAAATCCTCAAAGAATCTGATAATCCCTTCAAGAATATCAAACTATTCAACCACACAACCAATATTTCATCCCACCATTAATGATTTCCGCAAGAAGCTCCTAATTCAATCATGAATATCAAAATACTTGATATTTCACCAATATACCACATGAATTAGAACACAAAGAGAACCCAAATAAATCCAACCTCAACACTTGAATTAATTACCCAATTTATTTCATAGCTTCTAGTTCCACTTTATAAATCTCGTATTAGTACCATTTCAGGACATATCATTACTAAAATAGACATAACTCACTCATACGGAAACCAAATCAGACGATTTAAGTGGCTACGCGACCATTACTCAGAGCTCTACTATTCTTATTAAGACACTAAAACCCAGTAACAATTAGAACGATTCCAAAATAGCCAAAACAGAAGGTTCATTATGGATTTTCAAGACAGCCTGCTAGTATTTCACTACTTTGAACATAACTCTCTCATATAAACTCATTTTGGAGCGATTCAAGTGTCCACGTGATCGCGACTCGAAGTTCTACAAATCTCATGAAGACACCAAAATCCCAAAACGACTTTAACTATTTCAAAAACAGCAACACAATTCGGACAGAACAAAACGGAACCTCATTGTCGATCTTTATGACAGTCTACTAGTATTTTGGACATAACTTCCTCATACGAACTCATCTCGGGGTGATTCAAGTGCCCACACGACCGCGACTTAAAGTTCTACAATTCTTAAGAAGACATAAGAACCCAAAAACAATCAGAACCATCCCCAAAATAGCCAAACAGAAAGTTCATTTATGAACTGAAATTTCAGAATATCAAATACTCAATTTGATACTAGAACTCAAATAACCCAAATAACCAGTTCAAATCTGTGAGCTGTTGAGTTGGTAATTGGCAATGTTTGCTAGACTATTGATGGTTAACTTTCATTAATATTTATGTCGGTTAGTTTTGTTGGCACCAATACTACATTTTTTTTAGTAATTACTAAAAATAGTTTACATTAAAATAGACTAGTCCCTAGCTATTATCTTTTCCTCCAGTGAGAAGTATAGATGTTGATTCAAAGGTGTGAGATGCGGCAGCTTTGTTTTGAAGCATAATGATTAGTTGTAAGGATTAAAGTATTCCACTATGTTGGCGAAGGTTTGTGATTGTGGACTATGTGAAGAATGAAGACATGTCGATTATAAAAGGATGTAGAGCACTATCACAGGGGCACTTTCTGGTTCATTTTTAAGTTCTAAATTAGAAGTGAGATTTTTGGTAGTAACTATTTATCTGTATTGTACATAATGCAGGATAAATATCTCCAGAAGTTGCACTTTTTCAAAAGTGGGATCCCTTTGCCCGAGTTTAGGGAGGTATGCATTATTTTTTGATTGATCAGTCATTCTACATTTCTGGAAGCCCCTTTTGTTGTTTCCTTCCAGATCATGTTGAAATATATCCATTTCAGATACATAATTTTGAAAGTGCTAAGAGGGCTGGAGAGTTGTATGGTTATCCATTGATGATCAAAAGCAAAAGGCTTGCCTATGATGGGCGTGGCAATGCTGTTGCTAAGTCTGACGAAGATATTCCTTCAGCAGTCACTGGTATGTTCAGTATCTAGCTCTGGACTGTTGAATTTCTACCTGACTCTATGGTTGTTTATGAAGAGTCATCATTAAAGAGTTGAAGCACTAATCGATAACATTCAGAATGCGTTTGGTAGTTTAGTGATGTTCTGTGTGTCACCTGAATTATCCTGATAGTAGAAGCTTTGGGTTGGCATTCAACTCCTTGTCGTTCAAGCTTATCAAGTGTAGCAACATCAACATGCTCAATCTCCACAGTCAAAACATCACATCTAACCAATAAAAAGACATATAGGCCATTAAAGATGGAAAGTAAACTGCATAATCGACATGTCTTCATTCTTCACATAGTGCTCTACATCCTTTTATAATCGACATGTCTTCATTCTTCACATAGTCCACAATCACAAACCTTCGCCAACATAGTGGAATACTTTAATCCTTACAACTAAGCATTATGCTTCAAAACAAAGCAGCCGCATCTCACACCTTTGAATCAACATCTATACTTCTCACTGGAGGAAAAGATAATAGCTAGGGACTAGTCTATTTTAATGTAAACTATTTTTAGTAATTACTAAAAAAAATGGAGTATTGGTGCCAACAAAAGAAACCGACATAAATATTAATGAAAGTTAACCATCAATAGTCTAGCAAACATTGCCAATTACCAACTCAACAGCTCACAGATCTGAACTGGTTATTAGTAACTGAAGTCATATTAAACTAGCTGGAAGACAACAAGGATCATTTTATTACTTAACACCTTCAGAAATGACAATAAAGCAGTAAGAGATAAAAATAATTAATTGAGTTTATTTTTGATTGACTAATTGCTATAAAACTAAGTTAATTATCATCTGAATTGACAGATTCTAATTTGTTTTGATGTTCTTTAAGATGTATATGGTTTTCTGTAATGATGAGCTTGAAATCTATTGAGCTAGCAGCTTGTTAATTATTATTGGAACCCTAAAGATCATGCAATAGAAGCATGATGGCCTAGTATAGAATCAACAAACTCTAGGTATAGCGAACGCCACTAATCTGAAAATCTAGGAGACCGATTCAAATATGAATAAGGTTTGACAGATTCATCAAGGAATAACAATAGCTATTTGACATCATTTTAAAAAATAAAAACAAAAAACTTCCATAAACTGATGTGAATTCTAATGCCTTAAGTTGATCTCAGTTCCCATAGCTATCATTTGTTTTTCTTTATTGGTATTCTTACCATTGTTTTCATTAAATCTAATTACTGTCTGTCTTTTGCTAACCCCTAATGATTATTCAGTGTAGCTCTCATAAAACCCAGAATTTGTAGTTCCAGTCGAAAAAAATCGAATAAACAAATGCCAATTTGAACTTCAATAATCCAAAATCTAATTAACACAAATAGAATAAGCTTATGCTAAACATAAAATACAATACCTGAATTATCCTAATAGTAAACTCCTTGCATTCAACTCCTTGCCGTTCAAGCTTATCAAGTGTAGCAACATCAACATGCTCAATCTCCACAGTCAAAACATCACATCTAACCAATACAAAGACATATAGGCCATTAAAGATGGAAAGTAAACTGCATAAAGAGGGGGAGTGCGATAAGAACACTAAAAGATAAAACCAACCTCTTTGCAAATTCCTCAACAGTGGCACTATCATCAAAACTCCCAACCATATGATAATGTGATAAAGAACTAGCAGGGCAGTTCTCCGAAGGATCTAAAATAGCAACTTTAATTGCCATTTCTGATGCAGCTTGACATAACATACGGCCAAGCTGCCCACCACCCAAAACACCAACAATCTTTTCAGATACACCATGAACATGAACAGGTAATTTCTCTTCCTCATTCCTGGAGAAACAAAACAAAGATACAAGAAACCCTACTCTTTGGTGAGAAACTATTGAGATAATTAACCTAACCAAACAAAATAAATTCAAGAATCCCCCCTAAAAATCATAAGAACGATTTTAACCAGGTGAATGATGCATGATAAAAAAAATAGTAAGGCAACAATAAAAATTAATTGAAAAACCAATAGGGATTTGTCCCAAATGAAAAGTTAAATAGAAAACGGAAGAAAAAAAAAAGAAAAAACCATAAAATCAATTAAAATAAGGATCAATAATTAAAAAAAAATGAAAAAAAAATACTTGGATGAATTAGGAAGTTGAGTCGAAGCTTTACAAGAGTAATAATGGCTTCTTTTACTGTTCTGAAACTTGAAAGCAAGAGAAGACGAATAAGAAAAATTGTTGGACTCCATGGAAAGCCCTAAAAAAGAAAAGAAGGTTCCAGAGGAGAATAAAAGAACATTCTTGTTGATGGTTGAAGGTAGTGAGCAGAGAGTAACGAATTGCAGCTGAAGCATTGAAGAAGACAATACACTGAAATCAAAAATTGAATAAATTTTGCGCCTCACTTTATAATTGGGTGGCCACTATAAGGATGAATTTTCCTCTAAAAAATGTCACAAATTTTCATTTAGGGTTTGTTTGGATTGGGCCATTTCATTTGAATTGATGGAATTGGCTCAATTCCATGGTTTGGGTAAGCTAAAAAATTGAAATTGAAATTGGTCCAATTCCAACACAATTCCAACCCAATTAAAAAATAGCAGATAAGAAGGCAGCAATAAAAATTAACGAAAAACCAATAGGAATTTGTCCCAAATGAAAAGTTAAATAGAAAACGGAAGAAAAAAAAGAAAAAACCATAAAATCAATAAGAATAAGGTTCATTAATTAAAAAAAAGAATGAAAAAAAATTTACTTGGTGGATGAATTAGGAAGTTGAGTTGAATCTTTACAAGAGTAATAATGGCGTCTTTTACTGTTCTGAAACTTGAAAGCAAGAGAAGACGAATAAGAAAAATTGTTGGACTCCATGGAAAGCCTTAAAGAAGAAAAGAAGGTTCCAGAGGAGAATAAAGGAACATTCTTGTTGATGGTTGAAGGTAGTGAGCAGAAAGATCGAATTGTTGCTGAAGCATTAAAGAAAACAATACACTTAAATCAGAAATCGAAAAAATTTTGCGCCTCACTTTATAATTGGGTGGCCACTATAAGAATGAATTTTCATTTAGGGTTTGTTTGGATTGGGTCATTTCATTTGAATTGATGGAATTGGCCCAATTCCATTGTTTAGGTAAGCTAAAAAATTGAAATTGAAATTGGCCCAATTCCAACACAATTCCAACCCAATTAAAAAATAGCAGGCAACAATAAAAATTAACGAAAAACCAATAGGAATTTGTCCCAAATGAAAAGTTAAATAGAAAACGGAAGAAAAAAAAGAAAAAACCATAAAATCAATAAGAATAAGGATCAATAATTAAAAAAAAAGAATGAAAAAAAAATTACTTGGTGGATAAATTAGGAAGTTGAGTCGAAGCTTTACAAGAGTAATAATGGAGTCTTTTACTGTTCTGAAACTTGAAAACAAGAGAAGACGAATAAGAAAAATTGTTGGACTCCAAGGAAAGCCCTAAAGAAGAAAATAAGGTTCCAGAGAAAAAATAAAGGAACATTCTTGTTGATGGTTGAAGGTAGTGAGCAGAAAGATCGGATTGTTGCTGAAGCATTAAAGAAGACAATACACTGAAATCAGAAATCGAATAAATTTTGCGCCTCACTTTATAATTGGGTGGCCACTATAAGGATGAATTTTCCTCTAAAAAATGACACAAATTTTCATTTACGGTTTTTTTGGATTGGGCCATTTCATTTGAATTGATGGAATTGGCCCAATTCCATTGTTTGGGTAAGCTAAAAAATTGAAATTGAAATTGGCCCAATTCCAACACAATTCCAACCCACTTAAAAAATAGCTGATGAGAAGGCAGCAATAAAAATTAACGAAAAACCAATATGAATTTGTCCCAAATGAAAAGTTAAATAGAAAACGGAAGAAAAAAAAAAGAAAAAACCATAAAATCAATAAGAATAAGGATCATTAATTAAAAAAAAGAATGAAAAAAAAATTACTTGGCGGATGAATTAGGAAGTTGAGTCGAACCTTTACAAGAGTAACAATGGCGTCTTTTACTATTCTGAAATTTGAAACCAAGAGAAGACGAATAAGAAAAATTGTTGGACTCCATGGAAAGCCCTAAAGAAGAAAAGAAAGTTCCAAAGGAGGATGAAGGAACATTTTTGTTGATGGTTGAAGGTAGTGAGCAGAGAGTAACGGATTGCTGCTGAAGCATTGAATAAGACAATACACTGAAATCAAAAATTGAATAAATTTTGCACCTCACTTTATAATTGGGTGACACTATAAAGATGAATTTTCATTTAGGGTTTGTTTGGATTGGGCCATTTCATTTGAATTGATGGAATTGGCCCAATTCCATTGTTTGGGTAAGCTAAAAAATTGAAATTGGATTTGGCCCAATTCCAACACTATTCCAACACAATTAAAAAATAGCATATAAGAAGGCAACAATAAAAATTAACGAAAAACCAATAGAATTTGTCCCAAATGAAAAGTTAAATAGAAAACAGAAGAAAAAAAAAAGAAAAAACCATAAAATCAATAAGAATAAGGATCAATATTTTAAAAAAGAATGAAAAAAAAAATTACTTGGTGGATGAATTAGGAAATTGAGTCGAAGCTTTACAAGAGTAATAATGGCGTCTTTTACTGTTCTGAAATTTGAAAGCAAGAGAAGACGAATAAGAAAAATTGTTGGACTCCATGGAAAGCCATAAAGAAGAAAAGAAGGTTCAAGAGGAGAATGAAGGAACATTCTTGTTGATGGTTGAAAGTAGTGAGCAGAGAGTAACGGATTGCTGCTGAAACATTGAAGAAGATAATACACTGAAATCAGAAATCGAATAAATTTTGCGCCTCACTTTATAATTAGGTGGCCACTATAAGCATGAATTTTTATTTAGGGTTTGTTTGGATTAGGCCATTTCATTTGAATTGATGGAATTGGCCCAATTCCATTGTTTGGGTAAGCTAAAAAATTGAAATTGAAATTGGCCCAATGCCAACACAATTCCAACCTAATTAAAAAATAGCAGATAAGAAGGCAGCAATAAAAATTAACGAAAAACAATTTGACACAAATGAAAAGTTAAATAGAAAACGGAAGAAAAAAAAAACCATAAAATCAATAAGAATAAGGATCAATATTTAAAAAAAAAATGAAAAAAAAATTACTTGGTGGATGAATTAGGAAGTTGAGTCGAAGCTTTACAAGAGTAATAATGGCGTCTTTTACTGTTCTGAAACTTGAAAGCAAGAGAAGACGAATAAGAAAAATTGTTGAACTCCATGGTAAGCCCTAATGAAGAAAAGAAGGTTCTAGAGGAGAATGAAGGTACATTCTTGTTGATGGTTGAAAGTAGTGAGCAGAGAGTAACGGATTGCTGCTGAAGCATTAAAGAAGACAATACACTGAAATCAGAAATCGAATAAATTTTGTGCCTCACTTTATAATTGGGTGGCTACTATAAGGATGAATTTTCATTTAGGGTTTATTTGGATTGAGCCATTTCATTTGAATTGATGGAATTAGCCCAATTCCATTGTTTGGGTAAGCTAAAAAATTGAAATTAAAATTGGCCCAATTCCAACACAATTCCAACCCAATTAAAAAATAGCAGATAAGAAGGCAGCAATAAAAATTAACGAAAAACCAATAGGAATTTGTCCCAAATGAAAATTTAAATAGAAAACGGAAGAAAAAAAAAAAGAAAAACCATAAAATCAATAAGAATAAGGATCAATAATTAAAAAAAAGAATGAAAAAAAAAATTACTTGGTGGATGAATTAGGAAGTTGAGTCGAAGCTTTACAAGAGTAATAGTGGCGTCTTTTACTGTTCTAAAACTTGAAAGCAAGAGAAGACGAATAAGAAAAATTGTTGGACTCCATGGAAAGCCCTAAAGAAGAAAAGAAGGTTCCAGAGGAGAATGAAGAAACATTCTTGTTGATGGTTGAAGGTAGTGAGCAGAGAGTAATGGATTGCTGCTGAAGCATTGAAGAAGACAATACACTGAAATCAAAAATCAAATAAATTTTGCGCCTCACTTTATAATTGGGTGGCCACGGATGAATTTTCCTCTAAAAAATGTCACAAATTTTCATTTAAGACATTTCATTATAACATAATACTATTTGACCTAAACAACTCAATTATATTAATGGATATATTTAGTTCAATATTTATTTGAATTGTTACTAACAACATACAAAGGTTCAACCTTATTTAACCAGGTGTCCTTTGTTCGTTGTTAACTACAAAGACTTGGTTAAAAAAATCAAAGTCTTTGTTTGCTGTTACTAACAGCAAACAATCCAAACCTCAACTCTAGGCAAAAAGTGCTTACTTTGGAAAATAAGTTCAAACATTGTTTATTTTATGATTTTTTTATAATTTTTTTTGCTTAATTCATTCAAATTTTCTTATTTAATGTTTAACATAAATTTTCATATGAAGCGGTTTTACGATAAGCCAATTGCATTTGTGCTGGTTCAATGTGCACTTACAGTCTTAAAATGGTCACTTATAACTTTGGAGAAATCTTAAAACGACAAATTATAACCTTTAATTGGTCATTTACTGTATTATATTGATCACGTCTTATATAATATTATAAAGTGATAACTTCTAATCTTAAAGTGACTAGTTATAATATTAAATGATTACTTTTACAGTATGAACATTATCACTTATAACTTTAAAATAATCACTTAAATTTTAATATGATTTTTTTAAGACAATAAACTAATTACATGAGTTGACGAAATTTTACAGAATTTTCTAAATGTTTAATACGTCATTTTGGAGGTTATAATTAGCATTTGAATATTAAATTAGCTACAATTTTGGTTACCCTTATGTATGATTAATTTTATTCAAAGCATCACTTTACTTGTTTTAAAAGTTACACTTTTAAAGTAAATCAATTTGAACACAAAATCTGATTTACGAAACATCTAATCATCTGAATGAGCACCTCAATAATTGCGCTAAAGGCATGCTTTCAGCTGAATGAAAACTTTTCTACAATTGCAAATTTGAAGGCAATCACAAAGTAAATTACTTCGTTAGACAAAACAAATAACACCCACAAAATTGGAACACCATTGGAAATTTGGAATTGGAGATTACCAAGTACAAAAATCACAGAATTTTAAGCTGATTTCTGGAAATCATTCTTCAGATTATGTTTTGTGGATCACTCAAAGACAATACGTACTCAGATTATACAATTAATATTCATTCCTATAGTTGCATCAGAGATTCCACTAAACTGAAGATTCCAATTGGGAGTGAAATTTAGAAACAACAAAAATAAAATGAATTACATCACCTTTGAATCCAATCTGGGAGGATAAGCCATACACAAGTAACCTCAAATACTTGATTTAAAAGAAAAGCAATAACATCTGAAACAAATAGCTGGCTCGATGCACACAGCATACTGAATAATAAGGTATTGCATAGGAAGATTATTTACCTCACGAGAGCTGTCTGGAGTAAACCATCGTAACAACACTCCAAGATGAACACGAAAACCAGAAGTCGTGAAGGAAGGAAGGAAATTCGGGTGTTACATAAAAAGAAAAGAGAACATAATTAAAATAAACGCTAAAGATTAATTTAAAAGGGTGAGTAAGTTGAAATTTCGGTAGCATCTCTGCTGAAAACTGAGGATGTGATGAGAATATATATATATTTATTATTAATTAACATGATTAAACTAATCTAAGGCCTATAACGCCTTTCAAAAGAATACGTCACGACGGAATGAATCATCGTTGGCTTCACAAATCATCAACTCTAACGAGAATCGTGGTTCCAGTGTCAACGCATCGATCTGACGGATACTAAAGGAGTATTCTCCCTGCTGTACATCCAAAACTATGCAGTGGATCTATGGATCATACAAGGAGTCACATGGCTCCATACAAAAGAAATTTTACAACCCCAAAAGAAAACTTTACAAGTTTATAGAAGCTAAAAGCATTTAGAAAATTTGTACACATCAGTAGCCAGGTGAAAAGATGTGCTCCTAAGAAGTTCTGTACCCAAAGCTTTCTGAAATGATTCCCAAAATTCCGACACGTATCTAGTATCACGATTAGACACTATAGATCTAGGGACACCATGGTATCGTACAACATTCTTAAGGTAAGCTCGAGCCAACTGATCCATGTCCCACTGATTATTCATCGGAATGAACTTAGCACTCTTGGTGAGTCTATCCACGATCACCCATAACGTATCATTTCCTGACCTAGTTCTTGGTAAACCCAAAATAAAATCCATGGATATGTCATCCCACTTCCATACAGGAATATCCAAAGGTTGGAGTAAACCTGCGGGCCTCTTATGCTCGCTCTTTACTTTCTGGCAAGTCAAACACTTGGAAACAAACTCATTAATATCTCTTTTCATTCCAGACCACCAAAATGTTTGTTTCAAGTCTTGATACATTTTATCTCCTCCCGGATGAATAGAGTACTTTGTGTTATGTGCCTATGTCAAGATCTTATCCTTGAGCTCTATGCAAGTAGAAGGTACGCACCATCGACCCTTGTATTGAATGCTACCATCCTCGAATATAGTGAATCCTTCAGCTTTCCCTTCTTTAACCTGCTCTCTCGTTTTCTCCAATAAGGAGTCACTCACTTGATTTGTTAAAATTTCCTCAAAAATCAAAGGTCGTATGGATAAGGCTGCTAATCGGGACTCTAACTCCCCATGCTGTACAATCTCGAGATTCAATCCTTCCATGTCTCTCTGCAACTCTCTAGGAACGGTCAAGGAAGCTAAGGAATGACTAGTCTTTCTACTCAAAGCATCGGCTACCAAATTGGCCTTACCCTCATGGTAATTAAACTCCACGTCATAGTCGTTAATCAACTCTAGCCACCTTCGTTGTCTCATGTTCAAATTTTGTAGTGTATACAAGTATCGCAAGCTTTGATGGTCAGTATAAATTTTGCACTTCACTCCATCTAAGTAATGTCTCCAAATCTTTAGAGCAAAGACAATGGCTGCTAGTTCTAGGTCATGAGTTGGATAATTGACTTCATGCGGTTTAAGTTGTCTTGATGCATAAGCAATAACTTTTTGATCTTGCATCAACACACACCCTAACCCTTTTTTCGAGGCATCGCTATACACAAGATATTCAGACGTGCTGTCTGGAAGGGTTAAAACCGGTGCAGTAGTCATTCTTTCCTTTAATGCTTGGAAGGCTCCCTCACAATCCTTAGTCCACTCAAATTTCTTGTCTTTCTTCATCAAATTGGTCATCGGTCGGGCAATCTTTGAGAAATCCTTCACAAATCTTCTATAGTAACCAACCAAACCCAGAAAACTTCGAATCTCGGTCATATTTTTCGGTGTAGGCCAATCCCTCACCGCCTCAATCTTAGCTGGATCCACGGTAACTCCCTCCTTGGATACAAAATGCCCCAGAAAAGATACTTTTTCAAGCCAAAACTCACACTTAGAAAATTTTGCATACAGTTGATTCTCCCGAAGTATCTGCAATAAAGACCACGACGAACTTATCGAGGCATGCACTAAATACCCGATTCATCAGACACATGAATGCTGCTGGTGCATTTGTCAGCCCAAATGGCATCACTGTAAACTCAAAATGCCCATAGCAAGTCCTAAAGGCCTTCTTGGGTATATCTCTCTTTGCTATTCTCAATTGATGATAGCCAGACCTCAAGTCAATCTTCGAAAACATCCCGGCTCCCTTAAGCTGGTCAAATAGGTCATCAATTCTCGGTAGAGGGTATTTGTTCTTCACAGTAACCTTGTTCAACTCACGGTAATCTATGCATAGTCTCATACTCCCATCCTTCTTGCGAACAAACAACACAGGTGCCCCCCAGGGCGAAACACTTTGTCGTATGTACCCTTTCTCCAACAACTCTTCTAATTGCTTTCTCAATTCTTCCATCTCTGCTGGTGTCATCCTATAAGGCGCTTTGGATATGGGTCCCGCCCCCGGCACTAAGTCTATGGTAAATTCAAAGTCCCGAATAGGTGGCATTCCCGGTATTTCGTCTGGAAAGACGTCCATAAACTCGTTTACGACGGGAACGGTCTCAAGAGCCACAACCTCATCCTCTATTCTTCGAACGTGACACAAGTAACAAGGTAATCCTTGCCTCAACAATCTCTTCATTCTCAAGGAAGATACTATTTTAGCCCGTAACCCCGAAGTGCCCTTCTTATACTTTACCCTTTTTCCCTTAGGTCCCACAAGCCTCACTTCTTGTTTGTCGCACTCAATTTCCGCCTTGAAATGACCTAACCAATCCATCTCAAGAATGATGTCTAAGTCATCCATGTCGAGGTCATAAAGGTTACTAGGGAAAACAACTTCTCCTATGGTTAAAGGAACTCCTCTATATAACCTAGTACACTGAAATAACTCCCCCGATGGAATCGCTACGACATTAGAGGTGGATTCAGGGTTCTTTAATCCTAACTTCTCGATCTTTGATGTGCACACAAAAGAATCAGATGCCCCAGTATCAAACAATACTTTAACAGGTACAGAATTCACGAGGAACGTACCTATCACCACATCTCTCGCCGACTCTGCCTCCTTACTGTTGATAGTTGTCAACCTCCCCGTAGTTGGATGAGTTACCGCCGTACTGGCTCCTCCATTGCCATTCCGGGTGTTGTTCCCATTAAGCCCTCCAGGCTTGAAGCTACTTTGAGATGTGCGGTTTCCATTCCAATCCCTCTGGTGGTTCAGCTTCCTACCACTGTGGTCGTTCCCATCCTTGTTATTTCTGAAATTACCCGATCTGAAGCTTTGTTGCCCATTATGTTGTCGAACTGGTTGTCCATGCTTTGCGAAACACTCATACTCCCGATGTCCCAGTTTGCCACAATATTTGCACTCCACCAAGTTTCCACTGCAGTCTTTCCCCGGGTGATTGTTGGGACACTTAGATCAAAAGAAGACTCTCTCCTTGCCATGACGATCCTTGATCACCTTCCGATCACTGGCACCTCCCAGCTGAGGCTTGCCATTTCTCCCGTGACCGAGGTGTTGGTCATTGAAGCTTTTATGTCTCTTGCTGTGGTGGAAACTGTGTTGTTGATGAAAAATCTCCTTCCTCTTTTCCCCACTAGGGGCTGCCCCACTACTAATCTCGGGCGCCTTTCCGTTGTCCAACTTTAGCAAGCTTCCGACTTGAGCAGCTCTCTGATACATTGCATCCAATGTGGTGTATCTGTCGCTATCAATGTGGACTTGCACCTGATTAACTAATCCCAATTCAAATCGTTGCATCTTCTTTTCTTCGGTAGGGACGTCATCAGGGCAGTATTTGACATATTCCATGAATTTCTTATAGTATTCATCCACGGACATCTCCCCCATCTCAAGCCTAGCAAATTCATTAGACTTCTGCTTCCTGATATGTGGTGGGTAAAACTTTTCTCGGATCATTGTCTTGAAATCCTTCCAACTTAGCGGATTATCAGGATCACTCATCATACTATCTCTTGCATTCGACCACCAATAATCTGCCTCTTCTTGGAGGTAGAATGCAGCCTGGTCTACCTTCAAGTGTTCCGGGCATTGAACTACGTTGAACAGTTTATCAAATTCTCGCAACCAACTTTCCAAAGCTGCAGGTTCTCCAGTCCCTGAGTACGTAGGAGATTTATTCTGAGAGATTCTCTTGCTCATAGAGGAAGCTGTCTCTATAGCCGACTTGGCTTGGACCTCCTTTCCTCAGCCAGTTCCATAACCAGCTCGCGTAGTGCCTTGTTAGAGGAGCATTGTCTCAAACGTTTTCTAGATAGTGGAGGCATTTCCTGTTAGCATCATCCAACACGATTATCAGTTTATTTCTCCTTCTATGCCAAAAGACGAGAAAGTGTGGGGTCGGAGATTTAACTCATGATGTAACTTATCTACATGTGTACTTCTACCTCTATGATAATCAACTTTAAACAGTACTATGCTTATCTTAAGGAATTTCGTAAATGAACAGTTAAAGGACGGAATTCGCATATAAGAAATGAATATTGTCATATATAGATTCTCAAGCATCCAATCACGTAACACATTAACCTTTTCATACAAACAAGGTTCAAATTAACATAAAATTTGAGCATTATTATACAAATTTAGTAGATTGTACCAAAAGCTTCATTAACACTAAGTAACACTCAATATTGCAGAGAACGTAATTAGCATCTGTTAAACAAACCCATGTTCATAAGGGAGTCATAAGTATGAGCAACTTACACTTATGAATCTAATATCAAATTACTTAACTTATTCTACTTATGTACATGCAATAATCACCACAACGCAAAACATAAGTCGTATATCAATCCTAAATCTACCCCAGCTCTCACGCGTGACGTTAACTTCAAACAATTCCTTAAAGACTTTAGAATACGAGCGTCAAAGTAGGAACCACTGGCTCTGATACCACCTGTAACACCCCTGAATTTCCAACCCCTTACACGAAAACCAGAAGTCGTGAAGGAAGGGAGGAAATTCGGGTGTTACATAAAAAGAAAAGGGAACATAATTAAAATAAACGCTAAAGATAAATTTAAAAGGGTGAGTAAGTGGAAATTTTGTTAGCATCTCTGCTGAAAACTGAGGATGTGACGAGAATATATATATATATATATATATATATATATATATATATATATATATATATATATATATATATATATATATATATATATATATATATATATATTTATAATTGATTTACATGATTAAACTAATCTAAGGCCTATAACGCCTTTCAAAAGAATACGTCACGACGGAATGAATCATCGTCGGCTTCACAAATCATCAACTCTAACGAGAATCGTGGTTCCAGTGTCAACGCATCGATCTGACGGATACTAAAGGATTATTCTCCCTGCTGTACATCCAAAACTACATAGCGGATCTATGGATCATACAAGGAGTCACATGGCTCCATACAAAAGAAATTTTACAACCCCAAAAGAAAACTTTACAAGTTTATAGAAGCTAAAAGCATTTAGAAAATTTATACACAACTGTTACGATTGTACTCTGCTCTTTAACCCAATGTAAAGCAAAAGTAGCTCTTATACCTGTCATGCCAAGTTATGATCCTCCTGCTGCTCAACATAATGACCATAGTCAAATGTGTCATAGCAGGAACATCATAAAGAGTCATGAGCAACAACAACAAACACGTACACGTCAGTAATTAATGAACTTATAACAATTAGAGTCATTGAACAAAACTATAGACAACGATATAGTATGACAATAGCGAGTCTACTCATTTGTCTAAACACCTCTATTTCCTCATAATTTTCTCTTTCAAACTACTAATCTCTCGAAGTATATTCAAGGGTAGTGGATCTTTTCTCTATTCATGGCATAGTGACACGGCCAAGGGCGTTATCGGCCTCCCGGCGCCCATTGGCAAAGTATGAGCTCATGCCCCCTCCAGCTGACCCTCTCGGATCCTACCTTCGGGAAAACTAACACACTGGGTTACTAAACCAGTGAATAGGCCACCATATTGGGGTTTGCAAGGCCCGCATGATAACACCTCAGTCAAGGGGTACGGTGGTCCCGTCGAACCTCACCTAGGGGACTATTAAATCAACCGGACATAATCCAGTTAAGTCACGCCAACTAATCATACATCAAGGCTCAATAAGTAGGAAATCACTTCGATACCACACACAACCATGATGTGTTCTCTACTATTTAGAAATCTGTTCTCATAGTCTTCTAATGTTTTCGTTCTACTTGCCTATATCACTATTATGACTATACACTATCATAGTTCACTTTCTGGTGTTCTTTAATTCTAATGCAATGCATATAATCATGAAATATGGATAATACTTGAAACAACGAGTATGATAATTAATTACTGCATGTACGTACCTGTGAGCGTCACTGCACAACCAAGAGTTACAAAAATCACCCAATTAAGTTCTACTTTCCTCTTATGAACTAGGAACCTATACAAGTTATGAGTAGAACTAATAAGTTCCCTTAACTACTTTGCCATACCAAACTAAATACCAAAGTAATCGCTATCACCCATTCAACGTGAGTTTTCGATTACTCTAACACGCACACAACTCATTCAATACAAGTCAAAATCATTGACTCAACACAGCATAAGTCTTTCCATCAATTTAAAGTAGAAGTATGTGTGAATCGTTTCTTTGCATTAACTAATTTTGAGCATATCGGCTTGTGTTACCCAAAAATAACTAATCACAACTAAATCTTACGATTTTAATATAATATTAATATAACGATAAAGCAAATCTTAGAGTTATTATATCGGGATATCATTTGTTGCATTCTCCAAGGCTATTAAGAACTATAATCAAAACAACACGACAAATAACTTTAGCAACCATCTACGATAAGTTGACATTATGCTTTTGGCTCACCAATATCATGTATCTATAATTTCAATAACAACCTAATAAGGGTATTTGTAATTTACAACAATCAAACCACAACAATTAGTAACTAGTATTCCCAATATAATCAATCGAAATCACTTTTGTAGTCACTAATATCATCACCATTACTAATTATTCACAATAATAACCAATCGACCAAATCTTAAAACAACTTTTAAAGTTATTTAATCAATCATCACCAAAATATAGTATAAAACACACATTATTAGTAATTTCATTTCTAAATCCAAGCCCTAATCGTTTCGTGTTCAAAGATAACATATTTAATCACTACACATACTAAGATTCGAAGAAACTAAAACAAAAACCAACACACAACCCATAATTTCAATCACACTTCAAACCCTAAGTCATAAACATGTTTAATTCATCAATCAAATTCTTACCCACAAAAAGATTCAATGAAAATAACACAAAAATCAACACCTCACTCATAAACTTCATAAAACTTCAATAAAACTTCAAATAAAACTAGAAATTAATTGGAGAAAAGAGAAGAGATGGCTCACAAAGATGGGACTAGCAAAAGGGATGAAGACTAGATGGTTGTGAAGGACCCACGCGGCTGGGCCATGACTGTTGGTGGCGGCAGCCTTCACGGCAGAAGGGGGAGGAGCAGATGGCAGTCGCGGCTGCAGCAGCTGCACAGAGGGTGGTGGCCTAGCTGTTGGCCGCTGCTGTTTGGAAGGGAAAACGCAGCCCTTGCTGCTGCTTGCAAGGAGAGGCGAGGGCGGCTGCTTGCTGGTGGTCACGTAGGCGGCAGCTGCTTACTGGTGGGGAAGGAGAAGGCGGCAGCTGCTTGGGGAACGAGAGAGGCGCAGAGGAGAAGGGAGAAAGAAGGAGAGTGACGGCTCTTGCTTGAGCATTTAGGGTTTTCCCGGGTTTTATACTCGTTATTGCTATTATTATTATTATTATTATTATTATTATTATTATTATTATTATTATTATTATTATGTTTATTTATTTATTTATTTTTTATCTCGATTTATTTTCTTGCGAGACTCAACTAAGAGACTCATTTTCGTGGGCTCAGACATTTTAATAAAATAGTCATTTTGATTCGGACCTCTTTATTTGAGAAGTCGTAACTATATTTTTAATATATATATACATATATACATATATATACATATATACATATATATACATATATATACATATATATATATATATACATATATATATATATATACATATATATATATATATACATATATATATATATATACATATATATATATATATATATACATATATATATATATATATATATATATATATATATATATATATATATATATATATATATATATAGTCAAGTTCTAGTGAAACCCAAGCTTATATAAGAACCGTAAGAATTAAAAAATGTATTACCTTTTTACAGAAATGTGTTACTTTTGCACAAAAAATGCATTACTTTTGTTTTTAAAAATATATGGTATTTTTTACCAAAAAAGTATAACTTTCAGAAAAAAATATAAATGCAAAGTAAAGCGTTTTTCCTGAAAAATAACACTTTTTTATATAAAAAGTAACACCTTTTTATAATTCTCACGGTTCTCATATAAAGATGGTATATATATATATATATATATATATATATTTGGACCTCTTTATTTGTTGGGCGGTAGGCAATGGCACTCCTTGCCTACTCCTAGGGCTGGACCTGACTATATAATAATCTTTATATATTCAAGTATAAATAAAAAACAAGAAATGTATGTTAAATTGACAATTTTTTCATTTGAATTTTCATAAAATTTCGTATTTTTAGAGTAATATTCCAAGTACACGCGTCTTATAACTTTTTCATTGTAAATTATACTTAGTCAATTATAATACGAATAGATACCCAGATACATTAGAACACAAAGATTTATGTATCAAAACTTTAATTCAACAAAATTATCATTACGAAACAGAGGCGTCGCTCCTTGAGACGCTTAGTCACGCCACACGAAGCAGCTACTACCTCTTGAAGCGTCGCATTGCACAGCATTTGGTCGGTATTGTTTTTTTGAGTTTATAGTTGTGTTGGTTCATTGGTTGTTGTGAATTGAATTGTTATGCACAAGTGGTCGCTCTTGCGCCCCTAAACACGCCTAACCTAATACAATTCATAGTAAGCTTTGTTCTTCACTATTGTATGTAATCATTACTCCATTAATTAAGCAACTTCCATGTCCCTTCTTCAATGCTGTAATCAAAGGCCTTTCCTTTCATAAAGTGAACAAAGCTTAATTATGGTTTTAATTAATTTATCCATACTTTTAAAGGACGGTTGTGTTGATCACACCCATTCTTGTCTTCTAATTTTCCATTTATCCTAACGCATGCATGATTGAAGGTTATCATTCTTAATTCTTAATTAATTTCCTGTTTAATTAGCAACAAGTACTTCTTCTATCCCAATGAGATTCAATTAAAGAGAAAAATTGTGAAAATGTGATAGAAGTATTATATTTGAAAGAAGAGATCAGAAAATGAATAATTGTGTGGATAATACTAAAAAAATATTTAAATGTGTAGATTTAAATAAAATCGGTTAGTTGAATTCGTTCTCAAATAAAAAGACGATACAAAATGAGTGACATAACCAAAAATATAATTTGAGTAGAAGGGAGGGAACAATTGGTATAAATTAACTATTCAAGCTCTAAAAGTTCTATTAGAAAGGGTAGATCTCACGTATTTTTTTTCCGTCAACACTATAATTTAAACTAATAGTACTATTTATAAGAGAATAAGAGAATGAATTGAAAGCTCGAGTATTACAAAAGGGAAGCAGCTATATATATACAAATATAAGAGGAAGGAAAACAGATTCTAAAACAACACCACAACTGAAATAACAGAATTCGGTTATAATGTTTTAACACCCCCTCAAAATAGGCTTGTGGCTTGCAAGACCAATTTTGCTTATCAATTTCTAAAAAGAGTGATGTGGTAGCGGTTTTGTAAGAACATCAGCAACCTGGTCATGTGTGGATATATAGGAAACAAGAATATTACCACATTAAACATTCTCACGGACAAAGTGATAATCCAAGGCCAAATGTTTCATTTTGGAGTAGAAAACCGAATTAGCACATACATGTGTGGTGCCTAAGTTATCATAGTATACCACAAGCTTTGTTAGAGGCTGTAAATGTAACTTAGAGAATAGATTTTGGAGCCATAATAGTTCAGCAGTAGTAGAGGCAACAGCTCAATATTCTACTTCTGTAGCGGGTTCGGTACTTACAAGAGGACCATGAGATAGGATTTGAGCCAAGGTACACAATGCACGGAAGTGGAGATTTAATCATCTTTATCATGTGCGCAATTTGCATCGGAAAAGGCATGTAGAGACAAAGGTTAATTGTGCCAAAGAACCAAGCCGTAGTTTATGGTGCCAACAAGATACCGCAGTAAGCATTTTAAGGCACTCTAGTGATCATCTGTAGGGGACTGCATATATTGAGCTAATTTATTGACAGCAAATGCTATATCCGGACGTGTTAGACCAAGATATTGAAGGCTCCCAATTAAGCCTCGATACTCCGTAGGATTAGAATAAGGTATGGCCTCCTTTGTGATTGGTGGATCAACTGTTAAAGGAGTAGGAACTGACTTTGCTTCATGCATATTTGCTTTGGTCGAAATATCCAGAATGTACTGTCGTTGATTGAGAACCAAGCCTTGATGATTACGAAGAACTTTCACGCCCAAAAAACAAGAAAGATCACCTAAATCCTTTAAAGAAAACTGAGCAGCAAGAGCTGTGATGAATTTTTCAAGAGCATTGTCATCACTTGCAGTTATAATTAAGACATATAGACGAATATTATGCAACAAATAGACAAACAATGAAGAGTCAGATTTGGAATTTTTGAAACCTAAGGTTAACAAAAAAGAACATAGTTGCTTAAACTAAGCACAAGGTGCCTGTTTGAGCCCATAAAGGGCTTTGTTTAACTTACAGACATAGTGAGGATTAGTAGCATCGGAGTAACGTGGAGGTTGTTGCACAAAAACATCATCATGGATTTGACCTTGCAGAAAGGCATTGTTAATATCTAACTGTCATAATTTCCAACCACTAGTAATAGCAAGAGTGATATAACAGGACCATAGGTTTCAGTGTAGTCAATACCCTCAAGTTGATGAAAACCTTTGGCCACAAGCCTTGCTTTATACTGAGTGATGACACCAGTGGAATCACGTTTGATTCTATAAATCCACTTGGTTCCAACAACATTTTGAGCAGAATCAGGAGGAGCCAACTCCCATGTATTGTTTTTTAATAATGCTTTGAACAAACAATCCATGGCATGTCTCCATCGTGGATCTTTAAGAGTCTGAGTTATAGTTCTTGGTTCAGTTTCTTGAGACGTTAATTGAGCCATTAGGTACAGTTTCTTGATAGGTTTCCCGATATTGTTTTGAAGACGAGTGGTCATCCGGGTGGAAACTTGTTGTGTAGTGGAAGGAGGATTGCTAGTCATTGTAACAGACTCAAAATTCTTAATCATAATCTTCCGATTAATTATTCCGAATTTTCAATTCAAATCTTTAATCCTTTGGTTATCCACTTCAAACCATCTTTAATTTCTAAACCTTTTCCGATTATGTAATTTCTTTCAAATATTAAACTTAAAAAAAAATATTATTTTGTTTAAAATCTTTTTATAAGCACTAAAATATTATTTTATTATTTTATAGTATGAAAAGTAAAATTTTATTATTATATCCACGGTTTTGTAAAACGTTATGTTTTAACTTTCTTCCTTAAACTAACATTACTACTTATTATTTTAACCTTATAAATTTGATTTTTAATTATTTTATATATAAAAATGAGTCGTTTTTTTATTATTAACTTTAAGCAAAATTTTCTAAGTAAACTACATATTTTCATTATCAATTTACCCATTATTTTAAAGTATATTTACTTGTACATACTAGAAAAAATAATTTGATGAACCAAAATCCTTTCTATAGTAACCCATGATGTTCATCACTTACACAAGTTATCACAATGTCCTTACACAAGCTAACCTTCCTCTACACTCCAAACTCATACATATTCACTTACACACTCTAACTCTTGCATATTTACTTACACACTCTAAATCACTTACACAAGTTAACCTTCTTATACACTCCTAAAATACTTTTTCATACAATTTAATGAACTACAAAGTTTCCCAAACCCATTATAAATACCCCTTTAGCCATGGGGTCACTTACACCGCCATCATCAAATCTTTCTAACATTCTTTCTTATATTTTCACTTCATTTAAATCTTGAAGAAATTCAAGAAGATGAAGCTTAGAACACTCTTTATTTAGCTAAATCATCATCATTATGGCACATTATTGGGTTATTACTTTCGGCACTTAATGTATTATTATTTTTGGAGTTTGAATTTAATTATTTTTTGGGAGCTTAAAAGATCGTCATTAATTTGGGAGTTTTGATTAATTATCTTTGAAGCATTATTATCTATCTTGAAGGGTCTTATTTCTTATTATTTTCCTAATTAGTACTTAGTACTAATCCTTGGTGTTAGTATGGTATAACTTCTTACCCTACCCTTTTTGTTGAATTTTACATTATATTTACTTTATAATATGCTACGTATGAAATATGTTAGATATGTTTTAGTAGGAAGTTAGTTTAATGAAATTATGATCAAGATTATATTAAGTATGTGTATGCTAAAAGTATTTTTAGTATGTTAATTTAATAATCTTTGAACAAGTTTAGGAAGTTGGGTGCAAAATTATATTCTATTGATATTAAATATGATTTATGTTATAAACTAGTGCTAGTATGTTTATGAGTTAAGTGTTACATTAGGAATGTTATATTTTTTTTATGTTAGAATTTTTATTAATATGTTTATGTTAGCCTTCAAACTAGTTTATAAGGTAGTAAGTTATTTTATGAACGTATTTTACTAAGTATGATTATATTAAGAATATTGTTATTATACTTTATTTTGAGATTTAAGTTTATCCTTAAAGTTATAGTAAATTTCTATGTTATTGCGTGAAATTTTTACTTTTGTAAGTGGTTATGTTAATTATTTAAATCTAGGATTTAGTATGATAAATTAAATTAAGTCGTTCTTTTTATGTGAAAAGGGCCCAAAACACTCATAGGTCATTCGACCACTATCATATAACAAAAAAAAAAGAGTTTGATTTACTATTTTAAATTATTACAACTATTATTGTGATAATAATAAGATAATAATTTAAAAAGATATTTTTGAGAAATTTTTATAAGTAATTAAATATTGAAGTAGTTTTCTTGAATACATGAGATTTCATAATAAAAGTAACTTTTAATCACTATTTAGTACAAAATATTTGTATTTGCTAACTATTTGACCAAAATTTATGTAAAATAATGTCAAAGTATTTTTAGTAAACTTGCGGCTCAAACTATGTGTGATATATTGATTTTGTGAAATTACAAGTTTTACTTATTTTATAATTAGAGATATTGACTTTTGTGAAAATTATAAGTTTGACTTGTTTTTTAAACTAGAATATTGATTTTTGTGAAATTATAAGTTTTATTTGTTTTACAACTAGAATGTTGATTTTCGCAAACCTAATAAGTTTACTTATTTTTCTAATCTTAAAATATTGATTTTTGGTGAACTTGTAGAATTTTGGAAACTTATCCAAATGATGCAATTTTAACTTGAATTTTAATTAGAATATTTGATGTTTTTTGAAGAGAATAAAGTTTTAATTGTAAGTTGAAAATGTTGATTTTGGAAACTTATTTAAAGAGAGATAGATTTAGTAGCTACTTGTTGAAAATACTAATTTGGAGACTATTGATAGAATATTAAGTTATTAGTGTGAATTTAGCGAGCTATTAAAAATAAAGTTATAAATAAAATTTAATGTGAAAAAATTTAATAATGAATGTGTAAAGGCATAAAGGTTAATTTTACGTTATGATTTAGAATTTTATTAAATAAAAGAGGTTATCACCTAAGTTGATCAAAGTCAAAGTCAATGTCAAATTGTAGTAATAAAAATGTGATGTACTTGTGTGAATGAATATTGATTGAATGACCCTGATAGTAAGGTAATGTCGAACCGTGGACCAACATGTAAAATTCCGGCGTTCGTGTTGGCCGGCACGTAAAATGCGGTGTAAGACAGGGGGTTATCTACCTATCCTGTAGAGCTCGAGCATAAATTGTATTGGAGGGGTGACGACTCCCACCACGGTTAGGGTTTAGGACTACGGTCCTCACCTAACCAGACCCTTACATATATCAGGTGTTATATTGATGTGCTCGTTGATCAGTGATAAACTTGATTAGTGTTGATGCTATGATGCATGGTACGGTTATGAGTATTAACCAAACGAACTTACTTAAGTGTTAAGATTATCGAATTGTATAAGTGGCAGTAACGTACTTCTGTCAGGATTGAGAATAGTATCTTAATGACTTAAAAGTATGGAACAGAAAAAGAATATGGTAAAAGTATACGGTGATATTAATTAATTATAAGTTCGTACTTAAATTATTATTTTGTAAATGTAGCGTATAATTTTCGTATTTTGAGCTGGATAGGAAGTTATGCTCGGCGTTAAGCGCTGACCGATTCAATCGGCTGTTATCTGTATCATGGATGACAACACTTTGCAGGATTTAGTTCAGGTTCCGATCCAGGCTGCAATAATTACTATTTATCGAGAACTTAGCTGCTTTTCGTATCTTTATTGATGACTTGATGATGATGTATTTTTTTTCATTTTTAGCAAAAAATATTTCTTATCAGATGTAATATTTACTTTTGTTTTAAACAGTTTTAGTTTTTATGATTTAAAGTTTTTAAAAGTTCGGCATTTTGAGACTTTCGCAATATTCTTGTATTAAATATTATTATTATTAAATGTTACTTATATATCGAGATTGCCGCTCCTGTTACAGTTATATTCGAAGATGGGACCAAGGGCAAGTCAGCGGTGGAGGTATACCCGGAACTGTCTTGCAAGGATAGAGGTGGAGAAGCAGAGGTGTTGGATAGCACATGAGTCTCATGACCAAGGGATTGTTGTGAAAGTATAACAAGATCAAGAGGACACCAATCATGAACAGACGGTAGTGCAGATGACGGAGCACTATGAGAAAAAGAATATTTATTTTCAACAAATTTAACATGTCTAGAAACATATATTTTTGAGATGCAATATCTAAGCTGTAGTAAGCACTTTGAGACGAGGAATAACCCACAAAAGCACACGCAATGGATTTAGGATCCAACTTATGTTTAACATACAGTTTCAACCAAGGATAACATAAACACCCAATTTTAGTTTAGAGTAATTTGAGTCTTTGCCAAATAGTTTGGAGTAAGGGGGGGTTGGAGGTATTATTTTGGATGATAGGAGTGGGCATGCGATTAATTAAGTAAACGGTTGTGGAAAACAAAAGAGTCCAATAAGTGATAGGCAGAAGAATGAGTGAGTAAAGATAGTCTAGTTTCCACAATATGTCTATGACGTCTCTCTGAGCAACCATTATGCTGTAGTGTGTGAGGGGGAGTGGTAAGCCAAGAAATTCCTGCATTGTGAGAAATATGTGAAGAATAGGAAAGTTAAAATGCTTTTTCACTAGAGCCTTAAAACGAATAAAACATTCCTTAGTATCAGATTTGCATTTGAGAGGATAAAACCAAATATATTTCGTAAAATGATCTACAAAAATTATATAGTATTTACATCCATCAAACGAGGGAATAAGTGAAGTCCACAAGTCAGTGTAAATATATTGTAGAGGAGCAGTGAAATTAATAGTTGATTTAGCAAATGGCGAACGATTCATTTTATTGATATTGCATGAATGGCAATTACAAACTGAGTTTTTTGAAATAGAAATGGGAATACGAGAACAAATTTGTTTAAGAACTGGCAATGATGGATGGCCTAGTTTATGATGCAAAGTAAGTAAACTAGGTGTAGCTTGAGATGTGTAGGCGAGAGGAGTGGTTGAAAGAACTTCATAGACACCTTGCTTATGAGGACCTTAGACTAAAACCCTCCCAGTGGATATATCCTTCACAGAAAAACAAGAAGATAAGAATTCAACACTAGCATTATTATCATTACAAAATTCAGATATAGAAATAATGTTACGAGATATTGAAGGAGCATGCAAAACATTATTTAAAACTAAAGACTGAGAAGAAATATTTAAATTTGTGGAACCAATATTTTCAAGTGCGATACCCTTACCATCACCAATTAGTAACTCCTCAGTGCCGTCATACGGATTATGAAGAGAAAATTGGCCAAGATCATTGGTTACATGGTGGGAAGCACCATTTTCAAGTAACCAAGCATTGTCGTTATTCTCAGTGAAGTTGGCACTATGAGCCTGTGGTTTGATGCCAAAACTTTTGTCGGCAGGTGGTACAATTGTCAGAGGTTGCACAGTGGGAAAACATTGTTTGAAGACACTGCATTGAGAGAGAACATGACTCCTTTCACCTCATCACTGACATTTTTCAAGAAACGGCTTTGGGGTGAAGGTCTCAGCCAAAATATCCCACAATAATTCTTTGGAAGTCTTGGTTTGGGAGACTAATGAGATAAGATTGGTAGACAAAGAACCAAGAAAGGCTCCGAAAAGTAACTGATCTTGGAGAAACCAAGAAAGATGAGCAGGATTTGATGTGGGTACATTGTCCACTGTGATTGTGGCAGGAGTGGGGATAAAGTACCATTAATATACCCCATTAAATCATATCAATTAAGGATGACAATGATTTGAAGCTTCTAATACAAATAGTTCTTGGAATGAAGTTTGAGAACCTTGGTGACAGAGATGACAGTAAAAGGAGATGTGGAATCATTTGGGTTGGGAATGGTGGTGGAGGAAGAGTTGGCCATGAGAAGCGGAAGGAAAGGAACGAGATACTGATACATATAAGAGAATAAGAGAATGAATTGAAACCTTGAGTTTTACAAAAAAAAAAAAAAAAAAAAAAAACAACTATGTATATACAAATATAAGAGGAAGGAAAATAGAAATTAAAATAACACCATAACTGAAATAACAGAATTCAGTTATAATGTTTTAACACTAGTAGTAAATACTAAGCAAGCTAAGTGGCGGTAAATTCTTCCAAGTGCTGGCAACTATTTCCATTCTCTAGGCTACCAACCAAGCCTCCATGTACGTGTACAAAGTTGACAAATATTCTTTCGAAAAAATATTTTGTTGCGTTTTCATACATAATAATAATAATAATAATAATAATAATAATAATAATAATAATAATATCAATGTTTGTACGTATTTACTCTCTCCTATTCTAATTAAATGTCTCAATTGATTATACAAACTTATCAATATACTATTTTAATCCTAAATATCTCTAAAAAGTATTAAAAAATTCATATTATAAAAATTTATATTAAAACGAATAAAATAAAATATATATATATATATATATATATATATATATATATATATATATATATATATATATATATATATATATTTGATTACAACTGTTTTTTAAATTACTTCTATAAGTTTCAAATAAATTATATACAAACTAATAATAATTGGTAAATAGCGCTAAAACATAAATGAGATAATTGGTCAGAATAAGAGAGACCGAGAAAGTATAATTTAGGGTCGTCTCCAATTTTTGAAGGCCCCGAGTGATAATTAAAAATAGGCCGCTCATTAACCTAAATATGATTAAGACATTGTTTTTTAGTTCAACAGGATAATGTAGAATTGTAGAAGTGTTTAGGATCCGATTGTAAATGAAAAAAAAAAGGATCTTTCAATACTTAATTTTTTTTTATTATCTAGCATTTGATTTGTTTAATTATAAGTAATATCATGAGATATGAAAATCAAATAAAAATGAGAAAAAAAGCGTTGAATTGAAGGGTTGTATATGGTGAACGTAAATAAAAGTGAAAATTTTATTTTAAAAAAAATATGTAGACAATAAGCTTCGACACGATTGAGATCATTTACCCTACTAAGTAACGCTTTATATTTGAGGTCTCAATTTCAGTGAGACCTGTGCAGACACTCCGTGTGCTCCTGGCTGTTAGTCGGGCCTGAGATAAATGAAATAAAAAACTAGGATTATATTAGGTATGATTAGGGGAGATTCACATTACAATAATCTAATACTTCTTTCCTTCCCTTTGTTTGTTCATTTTAAGTTTGATTGTTTTAGGATAAAAAAAATAAAATTAGAGTTTTAAAATATATATTAAAGATATAATATATTCATGTGGAACCTTGTTAGAATTGGTTTGATGTAAAGTTTTTAATATATAATTTTTACAATTTTTTACGATACACACTTACAAATACTAAGATTCAAAATTTGCTTTGAAATATATGCAAAAAGTTTAAATGGACAAAAAAAGAACCGGAGCTAATATTCGATATTCATGATGAAAATATATTGGAATTGGCAAGCATAAATATAACATGAATTATATGAGTAGTAATCAAGCCTTTAACACATAACTTAGTTGATGACACCTTCATGTGTCGCCAATTAAGACTTCAATAGTAGTCATTCTGATCATCCCACGTATATCAAATTAATTCCAACATTTTGTAGTACAAAAAAGATTAGGGGTTCTCCAGCTACACATTAGCTAGGAAATAGCTCGATCTAGCCACATCCCAATCTGCTCGCAGAAAATAGTAAAGCGCAAATATTGTGAAGGAACTGAAGAAGATCAGTAAAATTTGTTAGGATCCTTAATGATGAAAGACATATTTTTAATTTCATATATATATATATATATATATATATATATATATAGTGTAGGATCAAATGAGAAGGATTTTAAAATGAGAAGGGTGAGAAGGATTTTTGTTTGATTTTTTTTTGTTACTATATATACAAAAAAGGATACTATGTTATAAATTAAGAACATTTTAAAAATTATTTCATAGTTACCTTTCTGTGTAACATAGTAACTTTTACAATTATGAGTTTTGTGCTCAATCGTGACCATAGATTTTTTTATTTTAGTGAAATCAAGGGTGTAGAGTCCTTCTTACCCTTCTCATTTTCAACCACTTCTCAATGGATCCCTCCCCTATATATATATATATATATATATATATATATATATATATATATATATATATATATATATATATATATATATATATATATATATATATATATATATATATATATATATATATATATATATATATATATAAGACTAAAAAGAACTTTCTCTGATCACAATCCTTTACTCTTGTCGCTAAAAGAGTGTAACAACTGGGGCCCCAAACATTTTTGTTAGAGTATATAACATATTCTGGGGCTTTAACCATCAGCTTAAGCTTTTGGTTAAATTGGTTCCTTGACATGGTATCAGAGCCAACGTGAGAGGTCACGGGTTCGAATCTCAACCACCCCTCATTTAAAGTGGAATATTCAGCGCCTATGCGCATCCACACTTCTAGCCCAATGGGGTCTCGTGTGAGGGGGCGTGTTAGAGTATATAACATATCCTGGGGCTTTAACCATCAGCTTAAGCTTTTGGTTAAATTGGTTCCTTGACAATTTTAAATGCTATGATGCTTGGTTCTTGAATCCGAAGTTTAAAAGCTTCCTCGTTAATGAATGGCGAAACATTCCAAATGAATCCCTACACAACAAATTGGTGGCCCTAAAGGCACCCCTGAAAGCTTGGCAATCTGAAAATTTTGACCTCATGGATACAAAAATATCGGAGCTTGAATCAACTATTCACGATCTTGAAAGAATAAGCGATGACAGGGATCTGAATGACATGGAGAGAGCCAGATTGAGTGCAGCTAATAGCTTTTTGCATCGATGGTTGATAAAAAGAGAAAGAGTGTGGAGATAAAGAGCCAGATCATATGGTTTCAACTTGAAAGATCAGAACACGAAATTTTTCCATGCTTCAACAATCTTCAAAAAAAAGAAAAAGGAGATTATCCAGACAAGAGTAAATGGCAGGAATGTACTGGGGGTCCCAAACCTCAAACATGAAATCAGAAACTATTTTACACAAAGATTTACACAGGAATAGGTCCCGGCTTTCGACTTCAATCTGGATAACCATCCAAAAATCTCGGCCACATAAGCAGAATTCTTGGAAACAACCCCATCGATGGACGAAGTTAAGCAGGCTGTATGGGCATGCGGTATTGACAAAGCGCCAGGATTCGATGGCTACAATTTCAAGTTCATCAGGGAGATGTGGGATGTTATTAAGGATGAAATCTACGACTTTGTGATGGATTTCTTTGTATCTGGCTGCTCTGTGAGGCACCTAAATGTCATATGGGTTACCTTGATTCCAAAAACTGAAAACCCTTAGTCCATTGACGACTACAGACCAATCAGCATGGTGGGTGCTCTTTACAAAATTATCTCCAAAATCCTAGCATCCCACCTCAAAGAAGTGATTGCTCCACTGATCGATGAATCCCAAAGTGTCTTTGTGATGAACAGACAGATTCTAGATGGTGTTCTGATTGGAAATGAATCTCTAAGATGGCTGCAAAAAAGGAAGATCCCTGGGACCCTCATTAAGCTAGACTTCCAAAAGGCGTATGATTTAGTAAACTGGTCATTCTTGAAACTCGTCATGAAAAAACTAGGTTTTGGAAGGCAATGGATAAGATGGATTATGAATTGTGTTACCTCTGCATCGATGTCTATCCTCCTTAATGGATCACCCCTAAAAATTTTTAAGATGGAAAAGGGCCTCAGACAAGGAGATCCCCTGTCCATATTGGAAAAGCAAAGGTAAGCCTGAAACACCTTCAATTCACTGATGATACTCTTATCTTTATTCCTAGAGATTCCATGGTCATTAGAATTATTTCAGAATCCTTGATGTTTTTTCTATGATGTCTGGTCTGAGCTTGAACTATAGCAAGTCCTGTTTTATATCTTGGAACTCAAGTGATCATGCTTTGGCTAGAAACTCAGCTAGAGGTGTTGGGTGCCTTCATTCAACCTGTCCATTTACATATCTGGGTTTTCCCCTTGGAGATCATATGAATAAATGCTTTGCTTGGAAACCAGTGGTGGAAAGAATACAAAATAAACTAGCCTCGTGGAAAGCTAAAATCTTATCTAGAGCAGGGAGGCTAACTCTCATAAAAAGTGTCCTTAACAGCCTACCCGTTTATTTTATGAGTATGTTTAAGATGCCAAAAGCCATTGCTTTGAAAATAGTTAAAATACAAAGAAGTTTCTTCTGGGGTGGGTCCATCGGTGAAAAGATGGGCTGCCCTAGGATCAAATGGTCAGACATTGAACTTCCAAAAGATCTGGGTGGCCTTGGGGTAGGAAACATTTTGCATAAAAACCTGATCCTACTATTCAAATGGTAGTGGCGCTTCTCTGAATCTGATGATACTTTGTGGAAGAGAATACTGAAATCTGTTCATGTAATCAAAGGGCTAAAAGCCTCGACAGAAACTTTTAACAAAGTCAAAGTTGGTACATGGGCTCAACTAATGAGTTATGAATCTGACACTTTCAAAATTAGATCAATCATAGAGGAAGGCATGCTCGTTAAAGTAGGAAATGACAACTCCATTCGTTTTTGGCACGACAGGTGGTGTGAAATCAGAATATTAAAAAGAGCTTTCCCAAGACTGTACACAATATCACTACAAAAGAATCTCTTCATAAGTCAAATGGGGATATGGCATGAGGGCTCCTAGGCTTGGCATCTCACATGGCGTAGAACACTGTATGAATAGGAAAACGACGATGTCCTAAGACTTAAACACCATATTGAACAGAAACGACCAGATAGGGATATGGAAGATGGTGTATATTGGAAACATACTGGTAGTTTGTGCTATCCTATAAAGAGCATCGGGGCGAAAATAAATGAATCGTGTAATCCCTCTCTACCCAAACCTATTATCAACATGGTTTGGCGGAAATTCATCCCTCCAAGAGCACAGCTGTCGGTGTGGTTGGCAAATCTGGAAAAACTTAAAACTGGTGATTTTCTTGTGGAAAAGGGGATTATTGTCCCTTAGCAGGCCTCGTGCCTATTCTGTAACCTAAAAAAAGAATCAAACTCTCATATTATATTTACTTGCAGATTCTCCTGGAGTTCGTGGATGAAAATAATGGAATGGTGGAGCATATCTAGGGCCCTCCACAATCGGTGCACAAAATTCGGCATTGAGTGGTTTGTTCTGGTG